>NW_027286985.1:4987500-5660000 GCF_022747635.1 Hetaerina americana | reverse complement strand
GACTCTGCAGCATCATTACGACCGTAAAATTTTGGGTAACTGGCGTTAAATGAGACTGTACCAGCTAGGCTGATGATGAGCGTCCGGTTCGGGACGTCCAAAAATTGCGACAACCACCGTTGACATCGAAAAAGTTCACCAGAAGGCACTAGACGACCGTCGAATTTAGATTGAAGAGATAGCAGAGGCTATTGGCAAATCAATAGAATGCATTTGTCTTATATCACGTATGTTGAGATTTCACACGAGGCAGCTTTGATTAAACGGATGAAAAATTCATTTAGATAATTATCTTTTACCTTCTATTTCTAACATTGTAAAATTTTAGAAATTTAAATGGAAAATTGTATGTGAGAGAATGAAATCATTCCATTACGTTGTAACTGATAATATCTGAAGTACCTGTAATATCATTTTAGTACGATTTAAGTGCGGAGAATCAAGGATCTTTTCTGAATTATGTCGGGCACAAATAGTGAATATATCGTTGCGTAGCGTGCTTACTTACCATCATGCACTTATGCTTCGTTTTTAGTTAATTTTAAAATATTCCGTGATTATTTGTTTGGCAAAGGTTATCAATGACGTTGAAATCGTCGATTTTATACGTTGGAATTTTATTTTCCAATTTCCTGAAAAATTATAAAAATTCAGGGTATGTAGGGGAATCGTCTACATTATTAAAACGGTAGACGTATGGTTGGCAGTGATAACATGTTTGAAAACAATAAAACTTTATAAACAGATAATTTTTATTTGATTAAGGATATGAAATAATATTTTAGAGGTCTTGATAAGGTAAAGCAAACAGGAATCAAAATGTGGATGCTGCGAATTGAACAAAACTTCTCACAAATTAGTTTCGAACTTCACTGTCGCACCTCAAAAAAACGCACGCACCCTGAATCCGTGCAGCACCGAAGCGTTGCCACGTTGCCCGCCACCCTTATCCACCCGAATTATCCCCCTCGCGGATTTCAAGCTCTCGAGAAACTTCTTGAGCCCTATTGAATTACAGCTCCCATTATCTCACTTCAGGGAGCAATTTCCGTAGCAACATATAGGTCGAACACAGCATGAGACTGCAGATAGGCAAACTTGCCCGAATTGCGTTCGGAAGTGCCGAACATGTGTACAATTTAAAGATTAAGTCAGTAGCAATTTTCTCATGTAAGTATTTGTTTTTTTAATAAACGGCCAAGTGAGAGACAGGAAAAAACGACGACCTCCCGATAACCCATGGGGTTCGTACTGAGTAGAGTTTTGTGTTTCCCGGCTGAGCAGCGAAGTTTCCTCCAGCAACGCTATATTCGGCAGGCGATTTAATACTCCACAATTATCGGCTTGGGTTATCTAGGTCGATCGAGGAAACGCACCGAGTACTTTGGGTCACTGGAACAAGTTTTTGAACATTGAAAAACTTTCTAAATAAACAGAGGAGGTTGGTGTCAAAAACGCGGGCGAAATTTTTTCCAACGTAATATAGTTCTCCTGATTCACGTCGTTATTCATTCAAGATTCGTGCGCTTCATTGATTTCACTCTGTTCAATGAAAAATCACCCAAAAAATTTAACTAAGAATGCCAAATATTTCAATCAACTCATTGAATTTCAGTAAAATATGAAGTTATTAGCGAATTATAACATTTGATTTCATTTGATACAACTTTGAATTCAATTGGTATTTTTTAATATTTAATTGCGATATGTCGCTAAATTTAGATTACTTACGCATAAATAAATTATATTCTCATGGCGAAATTTTAAGCAAAATATTTGACGGAGCCATATTACCATCGCGAGGAATTTCTTTCAATTTATCAGCTATACAGGGTTCGTCCGGAAAATAAGTGTACTGACTACTGATTTTTTCCCACCGCTCCAGGCACGCCCAGCACCGCTCTGACGGGCTGCAATTGGAGGGGGGTATGTTGGCAAGCGACGCTGAAAAAGGCAGTCGGCTCTGAGCTGTGGTGTAGTGAGGAGCTCTGTTAACGCGAACCTCCACGCTTCGACCCACGTCACGGAACGCGATGCCGAAGTTTTTGGAGCAGCGTTATTCCATCAAATTTGCGGTAAAGCTTGGGAAATCGTCTACCGAAACTGTCGGTATGATTAACCAGGCTTACGGGAAGTCAGCCATGTCCAGAAACATGATCTTTCGGTGGCACAAGATGTTCGTGGAGGGCAGAGAAGAGGTCGACGACGAGTCTTCGAGAGGTTCCCGATGATGCCTTCGCGGAAGCGTTCCAGGAATGGGAACGCCGCTGGAACAAGTGTATCGACTCACAAGGGTCCTATTTTGAGGAATATTAGCTTAAGATATGTAAAAGTGTAATAAATTTTTTTTCCTGAGCTCAGTACACTTATTTTCCGGACGAACCCTGTATGACAATGTATTACCACGTGTTTTATATTTCCTTACTAAGTAAAGCCAATATTCCTATGCACCTCAATTCTAGATAATATCAGAACAATCACTCCATATCCATATCTCGCACCGCCTTCTTGCCCCCTGGGGTGACCCCCTCACCCTTGCGCCTTCCTTCCAAGTTTGGGTTACGTGCATTGGCTTGGTTACGACGACGGCAGTTCCATCTCCGAATCCGGGGCTGGAGAATAACGCTAGGACAAAACCCTATCGAGAGGTTACAGAGCGTGGAAAATAGGATCACCAATCGAACGCTTTTATGACTAACTTTGGTCATAAAGGCAGAGGAAGAAAGAGTTGACACTAACTTAAACCTAGCCCTTGTTTCTTAATATCAAGGAATTTTATTTTTTATGTAACAATTTCAAAGTTTACAGTTTTCCACGATGGTAAGTTAAGAAGTGTTATAACACTAAAAGAGTACTCCTGGGTGCGAGGGTAATCCCAGAAGAACCCGACCCAACCAAGAAAACACAAAAATTTGGAAAAAAATATATTTATTTTTCAACCCAATTTCCTTTCAGCTCTATTCACTTTTCCCAGCGATGTTCAATAAGTTCAATGCCCTTTGGATAATAAGAACTGTCTTGACCCTAAAAATAGCCATTAACTGCCGACGTCTTTTCTTCATGGTTGAAAACTCTTTGACCATCGAGTCATTTTTTCAAGTTTGGGAACAGAAAATAATCCGAGGGGTATAAATCTGGAAAATAGGGCGCATGAGGTAGCAATTCAATCTTAAATTCATGAATTTTGTCCATTGCAATAACGGATTTGTAAGCTGGTGCATTGTCTTGATGAAATAACACTTTCTTCTTAGCCATATGCGGCCGCTTTTGCTTGATTTCTTCGCTTAAACGTTGCAATAAGTTCGCATAATACTCGCCGTTGATAGTCTTTCCTTTTTTAAGATAGTTAATACCACACGCATCCCAAAAAACCGACGCCATGACCTTGCCTGCAGATGGAACGGTCTCCACCTTCTTTGAAATCGGTTGTTTCTTTTGAATCCATTGTTTGGATTGATCTATTGTCTCGGGTATGAAGTAATGGACCCATATTTCATCCATGGTTAGGAAACCCCGCGAAAAATTCTGCTTTGTTGTTGTGAAACTTTGCTAAACCCTTGTTTGAAACATCTTCACCACACTGGTTTTGCTCGAGTGTGAGCAAACGCGGCACCCTTCTTACACATAGCTTTTTCATGTCCAAATTTTCAGTTAATATGCGATGTACCGCACTTTTTGAAATTCCTACTATGTCTGCTAGCTCGCACACTTTAAGTCGACGATCATCCAGCATCACTTTGTGGATTTTCTTCATCGTTTCTGGAGTCGTCATCTCATTTGGTCGACCGAAGCGATGCTCCTCTTGACAGCTCGTACGGCCTCATTTAAACTATGCTACCCAATATTTTACTGGTGTAAATGAAGGAGCAGACTCACCCAGAGTATAATCCAGTTGAGCTTTCATATTGGTATGGCTGAGGCCTTTCAAATAAATGTATAGTTTCACATAACCATGACCAATTTTCTCCATTTTCACAAATTCACGGAAAACGTTCATTATTGATGGGTGTCAAACAAATACTAAATAACGTGGTGTCTTCAAACTTGAAACATATGCTTTATAGATTGCATACTTTCTAATGCAGTGATAATTTTTTAACAGCTACTAACAGCTGGGCACTTCTGGAACCACCCTCGTAACTCGATAACATTTCGAATTCGTGGAAGAAACCCTTTTTATAGTTTTATAGCATTGCAAAAGATTTCACCATCACCATTCTTAGCTAGTCCGCTACGTTAATTTTAGATTCAACCTAAGGTTTTGCGTACTTTTGAATCGCGTCCGTTCTTCCCGTCTCCCACTCGGCTGAAGCGTAGCTCTCCGTAATCCTTTGGCCTCAGTTAAACTTGGGGCGGGGGGGGGGGCAGCATCACGTTTGACAATCTATCTTGAAAATTGATTGAATTCAGCTACAACTGTGGGAACCCGAGAATACGCGCCCTTCCTATTTATCTTCAAACAAACCTTCTATTCGCCCACATACCGACATTTAAGAAGCCGTCTCCTTCCATGTACTCAGGTAGTCGTTTTGGATAATTTGAAACGCAAATAATATTGTTGCTAGCATTGGATTTTCTTTTATGTTTTTTATTTCATGATATACAGCTAATGTTCGATATAATATGGGTACTATATAGGCACTAACTTAAACCTAGCCGTTGTTTCTAAATATCAAGGAATTTTATATTTTATGTAACAATTTCAAAGTTTACAGTTTTCCAGAATGGTTGGTTAAGAAGTGTTATAACACTAAAAGAGTACTCCTGGGTACGAGAGTAATCCCAGAAGTACCTGACCCAACCAAGAAAACACAAAAATTTGGAAGAAATATATTTATTTTTCAACCCAATTTCCTTTCAGCTCTATTCACTTTTCCCAGCGATGTTCAATAAGTTCAATGCCCTTTGGATAATAAGAACTGTCTTGACCCTCTAAATAGCCATTAACTGCCGACATCTTTTTTTCATGGTTGAAAACTCTTTGACCATCGAGCCATTTTTTCAAGTTTGGGAACAGAAAATAGCAGAAAAAAATATATATATGTATATATTATTAGTTAATCTACCCGCTAAGGTAGGTTTTTGGATGGACACAGTTACTAAATAAATAATTTGTGACTCCTGACAAAACACAAAATCCATCATCCTACTCTTCATCAGATCCCTCTTCATCTCTGAGTACTTTCTTCCTCCCTTCATCCCGTCCAACATCCCAATCCTGTTCCTTCCCTTTCCTCGTTTGCCCAACATTCTCCCCTCTATCGCAGTCTTCAACATCCCACTGCCGGTCAATACCTCCTTCAGCCACTTTTCCTGCCTTCATAGGATTGCTCCCAACAAACCCCTCTCTTCGCCCACCATACCAAGTACTTCTTCGTTTGTTTTCTTCTCTGTCCATTTCACCTTCTCCATTCTCCACACCCACATTTCAAAAGTTTCCAGTCTACGTCTATCCTCCTGCTTCAAATGACCACGTTTCCGCGCCTTACATAGCTACGCTCCATATCAAAGATTTTACGAGTCTTTTCTTAATATCCTTACTCAGCGTCCCTGTCATCAACTCCTACCTCCTTGTGAAACCCTCTTTGCCTAGCGCAATTCTTCTCCTTACGTCCTTACCACTTTGACCGTGTTGGTCCAAAACACTTCCGAGATACGTACACTGTTCTACCTACTCTAGTTATTGCCAACCTGTTTTAAACAGGCAAATACTTCCTGGTTGTATTCCATATTCCTCTCGATTAATAATCTCATTACTGGAATGGCATCAAGCGTACCTCTCCCCTTCCTAAACCCAAACTGATCATCCTCTAAGTAATCATTTGCCCTACTCTCTATCCTTTTGTTTACGATCCTGCGTAAGATACCAACTTATTGTCCTCCAGTCCTCACATGATGTATCCTTTCACTTTTTCGGAATCAAAAAGTCTTCCGGCCAGATTCCATCCTCATAGATACTACTAATCAGCCCATATAGCCTCTTCCTCCCATATTTTCCGAAACATTTCAGTAGTTCCGAAGGAATGTTATCCATCCCCACGACCTTATTTGGCTTCATCCCCCTTAATGCCCTTTCTATCTTGTCGAGTATACCTAGACCTAAGCTGTCTTCATATACATCAGGTTCCTTTTCTAAGTCTAACTTTGATGTTCTAAGTTGTTCACTATGCAGTTCTTCCATATACTCTTTCCATCTCTCTTGGATCTTTCCTGTGTCAACTATTGTCTAACTCGCCTTTTCTCTAAATGTTAGCTTAGATCTTCCTTTCTTACTTCCCGATAAAGATTTGACGTTGCTGTACAGCGCACCAATTTCCCCCTTCCTCTGCAAACTTTCCATATCCTTACACTTCATCTCCCACCATGCTTCTTTTGCTTTATTTGTTGCCCAGCTGAATTTATTGTTTAACTATTTGTACTTCATTTTGTCTATCTCTGTATTTACATTCTTCCATTTTCTCCTCTTATACATCTTGGTAATGTTCTCATCCGTGATCCATGGTTTTCCAGTTATTTGCTTGTTAACGGTTCCAATAGTGTCTTCTGCCTCTTTAGACAACCCTTTCTTGATACTTTTCCATTTTTCTTCTCTAGTACTTAGCTCTTTACCATCCTCCATGATTTCCTCTACCACCTGTGCCTCCTTTTCAAACCATTTAATGCTTTTAAATTCCATTTTCTAACTCGCCGCCCCTGCCTTATCTTTTTGAAACGGGCGCTACATTTCATAACAACTAAATAGTGGTTAGAGTCCACATCCGCTCCCGGGAAGCTCTGCGAATTTATCACACTGTTCCTAAACCTGCGTCTAACCAGAATATAATCTAGCTGATACCTTTCTGCGTCACCGGCATTTTCCAAGTATACCTGCCTATTTTGTGGTGTCCAAACCAAGTGTTGGTGATTAATAACCCCTGTCTCCTGCAGAACTCAACTGCTTTCACCCCGCAGTCATTCCTCGTGCCAATCCGTAGTCCACCACCTCATCACAATCTCTTCCTTCGCCTACCGTCGCATTCCAATCCCCCATCATTATCAAATGTTTCCCTGGAGGAACACATGCGATTATGTCCTCTAAGTGATCGTACATCTTATCGACCTCTTCCTCGCTTCTATCGATCACTCCAGTAATCCCTGCTATCCTCCCATCTCACCTCGCATAGACCTAAACTATCTATATTTCCCCTTTCCATCTATCGCTTAATATTCTCCAAGTTCCTATTCTAACTAATTTGGTCTTCTTCTGCTGCGTCTTCTGTCCTGTTGCTGGCGGTTTTCCCTGTCAAGGGTTTCGTGGGATGACGACCTTGGAAGCCTTGCCTCCCCCGCTGCCGGACACGACGCACGGCCGATTGGGCCGAGCCCCGTATTTGCCAGGACTCAAAATCTTTCTAGTGACCATCATATTTAACTTGGGAATGATAATCAGTAATTATTATGACTCCCGCCAAAACAGCTCTAGAGGTCATCGGAACGCAAAAGCCCTTCCACCACGTCAAGCTTGTAGTCCGGGGAGGGATATATATGTATATATATAGATATATATATAGGGAAATGAACTGGCCCCCCAACCCTGATGCGTTAATTTCAAATTCCGACTGGGTGAACTCTACAGTCACCTACCAAACCGACCTTTCAGACCGGGTTGATTACTGTGTTTATGGTATATATATATATATATATATATATATATATATATATATATATATATATATATATATAAATAATATATATATATATATATATATATATATAATATAATATAGTATATATATATATATGAAATTTTATTATTCATTTTATCGTCTAAAATCGTCTCGTATTAGCTTAATTAAGTGTTATTAATTGAATTAATATTTTTAGCAGTGTTTGACAAATAATTATTCTAATATCATTCTCAATTTTGAGACAGCCGAAACTTCTGTATTTCAAATCTATTCAGTCGTGTATAGTCATGAGAACTTTATCAATCAAATAATTGGTTTCCAAGGAATATAAGAGGAAACTTTTAGACAATAGTAGCATTCAGTGGAAATATCTGGTTGTGTGAAATGAAAATCGGAAAATTCGCCATTCAGAAACGATTCGCATAGGCCAAAAAGAATGATTATTGTGTGAAATATTGATGTTTCTCATTTAACTAATATGAATTAAAATTTATATTAGGTTTTTAGAGCTTTTATTAGATTTTAATCCTCACTTGAGTTGGGATGATATTTTTGTGATGGATGTCAATCATAAACGAAACGAAACTATGGTTAAGCTTTTTTCAACGACTTTTTAAATCATTGCTGTACCTAAATGTCCTTAAGGTCGTGCGAATAATCGTGATAGTTCAGGAAATCAGTTTAGAGTGCACATGAATACCAGTCTAATTGTGCGCCCGCGGGTCAACAGTTAATGCTTCTCTCCGGGTCCATTGTTACCGTGGCGCAGATGATAAAGCATCGGATAAACGGAAGCTGATGGCGAGCAGGAAATGCGTGGTTTTGGGACGTTTCCCTCCTCGAGGCAGTTTCGTGAAGTGAGTAATTAGAGGCGGTGGAGGCTGTTTTCAAGCGGGCGAGAGCGTAGATAACGAAAGATAATGCTTTTCGCGATAGCCTTGAAATTCAGCGAGCGAATGCCCTAATTGGCCCATTAGGCGATATACAAACCTTTGGAAGTCGGGAGAGTGGGTTCGATTTTGGAGATTATGAGGCATGGCTTCCCGTTTAAAACTTCGATAGAAGCTGATGAGAGTTACAGGACACAAGAATTTATCTATTTAGTAGCTCTATAGTTTTCTTAGCTATAGCGCCATTATATCCTATAACATAGGTAACCCCTGAATATATAATTGATGTCATAGCAAAACCTACCAAAGGCCATGTATCAACAGTTTTTTATATACTATATCTAGCAATCGAAGCGAAATACTGGTCATCCAAAAATGCCACCTAATCATAGTCACTGTTCGTCAAACTGATAGCGGGTTTTTCATATCCCTGCACGACGCAAGCGAAAGAGACGTTGAGGTCAAGTTTACGATTGACTGCCCCCTCTCAGGGGAAATTCGTACCTTAAACACTGAGCTGTTAGATACGTTGATGATATCACTATCCCGGATACAAAATCCGAGAGACAAATTTGAACACACGCCTAACCTCAACCCAACCTGCGTGACATCTTGGGAAACAGCTACGAGGGCAGGCTGAAAACCAATGCACACTTGCTTGTAGACCAAAAGCCAAATGACCTCCAGAAGCACTTCTGGTGGCATATGGAAGTGACATTCCCCCTCAACACGCATGCGCAGGTGTGAGGTCATTACATTCATACAGTGTATTTTGAGGAGCGGAAGTTTGGCAACCCTCCTTATTCCCCCGATCTTTATTTTATTCTTCAACTCAATAGGCACCTCGAGGGTAATCACTACACCTCGGACGATGGGGTGAAGGCAGCTGTCGATAACAGCACGGTATTTAACTCGCGTCGACATAACACTAGAACACGTCTCCATACTTCCGCTTCTCGAAATACACTGGATGAATGTAACGACCTCAACCTACGCATGCGTGTTGAGGGGGGATGTTACTTCCACATGCCACCAGAATTACTTCCGAAGGTCTTTTGATTTGTGGTCTACAAGCATGTGTGCATTAGCTTTCAGCCTACCCTCGTATTTTTTAGGAGCCTAATGTAGCACGTGGAAAGGAACTGGCCGGCCTTTCCTGTTGATGAGTGAATTTCACACCACTTAAGGATTGGAGTGATATGAGATCCATCCTCACGTCTCAAAATAACCTTCGGGTTTTTCGGTGTGGTATTGGTCGACTTACAAACCGTTCCTTTTTTCATCGCTTTTCGCTTTGAATGTGGATAATCTTATTGCAAGCAGGAAAGGAAACATTCTTTCTGTAAAGAATATTTGAAGTTATAACGAAGGAAACGTTCACATTCACACCACGCCCCGCAAGCCGCCGTATGAGGTCGAGGCAGGGAAATGGCGTCCGAGGAAACACGCCCACGTTTCCAAGACACACCGAAATAAGACTTCTAAAATCCTGGAGAATAAATTTCCTCCTCTTCAAAGAGTTAAGGAGCCATGGTATCTTGACAAAGAGAATTTTTAACACGTAATGCAAGGCGTACATTCCAGAGAATCTAAAGGACGTAAAAGGCTGGATTTTTCCTTCCGCGAAGAAACATTTGCAGGAAGGTCCCCTCAGGGAAATTTAGGAGAATTCATATCACTTACATATTTATGGAAAGGTAAGGGAAAGGGGAACATTTATTTCGCAAAAAAATGACATTTTTGTGATAAATAAGTTTTGACTTTCGAAACTGCGTAGCTTTCAGATTACTTACAGCAGCTTGTGCGTTTTTCAAGTACACTTTTGCCTGCAGAATTGGGTTTATTTACCCAAGCCAAGTGCCAACTCACGAACCGAAGGGTCTCTTCCCCCGTCCTCCATGTTATTTTGGTATCGTCTTATCCACTTCACGGTCTTGTTACCACCCTCTGCCCCTTGCCCAAGTTTAATTTCCCGCTGCGGGAAATGGGCGCTCCTGGCCTCCGCTTTCTTTTTGTACCGCTCTATGCTCAGAGTGCGCCGGAAGGCAGTTTTTCTTTGGATTTTTCCATTTATTTTTCAACCTCTTGCTTAGCTACAGTTTAGATTAACCTAGTTTAAGCTTCTTGCAGAAAGAGGGATGAATTTGGCTGTCTTTCATTAGTCTTTCCTACTTAGTACTGTTACTGACAATGTTAATTGTACCTGTTCATTAAAAACCGTTCCCTGTCGGCTTTCATTTCTTGTTAGGCTAAAAACTTATGTTTTATTCCTGGTTTTGAGTTTCTCCTTCTCGCAAACCACACTTCCACTTCAGCCATGTTTCTTTCTTTCCAATAATATGCGTTTCTTATGTACAATGACCGTTGAAGGCGGGATTTCCGAAACTTGAATGGAATAGCTGTTCCAGCACAGACATTCTAGAATAGCTTTATTAGTTGCCATCTTAGTGAGATTAACACTGTCATATTATAGACATTTTCACGTTATCAATTTGTTTTTCAATAAATATCAGATTTGAAATGTTGGGTCAAATGGGAAAGAATTTTTCTCTGTTAGTAAGCTTGGTCGTTTCAACATTTTTATTTTCTGTACTCGAGGCTAAACTAAGTACATATTCAAAGTCAAAATTCCCCTGTTCCCCAAAATTTCTACCCTCCCTATTTCAAATATTCAAAATCTCCACCTCGGGGATAATTCAGTGCTCTTCTATTAGGAGGTCCTATTTTAACTTAAATCATAATGTATTAAAATCCACCCATTTGAAAAATAGCCCTAATAAAACTTTGTATAGTCTTAAACAAGAGAAAATTTATTTAAAAGTTACAATAAGATAAAGTGTGATCGGTCATTTCCTCAAATTACGCTAAACTAATGTTCTATTATTAGATTTTTTTATCTCCGGTATTACCTCTTGTTCTTCTCTCCATGGACTGTTTTTTCTAACACCTGGAGAATTTTGCAACATATTAGTTCCCTTGATTATTGTCCAACAGATTCAGTAATTGTGCTTTACTTCTCTTTCATTAGGATGAAAAAAAATTTATTTTCTTTCGATACTATTGTTTTGTTATTTGAAAATAGAGCAGTAGTTCAGTTTCTTCCCAACTTCACTTAAACGTTACCTATTATCATACATATTCACAACCATTTTTGTCGAATAATTCAAAACGGTTAATATCTTCAAGTTATTTCATGTGTAGATATTTCAAAAGAAAACGTTGTTGATGCATACTATATTCTTTAATGTTTTCCTACCTGCCACCAATATTTTCTATTAAACTAAAGCTTTTTGCTTTATTCTTGTTTTATTTCGACATACTAATATCATCACTCATTCATTTCATTAATATAATATGATATAGTCCATCAATTTTCATAAGAAGGACACAATACTATTTCTCTGTATATAGGGTACTACGTGTTAAATTGGTCCATAGCTATACAAAATGCAATGCATATCCTAAATAAAATCAATTTTTATTTTTACATAGGGTCTACATCATAGCAATTAAAATAGGAGGGTGAAAACTATAGCAGGTGGAACAGTTTACGTATCACGGAAGTGTTTTGGACTAAAATATACAGAAATAATGCACGGTGCGAAAACATGATCGCTGAAGCAGGGAGAACGACGTAGACTGGAGGCTTTCGAAATGTGGGTGTGGAGACGAATGGAGAAGGTGAAATGGACCGAGAAGAAAACAAATGAGGAAGTACTTGGTATGGTGGGCGAAGAGAGGGGTTTGTTGGGAGAAATCCTATGGAGGCAGGAGAAGTGGATGAAGGGGGTATCGATTGGCAGTGGGATGATGTTGAAGAATGTAATAGAGGGGAAAATGTTGGGCAAACGAGGAAAGGGAAGGAACAGGATAGGGATGTTGGACAGGATGAAGGGAGGAAGAAAGGACTCAGAGATGAAGAGGGACCTGATATAGAGTAGGATGCTGGATTATGTGTTTTTTTAGGATTCACAAAATATTTATTTAATAGCTATGTCCATCCAAAAACCGACCTTAACTGGTATACTGCCTCATAATAATGTCTCCCTCTTTTAATTTACAAGGATAGGCCTTTGTTGGGGTCCCACTCTTGGCCTATTCCAAATTGCGGGATTTATTATGCCAGTAGGGGCAATAGGTAGCGCGATACTTAGTGTTTTGATTAATCTCTTGTCTTTATACTCTTTTGTGTATCGCAAACATTGAACGCGCATTTAATGAATTTTCAATTACCTACTTGATCAATTTTATTTGATTAAAATGCACACTAAACTGTTTTTGATCTCCGTAATGAGCATACTATCATAAGTATGACGCAAAGAGAAGCGTAGCGAAGGTAATTTTCTTTTGTAGTTTCCAATCGCGCTGGAAGCGAGAGATTGATTATCTACGCGCCGTATGAGTGACTGAAAGTAGCGCGGGCGTGGTGCGGGGATGACCGTTCGACGGAGGAGGAGGGCGCTTGCTTGCCACCCACCGAAGGGACTACGGCGGGAGATGAACCTACTTTTGATTCGGAATGAAGAGGCCTATCCCCTTTGGACGTAGCTGTAGCATGAAACTCCAGCCTATGTTCCTTTATATTAATAGGCACATAAAATTTCCTGATCATATCATGTATTAGGAAATCATGTACTATGTCACCATATATAAAAAAGCAACGGTTAGGTCTAATTATAAATTCATTTCAGCGGAAATAGCCGTTGTTTATTAAGAATTCTGATCAAATAATCTAATTATCCTTTTCATTTTGAATAAAAATTTCATTTAAGTGAGAAAATCTGAATACAAATATTTTTATTTTTATTGTTATATCTTTGAATCAATCAAAAAAGTTTTCATTTCTAAATTTATTTTCAGAATTGAAATCAAAAATACGCCATATGCTGCTTGAAATGAGAACTTTGAAACGAACTATAGTATTCTTTTTCAAATCAGAATTTATTAAATTGTTTTTGGACTAGGTAATTTTTGGTTCTCAACAGTCCATATTTATCCATATATATTCTGTCGAAATGAAAAACGATAATTTAATGGAGAGAAACGTTCAAAAATGCATGGATATGCGTTTATGAACATTTCTCACCTTCGCCTTCATTTGTTGTATGGAAAATATACATATTTCATTTCGCTCTTGACTTTTCAAATAGCTGTGTGTTGAAGGTTAATAGTAGTCATTCACAACACATATCTATGATGAGGGTAAAGAAACTTTGCACTTCCACATAAATATTTCATATTTCACGACCATGGATGCATATATTATGTGGCGCCCGACATATATATGCACATATTTATTCATAGATTGTAGAAAATTATTCTTCCCCCGCGTCTTTTACCGCGATCCTACCTATATAAACTAAATCATAAAAGATTACTCGAGCCATACCTTTTCTTTCTCATGCTTGCTAAAGCAAAAAGCGTCGTTTCGCGAACAAAGTCATGTGTAAATAGCAAAATGTTTTTCACTACGGCTAATACATTATATATCGTAGAGCCTATCGCTGTTCTACTACAAATGATAATCCATGACTTTGTTCCCTTATGGTATTCTTCGCACAGTGGACCGCGAAAAGCCGCGTAGGGGACGCGAATAATTACCGGAGGCCACTAATTTGCAGACTATGGGCTCTGATTGCAGCTTCGTGGCGGGAACCCGCGGTTGACACTCCCGCAGTGCATTCGTAATTTCATAGCATTCAATCACGTCGGATTGGTTTTTATTGGTCAGTTTAAATTAACAAACTTAACGTACACATCACGAACATTTTTATATTTGAGCTCGATGTTTTGTATTGAGAGAGTATTTGCCATAGTTGATTATATGCTATAAATGATAGGTCTCCTCCATAATAACACTCAAATATTTGCATATTTATGTCATAATCATGATTAATATCTAATTTTAGCACATAAAATGTGGATGCAGAACTTAAGATATTCTATCAAAATTAAGGACTCATCGGGAACACGAGAGGTAACACACTAGGAATTCATTACAGATATATACAAAATGCTTAATCATTTAAACTAAACTTATTTCACCTTAATTTGACTTATTAATTACTATTGTTCTTATCATTTGGAAATCTACCGTTCGGGTAGATTTTGAATGGAAGCAAACGTAACACCCACGTTTCTTCTTTCCCTACGTTTTACAGACTCATTCAACACAAAATCATATATCACAATGCAGCATACTTATACCCCCCTTATCTATTCTAAAATACATGTCCTTTTCCCCCCCTCATCCTCGTTTGCCTTTCGTTCTCCCTTCTATCTCAATCTTCGACATTATATCGCTTATATGAGCGCTCTTTATCCATATTTTCCACCTTCTTTTCCTTTCTCCGAAAAATCCCATCTCCCACTCCACGATGCCTAGTTCCTCTCTGATTGTTTTTCCGGCCATTTTCATTTTTTTATCCTTCTTCATACCTTAATTTCAAAAACCTCCGATCCATGCCCATCTTTTTCTTTCAGTGACCATATTTCCGTCCACCAGAGAATCACGCTGCAAATCGGTTTTCAATAATCTTTTCCAATACTCCTTAACGTCTATGCCATCAACTTATTCCACCCCGAGAAAGATTCTTTGCCTAATTGCAATTTTTCTTCTGAACTCCCTACTACTTTGGCCATTTTGGCCTTAAATCGTTAATCTTCTCCATCGGCTCTAATTCTGGCTGTTCAATTCAGACGTTTAACTTAGCCTCCCTCCTCCTAAAAAACACTACATATAACCTTCTTCTTGTTAATGTTCATTTTTATCCCATGCCAATCACAAGCAATTTCAATACACTTAGCAATGATTATAACCCATTATCTGACCGGCTAATTAACTCTTAATTTTCTTTGTTACTATGGCTTAAATATCTTGCGTTACACTCTTTGTTAAGCATTCAAATATTTCCATGGAAAATAAAGTTTGTGCTTCGTTCCGTTTTAGTGTCAATCGTTTTTATCTTTTTTTATTAATAGCAGGGAATGATAAGGTGGATCATTTTGTACGTACAACTTTGATAAGGTTGCCAAATTTTCTCAAAGTATGGGAAAATGCCAGAACACAAAATAAATTACAAAGATTGCTTTTACCGAAAATACTGGTGGGCCCCTCAACTTTTGGATCGTGAAAATCGTCTTTAAAAATATTTTCCTGCCATTGGTCATACTCGTACAGTGACTCTTATTATAGCATACATTTTCCCTATTTATTTCAAATCCACTCTTTACTCTTGCCAGATATTTGAAGCTGGTTAAAGTTGGTATCACAAAGACAAAAGATTTTTTGCTGCAATTGCAAAAAAGTGAACCTTCATTACAATACGTGAACCAGGGGCCATAATTACAATAGAGAGGTAATGACGTTCTGAATCTCAGAGTGGGTAAACAAATCTTTCTGCACCTGTAAATATTTGCCGCAAATCTGGCAATAACCCCTTTAAATGTCTGATTGAAAATGAGGAATTATAACCCTTAAAGGGAAGTTCAAGAATGTTTCAGAAAATGCTTTTATGTAAATTCAATGAGCATTTTGGACAATATAAGAGTTTACATGGTTCCCAAAACCTCGGATGGAACACCATTAGAAAGATATGTTTAGGAGGATGGAAATTGAATCCTGATTTCGTGAACAGGCACAGAGATCTGTGGAAATAAATCGAACATTTTATGACACAGCTTTTTTCAGTTACAATTTCATTCTTTTTAATATTGTAAAAATTTAATGAATTGTATCGCACCTTGAAACCATCTCAACAGTTGTAAATCGTCGATTAGTAACACTCTGGAGTTTCCGGACGCATAGCCTTTAACCATTTTCAATATATGGATGGCTTCGCCTTTAGGAATAGAGGCAAATACTATATATGCTCAGGTTGTTTGATCGTTTTTAAAGCACCGGTTAAGAATTATTGTGGAATCACGATCCAGTCCAAAATGGGGGTAGAGTACTGTTCAGCACAACTGAAATGTTTGTCCATCATTTTTTTAAAAACTTACTTTTCCACATAACTAATTGTAATAGTTCATTATTTTTCATTTGATGAATAAACAAAACTTCCATAAGGTGAAGACAGAACCTGTAAGGTTTATAGAACATTTTGTCATCTAAACTGCTTTTTTAGACTTAATGCTGCAGTTCGATGACTATTGCCATTAATCTTTCTATGCCAATATTTTGTTTGGATCAACAAACAATTGGTAGACAACCTCCATTTTGCAGCAAAGCTTAAAACATTTTGGCTTGCATAAGTTTCCAGGGCGTCTCCAGCAGGCACCCAAAAGGTAAAATCTATTACGTCTTAAGGAAAAGTCATTTTGCATAGCCATTACTAAAAAAGTGGTAAGAAGCTCAATGCATTTGAAAAAATGGACAACAGAAGTGTATATCGCTCTCTCCAAATATATACAAGGTCTGTCCCAAAAGTAGTATGACTTATTTTCTCCAGGATAGAGAGACGGAGGGACGGGCGGTGGTTTCTCTGGCTGGGTTCGAGGCAGGAGAGTCTCAGGAAAGGCTGGAGGTCGGTGGCAGTTGGCTACCAACCTTTTCGGAGTGCGGATTATTCGTTTACGAAACCTCTATAACGTGACCTTGTTAGGCTCCGTCATGACCCGGTAATTGGAACAGCGTTATGCCTCCAAATTTCGCGTGACACTGGTAAATACCGGGAAAGAGACTCATGACATGCTCAAGGTAGCTTATCGTCAAAACGCCATGGGTAGATCGGGTGCTCTTGAGTGGCATAAGTTGTTTCGAGAGGGTCGAGAAGACGTCGAACGTTGAGGACACCCTTCGACCTCAAAAGGTGATGAAAATCTTTCAAACGTGAAGGCTTTGTTGGACAGGGATCGCAGATTAATTGATCGAATGATTTCTAGCGAACTTGGCATCCCTTCAAATGATATGCTTCGAATTGTGACCGAAAATTTGGACATGAGAAAGGTAAGTGTGGAGTTGATGCTGCGTGTTCTCTCGGATGAGCGAAAAGAAACTCGCTAGGGGATCTGCCTTCAAGAGCTCTCGATCATGTGAGTGGCGATCCAAATTATTAAGACAATGCTCCACCAGAATCCTTCCTCTTACACCGCTACACATTCGTGCTGAAACGACGTCACCACGGCTCGGTGGAAGCGTTAGAGTATGCCATGACGAGGGAGCTTAGAAGCATTCCGAGCGCCGCCTTCCAGAGGGAGCAGGAGGCGTCGAAAACCCGTTGACAGCGGTTTATTGACGCAAAAGTGTGCTACTTCTAAGACTTTTGAGTGAATGAAACAATTCTGGCTGTACATTTCTTTTATACGTCTCAGTCCTACTTATTTCGGGACAGACCTTGTATCGAATCTCTATGAAAATGTATATCACTGTTTAAGACGATGCGGAATATGCCACACTGGTAACAGAGTTTCGTGAAATGAAAAGCTTATGTTTTATTAATATCCTTTAAACTACTGATAGATAACACGCCTTCACTTAGTTTCTACCTCCGAGCTCCCGTGTACCTTCACTAACTATTTAAGTGTATATTTCAAGTTATATGCAGACAATCAACATATTATATGAAGAAGCAGGACTTAAGAAATCCTCAATATCCTTTTCGAGGGAATGTTTACCCTGTACAATCATATGTTCTGGGGATAAGGTCAGCAGCGCGCGTTCGAATATATTTATAAAAGCAAACCTTTTGAGCATTTTTATGCTCATATCCTCCAGGGAGTCACTTAGAAATAATAAATAGAAGTTAAAATTAATAATTCCGCGGAAATGTCTCTCTTTCATTTAATGGAGGTACAAAAATTCCACGAAGTTAAGCGCAGGCCTATAAGTTTATTCAGAAGTTACGTGCTCGCTCTTAAAATTATGCCCCTTCCGTACTTAACAATAGTGTCCTTCTCTAACTTTTTGTTGTAAATAGCGCGTAATGTTTGGAAATGACCTCGATTGTGGATATTACACGAAAACGAGAAGAAACGAGGATATATCTGGGTGTGGCGGAGAAAAATTGAATTAATCAATAAATTTCCAGATCACCATAATAATAGGCTTTATAAATATTTTTCCATCAAAATGACAGAAAATGTAATTTTATGAATGCATAATTTCTCGTAACAAAGATCTCTATCTCGACAGCAGCCACCACTTGCTTGTTCATATGAAAGACCCTAGATTTCTTCCTACCTGAGTAACGAGGCAGGAGATTGACAGGGCTGACTCCTTCCATAAGTTCTTGCATTCGGTGAGTTAATTGTAGATGGCACCTAGGATTGACATTTTATGCTGCAACAATGATTGTAGTCAAATACTACATATCTCTTGCACTCCCATATCATATAATTTAAAAATTTCTCATAAAACATTTCTCTAATTCTTTGACTCATTTCATCACAGCTATTTACAATGAAATGTTAATTTAATATTTTCTATTTTGAAACTTCAAGGTATATAAATTCTCATTTTTTTATTTGGTTTTACCAAATTACTTCCTAGATATTCCAATTCATAGTTTATAGGTTTTTATTTCTGAAAACTACATTTAATGTCATTTAGTTTTTATTAGTTTTTAAATATAATTTTCTCCAAGGGACGACCTTCGTGAGCGATACAAATGTTGAGTCGTTCAAAAAAGTTTTCGAAAACTCTTCTCAGCATATCTTGCGTTATTCCGGCGATGTCATCTGCAATTGCCTCCTTAAGAGCTTCTAAGGTCCTCGGTAGAACTTTGTAAACCTCAGCTTTAAGATATCCCGAAGAAAAAACCACATGGGACCTCAAATCCGGGGAGCGAGGGGGCCATGGAACATCCACTCCTCGTAAGGAGATCAGGCGACCGGGAAATTATTCTTCCAGGATTTGGGGTGAACAACTGGCGGTATGAGCCGTGACACCGTCCTGTTTAAACCAAAAGGTTTCTGGGCCATATTCCTCACCATAATCTTTCATTTTGGGGAGTAAAATGTTCTCCAGTATCTCACAATACTGCTCGGAGTTCACAGTAACAGTTGAATCTAGCGATTCAAAAAAGTAAGGTCCATTAATGCCTACATGGAGGACACAGCGCACCGAACTGTCACTTTGGGACTATGAAGAGGTCTTGGGTGAAGTTCGCGAGGGTTTTCAGTCGCCCAGTAGAGAAAATTTAGCTTATTTATTGAGCCGGAGAGGTGAAAATGCGCCTCATCGCTAGACCACAGCGCCCTCTGCGTCGCCACCACACTAAGACTGTTCTTAAAGAACATTTCTACAACAAAGCCGCAATGCTTATCAGACCGCAGCTTGGTAATTACTAAAAATGGTGTCAATTAAACGAAATGAAAAGGACGCAGTAAACCTTCCATCAACTTAAGTTTCTTTACATCGACGGTATAATATTGTGTAGGTAATAAGTTAGACTTAGTTAAAACAGCAAAACTTTACTAAAACCAATATAATTCAGTTGATATACTCAACAAATAAAAATCCTCATACGGAAGCGTATACAAGTATGAGATACCATATATTTATATAAAAAAACCATAAACACAGTAATCAACCCGTAGGTCGGTTTGGTATGGGTGATGGTAGAGTTCACCCCGTACTAAGCCCTATACGTCCTGTGAAATTCACACATCAGGGTAGGGGGGCCAGTTCCTTTTCCTGTACCGTTTATGGTTTCCCAGGAAGATCTGGACCCGAAAAATCACAAAGCTTGGGTGAAGCTGCAGGTGTCCAGCGGCTTACCCGGAAATCGAACCCGGGACCCTCCGATCAGAAGTCCAACGCTCTAACCAACCGTGGACTACCGCGACCCACATATAATATATATATAGATATATATATATATATATATATATATATATATATATATATATATATATATATATATATATATATATATATATATATATATATCCACAGGCTTTTAATTATAATAATGTTAAAGATCGGTAAAATTTTAGTATTGCAGCAATTAGTTTTTTTAACTTATTATAAAATCTCTCATTTAGACAAAATATCGATTAAGCGACAGAATTTCGCACGGCAGAAAATAGCGGATCTAATAAAATGACTTGGTATTCAATCTAAACGAGAAAAAAGAAAGTCAGCGTTGGCGGTTGACTCTCAATCTTTTCTTGATGGAAAAAAATAATGACTCTGTTATATTATCTGTAAATATTTTGTCCAGCTCATTCTTAGAATTCCGTTACTTAGACTATTAATTAAAAATTGGATATTTTTCGTAGTTACTACATCTATCCAATTCATAAAATCTTTTAGAAACTCGTATTTGGATGAAACAAAGAAAAAAGAGATTTCATACCACCAAACTGAGCCATCATTAGGCTTTGGTCCTCTGCTCTTCATTAAAACGTGACTCTCTGGCATTTTTTTTCTATAAATATCTCATAGTGCTGAAATTTCTCCTTAAAGTGCTTTGAATTGAAAAGGGGGCAAAGGGAAATGGCAGAAAAGGCCGAATTTCAGAAACCTTGTTCGCTTTCCTTCTCGATTCAGTTTCAACTCAGGTTCATAGGTCGTAAAAATCTATTCTTCATGAGGGTTGAACCCATAAAAACTTTAATGGGAACATGTTATCGAGACTTTTAGAACTACTGCAATGTACGTGTTGTTTCTAATTGTGATTTAAAAAATAATTTTTTGCCGTTTTTTCACGTGTGCTTTGTGCAATTACGGACAAACCCGCTGAAATATCTAGAGTGTGCGAGCATATAAAACGCGAAATACACTTCCTTAACGATTGGATAGTAATGCAGTAAATACAGTTCGTCCCTCGTACTGTAAAGATAGTTTTAGGGCCAAAAGTTAAAATTCTAAATTGACTAAGTTTAATTATTCCTGAGAGCTTGTGAAATCATTACGGAGATGATTTTTTAAATCGATTGAATTTTCGATAATTTCGAATTATTTAAAGTAGGATTCCCAGGATACTCTATTTGTGAGAGAAATTAAAATTCTATAGTTGACTCTTGTCTCTTTATATTTTGGAATATGCAGAAGACAAATTTACGCTATGAAATTTTAACCAAGCGTTCTATATTATGATGTATTACGAATTCTTTAAAAATATTCGAGATTAATAGCAATGTTAAACATAAAACTAAATGTGTCATATTGTTTACATCGATATATATTTCTCAATTTCCTCTGTGCGGAACTGTGTGAATAGAAGAAGAATGTTGAAATGACGGAGAGGAAGAGCAAGACGGACTGCAAATAATCTCTCTCTACATAAAAATACAGCTTTTTCTAAAGAAGAGCACACAAATAGAAGATCAATGGTCAAGCAGTAAAACACATTCACACTCTTTTCAGGGAATAATTTGCCTCATTTTTCAATCAAGACAAAATCGGTTGTCGACTAATAACTTCTCCCCCACAGCACGTCATTTCCCGGTTAAAGAATTCCCTGACTGATTTTGTAGTGACGAACAATCTTTCTCCCAAATATTTGAAATTTCAGAAGTCCTATCACAAGAGATTTCTCTGTGTTTAGCCATGACATGTTACAATTGATGTAACTAATCCCTCCTAATCCTGATGGACATACGTTTTCATTGTGTTTTATTACCCAATCCGCAAATTTATTTCAGGGGCTAAGGTTTTCATTTATGCAAACCAACTATGGGATGTGGAAAGTCCAACATTACCTATTAGCATAAAACTCACTTCACCAGTGGAACATTGACCCTCGTTATAAAGTGGTAATCTTTTCATTTAGATATGGACGAGAGCACTTCCTTTAAGAGCCATTGTGTTTTATTTTCAAAAACCTTTGAAAAAGGATATTTCCGTTGATTTTATATTTGTATTATTTAAGTTAATTTTAGAAAAATACAACTGTGTACTGAATTCACGGATTATAACAGCAATCAACTTTTGGTTGTTGGATTTGGTTTAATCTCAATCTAGAGCATGTGAGGTTATCTCATAAAATGGGAAATAATCAGAGCCAGATTCTTCGTTCTTTTGTATGGGGTTCCCCAGGGTACCCACCCAAAAAACTATATTTTATTTTAATTGTGAGGTAGCCCAAAGTTTTCAACCTGATAATAGCCTGAAACTCCTGGCTCAAATGGTTCAAAATATTTCCTTCGATCTACTAGACTATCGCACTATTATTTGCGTCAACAGAGTTATAAAATTTGTTTGCGGATTATATGATTTCAGGCATGGTTTTGGTGAAAGTAAGATTTATGGAGTTATCCCCAAGTGATAGAGGAGAAAGATTCTCCCAAACATGAAGTTTGCAAACTGATTTCCATAAATGCTCTCCGTGGGATGACGTAGGTCCACTATTTCCGCAGCGTTCGCAATCCTCCCACATTCCCGAACGCCCACCATCGGCCGCGGTCTCCGCTTTCATCTCGGATCCCAGGGTCAATGGTGGGCGGGAGGGAAGGAGGGTGATAAATGCATGCACACCGTCCCCCGAGGGAATTATCCAAGCTCCTGGCCCGCCGAGAAGGAATGGTTGGATTACCTCGCCCCCACCCCAAATTCATTTCATCATCGTCAAGTGGAAGCTAATTTTGCCGCAGAACTGGAACTGGTGTTAATTGAAAACTTTTTGCCGGCGGTCACTTGCTTAAAAAATGACCCTCGCCGAGCCTCGATCAGTCAAAACTAACTTTCCACATTTTCCCCAAGAGGCTCAAATGCAAGGAAACATGCGGTGTTGGCGAAAGAGAAATGCTTGTCACCACCTCATCTTTTGAATATTGATTAGGACCATCTTAAACTTTTGTAGGTTATTTCAGATCATCTACATAGTACCCCGCAAGGGCGTGTGGCGTGGGGTGTTAGGACACCACCCGTAAATAGGAGCAAAACCACATGCAAAACCCACACATTCATCAAAATCTGTACACCCACAAGTGTCATAGTTATTCATGCAAAAACCTTTGTATCGTACACGCATGCAAATACGTGTACTATCAACTAACATACACATGCACCTACGATTAAATGCAATGTCTACGGAACGTTTAATCTTCTCCTGACTTATATTTTTAATGTCTTCTATATTTCTATAATGGAATAGGTTTCTTACCATTATAATTCCTGATTTTCGAGGAAATAACGAGTACTTGTATCTACCTATACTGTTATCCATCTCCCTTATCTTGTCTTTGTAGTCTGATCTACCTTAACAGTGTCGGGTAATAATAATTCCTTTAAAGTCATCGTTTAACTTGTTTTTTTTGAAATTTTCCATCAGTCTTAGTCTCGCTATTTCTCTTCGGATTTTGATACTACGGAGCTAACGTTCTATTCCTTTCTTGATCAGTATTATGTCGCTCATTTGTTCCCCGGGTGAATGTGGAGGATCGTATGGAAGCTAGTTTGGTGCGTTTTCTTTCTTTATTGTAAACGCTCTGGAAAAACCTGTCTAAAATATATGCCTTTATCACGCTGTCTGGAATAAGTTCGCAGTTAGCCGCCTTCAAACATCCTCCATTTAGGCATTCACCCTGTATTTTCCTAACGTAGGACCAGAATGACTTTGAGTTTTCCTCAAGATATTCACAGAGCATTTTATACTTGAAGAAGTTTAGGGCTTTTGGCGAGACACTTTCCGTTTTGCTACGACATTCTTTTAGTTTGTAGTTTTCCACAGACTTAAGTCTTTTACGAACTCTTTTAATATGGACATCAAACAAGTCCACGAAGTGAAGCCTAAAAGCGTGAAGTATTCTTGCAGTCGCATTTAAGTTTGAATGGAGTATCCATCTTCGTTTCTTTGCCCATAATATTTAAGAAATATTTCCAAGTGTTCACTGTGTATTGATTGTTAGGGTTTTTGTCTTGTATTCTGGTAATTCTCTTTTTAAATATTACCGTAGTGCGCTAAAATTCGCCTTGTGGAATATATATACTTTTCTTTGTTCAGTTCCACGAGCTTCGTTTTTAATTCTACAAGTATTACTCTAAGGTCACTGATGCCGTCCATTATTTCGATATTTGTAATGATTTCGGGCGTAGAAGTGGCGCAGATATCAAGTATGCCGTGGTTCGTTGCATGTGATTTGGCAATTTGTTCTAAAGAGTGTTTTGCTAATATATGGAGGAGTTCTCTGCATGAATCTCTGTTTTGGCAGATTTTCCTACGCAGAACGAGTCCCAATCAATTGACGGTAGATTAGTATCACCAGCAATTTTAATAATACTTTTGCGATGTATGTTACTGAGAATGGATATTTGGTAGTCAAGCTTGTGTAGAGCATCAGTATTTGAATCTGGGGGTCTATAAAATGAGCACACGAATAAGCATCCTTCGTTGTAGTCCTTTATGTTGCACCAAACGCTTTCTATGTCATTTTAGCCGCAATCATATCTTTGGCTTTTGAGATGTGAATTTACAGCAATGAATACTCTCCCACTCAATTTATTAACCCTGTCCCTTTGGTAAATTGTAAAAACCGTTTGGAAAAACCTCACCTGCTATGCTATGTTTTCCGTGAGTCAACTCTCCGTTCCAACTGCTACGCCTGCCTTTGTACTTACAAAAATATTTTCAGTATCCAATCTATCGTTTCTAATGCTATGGCAAATAAATGTTAGATTTTAATTGGTCTATCACCTCTTGTTTTAGGGTTTTCTCTATGCTCACAAAACTGGTTGGCAAGCATTCATTGTTAACTTAGGCACTGGCTTTACATTCACTCAGATGACTATCTTTTATGCATTTCGAGATACGAATTTTATTAATTCTACGTGGGTTATATGTCGTCTTAAGGCAAGTGTTTATTTGCCCTATTGTTATCAGGATCTGAGAGACATTACTGATTTGACACTAACCTGATCTGAAGTGGCCAAAAGCGCTGGGTCTTGCTTTATTTTACCGACTATATGACCTTCGCTCTTGCCGTCCAACTATGCTAAACCCTCGAAACGAGTAACTTACGCGCTACAAACTGCGATTCGTAACCTGAATTATTATCAATTCTTTGCATAGGATCACAGAGACATTGTGGATAAGAAAACGCCTACGTGACCATGAATTGTTTCTGAATTAATTCATAAGCGACTCGTTGATGTTCTTCTTCAACTATTCAATTTAAGTTTTCAATTCAAGGATACAAATATTGGATAAAAACCTTAATATTGGGGATTCAACTTCCGAACCATTTTTAGATTCATATGGATCAGCAAACTATATCCGCTTGGTTAGAACACGATTCGTGGTCGATTGACGAAAAACAATGAAAATCCTTTCAATGAACTTATTTAATATTGCCTTGATTTAAGTTATTTTATTGGAGGAGCTTAATATAGAAATATGTTACCATTTTCAAAATTACAGGAAAAATAAAGAGATATCAAAAATTTAAACAATATTAAACAAAATTTAGGTTTTCATGAATTGAACACGATAAAAGCATTTCATTCTTCCAGAAGAGAAAGGTAAAAGCGCGACATTACATTCGATCGTTCACCTTTCCACCTTTTTTGCAGGAATATGAAGGGGAAAAAATATTAATTTTGGAAAAAGTAACGAGAAAGAAGCATTCCGAAAACTTAAAACTCTTTCTCACACTCCGGATTAACGAAGTCACGGCAAAACTTTTTAGCTTTCGAAACTATATCGTGTTTGAAGTTGGGCATTGAAACCGACGAGAAAGCTCCAGCTTCCAATTTAATGGCCGCAGATCCAGGAATTGCTAACGTAGGATTATAACCCCAAGGATGTTCTAAAGCAATGAGGCGGAATACATTCGGGCTGTGTACGCGAATGGGAGATGAACAGGGCGATGAAGGGAGAAGGAAGGATGCAGGGAGGAGGGGGAGTGCTGGTCGGGGATGATGCGGAAGTCTTCCAAGTTTAGGTGATAGATGAATGTTGGGCGAGTATGAAAGAAGGTGGTCTATGAGATATTAACGTGTCGCTGGGGTTTATTGCCCTTTTTGGGGAACTCATAATTAGCCGAGGTTCCACACACTTCCTCGCCCAATAATTTGCGTTTGCGCGAAACAAGATCGCGTAATGTACTGGTTATGTACCCCAATTTGCACGGTTAATACTTGTTGGCGAGCTGTCGTGGGCCAAAATATTTATTTACATTAATACTGGAATGAAACCAAATACTATTTTAATTTCGCCATTGAATTAAAAACTCATTTACGTTTGACGAGTTCTCGTTTGAGTTCGCACTACCCACGAATTTCACCGCAATTTAAAATTAGTAACATTGATCATCCTTGAACTGATGAATAAAATACTAGACAAAAATCATTACACAATTATTTTTAGCGATCTATAATCACATATTCATAAAATTTTGAAATTCTAATTCACAATTAGTTTCAAAAATGTGTTTTATTTCCTAACTGCGTTTAATTCGGTTTATCACGTAGATAGCGTTAAAAAAGGCAAATTCATATTTATTTATTTATTTCTTTTAGAATAACGTCGCAATTAGGCGATTTTCCCGGTGGCAACGGTCAAGTTTGGTCAAAGATAACCCTTAAAACGAAAATTACATACATAACCGCACTAGAAAAACAGATGAGAGACAAAATATTCTAACATACAATGACACTTCCACATCACATACAAACAAACTCCCACATGAAGTAAGATTTGGTGCTTTCCCGGCGTATATTCTTGATGAAGTTTTCTCGGGTCTTCCACCGGGTCAGGGGTTCCATGTTGGCCGACGTTTCGATGCCCAGCTCGTGCATCGTCTTCAGGGAAATAATAATATCTTCGTCTTCATCGCCCTCTCCGGTGGAAGACCCGAGAAAACTTCATCAAAAACTTCCACATCACATACAAACAATATTTTAATAACTACAATGAAATGTTCAATTGTTTCTGGCTCAACCTTGTGGAAATTCATTTTAATGAAATTAAGAATACAGAGTAACTTTCCACTGTCCTTTATTAGCGTACAACCGGTTTCAACGCTCAAGCGTCATCATCAGTGCTAATAAAGGACAGTGGAAAGTTATTTTGTATTCTTAATTTCATTAACTACAATGAAGTTTATTACCCAGTGGCTGCTTTGCATTTATACTTAAAACTTCTAAAATTGGATGGAAAGGGCTCAAACAAACCTCTAGGCAGCTGGTTCCAATCAATTATAGTTCTATTTAAAAAAGAGTATTTTTTCTTATTTGTTTTTTGCGTCCTTATTTTTATTTTGAAACAATGGTCGTTTTTTCCCTGGAAGGCATCGCCCCACTTATCAAATATCACTCTGATAAACCGATGACGGCCTGTTTTTGAATTAAGATTTTTTTAAATATTAATCATAATTATCAAGATTATTTTATTTAATCCAAGCAAAGATTCATGAAGTGGAATTTCTGTTCTGTTCTGACCGTCGTATTTTCTCTAAAGGTCCCCACGCTTCTGTCATTGCGACGAAAATTTCAATATCTTCGGCGGAAGCGTGGGCAATAAATCAGAGGGCCTCGCTCAGGAAAGTAGGCCACCCAGCGCGGGGCACATTGGCTACGGCCCACTATCACAACTCTTCGCTTTTGCACCGAACCGTAAGTGACTCGACTCTCTTTCCCCTTTCCGAGAAGGTTGTCTCGGCCCCTTCCGCCCTCGCCCTCCCCGCAATCACCCCGCCAACTGCCCCGTGTCTCTCGCATTCCCTTTCCACCCTCTCACCCCGCTCCGACCCCATTGTCACGCCTTCACCTAAGCGGCTCGCCCCTTCTGTGGTCGGGAGGTACCATCCCCCATCGCCTCACCCCCTCGCCTTCTTCTCTCCCCGACCCCTGGCCGAAAGGTGCATTCCGTTGCGAGGAAACGAAAGGGGTTGCCCAGGGGGAAGGGGGTTGCGGGGCAACAGTCCTCAAACTAATTCTATCCAGTCGAAACAAAAAGAAAGAAAAATCGAAATGGGTTCCCTCTCAAATTATCCCTGGCCATCGAGGCTGGACTTTCTAATCTCCCGTGAGTTTGTAGATCGCTGTTGACGTTGATGATACAGCATTAAAACTCTCTCTCGGGACACTGACCAGAGCGCTAAATAAAATGATTTTTTTCTGCGCCGCTATACAGTCCTCGTCGAGTGAATAAAAATCAGCGTGGTACGTGGAAATGGGAATGGAGGGAGAAGAAGGAGCTACAAGACATTGAAGCGAAGCGTTGTGTGGACCGCGATGGAAATTGGCAGTCGTCACGGAGAACATTGGGACGTGGTTATCGAAAAACTGACGATCGGAGGGACAATTAATCATCCCCGTGAAAGCCCACGTGACTCCCTCGCGGGTAAGTGGGCTATGAAGGGACCAAAATCCACTTGGCTCACCTACTCACACTCTCCCTTCCCTTTCCGGTACCATTTCGGTGGACCAAGCCGGGAAACGACGACCGGTTATATCGGAGATGGTGCCCCCAATGTCTCCCCCCACCCCTCCGCCCACACACACCCCCCCACTCCCTCCTCTGGTGACGGCTCCTCTCTCTCTCTCTCACCTTTAAGGGAGTTCACGGCGCATGCGCAGATGCCGTCACGGTCGGAGGGGAGCTCGAGGCGAACGAGGCGACCAAAAGGAGGCAGAGGATTAGAGGGAGGGGAGCGAGGTGCACAGATACCGAGAATTACCCAGGATTATCGCCAATAATTAAGATTAACGCCACATATACTGTTGCATAGGATTATAACACTGCATGTCGAGGTAGCATTTATGGTTTTGTAGACCTAGGTATGACAATATCATCCATAAATATGTATTTTCCGACTACTTTTATGCGTTAACCTGGTGCGTATTCAATGTTTTAACGTTAAAATGTGTGGTACTATTATATTATGCTTTGCTTATTCATTATACTTCACATTACTCTATGAAAATATTGATTTATTTAAGTTTATTTATAAGAGGTGTTTATTCTGGATAAACTAGGTAAATGATGGATTTTCTGGTCGAATAAATTATGAAACATTGCGAATATCTGGTGGATTTGGTTTGCAATGACTCACAGTCACCGAGAAATATATAACATATTCATTACAAGTAACAACTCCTCGGAATGCTTTCTATAGTTGCGGGGACTTGTATTCCGATGAATTCAATTCATTACCTGAGCAAAGTTGAGATACCGGCATTTATTATCGCTCCGCACATTGCCATTTTCTGTTGCAGAGCGGAAGGAAGAGAACGGCTGGCGGAGAGGGAGGAAGACGGCGAGAAGAAGGTGCGAGAGATGAGGTGAAGCACAAGGGGCTGAAGGGATTTACTCCGGGGGTATTAGTGGCCCCGAGGATGAAGATGGGAGTCCCCCCAGCGAAGGGATGGAGATTTACTGGTCGGTGGTCCTGGAGAGAAGAGTGGTAGGGTTCAACGGGGGGGGGGGGAAGAGGGATGAGTGGTCAAAGGGGGCACCCACTCTCGTCTGCTGAGAGGAGGGTGAAATAGGGCTTTCCCCCATAATTCCCGTGGAAGTGTCAAGAGGGATAAGAAAACCTCGCTTAAGAACCCTTCCCCTATTGAGGAAGAATTGGCAAATGGTAGCACCGCGGTGATCGGCGACAAAATCCCAGAGTGCTCCTGTCGCAATGTCGGGGGAGCAAGACCCTGGAGGTTCATCAGGGCCTCCCGCACCTCGTCAGCTCGCTCGCCTAACACCCCGAACTTCGTCAGAATCAATTTGTTTAAACTACAAATTCTCATTAACAATGTAGCAAATTCGTGACTTCACTTAGGTAAAAAAACTTGGAGAAAAGAACAAAAATCGTCAATCATTCCATCACATTAAACCTAACCTGCTGTTTTAACGGGAGAAAAACAAAATCAATGCGGCAGGTTAGCAACACAGAAGTACATTGAGCACATGAAACCTCAAAAAACACGAACGATACCTTAGTTTTATTTGATAGCTGAACTACATATGCAATAAGTTAGAGTAACTCCCCTCTTAAGAGGTCTTAAACATTCAGCGATTGTTTCAAACCTTTTTTATCGCTTCGCTTATGTCTTTCGTTTGATGGAAAATCAGTATGAGTGGTGGTACTCCATTGAACAGTGTTTTACTCAAATAACTATGAAAGATAGAGATTCTGATGATGAGGAAGAGGAATCGGGGCTTCCGCCTTCCCTCCGAGAGGGGATTTCTGCGAGGAGGCAGGGGGAGGGAGGGTTAGTTCCCTCAGGAGGAAGGGGGAGAGTGGGCCAGAAGGAGAGCGGACACGGGGTTTGTTCCGCAGGTATTTCCTGCGAGGCGAGGGTGCATTTGGAGCCACCCCTCTCTCTCTCGGCGACCGCGAAAGAACTCCTCCCTCTGGGGGTGAGGGGTAAGTTAAAATGGCCCTGAATTCTCCTCTGTCCGCTGGTGGCGAAGCGGCGAGGTTCCTGGGGAGGGGGGAGAGTGGGGCGCCTCAACCCTCCCGAGAGGAGGGGAGGCGGAGGGAGGGCGGGAAGGGGGAAAGGAGGGTGAGAGAGATAGAGCGGTCCCTCAGTCGTCGCCGGGGAGTCGGTGGGCGAGGAAGGAGAGAGAGGCGATCGGTGAACGGTGAGAGATCCGGTTGGTGACCGGCGCAGGAGTGTGCCCCGCGTGTTTGGTAGGCGGGCCGCACCCATGGCCATCCTCCAGTCGTGCTGCTTTTGGAGGTCCGTCCGCAAGGGGAGCTACGCCAGTGCCATCTACACGGCGGTGAGTGTGCCACTCACTCATACTCTCCAACACCACGTGGCTTCCATTCCCCCCAATCTCCCCTCTTCCTATCCTGAATGTAAACACTCCCTCGCGAAGGGAAGGGGAAGTGTGTGCGACAGAATGGTGCCAGGAGTCTACGGTGTAAAATTCCGATTTCATATTAGAATTTGGAAGACTGCTCGTCAATTTCGTCTCCGCTAGAAAGTACTTTAAAATGGTCATGTCGACGGCTTTACAACGTAGTGATTGAGATTTATGCGTGAGATATAGAATTCCTGATATAGGTTTGCGTGGTGATCTGGTCCCCTAAACTTATCATTGCTATCTCGCTTAGTAATGTAATCACTTTAAAGAATTGTTTCCCCTGCGCTTCCATTTCAGGCACGCGACATATTTTTCATCGACGTCCTCGCGTGAGTTTTCTTGTTCGTCCCTCCTCCTTGCTACGTATCTCAGACGTGCACCTCCCTTTATCTCTCTCGCTCGTTTCACTCACGCGACGCACTACTCTTGAGCAACTTGACACTCCCAACCTTTTCTGCACGGTTAGAATTCAGCTAATATGGCATGTTTACACGCAGCGTCGGCACTTGGCGCGAGGCAGAGCGGAGATCCCGGCCGCCGCTGGCGGGCGAAGACGAGTCTTGCGCTCCCCTCTGTTGTAATCCCCTATTTTCAGCCGCTAAGGTTCCGAGGTGAGAGCAATAAATGTCGAAAATAAAACTCCAATTCATTTAAGTCATCGAGAGCAAGTGGAGGTATTCTCAATTTTCACTTTATTCAATTAAATCGTTCGATCAGGCGCCCTTGCAATCTTTCTCTTGTTAATACTTAATTGTATTTTGAGTGGGACTGCAAGCAGTGCATCGTGTAGCTCATTATATTTCCTTAGCATTGAACCAAAAGATTACCCTGCGCTCGCAAGAATGGGAGAGGAACGAAGAGTCGCGTGTTTCCTTATATGCAGCCAATGTTTAATGTGATGCGATGCGTTTATACGATAATTACATGCGCGTGAAATTTTATGCATAGATGTAATGCGTGTAAAATGTAAATGTAACGTAAAACACTCATTGCATTATCAGGTCTCCACGAACTAGATGTTCAGTCACTATTTATTTTGCTAATACGGAACGTCAAAGGAGCCCAATATGACATTAAAACTTAAAACTAAATATAACTACACTTATTTTTATTGCTAAATATCAACAAATATTTCGAGCATATGATAACAGTTCACTTTGAAATTGGTATTTTATAACATATCAGTTGGCTTTAGTTTTTTGTCGTCGTAAAGGAATATGCTTTGCAGTTCTTTTAATTCAGATTTCTATTTTCCTCTTGCCTATCTACTTCATAGAGGGTTTAGGAAAAACTATGATGCATTTTTCTATGGAATTTCAAAATTATTTCTTCAGAAAAAATTAAATATCATCAAAAAGTAAACGGAAATTGTCGAATAAACCGGAAATATAATTTTTTAATAGCGTATACCTAGAAATTTTTCATCGCGAATTGCCGAAGAAACTATTTTGCGCCTCAAAGTGTGGTTCAGGTGTCTATGACTCGAAAACGCAGGAAATGCCGCTGTATAATATGCCTCTACAAAAAGTATACATATGTCCTTAGAACACGTCATTATTGAGACTGGCTTATTTGGTGAACTTGGTGTGTTGCTTGCTAGAGCTTTACTGCAATAATACACGTGAACATAAAATGTCTCTCCCCTTCTAAGTCGTTGCTAACATAGGTATCCCTGGATGCAATTAACAAATGGAATACCATTAAATGTAATTAACTAATAGCATTTATAAACGATTAAATATGACCGTTTCCAGTGGCTTAGAATCATTTTTATTCAATGAATTATTTTCCCTATTTATTTTTTGCAAACTTCCGGCTTCTAAGATATCCAGAATAGGTATGCGTAAACATTTTTTGTCACAATTTCATAATTTGTATGTATGTAATTTAAAGTCATTCGGTGAAATATAAAATGGTATTTTTAAATATTAAAACTACTGATTGTGGAAACAATCATTTTATTTTTATATCCATTAGTTTATTGCAGTGTAAGAACACCGTTTATTGAATTAATACTCAAATGCTTAATTTGAGTTGGTATATAGGCGAATCACCTTGAAAACGACTTGCGAAATTCATAAAGTACCCTAAAAAGGTAAAGGAATCGATTCTTTTTCTGTGCCACCTGCGGTTTTAAAAGAACGAGTTAGTATCTAGAAAATAATTGAAGCTGAAAATGTCAAAAGCCTTCTCTCAAATTTAAACCAGACCCTCTGATTAATAGTCTAAATGTCTACCTGACAGGCTTAGCTTATGCCAACCAATTTTTACGTTAAAAAAGATCATTAAAATTTTCATCTAATATGTGATTTTTTAGACAGTATTGTCCCAATTGAAACACTCGCTACTCGTTCTTTCAAGATATTTTTACCCTGCAACTATTCTTCGACAAAATGAGTGAGTGAAAGTTAGTTGACATTTCCAGTGCAGTCCATTCGTATGAGGGTGAGAAATCAGAGTTAGGAAAAAATCGAATAAAATGGACCACCGACTGTTCAGTCTGAAAGCGTTGAAGTAACGGATCACTCGAGTGTTTCCCCATGATTTAAGCGTGATATAATCTACAGCGAATTCCCTGCCCCGGAAAAAGATCCCTGAGAAGAAGATAACGAACATTACCCTCACAAAGATGATTCTCGAATGTTTTTAAAATCAGCGTCATTCAAGCAAAGCCGGAATAGCAACCCTTGAGCTACACTGCCCCATAATATTTCACATTTCTAAGCAGTGGGACGGACCCACTCGTCTCTTTATCTCCCATAAATCCTCCCCCTTTAATTTGGTCCACGCGTACTCAGGAAATTATTGTGGGCGGACGGGTTCGCTCCCCACCGCTGTGATAGGGTGGGACGAGACCCCTTCGGTGGGGGGGGGGGGTTGCGAACCCCCACCCTTGAATGCGTGCGTGCGCGTTTCAGAGATTCTGCCGGGTCAACATTTTTTCCAACGCGTTTGAAAAGGGGCGAGTGTGGCGACTAAGAGGGAAATAGGAAACCGAATGGAGATGCAAGAAAAAGGAGCAGCCACTTTTGACAAATGAAAAGATTAAGACAAAAGACGAAGGCACCGGAAGAAGCGGAACATATTTTGCTCTACCAATTCAAAATTTTATAAAAATAACATGCAATAAAATAAGATAGAATTCCTCAACCCATTTTCGATGAGATTAAAGATGGAGGAAGACAGAGAGTGTGCTGAAATGAGCCTCTCGTCCCTCTTTTGATGTCATCCTCTTTCCTCTTTGGTTTTGAATTCTGAGCTGATCGCTCCAAAATGCGACCCGACCAAAGACGTTCGGCGTTTCCCACATTCAACGTCCCCCAATTCATCCCCCCGCCTCCCCACTAAACCACCTGAATCGGTTTGAAAAACATTGCGATCTCAGAAAGAACAGTTCGAAGAAGAACACTTGCTGTGAGAATACGTATTTAATTCATGACACCCAAAATCGAGTGGATCAAAAGAATATTGCCCGAATCCTATATTTTACATAAAATTTTTACACGGCTTCAAACAAAAAATAACGCATAAGCTAAAATCATATGAAATTACTGAAAATATTGAGAAATTTTCCATTATACACGTAATCATATCATACGCAAAGTGTAATAACAACATTACAAGTCTAACTTTGTAATGTTTAATTACGACGCTTATTACGTAGGTATGAGTGTAATATTTTATTCATCTCTAAAGCTGAGAAAATAATTTTAAATATTTAGAATTATTTTAGCACTTTTTAGCAGCTGGTGGAATATTCTATTGAGTACAGTGTAACGTAGTGGCATGTGAGAGAATGCAGTAACCTTATTTATTGGTTAAACTGTAAGGTCTCGGTGATTCTGGCAGTAACTGAAGTAATTAAATATAGCAAATTGAAATATTTTCTTTCTTATCTGTAACGTTGCAGAGCGAGGGACCATCTGACTTCACCTATCATGAGAATATCATCAACCTTATGAGGGAATGAAGTAAAACTCAAACCATTATTATTGTTCTTTGAAGCGTCACCTGGTTTCTCGAAACTGTCTAAGGGTGATGAAAGTTTCGTAATTTTAAATCTGCAGATTTGATATCTTACATCAAGGTAAGGGGACCGTAAGGAGAACGCTAAAACTTAGTTAAAGGAGAATTAAAATTTGGCCAATTTAATCAATCCAAAGTACGTACATCTTCGTAGCAAATAAAATATTTATTTCGAGGATTAAAAAAATATTATCTCGAGGTTAAATCCAGGGATAATACTCTGAGCACCTACAGATTTACCTTATTTGCTTTATTTTTTCTGTACAGACGCTGTTTAACAGTTTTGGGGAAATTACAGTCAATACAGCTCAATAAAGCTAGTCCCTTTGCCTTGAATGTAACGTCACAGAGTTTATTACGAGAATAACTCAACGCTCTCCAACCGAACAAACCTTTCGTTGGGTAAAGCTTTAATAATAAAAAAAATATGTTATATGGAATATTAACATAAGTATTATGAAATTATTTGTAACGTTATTTCTTATTTGTCATGTAGCTTACAGAAACTTTTTCCCGTGACCCTCACCGCGGAAACTCCTCATTCAAGCACCTCCCGCTCTTGTATCCCCGTCACTTGCCAATGCTCCCTCCTTTTCCCTCGCCCGCCTCACCCCCACTCCATCCCTCCCTCCCTCGGTCGCTCCCGAATTTACATCTTCTTTCATTTCCCAATGATCAACTTCATAACGATATCTTCAAATCTCTTTCCTCATAATGGCCCACTGGGGGAGACTTCTACCGTAAGAATGTTTTTCGTTTATTTGGGGGAACATTCCTCCCTGTTTTACTTTTTTCAGAGTAAATTCATAGATCTATGAATTATTCAATGTGAGAAAGAAAGAGAGGGAGAGGAAGGCAGATTAAAGGGGCTGCATCCTTCTACCTTCAGGACTTTTTAAAACGATTCAAACAAGGGCAGAAATTGCTTGCTTGGCGGGAGAATCCACTTCATTTCCTAGATACTCTTTTATTTCTTTTATCTCTAGAAATTTCTGGGGGAAACTTTTGTATTCTACGCACACATTTAAGCGTGATGTCATCATAGAATAGTAAAAAACGCAAAAAATACTCCCTATTTCGAATTTTAGACACATATGTTGATGAGTTACAATCAATTGAATGCTCTTAATTATTAGTTGAAAGTAAATGATATGTCTTCACAAAGTTATCTGTCGTGCAATGTTAGAAGAACCTTCTTTTCTATGAGGCAGTGGTGAACAATACATTATATTTTGATTTGTCAATCTAACATCCATTTTTACATGATTAGTGTAATTAACTCCATCGACCTCTTGATTCGAATTATTCTTTTTTAACACTTCGTATCATGTATGCAAAACAAATTAGACATTTATTTTACGCATTAATATTTTTTTCTTCATGATATAGTTATTTAGAGAGTAATATTTTTCAGAAAAATTATACATGGTTTTAATAAAAAGTAGCGGGAAGATTGTCGTAAGAAATAGTTTTATTTCAGATATTGTTACAACGCCTCGAAATGCTTCCAAGCACATCCCTTGAGCGTCGGCACAGCTTTGAAAGCGGCTTTTCCATTACTCTATGGCTCCCTGGTAGGTGGATTCCAGAGGGTCTTTGAGGGTACACGTGTGAGCTCCTTTGACGACATTTAGGGTCCCGTAGAGGTGTCCTATAAAGGAGGAATTATTTCACTTATGGGAATAGAAAATAATCTGCAGGTACCAAGTGCCAAGCAATGCCGTTGCAGAAGGCCTTTGCAAGCAAACACTTGACTCTGTTCTTGGTCGTCCCTCAAGAACTTCGTGACGAATTTAGCGCAGATCTTTCGAATGGCCAAATTTTCAGTGATAATGTTGTTCACTGTCATCTTATCAATATAAATATACGATAGTGTGAAATCATAACCGTATTTAACTGAATTCAGCACTTTACACTCAAGTCAGGGAAAATGTTACCGATAATTTTTATAAAAAATTTGTATATTGCCATTACCACGGATTTCACCCAAATAATTCGCCATTATGGTTTTTTTAAGTTTACTTGAACACAAATAACGCTCTCTAGCTAGCTGTTCTTTTTTTCTGGTGCATAATGAAATTTTGTCCTTCGCCTGAGGGTGAAGTGCTGAATTCAGTTAATACGGTTAATATTGCTCACTATCGAATATCGCATATCGTATATTGATAAGATGACAGTGCACAACATTTTCACTGAAAATTTGGCGACCTGTGGTAAACTCGTCCCGAAGGCCTTCGGGCGGACGACCAAGAGCAGAGTCTAGTGTCTGCTCTGCAAAGACCTTCTGCAATGACGTTCCCCAACCCCCTTACAGTCCCTACTTGGCACCAGCAGATTATTTCACATTCGAAGAATTTTGAGGCATTATAGCAATATCTGAAATAAAACTGTTTCTTTCGAAAATCCTTCCGGTACTTTTTAAAGGAATCACGTTAATAGACAGCAGAGGTAAATATAACAAAAAACAATGGAAATATTAACTCAATGATCCACTCGGAAAAGGTAAAGAATCTACATATTTGGCTATGCCATGTCATATAAAGGAAACAATAATTTTAATCTAGGATAATGGACATCACCACGATAATCAATGCAACAGTTGGCTAGCAACAGAAAGTGGGGACTCAAACCCTTAGCCAAACGTTTTGGGTATAAAATTCATGCAGGTAGTAGTGGTATTTTCCTTTACATCTCCCCCCTTGGTTTCTCTGATAGCTATATAATCCAAATAATCAAGTATGTTTAATATTGTGAATTAGGGTTTTCAGACAGATTTCCCGCTCTTTAGTCCAACATTTTACTTTACGCATGCATACAACAAAAAACACATTATTTTTAACAAGTTTAAATCACAGTACTTGAATATTATTTTTCCTGTTTCCCCAACAAGGCTAAATGGAAGTGAAGTGACCCGACTTCATGTTAATGTATAAGGTAACCCCGATAGCGGTTTTGAAAAAAAAAATTGGACAGGTCTGTCAAAGACAACTCTTTACCATATAAATATCGGTCACTGAATGAAACCGGATTCAATTCCTACAAGCATAGTTGAGAAGTATGCTCTTTGCTCTTAAGTTGTAAACTTCTCGAATCAAGTCTTAATTTAATAGTTCTTTCTATTTATTAGATTAATTATAAGTGATTAAGCCTCGTTTACAATCTCTCATTAATAATTCAAAAAGCTTTGAAAGTTTATTACAAAATTTGCAGGTGAATACGCTTGCTTTGATGCCTTTTCAGAAATAAAAAGATTCTCGTGAATAAGAATGATAAATGTTTCTTGTAATTCAATAATATTTCTTGCCTATTCCTCAGAGTTTCTTCTTTGCCATATGGTTGAGTAAATTTCTGTTAAAATCCTCTATATGTGTCAATTTTTAAAAACACATGACACCTTGTAATCAATAAAAACCTTTAGTTTTTAAAAATTATTTTAATAATACTTTATATTAGTTTATCTGCGATCAACATTCAATGGCAGCTGAAAAATTATTCATCATTGTTTAAAATTACACACAGATATACGAGTCATGTAAATGGAGATCAAAGAATTGTTTTTGAGCAATGACTTGAATATCAGATTCATGACCCGTTAGTCTACGTTTGAATTCTGGTGGCGGACATATTTTTCGGAAGTGTCCTCATTCCTGCTTGAGTGGCACTTAAACAGCGCATAAAGTGTTGTATGACTTTCATTGGAAGGGAATTTAAATCGTGGATTGTTTGCTATCTTTGTTAAGGACAGGATTATATCAAGGATAGGTTTCTCTTTTCACCCCCTTTTTCACTAAACACAATACCTCCACAACCATATATCCTCAATATCAAAGATAAAATCAATTTCCGCTCGTATAAAAGAAGATCTTATGATAACATCTACATAAAATAAACTTTTACTCGACTCTTTCCTGGAATATTTATAAAAATTCTTATCATTTAAAATATTTCATAGTCCTATCTAGCGTTTATGAAAGACTGGGATACTTATAAAAAAAAGTCCTTCTACGAAATATTTTTTTTAAATAATCATTAAATTTCACATTTTATTTCGGGGCGCAGCCATTACTTTTTAGTAAACGAATTTTCTTTACCGCACTATTACAAATGTGCCGATGTTTCTTGCAAATGCGCTCATTGTCAGTTGCCAATTAAATTTGCACTGCTATAGCCTGCGAGGGATACTAAACGGCCAGATCCATTAGTAATGACTGTTTCAGCTGAAGTAGATTTTGAAACAAGGGATTAACTCACGCCAACCTTTTAAAAACTAAATTCAACGCAAGTCTCTTGAAAAGAAAATTCCTTTGCATAATTCAATATTTCCTCATTTTTTTATTTGAATAAGATTATCCTCTCTTTGGGAAGCATAAACCTTTGTAAAAAAAGTTAATATATGACGTTATGTTTTAATTGAGAGATAAAATGCCAAATTTTATGAATATTTGCTGGAAAACAAAGAATTACCTTAATCTCTTTCATTTTAAGCTCTCTTTGATCTTACCAAATTCTCAATTCACGTTTTATTGATCTTACAAACTACCTTTAATTCCAACGAATGCCTCAATGCCCGGAAAAAAACTTTCCGATTGAAACCTGAATTTTCCTAAATTACTCTTGGTGATTTTTTCATTTAAAACTTGACTACATAATTCATTACCGTGTCAATTTCATATCGAGTATTACTGTGAATATCAATGATAAAGAAATGGGCACACATGTTATTTTGACCGTTTATATATTTAGAATTATATTGTTAATAAAAAAATCGATGATAAAAAGTGTCTAATGTTTCAATAGCATGCAAACATGCATTGGAGTTCCATTGAAATGAGAAATCCCTTAAAAAAATTAATATCTAAGGTTTTTTGTTCACCACTAACGTTATCATAGTATTACGATGCTGATTTAGTATTAATATTTTACAGACTGTGACCACATAAACGTTTTTCATATTTTCTCATCATATATTATAATAAATACTGTATTACTACAGTTATTCGCCCATAATTACGCTATTGTGCAAGTGTGCTGATTCCTGTAGCATTCAAAATTTAACTCACATCCTAAATACGTCGGTGGTGGTAGTCCAGGGGTGGGACCTTGGACTACTAACCGGAGGGCCCGAGTTCGATTCCCGTGCACTCTGTGAGCTCCACACAAGCTGTGTAACTTTTCGGGTACCACATCTTCCTGGGATACCATAGCCGGCACAGGGAAATGAACTGGCCCCCTTCCCCGATGTGTGAATTTCACATGCCGTATAGGGCTATGCACTGGGTGAACTTTTCCATCACCAAACAAACCGACCTTCAGGTTGAGTACTGTTTTTACGGTTTTTTTTATCCTAGACAAGCATGTCACTTTGCCATGCAGATTCTAAATTGGACCTCGCCGTTTTCATTCCATGGCGTCTACTTCCAATTTCACTGTGTATCCTGCAACGTAGGCACTTTTTGTTCCTTTGTGCTGTGCAGCAAAGTATAAAACCGACCTTTAATTTGAGCACTGTCGAACGGATGTTCCGGTTAGGCTAATTTCTATCCCATACTTAATTTAATCCATGGGGGCCAAACCTTTCTTAACGCTTGTACAGAGAGTATTGTAAAGAGAACTTGTTTGAAGGTGCGACCACAATGGGTCATTTAATTTTACCCCGCAAATACAATAACTGTGCATGTCTATTCTAGCTAATTTAGTTATATAGTAAATGCATTATAAATCCAAAGAATATTAAAATAAAAGTGTGCGCGCATGCGTAAAACGCAGGTTATATGGTGTTGTTAAATCTATTTCATTCTATTATTACCAAGTTGCCAACCTGAATGAACTGCTTAAGTGGATATCGAAGTTATTATTTCAAATTCATTCCAAATATTCTTCAACGTTTTCAAATTTGGAATTAGAAGAATTCATTTCATAATTATTGCTTTGCATTTGGCGTGGATCATTTTACTAGCTGCCAACGTACTAACACCAAACATTCGGTTCCCAATTCACTCTAATTCTGTGGACACCGGATTTGCAACTCCATGGCCTCTCTCAACAAATACCTTAAAATTTCCGTAATGCACTTCAATAAGGCGGTTACCCAGATAAGCTACTAAGATATGAAATACGCCGTGGAATTCGCCCATTTACGCGTCAGAAAAGCAAGCCCACAACCCACGAAGAATTCAACCTATGCACTTCTAAATTTTTTAGTATCTCACGTACTCGACAACTTCCTCAGAGAACATTTTTTTTATTCAACGAATGACGCAAGTTCACCTGTACTGCCTAAATGCACTTCTTTTGTACACAGACCACCAGTCCAATCTTAGAAATATTATGAGATTCACTAACCCTTTGGCGCGCCCCCTTGAAAAATGTCCTCATCGTTCCCAAACTTAAAACTATGCCCGATTTAAAATATATCCACTCATGAAATCTGCTCCCCGCTTCTCACATCCACTAATTTCCTTCCCACCTCTCTCCCACGCTAACTACCTCTCCAAAAACGACCTCTCACTTACATCTTATCCATCCCTTATCCATCCACATGAACAATCACCGATATTCTTGTAATTCTGCCTTCCCTTTCTGTCTCTTCACACACGAAATCCCACCTTCCTTCAATTAGTGTTTTTCCTTGACCATCTCAGAATCTCTCCCCGATTCAGCCACCAATTTCAAGACGAAAATTCGTGAATCCTCATACATACTAGCATTCCGATTGTTCGAAATTCCCGGATTAAACAACCATCGCTACTATATCCTTACCACTTTCTTCCTTTCCACATTCCCAGCACCACCCTCGCCATATACTGCCACAGCTCTTGCTCTTGAAGGGGTGCTTTTATTAGAACAAAACCAATCGGTCGGTCTTCCGTCCGTTGCCTTGGTGACTCTGAATAACTTTTGGCTGATCGCACGGTCTGAGCGCCGGCGACGCATCTTTCAAATGTCTGCCTTATCAATTTTCAAAGTAAACGTGCCGGCCCACCAAGGCACTCGGTGAAGAGGATCAAAGAAGGATAACGGAGCCTCGCGGACCCCACCGGCAGGACGTCCGGACCGGCCAGTTGAGCACCGACAAGCGGCGAACCGACCGTCCGAGACACACCTCCGACTACGAGCTTTTTAACCGCAACAACTTTAATATACGCTATTGGAGCTGGAATTACCGCGGCTGCTGGCACCAGACTTGCCCTCCAATAGATCCTCGTTAAAGGATTTAAAGTGTTCTCATTCCGATTACGGGGCCTCGGATGAGTCCCGTATCGTTATTTTTCGTCACTACCTCCCCGTTCCGGGAGTGGGTAATTTGCGCGCCTGCTGCCTTCCTTGGATGTATTCCAATGCCATTCTCGGCATTCCTAGCGCCCGACACCTTCCACTAATGCGTAAATAATTTACACAAGAAGGCTGAAAACTGAAACTATCCTCGATGTTATATATATATATATATATATATATATATATATATATATATATATATATATATATATATATATATATATATATATATATATATATATATATACTCATATCAACTTTTAATGAAACAGTTAACCATAGAAACGCAGAGACAGGAAGTTCACATATTTAGTTTTAACGTTTCGATGGCACGGCTGCTATCATCAGAATATGATCATCATTCAGATTCTGATCGTGACTCCGTCATATGATAATGATAGGCGTGCCATCAAAACTAAATATGTGAGTACCTTTCTTTATGTTTCTGTGTTTAAATGTTTTACATATTTGTCTCGTCCCCAAAGAGCGTTGTTTTTCGAAGGAAAAATGGGACAAATGGGGAAATGTACCCAAGGAGAGCGTTGATTACTGATCGGAGAGCCCGAGTTCTATTCCCGGACACCCAAAATCTGAGAAAATTTTTGGGTACCAGGTTTTCTTGGAAAACACTAGTTATTACCGGGAAAGGACCTGGTTAACATTGGGTCAACTATACCATTACCTACCAAACCGGCCTTGGAATAATAATTGAATTTATATATATATATATATATATATATATATATATATATATATATATATATATATATATACATATTCATATATATGTATATATATATATATATATGTATTATTATTTATATATATATATATGTATATATATATATATATAAATAACGTGTGAGTGTTCTCCTTTTTTTGTGTTTCTATATTGTGTGTTATTGTGTATTGTACTATTCGGCACTTCCGTGTTACGTCTACGAAAGCATATATATAATATATATATATATATATATATATATATATATATATATATATATATATATATATATATATATATATATATATATATATATATATATCTGTGTGTATATATGTATATATGGACCTGAATATACCTACACACGGAAAGCAGCAAGCCTCTACATATTAATTTTACCGCTGTAATCATATTTTTTGAGGAAAAAAGTAAAAAATACAAATATTGGAAACCATTGAGTGATCACTTTGTATATAGAAATGAATTTTTTCCAAAAAAAATTAAGTTTTATGCCAATCGTTGCGAAGGAAAGAAGGTAAGAAGAAAGAGGTAAGACTTTACGTTTGCGTAAGACAGGTCTTAAATATTGCACATGCCTTCAAAATGGCGAGAAGGAATCAAAAGGTACGGTGGTATGTGAAGTTGCCATAACGAAGGAACACATTATGATGGGAAATGTCTTTGGACATCACTTAAGCGCATTGCTAAAAACGGGAAAAATAACGCAACAGCCCTGATGACGCTGCAGTGTAGTGACAACTAGTCGACAATAATAAAGTCTTTTCAGTAGAAACGCAATTTTTTTTATCTCTCTTTGTGCTTTACAAATGGATTTCCACAATTTATTGGCCTCAATAATCTTCCCAACAAAATACGGTAGGTTTATATATACTGAAAATAATAATGTGAATCAATAATTTTCAAAATCAATAAATTAGAGTACAGCAAAAATATTAATATTTTCGTTAAATTTTTAGCACTTTGAGACGTTAAAATCATATGGGAGATAGAAAATTCACATCATTTCAAATCCAGGGCAAAATCATCCGACATTTAGCTATACATAACTTGCAGTTTTTTAGTGTAAACACGTTCGTGGTCTTAAATGAAGATATCATATTAATGGGTAGCCTAATGAAGGTTTGCTATATAAAAATCAAAATTATCTTAGCCGTGTTCCTCATGTATCTTTTAAAACACAATAAGTTTTGACTCAGTTTTGAAATAGCACCAAAATTGGTGAAAAGAATCGTCTAGCAATTTTTCAGACTATTACATTTTTTCAATGGTAATTTTACAAATACGGGCTTAAAAATGATTCGAGATGTAAACAAAACACCTCCGCGGGGGAAAAGAAGGAAATTGTTTCTTTGAATATACACTATTTCACCTTCTACTCAAAGTGTTGTCTTCACAAGTTAGGTAATTTCCAGAAAAGTTTGCGTTGTAGTTTTTCCCGATAATTTGCCATCTATGCGCAAAGTACCTTTCCAAAAATTGATAATCCCACCTCAAAAGTTCATAGAATATTTCAGAGCTCAAAGATGTTTTCTTCAAGCATTTTCTTTCGAAAGAGCTTCCTGGCGGTAGTCCATCTTAGCCTATCTCCTCCATCTTAATTTTCCCTCCCCGGCTCCATCCATCCCACTCCCCCTACACCACCTACTCACAGTTCACGAGAAGAACCTTTACCATCGTGCAATCACGCAAGGGTCGAGCCGCGGAGCTTTCCCCTAGAAGATATACCGTAGGTAGAGGGAATGGAGGGGGATCAATGGCGAGGAAATGAATGGGAGCATCTAGGAAGTCCTCATTCTGTGAGGTGCCACCATTCCAAAGGCACGCAGTTTCCACTTGATCCCGACCAGCCAACACTCTCCCTCCGCCAACCCTCCTCCCGAGGTCTACTATTCAAACCACAATGTTCATCCGCCATCGGAAATAACCTCTGCTGAAATGATCCTCCTTCCCCTGAAAACTTTCTCAGACGACTGAGAGGCGACCCTCACTTCTCCACCATACAACTCCCCCCTCTCCCAAACCCGCCTCTATCGTTTTCTTCTGGCTATGGCTGAATTCGAAAAAGAATAGCAGCTAAAATAAAAATACCTGCAATACTGTCTCACCCTTAACGGTATTCCCTCCTTCCCAGGCATAGGACCAACAGAAAATCTTTCCCAAAGGCCTACAGCCTCACCTTCCCTCTCTTTCACGATATCTCGACTCTTTTGCTCTCACCTAAACCTTACTCTCTCCCTCCCACACCAACCTGCCGACATCCTTCCCTTACATTCACCACCCCCACTTCGACCACCACAACTTTACGTGCAAGCAGGGATACATGCGCTCTCCCCTTTTCATGTCTCCCTCCACGGAAAACACTCTCCAAACATCCCCTTTGCCCGTCCCCCACTCCACACCCTCCCTCACCCACTTTCCCTACCACCCACACACGCTCAGCACTTCCCCGACTGGTCCCTCCCTGACTCCCGTACTTCCCACCCTCCCGCCATTACAAATAACAAGCCCTTCCCTCTCCCGTCCCACCCCATCCCTCCCACCCTCTCTCTTTTCCTCTCTTTCTCCCCCTCCCGAGAACCGAGGATCCTCCTCCGTCTCCATGACGACCCTCCCACTCATCCTCCAGCGCCCCACCCTCCCTCTCCATACCCCTTCCACCGACTCCGCACTCTATAAGGTCCCTCCATCCCTATTTATTCTTTCCATTCATCTCCCACACGCACGGATTTTCTCTTCCTATATTCTTCGGTCCTCTCCCTCTCCCCATTTTTTTCTTTTGCCTTACAAAGGGACGTACTGGAGCCTTCCGGGGTATTTGGGGGGGAGGGGAGAGACTGCATGGAGTCCAAAATGAAGAGGACGGCAAAGAGATGAGCGATGCACCCCCTGCCATTTCCCTCTTCCCCCGCCCACCGTAATATCCGCGAACTCAACGGGCGCTTAGGTGAGGTAAAATGGCTGCTCCTGTTTCTCCCCCGATCGGTCCTCTCCTCCCGTACCGATTCTTGGACCAATTGGAGCCGGAAATGGGATCCCTTCAGATATTCTCCAGCTTCCTCGGGCCATGTGAAGCCACCGGGGATTGTTCCGACGGCCAAGAAATGGACCGAAAGACTTCGAGATAACGTTACAGTTAGGTACTCTATCGAAATGTTTACCTATTCAAGAGGGATGAATCCGTCTTGAGAGTATTTCATTTGGGATGGCGTGGATACACCCTTTCATACGTTTCATTTCGGGGAAGTCACAGTCATAAAAAAGTCCCATTTTTTGTTTAGAAAGGCATATTTCTCCCCATTCCTGGTTTCTTCAATAACTCCCCCATTTGGTGAACTCTCTGTCCTCAGCCCTATTCATACATTTTTCCAAACATATACATATTCTGGTTCTGAAAGTTCTTCAAAAAATCTCATTCATGGCTTTCTCGGTCTTCTCTTCCCCCTTAAAACATTTATTATTTTCCCGAGCATCTATTTTATTTGATGAATCGAGTTTTATTCATTCTCTCTGCATTAGAAAATAGCTTAGCATACTAATTTCACTTTTGTGTACTACCCGCGAATCTTGTTGAACAAGCATTCCTAGCCAGTTAACCCTCGCCCAATACCATCCATCATTTAGAAAAATAACCATCAGTTTCCCACGATTAACTCATTTATTCGATTTTTATCCTGTCATACGAAATTTTGGTTCCATAGAACAATATGGAGGTGGGAAATTTTATGAACCGTTATATTATCCGTTTTAGAAAGACTATTTTTTAGATTCTCTAAATTCTATCTATCTTTTGTAGAATCATGGAAACACCCGCATTACATAGGGCTGTGAAATAAATATCTGTGATTCCCTCGAATTGTTCAACTCCTACATGTCAATAATTCGTAGCAAATATGAAAAAAGGGGAAATTCAATTGTTGCTAAGAATGAGTTCATCGGAACCCAATTATGTCAAGATCATTGCTGACAATCCATTGAATATATCTAGTAGGATTAAAATTCATCGATAAATATCTAGCTTCTTCATCGGAAAAAAAATCGAAATAGGATTTCATTACGTTAGTATCAGCATACATGTGCGATCTCCAACTTGTATCAGAAAAAGCGGCAAATAAAGAGAGACAGTGTGGGATGAAATAGTGGGAAATGACTGAGGAATGACTGCGCCGCCGGTGCAGCAAACCACCATCACACACTCCCCATTTGTAATGATCATTGGAAAGGATCAAAAGAGATGGAGGATAGCTTCTGCCGGCACATGTTTCGTCTTACTACCGGTTTAAAAGCACATGACGGTTTCAATTTTTACCGTGTTTTCCCTGAGTTTCGTTTTCTATTGGCCACTATGGATTAGCAATCTTGGCCTCTTTTTTCATTTTAGTCTAAACACAAGGAAAGCCTTATAATCGGTATGAATACATACACAAATTTAACGTATATAAATCCAAATGATTTGCACGTTTTCTTACGGGTATTAGCTATTATTCACTGTAGACGTTACGGAATCGCCATTCACTCCGAGATTTCAGGTAGAAACCCTCGTCACCGTCGCATCGTTTCTTAATTTAGGTTTCTTGAGCATTTCACTTCACGGAAATTTCATCGGTCACCAGAAAAAGTATGCAAGCATAATTCCTACATTGAAAGAAAACGAATATATTTAGGTTCAAATTAGATATTACAATTATTTGATTCGATGAAGATTTGGGTAAAGAACGCGACGTAAGTTATTTATACAAGAAAAATCAAAGAATGATCTTGAAACTGATGTATGTTGGTTCCGATCACTCTTGGTTACATTTAGCCCGCCTCCAGCTCCGGGGTTACCTGCTCGCCTTCTCACACTCCCTACGCTGCCCATCTAAATCCCCAAACTATCCTCGGAGTGCGTGTGAGCAAAAGACGATGGGAAGGCGGAGTCTCGGCTGATGTTACTAATTCAACCGCCCCGGCTGAGGACAGCTACAAACGAGGAATTTCGAATGTTCGGAAAGTTGATAAGAGGGGAAAATTGTATGGCTAAACCTGAAAGGGAAAAGTTTAAGGCATTGATGATATTCCATCAAAAGCACTGAATATCCTGAGAAAGAATTTAATTGGCAAATAAGTGAATCTATTCAATGAATGAACGGAAGGTTGGGCTGATGGGGTTCTGTACAGGACGAAGTGATGCAAAAAGTTGTAAGAATTAAAGGAACATTAACCTTTTTCTGCGATTCAAGCAATGGCTAAGTTGGTACGATGAGGAATTGGGAGGATTATTGAAGAAAACATAAAATAATAAAAAGTTTAGGAGAGACAGAGGAAAAAACATCAAATTTTGTCTTAAGATGCTGCCTTGAAGAATTTTGGAGAGTTTTAGACACATGCATATTTGGGTCATTTACAGAGAAAAGACATGTGATAGAGTAAATTGAAATATATGACGTGATTTCGCATTAGAAAGAATTAAATAAAAACTTTGAATCTTATATGATTCTAAATTCGTTATTTCTTGAGTATACTAGATTATGATTTATATTATTCTCATATCTACCCTCCATGGTGGGCAACGGAAATGTTACAGCTCGTTGAAAGTCCACAACAACTCTAGAAATACCATGGATTTAACAGCCAGAAAGGCCAGAAGTCTCAAGACTGTGTCAAGGGGTGCGTCTTAGAGAAGTATAGCTGTTAAGAAATAGCCTAGTTCACATGTACGAGCCTTTCCATGCAAAAGCACAATGGTGTCTAACTTCCATTATCGTGTTTCCTTTAAAATGATTCACTATCAGATTAGAATGTGTGAGAATTGGCTTACATAAAATACTAAGCGATGTGTAATCCTCTTAACCACTCTTAACGTCTATGATTAGGGTATAGGTTGGGGAGTAGTATCAAATAAATCCAAAGGGCTCTTTTAGTAATTAAGGCTTCTTTCCTCGCGGCGTTTTGACAATTTTTGCGTAAAAATACTCGCGAGTCAACAACTAAATCTTCGAGCAAATTAGGTCTAATTCGCTTGTACATGTATGAGCAATGGCTAAGTAGTGGACGAGTTTAACACGCGACGTATTCGCCTAAAATATCACTGTGGAATTGGTCCAGAAAAACAAGATTTACTCATTGTTAACTCAAGGATTGACTGGTAAATATTTGTTTTTCTGAATACGAATCATGAGTTGAGTTCCCATTATCGTAATTAGAATAGAGATCTAATTGTATCTCAGAATATTTTGTTCATATCTTTTTTTTGGCGATAGATTTGAGGATGTCCATGTTAATGATGAAATATTTTATTTTTTACATTCATTCAACTTAATTGTATTTCCGTCTGAATTGTAATCTCTGGCAGTCATAGGTATCTGTCAAAGATCGGGGTGATGTTTGGGATTTAGTCTGTGCGGAATAAGACGATGATGTACGTTCCGTTTTCCTCAATCACGCTATTAAATGTCATACGAACTCGTAAACTTGTTGGAATGACAGCGATGAGTCACTAACTTTTATTTATTGATGATGAATTCCAATGTTTCTCCTCTTAACAAGTCAGCGAACAAACGTTCCTCTGTGGTGCATGTTGTAAATGCCGCTGCCATGCTAACAGTATTGGTGCACCATATTGTTACTTTCTGGCATCATGCTATCAGTGAGAAACTCATAAAACTATGATCTTCACTATTTCCACCTAACAGGACTAACAGTGGCACACCATTTTGAAATTTTAGTTCACTTTCAAGGATTTCACTTAATTCACCCATGTAACTTCGACAGGTTCCGTCGCATTTTCTTAAGTATATCTGGGTATCGAGGAAAAGAAAGTTCTGTGGCAATAAGTAGGACTGGGAGAGGGTTGATTAAAGATTTATATACAAGACAGTAAGTGGTAGTAAAGGTGAAAAAATAAGAAACTGAAGAATTTAATTTTAGTCGAGGATTCAGGTAAGGATGCCGCCTATCGCAAACTGTATTTCATAATCATGCAGACAATTTATCGGAATAGATTTTGAAAAGCCAAGCAAAGTAATTAATGGTGGAGTGAAAGTAAAAAATATGGAATACGCAGACAATCAAGTTAAGGATGCATCTTGGATGGAACCAAGAAAAAAGTGGGGAAAACATTTGGTGCTTTCATTTCGGGTAAAAAATGAAAGCCACCAGCAAGAAAAAAGTGATGAAATTTGGCAAAGAAAAGAAAATTTTGAATGTTACATTGCAAAACCGTTGTTAGAACAGGTGGCATTATTCAGTTATTGAGTCGTTATTAAACAAAAATCCTATGAAAGAGTTTAAGAACAGGGTTTTATTGGTTATGGAACCTTCAATAAGGTGGCTGAACAAAGTAAAAAATATTCTAGTAAGACAGATAAAAAAGGGCGTTGTTTGGAGAACAAATCTTTAATGCTCAAAAATTTGGATATTTAAAAGATGGATGAATTGTGCTTTGATAGCTTTTAAAAGTTTCTATGAAGGAAGTTAGATGACGTTAAATAGATGAATCGCCTAGTAAAACGGTAAAAGAAAGATCTTTCATGAATATCATAGCAAAGAGAAAGGCTATATATGTAAGTCTCATCCTCAAATAGAATGATCGATTGAAAAAGTTAAAGCAAGAGAGAACGTGTGATGTTAAATTGCTAAGAGACATGGAAAAGAGTTAAAGATGCCACCAAACGAATAAGAATTCCCGGGTCAGAGACGGACAGTGTCACCCAAGAAGAAGAATCGGGTTGAAAGGTCGAAGAAATGAGGGCTAAGGTCAAAGAGAAAAAGGAGGAATTTGGATGCGAAAAGTGGAGTCAGGCGTGATATTGTGGAATCGAAACATAATAAAAACTTTGTTGCAATTTACCACAGTTAAAACTTTATTTCAACCATGGTTTCGATAAACTGTATCATCAGGTGAGGAAAAGTACAAGGGGAGGGAATATATATACCAAGCCACAAGGAGGGGTGGCAGGGGAGGAAAGAGCGGGGGGAAGGGGGGGTTCGTCACGCCTTCTTTATGACGAGCCCCCCCTCCCCCCCACTCTTTCCTCCCCTGCCACCCTTCCTTGTAGCTTGGTATATACATTCCCTCCCTCGTACTTTTCCTCACCTGATGATGATACAGTTTATCGAAACCATGGTCGAAATAAAGTTTTAACTGTGTTAAATTGCAACAAAGTTTTTATTAGGAATTTGGATGATAGGAGAAGGTCGACGGAGGGAGAAGAGGAGAATCTGGGCCCGATGACCGCCGGATCAATCCCGGTCGCCTGCCATCGACCTCGATTCTTAACGGCTGGGTGCCGTTAGTGCCGTTCGCTCGCCGCCGGGAGTTGGCCTAGCACCGTCTTCGCGCCCCGAAGGCGGAAGGGGAATGGATCTCCGTGGGCACATCCCGAAGGCTCGTAAGTGAGAATTCTCGGGCGGGCACCGATGTACACCGCGTGCGCCCGCAGCGCTGAGAACCTCTCTGCCCACATGAATATTATTAAGTCAACTTCTGTGACGTGATTGAATTATGTTGTTGGAGATAGGGTGGGCCACTCTAGCATATTCTGAAATACATTATCCTCTCAAGGTTCTTGCGAGCTAGATCAAGAGCATGCAGAAAGAGCAGTAGTTTTGTGCTCGTATTACGATAAAAACACGAGACACGGGTATGCATTGAAAATTGTAAAAATATCGAGAAATTTGTGAGTAAAAAATCGTTTTTCTTTACTGGAATTCGAATAAGAACTTCCAAATTTTTTCGGTGATTTCTTAGGTAATTTATTTAGGTTACCGTAGCGTCCTCGTTGAATTTACTGGCCTCGAAGGAGTTTCTGGCTAATTTAATTGACCAAAGACCAAATCCGGGACCAAATTCAGTTATTGGCGATTTTTTAATGTGCTGCAACATTTTGTATTTGCTTAAAAAGCTATCAATTTCCTCTTACAAAATTCCCTGCAGTTTATTTGAATTTGACGAAATATCTATTCGCTTTAATTTTCCAATAAGTCAGGAATTGATGTCTACTTGAGCGGTCTATGAATGGATCTTGGCTTGATTTTCAAAGTGTTAATGTAATATTCCCTTCCTTCCGAAGCCTTCCTCTGTCCTCACCTCCCTACCGCGGCTTGCAGTTGATATCCCCCAGGGGTGACTTGTTATGTGACGGGTGAATGTGGGGTATACGACACAATACATTACCCTGAGAAACATTAAAAATGGCGAGTGGTAGAAGATGTTATGATTCATAATTTTGCTGTTTAAGTCCCATATCACCTTAAACGCTTTTTCGCGCTAACTAGCAGAGCAACAACAGCTGGAGTAATCAGCATTGCAAATTAACGCGGGCTATGTATTCAAGTGGGAGATTATACATTCCATGAAATATGAGCGAGGCTAGGTAAATTAAATGCACGTTTGCACTCTCTTCCAATGCACAGAGGACAAATAAAGTGGATGAGTGAAGACTGTGATAGAGGGGAGAATGTTGGGCAAAAGAGGAAAGGGAAGGAACAGGATAGGGGTGTTGGATGGGATGAAGGGAGGAATAAAGTACTCAGAGATGAAGAGGGACCTGATATAGAGTAGGATGATGGATTTTTTGATTTGTTAGGAGTAATAAAATGTTGGTTTGGTTGTTGTGTCCATCCTAAAACCTACCTTAACCGGTAGATTACCTTAAAAAATATATATATATATATATATATATATATATATAATAAAACACATAAGAAATTGTTATTGAGGTCATTCAACTCAGCATCACTTGCATAATTGTAAATCAGAATATTTTATTCATTAGTTCAAAACATTTAGTCAATATGAAGAACAGTCGCAATGATCACTTGAGCAATCCCTGTTATTTCCACAGAATCTAGAAGGATAGCAAAACTTTGGAATTTAGGATATTTTAATGCTGATATTAACTCAAATATGGCAACGACATGTTAAAGAAAACAAAAATTTAAATATATTCAATGAGCATTTATTATTTGACTCTAACGTATGATCTACGTTAACACAAATTATTAGAACTTGAGTATTTTCATGAGCAAACCGTGGATACATAATATTAATATCCAAGAGTTTAAAGATGAAGTGCGCCTACGAGGGTGAAAAATGGAAAAGAAAGAACATAACCGCTGGACACGGAGCATCTAGTGGGTGAAAATGTAAGTATTTGCTGTTTCCAGGCTATTTGTTCTGGGCGCTCCTCGGTCGGTATGGAACAGGACGTGACGAACCAAAGACCGGCGTAGGTGGGTGCCCTTCCCGCTCGCACCTCGCATCTCCGCCCGCCGACGGCGCGCCTTTTTGTCCGCCGAGAGAGAGAGAGACGCCTCTCTCCACATCCATTCCCTCCCCGCCTCATCCAGAATCCATCTCCCTTCCCTCCAGTCCCCTTCAGAAACGCCAGCGCCCCCTGAACATTTTGGGCGTTCACGAATAGTACTTTCCACGAGCATTTTCCCGGCCAGGTAATCCAATAGAGGATCACGGGAGCTGGAAATCCAGCGAGAGAAAGCGCGGGGGGGAGGAAGAGCCGAAATCATTTCTCGGGTCCTTATTTCCCACGTTCCCCAAATCCTTCCTTGGTGTAGACATTAAAGTCGACGTCTCCACCCGAAAGTTCCACCTCCAAAGCCCTGCTCCCTTGAATGCATTTAATACGCAGATGGCGCGCTCCCACTCTGCATCCCTGATCCTCATTGAAAACACACACTGTACTTTAACCCCAATGTACATTATTGTCCCCTTCAGCGATTTTTGTATCACGACTCTGATTAATTTTTCAGCTAAATAATATCTGGCATTGGAATTCCTGGGAGTCGTCTGCAGCATTTTAGTACACCATCGTTTAATTTACGCAATATCTTATAATCAAATTTTGAATATACATGTAGTATATTCATACAGATTAATAATATCAACATTATTCAACCACTATTATCTTACGAGATAGAAGGCATCCAATATGGGTAAAAAGCTCCTTTGAATGACCTCTAGGAAGATTTTGCCCCAACAAAGTGTCCCAGATGATAAATTCAAGATTCTGTTGAAATATTATTTCAGTCTTTTACTACATGTAATGCCGTTTCATTATTTTACATCCTACCACCTGTTATCCCATCACTGTAATGTAAATAGTAAATCTGATTCTAATGAAGTCGGGAACCTTAGTAAATAGCGGAGGAGGTAGATTAGAAATATCATGATAGATGGTGAACATATGGTGGGCGCATCCCGAAGCAGTATTTCTCTTAAGAGAAGGGTTTTCCGCATCGGACACCACAATCTCAGCTCTCGAGGAAGAAAAACTTGAAGCAAAGGGCTTTACCGTATGGAAAGACGTTGGGAGGGGTTATTCCTTGACGTACTTACTTTGTAACAGAAGGATGCTTTTTCACTAGAACTCCGCTTCTCTACCCTCCTACTTAACCCCATGTATCTTCTAGTTTCTTGTTGAAGTTGCGTTAGATCCTTTGTTATTGAGAGACTTGGATATTCATCTCTGCCATACGGTGTATCGAAAAAAATTGCCCATAAACACAAAGTATTGAGTATCAAAGCTCGCGCTTGCCGATCTGTGTTTCTAGATTGGACTTTAGTATGATTCTCTATGGAAAAAAATTTAATTTAATGTGTGGTGGGAAAAATATGTTTATGTATATACTATATATATATATATATATATATATATATATATATATATATATATATATATATACATATATATATATATATACATATATGCTTTCGTAGACGTAACATGGAAGTGCCGAATAGTACAATACACAGTAACACACAATATAGAAACGCTTCCCATTACTTCTATATCTTCAGAGGAAGACGGATTGTTTCCGTCAAAATATCAAGAAAATACGTGTGAGTGTTCTTTTTTTGTGTTTCTATATTGTGTGTTACTGTGTATTGTATATATATATATATATATATATATATATATATATATATATATATATACTCATATATACAGAAACAGATATAAGGAAAAGGGATAGGAACACATATAAAGGACGAACACAATAGAGGTGGGGAAGGCGGAATCGAATCCTTTCCTGTATGATGTTGTATGAATTCTAACCCACTGTCCTTTCCTTTCCTTGTGTATTGTCTATTTCTCCTTTGGTGGGTGAAACTGCCCCCTGACGCCATCTCTTGGCTGAAAGAATCGGGGCGCTTGGCGACATATTAGACCCACGGATCTCAGGGTAAATTGACTATCCTCGATAGCTCAAGTGGTTAAGAGCATCCGCCCGGCAAGTGGAAAGATCCGGTGTTCGAGTCCCGGTTGAGGAAATATTTTTACTCTTGTGATCCGTTCGATTCCGCCTTCCCCACCTCTATTGTGTTCGTCCTTTATATGTGTTCCTATCCCTTTTCCTTATATCTGTTTCTGTATATATGAGTATTTATTCGCCGTTTGGCGGGATTTCGTGTTTGAATGTGTATATATATATATATATATATATATATATATATATATATATGTATATTGAAGAAAATGAAGGAAATATGTAGAATGGTAAAATAAAAACAGTATTCGCAAATTAACCATTTGCGAGACAGAAAAGGATGAGGGTATCGGAAAGTAAATAAAAGATGGGAGGACTTTTTGGAGAACATTTCTGTAAATATATTAATCTAGGCTTTGATCCAAGAGGATAAGAGTTAATTGGAGATTTTTTAGATATGATCATGAAAAGGAATAAATTACATGATTTGAATATAGGTGAAGACAAAAGATGAAGTAATACTGACTTTTTTGGAGAGGAAAAGGATTTTACCAAGAGAATGGCAAAGAAGACTGGATGGATGATACATGGAGAGGTAGTCGTCCTTAGGAGCTGTTCAATATTCAAGGAAGAAGGCAGTAATATTTTAAGTATGCTATTCTGATTTTGATCACATAAACATTTGCTCGTTTGGACGTTTATGAGTGGCTAAAGGGCTTATTTCTCAGTAGGCATATAGTCTGTATGTCTGAGAATCTGATGCGGTGCTCTTGAAACTTTGTCCGTCATTCCAGTGGTAAACATGTAATTCATGCCGAACATGGAAGGACATTTGCTGATGACAACTCTTGTTAGAAATCATCTACCAATCACAGATTAATCAATTCTGAAATACTACTGCTAAACTGTGGGGCACGGGTCTTAGTATGTTTTCAAGCCTCACCAGATTCCCTACCGACTTGCATTGCATTATATCATTCATCAGGCTCACATTCTCCAGAATCGCTTTGTTGAATTTCTGCATTTCGAATAAAATAGATTCTACATCCCCCAATTTCTTCTAACGTATGATTGCCTAATCTTTTCCTCCCTCTACATTTTACCCTATGCTCCACCATCCATCACATTTGACTACATCCAATTGTATCCATCCAACTCTCAATATCTGCTGCCTCCACGTGTCCTGATTTATTTGAATTCCAACTCACAATCTGCTTTCTTCCCCTTATATTTTCAGCACTTCTTTATGTGCCTTCCTTTTAATCAATTTTGTTTCACTCATCCCTCTTCATGATTCTACTTGGAGTCTGACAGTTTTAACAAAGGGGTACATAATATTGTATCCAAAATAATCCCTCGCAGGTTCATCGAGTCGGTCTTTTAAACAATGACTTGTTTTCATCCAGCTTCAAAGCACGTTTATACACACGACGACCTATATAACACGAAGTACAACTTTTTACCTGAAATTTTTCAGAGAGGAGGTGTTAAAAATTTTCATTTTGCAAATAAAAAATTAAGGGACTTTCGTAATAATTCCATGAGGAAATTTTTGTATTTGGATTTGGACCCACTCGTTTAGATACGATTGCATACCTAAATCAAGAAAAACACCTTGAATGATGCCGGAAAAATAAGTCAATACGTTCTGCTCTCTAAATATTTGCCCATCACCTCGGAAATGAAAAAACGAGCGCCTTTCTTGTTTGTTAAACATTATCTACATGAGACCTTAGGGGAAGGACGTTTCAGACCATAATTCTGAGTCACGTTAACGTAAACCGCATCCTCGTATTGCCCAGTTTGCTCCGCGCTTTACGGCCACGCGAAAGAGGACACTTGCCCCGACAACGTATCCACACTATTAATCACGCTCGCTCTCCAGGGGCGGGTGATGTGGGCGCTACTCTGCCGGAAAATTGCCCTCGCCACTGGCGGATTACCCTGCGCGCGAGTCTCGGCATGGTACATCCGTTGCAGGATGCGGCGCTTGGTCACTAAACAGTACTGTGCTCTTTTACAAGGATGTAGAGAACACCCAGTCTCGAAGATACGCAACTTAGGGATTCACGGCCTATGCCGGGTCATCACTAGACTGCTACCGAAGAGACAGTTAAAATGTAATGTGAATAAATTTTCATTTTTTGCCATTAAAATAGAAACTGTTTTTAACTGAATTTAAATTTTATGATGGAAGAGAGAAATGGAGTTGCTTAGTTCTTGGCTAAGGACATTCGTTAGCTTTTACGAATTCCCTACCGAAATTCGGCCAGGAATACGTAAAATCAATTAGGTTTGCTGATGACCAAGCTCTACTAGTTCACCAGTTAGTCATGAAGTTGCAATCATTGCTGAGTGGATTGGAAATACAGTGCGATATATATGGGATGACGTTCAACATAAATGAAACAAATGTTATGCGATTTTCCAGGAAGAGAAAGGCTAAGCTAAACATTAAAATAGGAGGGCAAAAACTAGAGCAGGTAGAAAAGTTTACGTATCGCGGAAATGTTTTGAACCAACATGGTAAAAGTAGTAGGGTTGTAAGGAGAAGAATTACATTGGAAAAGAGGCTTTCACAAGGAGGAGGGAGTTGATGACAGGAAAGTTGAGTAAGGATGTTAAAAAAAGGCTCGTCAAAACTTTTATACGGAGCGTAGTTATGTACGGCGCGGAAACGTGGCCATTCAAGCAGGAGGATAGACGTGGACTGGAGCCTTTTGAAATGTGGGTTTGGAGAAGAATGGAGAAGGTGAAATTGACCGAGAAGAAAACAAATAAGGAAGTACTTGGTATGGTGGGCGAAGAGAGGGGTTTGTTGGGAGAAATCCTATGGAGGCAGGAAAAGTGGATGAAGGGGGTATTGACCGGCAGTGGGATGTTGAAGACTGTAATAGAGGGGACATTGTTAGGCAAACGAGGAAAGGGAAGGAACAGGGTAGGGATGTTGGATAGGATGAAGGGAGGAAGAAGGTACTCAGAGATGAAGAGGGACCTGATGTAGAGTAGGATGCTGGATTTTGTGTTTTGTTAGAATTCACAAAATATTTATTTAATAGCTATGTCCATCCAAAAACCTATCTTAACTGGTATACTACCCCATAATAATGTCTCCCTCTTTTGATTTACAAGGATAGGCTTTTGCTGGTGTCCCACTTGTTGCCTATTTCAAATTGCGGGATTTATTATGCCAGTAGGGGCAATAGGTAGCGCGATAATAAGTGTTTTGATTAAGCTCTTGTCTTTATACTCTTTATTGTATCGTAAACATTGAACGCGCGTTTAATGCATTTTCAATTACCTACTTGATCAATCGATGGAGCAGATTAGGTGGACCGAAAGTATTCTAGAAGCTTGCCTTTTGACCGGTGAGAGGATAACCTATCAGCAGATATAGTATACTTTCGCATCCCAGAAAACTGAATCCATCATCTTTCCGACCGGCCACATTGCCTTTGCTTTCCATGGTAGTTATGAATCAACATATTTACACTTTTCTACTGCTTTGACTGCGGTTCTGTCTCTGTGGTATATGAGTACATCTAAGTTTCATCTGGGGTCAAACACCGGCGTAGAAAATCTTGTTGTTTGCCCTTAAAATAGGTCAAACATCATTCTAAAATGTCAAAATTTTAAGGCGTCCGTTATCCCACGTAAATAGTCGTGGCACCCTTCTAACATATAATATTATCATTTCCAATTCCACTGCTATAATTTGATGTGCATGTTTAGATGATATCCCTACAGCTTCAACGATTTCTCGCACTTTCAGTCGGCGATCCTCCATGACTATTTTATGCATTTTGCAATGAATGCTGGGGTAGAGGCTCATTTTGGCAAACCCCTGCGCGGATCATCTCTAAGCTGACCCGACCAATAACAGAGAGGAAGATCTCTTCCAAGAGTGCTGACTCGTTAACGTGTTTATTCATTAAGTATTACCTATTAATGCGTGGGAAACTTTTGCCAGCGCTTACATTTGGGGTTGATTCAGAGGTCATTTCAAACTACCCTCGAATATACATATATTTATTGTACAAGAAGGACCAAATTAAATTATGTCCACAGAAAAGTAAGAAGCTGAGATGCGCGTGGGCCCTCTCAAAGCACCTCGCCCGTCACCAGATGACGTTGGCGTGTTTACTCGGTTCCATGAGGATGGAGAACCCCCACCCTCGGTTGTAATAAGGGAATGAGGGGAGAGGAGGAGGGAATGGCGTAGGAAGTGCGAAGGAGAAGGGAAGGTCTGTTCATACCTCCCCCTCCTACCCGCCCTTCACCTGGCAACTAAATTCTGGCCCATAGGAAAGAGAAGGACGACCCCTCGTATCTCGGCGGAGTGGCACGACACCCACTTATACCGCCATCCCCATCTATTCCCACCTCTGTCCTCAGATGCCCTCGAAGAGTGGGCTTCACGTAATTAGCTATTTCACTATCTAAATCGCACGCCATTTTTCGTCGTATTTTTTCTCTTTTTTCGACGCACCAACCATAACAAATCGGGATAGGGTAATATCGCCAAAGAGCATTGATACTCAAAATCTCCCATGCAGGTAATGGAAGTATTCCAAGAAAAGACATCGGCGCATATATATTAATCATACGTTAGAGTCTAATAATAAACGCTCATTGAATATATTTAAATTTTTGTTTTCTTTAACATGTCGTTGCCATATTTGAGTTAATATCAGCATTAAAATATCCTAAATTCCAAAGTTTTGCTATCCTTCTAGATTCTGTGGAAATAACAGGGATTGCTCAAGTGATCATTGGGACTGTTCTTCATATTGACAAAATGTTTTCAACAAATAAATAAAATATTCTCATTTAAAATTATGCAAATGATGCTGAGTTGAATGAGCTCAATAACAATTTCTTATATGTATAATATATATATATATATACATACACGAGGGTCATCCGGAAAGTAGTACCCGTTCGTGCCGCATGAAGTGCTGACGACGCGAGTAGCCGCTGGACGAGGTCAGATAGCTTCAGTGGCTTGTCTGCCTTCTCTGAGCCAAGTTGCGTGACGCTAGCATTGCCTGTGTTGTTTCTGTGATTGTTTACAATGTTTAAAAAAATTGAGAACGCCGCCAGTTGTGAAGTGAGGGCAGTGATTAAATTCCTCAATGCAAGAAACGTTCGCCCATGTGATATTCATCGCCAATTAAAGGAGGTGTATGGAGACAATGTAATGGACGAGTCGTCTGTTCGGCGGTGGTGTCGCAACTTCAACATGGGGAGGGGGAACACACACGACGATGAGCGTTCGGGGAGACCGTCTGTCATTACAGACCAACTGGTGAGCTCAGTTGACGAATTCGTGAGGAACGATCGGCGCGTCACAATTGATGACATCTGTGAGCATTTTCCCAATGTTTCTCGAACAATTGTTCATGAAATTGTTAAACACCATCTGCATTATGCAAAAATTTGTGCAAGATGGGTCCCTCGCGTATCTCAATGAGCTGGCGGCGAAGGACTATGCAGCAGGAATACAGAAACTTGTCACACGTTATGACAAATGCCTTAATTTGCTTGGAGATTATGTTGAGAAGTAGTTTAAAGTATCCTCTTTCAAATAAAATTTTTTATGTTTTAATATTTACTTTTGTGTCGTTATTTCACGAACGGGTACTACTTTCCGGATGACCCTCGTGTATATATATATATACATATATATATATTATTTTTTTAAGGTAATCTACCGGTTAAGGTAGGTTTTCGGATGGACACAACTACCAAACAACAATTTTATTACTCCTAACAAAACACAAAATCCATCATCCTACTCTATATCAGGTCCCTCTTCATCTCTGAGTACTTTCTTCCTCCCTTCATCCCGTCCAACATCCCTATCCTGTTCCTTCCCTTTCCTCTTTTGCCCAATATTCTCCCCTCTATCACAGTCTTCAACATCCCGATGCCGGTCAACACCCCTTTCATCCACTTTTCCTGCCTCCATAGGATTGCTCCCAACAAACCCCTCTCTTCGCCCACCATACCAAGGACTTCCTCATTTGTTTTCTTCTCTGTCCATTTCACCTTCTCCATTCTTCTCCACACCCACATTTCAAAAGCCTCCAGTCTACGTCTATCCTCCTGCTTCAATGACCACGTTTCCGCACCGTATATAGCTACGCTCCATATCAAAGTTTTTACGAGTCTTTTCTTAACGTCCTTACTCAACGTCCCTGTCATCAACTCCCTCCTCTTTGTGAAAGCCTCTTTGCCCGGCGCAATTCTTCTCCTTACGTCCCTACTACTTTGACCGTGTTGGTCCAAAACACTACGGAGATACGTAAACTGTTCTACCTGCTCTAGTTTTTGCCCTCCTATTTTAATGTTTAGCTTAGTCTTTTTCTTTCTAGAAAATCGCATAACCTTTGTTTTATTAAAATTGATTCTTATCCCATACCTGTCGCACTGAATTTCCAATTCACTCAGCAATGCTTGCAAACCCTTGGCTGACTGACAAACTAAAGCTTGGTCATCAGCAAACCTCACTGATTTCACGAAATCCCCGCCCAATTGAATTCCTACCTCGAGTTCTTCCCATGCCTCTTTGATTATTTCCTCTGCATACAGGTTGAACAGCACCGGTGATAATGGACAACCCTGCCTTACACCCCTTCCTAACACTGCCCAACCGGACTCCCCGTTTCCCACCCGCACCTGAGCAGTCTGAGACATGTACAGGTTGCAGATTTGCCTCCTTTCCCTCCAATCTATTCCTATTTTCTGCAATATACTCATTAGTTTTTCCAAGTTCACTCTATCAAACGCTTTTTCGAAATCTACGAAACAGGCAAATACCTCCTGGTTGTGTTCTATATTCCTCTCGATTAATAATCTCATTACTGCAATGGCATCACGCGTACCTCTCCCCTTCCTAAACCCAAACTGATCATCCCCTAAGTAACCATTTGCCCTACTGTCTATCCTTTTGTTTATGATCCTGAGAACAACTTTAGCTGCGTGGGATATCAAACTTATCGACCTATAGTCCTCACAAGATGTAGCCTTAACCTTTTTCGGAATAGGAACTAAAACTGATCTCACAAAGTCTTCCGGCCAGTTACCTTCCTCATAAATACTACGAATCAGCCCATATAGTCTCTTCCTCCCACATTTTCCTAAACATTTCAATAATTCCGCGGGAATGTTATCCAACCCCACAGCCTTATTTAGTTTCATCTCCCTTTATGCCCTTTCTATCTCATTGTATAGTATGCCTGGACCTAAGCTGTCTTCCTCTACGTCATTTTCTTTTTCAATGTCTAACTTTGTTGGTCTGAGTTCTTTACTATACAGTTCTTCTCTATACTCCTTCCATCTCTCTTGGATCTTTCCTGCGTCAACTATTACCTTACCCGCCTTATCTCTAACTGTTTGCATAGCTCTTCGTTTCTTACTTCCCGATAACGTTCTCCAAACTTTGCTGTACAGCGCACCGATTTCACCCTTCCTCTGCAGACTTTCCATATCCTCGCACTGCGTCTTCCACTATGCTTCTTTTGCTTTATTTGTTGCCCGCCTCAATTTATTGTTCAATTCTTTGTACTTCATTTTGCCTAATTCTGTTTTTACATTCTTCCATTTTCGCCGCTCATCCATCTTTGTAATCATCTCATCCATGATCCATGGTTTCCTAGTCCTTTTAGCGTTAACGGTTCCAATAGTGTCTTTTGCGGCTTTAGACAACCCTTTCTTGATACTTCCCCTTTTTTCTTCGATAGTGCTTAGCCCTTTACCATCCTCCATGATTTCCTCTACCACCTGTTTGTATTCCTTCCTTTTCAAACCATTTAATGCTTCTACATTCCATTTTCTAACTCGCCGCCCCTGCCTTATCTTTTTGAAACGTACGCTACATTTCATAACAACTAAATTGTGGTCAGAGTCCGCATCCGCTCCCGGGAAGCAGTGTGAATTTGTCACACTGTTCCTAAACCTGTGTCTAACCAGGATATAATCTAGCTGATACCTTTCTAGGTCACCTGGCATTTTCCATGTATACCTGCGTCTTTTGTGGTGTCTAAACCAAGTGCTGGTGATCACTAACCCCTGTCTCCTGCAGAACTCAACTGCTTTCTCCCCGCGGTCATTCCTCGTGCCTAAACCGTAGTCGCCCACCTCATCACCATCTCTTCCTTCGCCTACCGTCGCATTCCAATACCCCATCACTATCAAATGTTTCCCTGCAGGAACACACGTGATTATGTCCTTCAACTGATCGTATATCCTATCGACATCTTCCCCCATATGGTTGCTCGGTGGCATGTATACCTGAATAATAACCAAGTTCGTCGGTTCTGCTTTTATCTCTACTAGTAGTATTCTATCCGTTACCTGCTCTATGTTGACTACGCTTCTTCCTACCTCTTCATTTAATACTATGTAACCCCTCGTTGGCTCTCGTCCCCGTCGCTGTATATTATTCTATACTTATCACTCCAGTAATCCCCGCTATCTTTCCATCTTACCTCGCATAGACATAAAATATCTATATTTCCCCTTTCCATCTCTCGCTTAACATTCTCCAATTTCCCTGTCCTCATCATTGTCCTAACATTCCACGTTCCTATTCTAACTAATGTGGTCTTCTTCTCTTGCGTCTTCAGTCCTGCTGCTGCTGGGTTTCCCTTGCAAGGGTTTCGTGGGATGTGTGTGTGTGTGTTTAAAAGAAGACACAAGAGTTCCATTATTTCACTTATATTTATTAATGATAAGGTTGAATAAGTTTTCCTTACATTGAATCGCAGTCATGACAATTTTAAGAGAGGTACCAATTTCTGTTGATTAAATATTATTTGAAGATATACAACGTCTAAATAGTCGTGAAAAATTGGTTGGGGTAGTTACTCATTAGATTAAGACTATAGTAACCACCCCACTTTGTTGATTGGAGGCCGTCCTAACTTCTCACGACAAAGATCTGCGTGGCGGAAGAGGTCCGAGAGATAGCGCTTCCCGGAGGCGAGTTGTTTCCTTCACCGAAACGATTGCGTTTCCGTCTGATAAGTCCTGAGAACTGGCCAAATCCGAGACCCATAATCAGACCATTACTTTCCTTTTCTCGGCCATGTAAAGTTAATCATTTTGTGAGAGTGGGTGGAAAGTGACCAAATGAAGCGCAATATCGTCGAAACCAATATTTTTGTTGTGTTTCTGTGGGTTACATTTCACTCAAGGCAGATTTCTATGAAGCAAAGAAACAAGAATCCGTATCTCAAAGGTATTTTTGCAACTACTTTTCCACTTTGCATTCAAAGTTCCCTCTTTCCACTTTCTCTTGCTAGCATCTTCCTTTAAATAAAATACTAGTTCCAAAGCTTTAAAATAGTAATTTCGTTTGAAAAGGAAAAGCTGCCATACGACTCATTTACATGACTTTGATTTCCTTTGAAACATCTCGCTCCTTAAAGACCTATTTACTGTCCACAGAGAATTATCCGTCTTCTATATAGGACGAATGAGTTGAAATCCATTCTTTACTCCCCTCCTTTCTACACCCCCTGTTAACTTTCCTGGATTTTATATTTAAGACTGGATAGGTAATGGCCTTCTCTATGAATTGAAACTGTGTGGTGGTTTAGAGCAGGTGGTAAACTATGTGGTGGACATGCGGCCTTACTGTAATATTTCCACAGTGAGGACCTCCATCGTGATTCGAAAATAAGTGGCTAGGTCGCGCACGCAACAAGTAGTAGGACTTTGAGAAGTAAATAATCCTCTTTCTGTTTCATACAAATCCTCGCACTTTCCAGAGTTTCTCCACTAAATTTCAATTCCAAGCATTTTGTATAAACACGCACACATTATATATATGCATATATATACATATATATTTATATATGTCTTATTATATATATATATATATATATATATATATATATATATATATATATATATATATATATATATATAAATAATATATATATATATATATATATATATTTATATATATTTATATATGTATACATATACATAATTATACCAGTATAAGTATAATATATATTTAAAAAACCATAAACACAGTAATCAACCCTAAGGTCGGTTTGGTAGGTGATGGTAGAGTTCACCCAGTACTAAGCCCTATACGGCGTGTGAAATTCACACATCAGGGTAGGGGGGCCAGTTCCTTTCCCTGTGCCGATTATGCTTTCCCAGGAAGACCTGGTACCCGAAAAATCACATAGCTTGGGTGGAGCTGTAGGTGCCCAGAGTGCCCTGCCCGGGACTCGAACCAGGGACCCTCCGGTCAGCAGTCCAACGCTCTACCCACGGGACTACCGCGACCCATTATAATATACATTATAATATACCTGTATATGTGCATAAAAATACGATTATAAGCCTAGTGCCTATTTTCAACACTTTCATCTCAAATCACGTATTTGAAGCAAACAATCTACTGATAAATCCATTACTATTTTTTAATATACATGATAGATCGTAATGTGACTTACTACACGTACACGTGCATACTTACGTGCACGTAATCTTTATTATTATCCGATAGATCGTGGACTCATAAAATCATTTCCACCTTTAAATATTCCGCGAGCAAATTAAACGTCATCTTCAAATACGGGTACAAAAATGTTTATGTTTAGTCAAATTAGACTAAATTCATAAGTACCCCAAAAACAACTCATCAGATTTTAACGAAAAACGTATTGATTAAGGTCTTATTCTTTATTACGATATGTAAAACTTATTATATTACAACATTATCTATAATTAATATTGACTTAAATTTGTGCTCTGAGAATGAATTTCCCCCTCTTTCCGGGCAATGAACTGCGTGGCTCTCTTCTCTTATCTAATCAAGTCAGAATTCGTAGCGCGTACCCAATTCTCCCCTCATCGGCAACCCACTTCATGCTTAGATATTCCTTGTCGATGTACGTTGTTATTAACTCCATGAATATCTCATACCAGTATCTTCTTTTGCATTAATCCACGTTTACTTGTTCATTCATTAAAATCTGAAACAGGTTATCACGAATATACCCGATATTGTTATGCCTAATACTTTACAGTATTTTAATTGAACCTCTTTATTCTAACTCTTTATAATCATTTCAATAGATTAGCAATTCGTCCGATGGATTTTCAACACCCATCTCTAATATCACCTTGTCATGTAATGTTTCCAAATTTCAACTCTCCCTTATTTTCTGTGAATTATTTACCACAGAATCACGTCTCTACTACCGCCGGATAGCTTGACTCAAATAGTGAATAATCCTTAGCGCTAATACAGCTCTAATCTATATTAAAAATGTCAGGATAGCCAGAAGGTTTGGGGGGTAACAGAGGATCGATTCGGAGGAGAGTCTCTCGACACAAATATAATAAAGTCTGGCTGAACATTTGTAGCATCCGAATGGCAGCTCCCCTGGCCGTAAAAGGACGTTTTACCTCTATATTATCTTATTTTTTCCGATGCTTCATCCCTTAGTTTTCCGGACGCTTTCGATTCGAGGAGAAAGGCGCTCAGTGACGTGGGCACCAATTTGCCGCCGACGAGCGAGAGAAGGGAGTCCGCCGCCGTCCGTTCACCGTGGTGGGCATTGGACCGATGGGCGGCTGGACCGATGAATTCTTCCGCCACCCGGGGGCTCAGTCACAAAAGAGTGGCGACGTCCGTCCCTATCCCATCGCCCCCCCCCCTCCCCTCAACGTCTATTCAAGTATGCCGACCAGGGACAAGCTCCCAGTGCAAACGGGGGGGTGTTTGGGGGGTTGAGGGGTGTGGGTGGGTTTAAATTGGGAAGGGGGAGGCCGTTACCCCCTAAAACTGGCCCTCACGTGCGCCGGGCTTACTTTTCATACAGCTGGCCCTGAAACGGTTGGATTTGATTTTTTCATCAAGCTGCCCGTGGATATACTGTAAAGCCGACGTTGAGATGACCTCGGGTGACATCCCCTTAGACATGAAGCTAGGCCTACGACCGTTGTGGACTTAAACCGACCCGAAGGGTATATTATATCTACGTTATGAATGTGACGACAACGATATAGAAATTGTTTGGTACAACGTGATTTTCGTAATTGCAGAAGCCTATCAAAATGTTTTTTCTACAGACTGCCTGATACAAAAATAGATGTTCTCTCAAACCTCGGGCACTAAATGTCTACATTCTTGATTTAAGCATACTATGAGGACATTTTTAATCACTGACGACTTTAATCGAACGATACTAAATTCGGACGCACTGTATGGAAAAACCGGACAGGAATCGCGATTCTATTCAAAACAACTTCTAAAGATATTTGTGTTAGAGCATGCAGTTAAATTTTAGACACGAGATAGCAGTATACGTAACCCACATATCTTACTATGTGGTGTCTTAATATTTGTGACTAATGCACCAGATATTATCACATACGCGGGTACAGCTGGGGCAAACAACTACCAAAAAGCTGTATCTTTAGAAATGAAAACTAAGCCTTTGCCAATTTTGAAAAGGAATCTAACGTTTATCTGATGAAATTTCAAGGTCTTCCCTCATTAGTGCTTTTAAACTATTCCATCTAAACTCTCCCCGCCACGTTGTCCTATGCCCCTAAACAGTTTCTAGAAAATGTTTGCTCTCCTCACAGATTTATTTTATTCGATTCCCCTGCTGTGTCTTCTATCTTGCAATCAAATATGCCTTGTCTTAAGCTATCCCTCTTTACGCTATATTCTATTTATGTGTCTAAACTTGCTGGTCTAATATTTGTATCATAAAGATCCTTTATATATATGTATATATATATATATATATATATATATATATATATATATAATGTATAACACTTAGCACTAGTGGACACAGACAAAAACACACAAAAAAGAGACTCACTATTTTTCGAATTTTCGGTGGTCGTAGCCACCTTCATCTAAAAAGAGAGGAATAGAACTGCTACGTTCTATCCCTCTATCCGTTCTATCCGTAGGTGGGTACGACCACCGAAAATTCGAAAAATAGTGTCTCTTTTTCGTGTGTTTCTGTGTTTTGGTCTGTGTCCACTAGTGCTAAGTGTTATACATTATTATTCACGTCCGTGATACTTTCAAAAAGTGCTATGTATATATATATATTATTTATATATATATATATTATATATATATATATATATATCTCACTTAATTTTTCCTGGTTCAGTCAATTAATTTCTTGACGTATCTTTAACAGTGTGAAAAGATCTTTTCATTTTACTTATTGATAGCTTCCACCTTCCTGCAAATTACGTCCATATTACTCACCTTGTAAAATGTCTCTATCCTTGAACTGGGTCTCCCTTTATTCTCCTTTTGCTCTATTGGTTTTACTCCTTAGTTCCTTTGTAATTTATTTAACTCTTTATGCATCCCTCCCTCTGAGCTAGCATTCTTTCATTTGCTTCTCTCGTTTACCTTTACAATTGTTTAGTCCGTTATTCATGAGTCCCTTGTCATTTTCCTATATAATTTTCCTATAGTTTCTTTTACGGCTTTTCATATTCCTTTTTTGATAAGTTCTCATTTTCCTTTATAGCAGATACCTGGACATGTATGATAGTGGTTGTCTTCCCCTATAATTTTCACTGCTGAATGCTGATACTTCTTTCTTGTTGTTCCAGTTAATACTTCCCTGTTCTATTTCCTAAACCCTCTTCTCTATTTTATTATCTTGAATATTTCGGTTCACTCCATTCGTGTAATCTGCATCCGCACCCACTCTCGGGGCACTGTGTGAGTCAAACACGCTCTTACGAAAGCTCTGCCTAGCTATATATATAGTCCAACTAATATATCTATGAATCTCCAGATATTCTCAATGAGATCCTAAAATCATTGTAGAATTTAAAACAAATTTTGCTATGATTAAATCAAGTCTCCTGAAGAACTCTATTCCTTTCTCCCTGCGGTAATTCCTTTGTCCTAAACCTTAGTATTATACTATAACTCACTCCAATCGATCCTTTACCCGCGTTTCATGATCAAGTTCTCTATAACTATCAAGTGATGACAAATTAATGAAATACATGGATGATTTCATGGATTTTCAAATGATGAATCACCAATACTTTATATTTTCGTCGGTGCGTAATTTGAAATGGTCCTTACTAGTTTCTCATGTCTGACTGCAAAGATGGGAATGCTTAAAATATCAACTAGATGAGCTGGTGATCCTCCATAGAAAAGGATCTATATATTTATTCTATACATAATTAAATTTCTATTATTTAAACTAATGAATTAGCCAGTCGCGAGAAGGCTTGGAAAGGGTTTCTCAAAGCGAAATGTGGATAGGGTCTATTGATTTATCTTGGAACATTCACTTAACCGTGGTTAACATTGAGCTGCCGTGCACAGGTGGTTGCCCATGGCGTCGCTTCCGAAAGCATGGGATCTAATAAAACTGCTCACTTCTACCAAAGGACCACGTCTGTTAGAGTTCCATGGGGAAACTCCTCAGTGTATTAACTTTGCCTTGTCAATTGCCTGTGCACGGTGGGTACACTTTAGATTTTATGGCTCGCTGGGCCAATCATTCTCGCGAGGGAGTCAAGAGAGCAAAAAAAAAATATTCCCAACGAAATGTGAATTTCCACTGCAAACGAAATTTCGGGAAAAGCACTTATCCGGATTCATCCTATCAATCTATTGCTATTTACGTTTCAAACGTTGTTCATTAAATAAATGGTTTTATCAATCCAAATATTACTTCCTTGGAGGCTCACAAGATATACTCTCAAATGTATCCCGTCCTTTTTTCTTACGGTGCGATGACATCGTCCAACAACTGCTTCTCGCCCTCCATCCGTTTCCTTGAACTCTACCATCGTTCCCACTATTCCTTCAGTTATTGCCTTCGGTTAACTCTTGCCCCAGGCATTGCGTCCAATTAGTTTCTTTACTCCTCTTACAAGTGAATCCTCCACACCAACATTTCAAGAAATTCTTCATTTGTAGATTCCTCTGACCATATTATTTCCTCACTATTCTACGTCCCATTACTTAACATTTTCATTGAGTCTTACCTGCTTGCCTCCGCTGTTTATATTGCCCGCTTATTTCAGTCTATAAAAGTCAACCCCAAGAATACTCTTTTTGAACTGCTTCTTTTGTCTACAATAGTGACTCCGTTCACAATTTTTCATATTATAATAAGACCGCCGAAGAATATGAACCATTCAATCGTACAATTGCTTCAAAATCTTATGCTTTGAATATGTTTTCGTTTCGAGAGCGCATATGTACGTATGTGCTTGAGAATTTCTGCTGCTGGATGCAATCTTAAAATTCGGTCTACGGAGGAGTTATATCCATTCGTTAATTACAAACAACTGCTTTCTAAAACCCGGACTAGTAATTCTTTTAGTCAGAAGACAATTATGTTTCATCAACAATCCAAACATTACATCTGCTCCAACCATTTGATTTTTAATTTCTATCTAAGGCAATATTTATGTTGTTCAGTAGCAATTAGCATTTATTTAGGTTGGAACTTAATTACAGCTCTTAGACCAATGATAAATATCAATTGATTCATGAATTTATATTCTTAAAATTTCTTGTTGTAAGTTATGCGAATTTAATGGTCACGTTTGACTTCCATGCTCTGTAGACAATTGCACTAGATAGGCATAAATACGTATTTCACTAAAAGATTGGCACCAATGTTTTTAAATATTCAGCCATCCAGATATCAGCGTGATTGGAAATATATACCTAATACACTCCTTTACTGGGATACAGGATTTTAAGCCTATGCCCTAAACTTAAAGAGTATCCACTCTGCCTTTCCCAAAAATGACCTCTGCTTCCATCCGCAGATTTAGCGGCCGGCCGATGGGTCCCAAACGGGGTGGCGGGCGCGGCGTTGGCCTCCGCCGGCCGACGCCGCGCCGGCAGGGCCGTAATTGTACGATGGGGGAGATACTACTAGCGGAAGAGACAAAAGGTACTCACAAAACACGGCGTGTCTTCATCCTTCTCACACACTCCCACGGACAAAGGCCCCCGGTTTATTAAAGGTATAGCGTTGACGAGGGAGGGACCCCTCCCCTCTCGACAACCCCCGTGCACCCCCATCGCAAGGAACATCCCGGGGAATGAAATTCGAGCACCGGAGAATGAGGGGCAGTGTCAAAGAAGCGGGGCCCTTCCCATCCACCCTCCGCCCTCTATCCCAACCCCCACTCTCTCGCCCTCACCAGCACTCTAACCTCCCTTTACTCCTTAGTTTTCCATCAACATCACTCACTGACCTCTCCCTCGGCCCCCAGGGGACATCGTCCACGGTTCTTACCCTCCTCTATGACGCCCGAATCATTCATCCTGCCCACCTACTCACACACTCCCCTCTTTTCAACCCCGACCTCGTGTCCAAGGGACCGGGAGTGGGACACCTCCCTCTATCCCTTCTCTCCCTTCCCCAGTCATCCCTTCACGCCACTTCTCTCCGCCCTTAAGGGAACCCTCAATCCGCTTAACTGTGCCCGCGGCATGGAAACACCCTCCATAAACCTCCCCTTGAAGTCTTTAATCCTTTGGTCGGACGAGTGCGAGAGGGACCGTAACTTTGAGGTGCTGGGGCCTCGTTCCCTTCCGTGAGAAACATCGGGGGTGAGCGGAGAGGTCCTTTTCCGGGGGAGAGGCGAGGGAGGGGGTTGTTCCGTTGAACGGCAGCGTTTTGGCGGGAAATGGAGCATCTACTCCGGCGCCCGTCCATCCCATCCTCGCGACATGGTCGATTCAACGCAGAAATCAGCTCAAACACGCAATTAGACAGGACATTAACAAAAAATAATTTCGGACGGCAGGTTTTTGGGAGGGCGTTGAGTCTACAATCTAGAGGCAGCATCAGCGAACATGACAGGTGTAATTAAGTTCAATTTCCTGCTCTGACATATTATTAACCTACCAGAAATATCTCTTGTCCCAATATTATCAAGGCAAACACTGAAAATACAATAGCCATTATTTTATTGCTTTTATTACTTGGAAGACGGGTAGGCATTGAACATAAAAAACGCTCTGCCTCGCGATTCATGACGACTAGCTCAACAGGAGCACGGGCTATTGGGGCAGTTGAAGGCAAGAAAGGCACTGGCTATTGTGGCAGTCAAGAAAAGAAAAATTATACATATTTCATTCAAATAATTCATTTTGCAAAAATTAAATAGTTGATTGTATACTATATGTGCAAAAGGTTGCATTAATTTGACACATATTTTGCTTCAGTGTCAGCCGTTGCAGTTTGAAACTACAACGGCTGCCACTGAAAGTACTTAAATTACCTACATCTACCTCAGGTCATCATCAAAAGCACTTTTCTCGAAGATATTTTTTACATTGGGGAACAGAAAAAGTCACATCCGGCTGGTCACGTAGAGTAAGTCACGGTAACCAACCAATCAACCTTTGAACTATGGAGAGGATTTAAAACACACTTCATATTGTTTTTCGCGAGATACTCAACGACGCTATGTGTATGCGTTACTCGTTTGTACATTATCGTGGTATAGCTTTCTGTCTATTACTGTAAATTGTAAGGTTTTGTAATTGATAAGATCTTGCTGACATTTTAGTATATTATATCCCATCGTGTGCTCAATTTAAATTTAAGTGTCCTGTGAAAATTTGCTGATATAACATTCCCTGAATATCGGAAAATGAGACATGTATGGTCACAAATTACCCACCAGAAGCCACCAACTGGCATTTTTGGTGCTGAGTGAAACCGAATATTTCCACGTGGAACTTTGCTACTTCGTGATCAAAATGAAGGAAACAAATTTCATCAGCCTCTTTATCTCGGTGGATTAATGATAAACGATCAGAGACTTATATGTTGCATGCATGCGGCAAGAATAGAGGAAGGCCAATAAACTGAAAAGTGAAATACATGCCCATCTGCATGGATGCTCGCACCATATCAAAATGGTATGCTATGGTACCCAGTGAAAAAATACCCTAAAATACACAAGTAAAATGTGGCGATTGGAGAACACGCATGAGCTCTCCAAATTACACTTAGAAAGTCTTAAGAGATCAACTATTCCGGTCCCTCATTGACCGCGAAACAAAAGGCGATATGAATCTTCAGTTGACTCCTCTAATATATACAGGGTTGCACCCAAAAGTGGTAGGACTGATTTTCTCTGGCGTGAACTGAGCGGTGGAGGGGGGTCTGCCTGGCAGGGTAAGGTGGAGGGGGCTCTTAGCAACAGACCGACACCAACCTCAGTCGCCTGCGGGCTGTCGTTGAGTGAGGACACCGTTTTTAGTGAAGCAAGTTTTTTGTCCGCGTCGAAAAACAAAATGAATCTGAATTTACAGCAACGTTATTCCGTGAAGTTTTGTGCGAAACTCGGGAAGACGGCAACTGAGACCCTCGATATGATCAAGCAGCCTTATGGGGACACTGCCTTAAGCCGTTCCACAATATTTGAGTGGCACAAGTTGTTTGAGGAGGGTAGGGAGCACGTTGAAGACGACCATCGCTCCGGACGGCCGTCGACGGCAAGAACCGACACGAATGTGGACAGAGTGAGGACACTGCTGAACACAGACCGACGCTTAACCAGTGAAGAAATTGCAGACCAGTTGGGTCTGTCTGCATCCAACGTCCAACGCATTATTTCACAGGATTTGGCCATGCGCAAGGTGTGCGCCAAGATGGTGCCGAAAATTCTGAATGTCGACCAACAACAACGCCAAATACGGCGTTACCACGTTGCCGCACCCGCCCTATTCTCCCGATCTGTCACACCGGACTTCTTCTTCCCCCTGATGAAAAGACAGCTCAAGGGACGACGTTTTGACTCGATAAAGGCCGCTCAAGAGGCTTCGACGAGGGTCATCAACGGCATCCCCAAATAAAATTTCCAGCGGGCGTACGGGGAATGGGATCAACGTTGTACTAAGAGTGTAGCAGCTCAAGGAGCATACTTTGAAGATTATTAAGTCGATGTAAGTATATCGTCACTAAAATTCTTGTAAAAAAATCAGTCCTACCACTTTTGGGTGCGACCCTGTAACTTCTTTTGCTTCCTTGTAAGAATTGAGTAGCATTAATATTGCAAAATCACCGTAAAAGAGTGGTGCATCTAATTGAGTTGCTTCTTCCAATCTGAAATTAGATAAGAGCATAAATAATTCAAGCGTGTACTAATTAATGTGCGCAAGATAGCATCCAAACCCGAGAGAGGAGGGAGTGATTCCTTCAGCATGTATGTACACGTAAGCCAAGCGGATTGGAGCCCACTCCCGGAAAACATCCGCGCGCGATGGGCCCGTGAACCCGGGAGGGGGGCCGAGAGGGGGGACCCAACGCTTTGCCTCCTCTTCTCTTTTTCAAAGATCAGTTGGACGAAATTGAAAGATTGAAGTCGGTCATCGGCTCTTCCTCCCCTCCTCGCTCCCTGTCCAGTCTTTCCTGAAAGAGATTTCAGGGGCTATTAGCCTCACTCTCAGCATCGGTAATCCCCTCCCAAGGCCGCTAATAGCAATTCCCTGAACCTCTAAGGAGTCAAATCTCCCTCTCGATATTTCCACCTGAAATTGTCCCGAATGTGCACCTCGGGGCATCCAAGAATTAGTCCGGTCGAATCGTTGCTACCCCTGTGAGCAGCCCCCGCTCCTCGTCCAACTCCCCCTGGGCCTCGAATGGGTGGTCACGAAATTATAAATTGAATATCAGCATTCCCTACGGAAAAAATTATTAATATTAGTTTACGCGAATTACATAAGGTAAATATTTGAACGTGACTCGTACAGAACATTTTTTTAATTAGTTCTTTCAGCTATTGATCTCAATACAAAGTTTCTAAGGATATTTCCAGTAAGATTCCCTCGTCTTGATGGAATTATTTTCCATACATTTTGCATATTTTTTCAAATTTCATTCTCTTTTGTTTTATATATATATATATATATTTTTTTTTATTTCAGTATCCTAACGTAGCTCAGATTTCAATCGCTTTTAGTACTTCTCCTTTACTGATAATATATTGTGTTTAAGTATTATCTTAATCAAAAATAGGACGAAGAAGTAACCTCCTACTTCCTATGTAAATCCAATCCTTAGTGTTTTATGAGTAAAGATCAAAATAACCTTGTTCCTTATTAGTGGTAATAGCAAAAGAAACTTCACGCAAATATGAGATAAGCCACGATTCAAATTTTCTATTGAAAAGCGTCCATATGAGGAGCTCTAAGAGCTCAACTTTCTGTGAAACAATGTGGATTTATTCTAGCTTTGGGGAAAATTGAATTAATTCAAGCAAAGGTTGCATTTCTGAATGACTCTATTGTTCTGAACAATGTCTAAATGCCTTTTAGTAGTCTACTTAAATAGTTTCGGTAAGTGATAATCTGCATATCCATTCTCCGTTTCCAAAATTATACTTTCATCACTAGATAATAAGTACATTATCATACATGATTTTTTCATAATATGATCATTAAACTTACAAGAGCCATTTCCAAATTAGTGATTGTCGTTATTACATATTTATACGATTACTTTCCGTTCCAGAAGCTTTTAAACTGAAAGCTTACCAAAAATAAATTTTATTTAACGGTATACCAGGTCTGTTCAAGAAGTATCACGAATTTTGAATTTTCGCGAGTTATGTATGTTTGATTTTCGATTTTTTGAGGCGTTAGGCGTTATGTTGGTACTAATGCCTCTCTCAGTTTTGCCGAAAAGGTCGGCCATTTTGAATGTTCAGTTAATTGCTGGATGCGGCTTGTCTTCGATTTTTGCCTGTTCCAAAAAATGGATAAAAGAATCGGTATCAAATTTTGTGTGAAAAACGAAATTAAGTGCGCGGACGCATTCCGGATGTTGACCGTGGCATATGGAGAAGCTACCTTGGATCGAAGAGACATTTATCGGAGGTACAAAATGATCTCAGAGGGCCGAGAAGATGTGAACGATGAAGAGCGTGCCGGACGCCCGAGCACGTCAACAACAGACGGAAACATTGATGAAGTGAAGAAAGTAGTATTGATTAATCGTCGAATCACCGTTAGAGAAGTTGCTAATGACATAAACATGTCGATTGGCTCGTGCTATACCAATGATTTGGGCATGACACGGGTCGCCGTGAAATTATACCAAAATTTCTCAATTTCGACCAAAAACAGCAACGCACTAACATTCCTTATGACTCTGTCCTTGACGACCTAAATTTACTCCAGAGGGTCATGACTGGTTACGAATCATGCGTTTATTGTGATGAAGTAGAAAGTAAAGCTCAATCATCCCAATGGAAACTGCAGAACGAGCCGAGACCGAAAAAAGCGTCAGTTGAATGTGAAAGTTTTGCGTAGTTTTCTTCGATTGCAGGGGCGTGGTACAGCATGAGTTCTTGCCACAGGGTAGAACGGTAAATAAGGAATTATGCACTATTTGCGCGAAACAATCCGCCATAAACGCCCAGATTTTTGTGGATGAACAAAAATTGGCTTTTGCACCATGATAACACCCCTGCTTACACATCGTTACTTGTGCGCGAATTTTTAGCCAAAAACAACACATTCATGATGCCGCAGCCACCCCACATTTGGCCCCCAGTGACCTTCCTTGTTCCCCAAACGGGAGAGGCCCATTAAAGGACGACGCTACGCTCTGATTGACGAGATATAGACTGCATCGAAGGGAGAGCTGAACAAGATCACAAAAAATGATTTTTTGAAGTGCTCCTAGAATTGGAAAAAATGTTGGCACAAGTGTATCATATCTAATGTGGATTACTTTGAAGGGGATAAAATAGATATTCATGAATTAATAAATAATATTTGAAAAACATAAAATTCGTGATACTTTTTGAAAAGACCTCGTATGTTAAGCAGTTACAAATGGTAAAGTATGTCCTCACTGGAATATAATTTTGAACGAAATAAACAATTAACAGAACATGATTTTCAATTCAGGAAATACGTGTACATATTCTTCGTTTGCGTTGAATTAATGACTTTAAAAGCCACTAAAGACATATGACATTAAAGGTAAGGAAAATTTAACTCATAAGAAACGATTTGATTGGGAAAAACTTCTGAAGTTGGAAATGGTAAATGCGTTTGGGATGGAGAATAAAAGGATTGAAGTGATGTGGAGAGTTATCGTGAATGCAGAGTTAAAAGGTAAAAGGTAAGCAAAAGGAAAAAGAATATAGAAATAGAGTTAACCATGGCTTATTAAGTATCATTTTACAGATGATTGTGATGCGTAAGATGAAGGGTATTTGACTATTAAACAGTTTACAAATACCTTTTTCATTATCTGATCAATAAATATAAACTTTTGAGATCATTTAACACTAATATTTATATGGCTATAAAAATGGATTTCAACTTATCTACTTCCAATTATTGTTAAGTACGTAGTTTGCAACTGATGATAGGTTTTTGAAAGAAAAATACAGCACAGCGATACATTTCGCGGTCTCTGCAAAGAAAACACATCCTGACGCCAAATACTACAATGAAACAATCTGTAATTCCGCTTACACCCTGTCTCTCTGTCCAAAATATCTGCCCTTGTTCTTCCCCTACCTCGCTCACTATCACTTCTTTAACAGTCGTCCACATCCCAGTGGCAATCAAATTACTTTACATCCACCTTTCCTGCCTCAAACCTGTCTCCACCCCCCAGTAATGCTAGTAATTAGATTGTTGCTTTACTTTTCGTTCATTGTACTGTTTTCCTTCTTCTCCACACCAATATCTCAAGTACATTATTAAATACACTGTTCAACACTGATCAAATGAAATCAGGAATTATCACTAATGTGACGTAATCTTTTGGTAACATACCACCCTCGTGAATGCCACGAATTATACCATAAAAACACTTTCCTCCAAGATTTCCTAAACCCTGAAGTATGAGAAGTCCATTGCAGCCCCGCGGAGTTGTGGTCTATCTCCAATTTCTCATTTAATTTTTTTACTATCTACCGATGAAAAATATACCTGCCCCTAGCTATCCCCCTTTAATAGTTTCTTAACATTTCTAAAGTTGCTGGTCAACTGCATTCATCACCTAGATACACTTGGCGTTCCTTTCATCTCTCTTTGTTAAATTATTAACTTTCATGGCTTATACTTGGTAGTACGCAAAAGTTGTTCAATATTACTTCCTGACAGCACTTTTACCTGTACAGTGCGCTTATTACAGCCCTACTTCCCTTTTCCTTGCACTGCGTCTTCCACTACACTTTTATTGCCCTAGTAGTTTTTCTCATATGTTTATTACTAACCTCTACGTACTTTCATTTACCTAGTATACATTTTTCCATTTCCTTCTATTGCCTATCTTCCTATTCATCTCGTCTATAATTTATGGTTATTTTGTAATTTTACTATTAACTTTTACTATGTATTCGTTTCCACCTTTTAACACACAAGTTTTTAGATTTTCTCACTTTTTCTACCAAAGTACTCATCTCCCTGTTGTCAACCATAATTTTCTCCACAACTGCGAATACGTCTTACGACATGCAAACTATAAACATTGAAATGAGATGTGAAACTCAAATTGATGACGATCTACTGACTCGACCCTAATATCAGTGATTTCACTTGCCACCCGAATCTGAGGGGATAAATGGGTAACAACACGATAGTCCATATCCTCCAACCAATCCCCCACGGCCTATTACTCGGGAATCACATGTATATCGCTCAGCGCCCTTCTTCTGTCGCCACTGCCATCTCATCCCACTCCAGTACCTCAGGAACGCATGCATGCACTTTACAAAAACCTTAATGTCTCCAAGTTGTCTTTAATACTGTGCTGTTTTAAACGTTTCTCATGCTATTTTGAAAATGCCTGTCTTAAATTACCCTAAAAAAATTCTAGAGCTGTGAAAAACATGCACTAACTTTGACAAAAGATGCACAATTTTTCGTCCCTTGATGCATGTAGTAATGTAAAAATACATACTTAAATCGCTTCAAATAATCCGGTTCAAGAATGGTTGTCTTGAAGTTTATTCTTAACTTCACTGCGCCTGAAAGATAAAATGGGTGACCTCAAGCGCAAGAGCCAACCAATAGGGAGGCGGTTCTGGAAAGACGATCGGTGGTGGAGGCAACCTGAGTATTCCACGCCGAATGCTCCTGGCCCCTCTCCGCCCTGACAAGCACACCGTCTTCCAGGTTCCAATTAGAGCGGAGTTTATGGAATCGAACCCTCGGGAGGACCAGAGGGAGTGGGTCTGGCGGTGCAGAGTGCGCCGTCCGAGGGAATGCCTCCCTTGGCGCCCCTCTGGCCCTTGGATTCCGTCCTCCACCGGGACGACAGAGGTGGAGTAAGATGGTTGGAAGAGGATGAGAGCTCCAAATCCTTTGCGTCTCTAGGGAGGTCGAAAGGTCAAGATGCCTCGACGTGGGCATCATTTCAACGGCGCGAGTCCGCTATTCCTCACCCAGGTGCACCTGGGCCGACATGCGACATTACTTGATGCCGATTGAGGTGCTTACGGCTGCGCTCACAAACGATTTTGATCCGAATTAGAAGACCTAACACAGACAAACTAAATTAGTGGAAATGTAGTTTTTCATGGGAGGTGAAATTAATGCATTTTCTCAGTGGAAAGTGTTTTCTTCTCTTTTAATAGTTGGATCGTTTATTTCTTTTTTTTTAAGAGGAAATTTTCCAAAGGGATATTTTATCTCGTAATATATACACAGGGTCAGCACAATAAGTATCGGGGGTGGTTCCAAAAATCAAAATTTATCGCAGTTATCATTACAATTACTTAATAATCTTCAAAATACATTCCTCCTGCTTCGATCCATTTAGTTCGGCGCGTATGCCACTCGTCAAAAGCCCACTGGAAGTCCGTTTCCGGAATACTGTTGAGAGCCTTTGTCGTCGCCGCTTGGACCGCCTCGATGGAGTCGAACCGATATTCTTTGAGCTCCTTTTGAGCTATCTTTTAAGGTTATAACGTTGACGAGAAAATCTTAATCTTCCTGGACGCAATCCAAAAATTTCTTGCGAAATTTTCACCCGCGACAGTTTTTGTTCATTGCCCAAGACTTTGGGCACCAGCTTCGCGCACACTTTCCTCATCGCAAGATCCTCTGTTACAATGGTATGGACGGTTCCGACTGAAAGGCCGGTCTCCTCACTAATAAGGGCGATGGTTAAACGCCAGTCAGAGTCCAAAACGTTTTTCACTTCGGCCACCTGAGCATCGGTTTGAGCGTTCGTCTGGCGTCCGACGCGGTGCTCGTCTTCGACGAGCTCCCGGCCTTCCTTAAACATTTTGTGCCGCTCAAAAACCCTTGTGCGGCATAAGGCATCAGCCCTATACGCCTGTTTAATGAGTTCAAGGGTCTCCGACGCGGATTTCCCGAGTTTTACGCAAAACTTCACAGTGTATCGTTGCTCGACGGTGCGCTCCATGCTGGCGCGACGACACCACAAACAATCACACGTCACAAATATCCACCTCCTGCCTCAACGCATGCCCAGAAGCGACTGCACTAAAGTGCGCCTGAGTGGTGGGGGACCCGTCTACTGAGCCGAACGATCGGACCCCCATCCACCGCTCCGTTGAGGCTACAGCGAATCAGTGCCGATACTTATTGTACGGACCCTGTATATATATACCATAAACACAGTAATCAACCCGAAGGTCGGTTTAGTAGGTGATGGTAGAGATCACCCAGTACTAAGCCCTATTCGGCGTGTGAAAATTCACACATCAGGGTAGGGGGGCCAGTTCCTTTCCCTGTGCCGGTTATGGTTTCCCAGGAAGACCTGGTACCCGAAAAATCACTTTAGCTTGGGTGGAGCTGCAGGTGCCCAGAGTGCCTTGACCGGGAATCGAACCCGGGACCCTCTGGTCAGCAGTCCAACGCTCCACCCACTGGACTACCGCGACCCATCCTGTATATATATGTATATGTATATATATATATATATATATATATATATATATATATATATATATTCTTTATTTAATTTATTTATTTTATATATTTTATAAGGATATATATTTATTTACAATAAGACACTATGTATATAAAATCAGTAAATCAATATAGGTACTAAAAGGCCGAACGAAAGACGAAAGAGAGGTTGTGAAATATCTGCCGGTTTATATACAGAAACGGTTTCATTAATCTAATGGTGAGAAATAGTACGAGTATAATATGTAAGTTATTATATTATTTTTTGTTGGTAACACCTTAAAATTAGCAACTCGCCGGACTGCGCAAAAGTTCTTAACATAACAGTTCAATTAGATTGAGATAAACGTGTCTCGTCTGGTGATGCAACGTGATGAACAACCTGGGAGCTTCCGAACATAATTAGGAGTCCTGGGATGAGAACCACTAGAAGCGCATACATTACATGCTTGAGTGTAATTCTGTCAGGGAAGGAAGAATAATGAAGGTGTAGAATAAGCAATATTGGCCGTTATATGTTCTCTTTCTTTCATGGAAAATGTGTTTCATAGCAAGGATTCATTTCGAGGCTTCGTAGGGTACATGACTCTAAATCCTTGACTTAATCCTAAGCCCATATTGTTGTTAATTCCGCGTAAGTATTTACCGCATCATTTCACTTTTTACCACTGAAGTCAATCAGTACGTGTAGGCATGTAAGGAACCACTGCTGACTTCCTGGAGGAGAATTCATGTCATCATCGTTGTAAGAGTTATCTTTGATCAAACTTGACCGTTGCCACCAGGAAAGTCGCATAATATGCAGCGTAATCCTAAAATAAATAAATAATTTCAAAGTAAATAGTCCCAGTGGTCCGTGGTTTGTGTTCGCTGATCCAGACCTCGGGAGATTGCGAGATGAAAGAGCGCGGAGAGACAGTAGCGAGATGAAAAAGAAGCATTCTTTTAAGAGTTTTCTCAAGCAGGAAGGAGAGAAAAAGGAGGAAAAACTCGTGGCGTTGTCTTTATATCGCTTCTTTGTAGTTCGTTCTCCTTTCTAACTCTCTTATTCGATATACCTTGGACATTCAAAACGCAAAACCTCTTACAAACCGAGCCAGTTTTCAAAGATGAAGACCCCATGACTTCTTTTCTTCCAAGACGGAATTTGTTCTCCTCACTTCAAAAAGAAACAAACGAGATATATTTCAGAAGTATGGTTCAAAATTCAAGGGGATATTTCCTTGGGGATATAAGGCGTCAGCTCTATAGATTTGCTGACTCGTTAATTCAATTCGACACGTAGCTAGAAAAATCGATAAAAAATGATTGCTCTTTTCGAGTGCCATCTGTAATTATCATACTAAAACTCATGTCGGCTAACGGATGCTAGCTTGTTAAATTAAGTGTGACTGCATTCATTATCAATTCCATCGCGGATCTCATCGCCTGAGGTTGAAATGATTAATATGATTTGGGGCTTAATTAATTTCAAACTAACAAGTATAAAACTTCAAATAAGATGCGTATTTTAATTACATAGCTGAATGCCTTCATTGATTTTTTAAAAGTATGTTTTCTGCAAAGAAATAGGCACGCGAGATTCGTATCTTACCGCATCTAATACTCCGAATACTCCATTTGAATGTTAAATATAAAAAAGATTGCATAAAACTATGATTATAAACTATTAAAATTTTTAATCAGTTTAGGAATATTAAAAAAATGAAAGGTAACATTAGCCAAATCACATTCGCATAAAATATTTTTGGAAGAGGCCGAGCTGATCGACAAATGGAAACTTATGTAATTTGCTTAGAACTGATTTCACTGGCTTATGAATAGGATACCAAACTCTTCTTGCTTTACATTCCATACTCTGTATGCTTTATTTTGAATATAGTCTTATTGTAAAGCAAACCAAACGAAGAGAAGCTGTTCCCAGCCTATATAATACGATGAAGCACTAGTAACCGGAATAAGCCGACATTTCACCAGCTAACACAATGGAACATTAGCACACTAATAGCGGATTGTAAGATTTGGGATAGAGGCACAGGAACGGCTAATTATCCTTAATCCTGCGAATCAATAGTGTCTGCTTTCATTTTACTTTGTCCAGAGAGTTTCATCTTCATCGGGACGGGGCTGCAATTTCACTCGGGGCGGGGTGAATCGGTGAGACTGCGGCCGAAAAGGGTGTCATCCCCGCTTCGACCCTCCCTTTAGAGTTCCCTACCCTTTGTCCAGGGGGAGATATTAGCACGGGGCCGCTCGGGGAGGAGAACGGGGAACGCGGGGAGAGCGGAGGGCGATGGGATCCCTCGCCCCGGAACCTCGGAAATAGTTTGCATCCGTCAAGGGACGATCAACAGCCCTTGCTTCATTAATGCGGTGGCACTGTTGCGGCAACTTTCGGGAATATTTCACGATGAAGTTTACATCATGTGAGAGAATATTTTGATTAAAATCAAGGGAGATACGAAGTTCATAGAGATTTTTTATGGAATTCCCTATAAGCGCGAAGAGTACATACGAGCACTCACTTTAAGAATAGTAGGGGCCACTAGAGCTTAGTTCCAATGCAGAGGGACTCTTTCCAATCAAAAATGTTCCTCAGATTACGATAATAAAAAATGAACATACATGGATCACGCTCTAATATATTCATGTATAATTATTCATCCCTTCGTACCACAAGAAGTAGTTGAGAGATACAGCCATTTATGATGCTGCATACGTGTCTCATTTGTGAGACCGTTCAATATAAATATATTGTTAGATGTCCTTTGACCTCCCTAGCTTATATCCTTTTAGAAACTGTGGGATAAATTGTTGTTTCCTAAATAAAGCAAGACTCTGTTTTCTGGTGCTCAATACAGCTGCCGAATTAAAAGGATATAGAAATTCGAGGAGTCGTCCACTTCTGGGCATCGCCCATGACTTTGGACGGCCGTGCGCCATGCATTGAATAAATGCGAGGTCAGCCGCGTAGCAACAATAAATGCCCACCAAGTTAAAATGCTATCGTTGCAAGGATTTCTCGCGTGCATTTAAAAATTCTTTATTTATAAATGGAAAGTGTTTGTATAGGAAGCGGAAATCCCTACCGGGTGTAAATTTCAACAAAATATTATGGTCCCAAGTCATCAAAAATTTAATTTAAGAAAGCAGAAACTTTGCACTTATTGGTCATATGAAATGGAAGAGAAGTCTTGATAACGGAAAATGTATTCAATAAGGCTACAAGAAAGTCTCTCTTGAAACTCTTTCCTAGTTGAATATGCAAGTCTCTACAGATATTACATGAGCTATAGATCTTAAAATGCTGCATTTTGTACAACTACTGAAAATATTAAGAAATATGTATAAATTTAATGAACTTATTTCTCATAAAAAATACACAGCTATAATAACGGTATAAGAATTAATATACAGCTATGAATATAACCTAAATGTTACGCTTAAGTATTAGTAATTAATTCTGATATTTTATGTATGGAGAAAGACAAGTATTAAACATCCATTACTTAAATGAAACAGAAACTACTTCAATTAACTCCGTCACCTGTTAAAATTTTCACTCGATCCTATTTGCGCAGCGTTATCCAATCAGTAGTGAGTTAATAATCAACGTCGGTCGCAAATTTTATTTTGGTGCACGAGAGTGACTATCTGCAATTGAAACTGAATCTTAATCAGACTTTTTGAATACATAGATTAATTACACTATTATTCCTAAATTCATTCTACACCTCATAAGTAAATTTGAAATCTACTCAAAGTTGATAATATTAAATCATTAGTCATACGTATCTAATATCCGCGATGAAGTATTCATATTTTTCTAAAATTAAATTATATGGGTATGGGCGATCACAATTAGGAAAAGTGTGATTATAAATTTCATTTTACCTGAGCAGAAACCTTAAATCCAAGAATCGTTTAAAACGAGAGAGGAGGTCCCAGTACAGGAAAGCATTTTCAATAAGACCCACCCCACCAATAACACAGGCGGAGAGAAAGATTCTGACTTCATTTCCTCCCACGTTTAATTTTCAAAAATGGAATGAGGACCATGGAAGCAAAGTATAAATAGTACGAGAAGGGACAAAGAATCTACATTTTTTATGATTGAACTAAAGGCTCAGGTAGACTGGCATTGAAGTTAAGCTTCTTAATCTCTGCCATTCCTTTCCTATGAGAAAATTTGTAATTGAAGCTACGCATCTCACAAGAGGCGGGCTGTGAGGGTGGATGAAAGACGAATGTTCTTTTCCCTATAAGTTCCCATAAAGTAGAGCTCCTTTTTTGATACCAATATTATGTAATATTGGAGAATTTCAGTTAGGATATATCGGGAGAGGGAAAGAATAAACATTTTGATGGTATGAACGAAAGTAAAGTTTATATTACTCTGAAGATAGATAAATTGATATGCAAAACATCCTTACGTTAAACAGGAGTTAAAATTCCATTCGTAGTTCACGGCGTCGTATGTTGTCGCCTATTTGTTTTCAGTATCCACCTGTAAACTGCCTTTGCTCCTTAGAATACTAATAATAATAATGGTGAATCAGTTTTGTCATTTTCATAAGATGCTGTTTTTTCTTAAGGCCGCATGTGTCTGTATGGTAACTTACCGGCTAGGAAACCCAAACTTATCCGCTTAGAGATCCCAACTAGGGCATGAGTTTCGTGCCTGCCTAAGATCATCCACCCTTAATAAGATAAAGAGGCGTAGCCCGAGCCTTTCAAGCCCTAAAATTGAAATTTGCTCTAAATTAATTTGCAATGTTTTCATCAGAAAAAGGAAGAAAGTATTTTCCGCATGGTCGAGAATAGAAAAAAATATTTTTTTTGGTGAGACCTTTCCCTCATTTGTATGACTTTATTTTTGCCATTTATGCTAACTTTTCCTCGTGTTTCCCGTTAAATAACGTCACGTTTAATAAGCAAGCCTCAGTTCATCGGGTCCAATTATCCTCGAAGCGTCGGGGGCGTAGATTGAAGCAAGAAAGAATAGCGGCCATGCGTCGCATATTCCTTCTTCCTTGCAGGCCATCATCTAACTTAAAATTCCCGGTCATATGATAAGTGACGCCACCGTGGATCGTGGGGTTAATGGAAATCCCCCGTCAGAGGGAGGCGGAGGGTGTGGGGTGAGAGTGGCGGGCTTAATTGGTAAGGAAGTCGTCTCTCTGCTTCTCTCAAAACCCTAAAAGACATGGCCGTCCGCCCAATGGCGCTTGAGTCCTGAAGTATCCCTGGGCATAATTTGATTGCTTTGCAGTTTAGCAAAGTCAATCGTTTCCCGTCAGAAATAGATTACGAATATATATTTACGATGGCGACTTAACTCGGATTCTGACGAGGTTACTTATTCGTATATAGTTTTTATGGAAGGCGACCGACAGCAAAAGATCATTTGCGCCATTAGGGATGGATGGGAAAGGATGAAGGGTGGAGGGAAACCTGGCGTCGACATTAGCCTACTCTCGTCGAAAGGTCGGCAGCTTAACTTCCCATTCGATGGACTTCGTACTCACTCAAAGTCTCTCCTCATAGCACCTCAAGTAAGGATTGAGATACCACTGAAAAATATTTGTTGTCTTCAGGATTCTAACCTGTATGTTAGCCACCGCACCATCCCGATCCCCACTTATTTCTTGGTGGCCTTAATATTTATATTTTTTGTGATTAGTTTTCCACTGTAATGACGCTGACACGCTTACATAGATTGGCCAAAATAAAATAATGGCGGAGAAATCTAAAGCAACTACATTGCCAGCGCTAGTTATTGGTTGTAGGTTGCTAAAATTTTTAATTCAGCAAATTGAATTTTGATAGGATGGCCACTTTATTGTTATAAAATATTAGTTTTACATATTTTATTAATATAGGAGTAATATCAAAGTATTGTAAAGGTATTTTTTTAAGTAAAGAGGACGATCTCCAGCCGAGAATAATGAATAGTGGTGGGGACAACGGTAGCGGGGCAGAGGGAGGAAGGGCGTTGTAATTGGAACCGGTAAAAAAGTGTTCGGTGAAAGATTGCAGTGAAAGGCATACTTTGTGACCAAACACTACGCAAAAAATGCTCTGTAATTGCTCCTGTGGATAAGTAGGTAGGGAAGAAGTTTTTAATATATAACACGAAGAACACTGGTTACACGATGGTAGTTATATGGCATTTATTGAATTGAATTGACGGTATGACGACAATGAAAGTGTTGCTAGAACTGGTAACTGGCGAGAGGACATGTGAGAAAATAGGAATTTTGAATTTTAGGGCGATACTGAGTACAGTGAACCTGGAAAACGTCAAGCAGGAGATAAAAAAAAGCACGCATACGAGTCATGTGGGGATCGAGATGGTGCGGGGGCTAACGTACTGGCTTCCCACCCAGAAGGCCCAGGTTCAAATCCCGGCGGTGCTGAATATTTTTCAGAGGTATCTCGATCCCTGCTTGAGGTGCTTTGTGGAGGGCACTTTGTGTTAGTACGCCGTCCGTCGGATGGGACGTTAAGCTGCGGACCCCTTGGCGCCTTTCGTAAAGAGTAGGCTAATGCCGACGCCGGGTTTCTCTCCACCCTTCATCCTTTCCTGTCCATCCCCTATGGCGCAAATGACCTTAGCTGTCGGTCGCCTCCCCTCAAAACTACTACTACGAGTCATGTTAGGTTTGGGTGAAGTCAAATGATAGCGGGGGTTATTGTTGCGATAATTATAGAGTATTACATTATACATATAACGGAGGGACTGGAGTTAGAGCAAGATATTCTTAATAATATGAACACATTTACATACTACCCCGCAAGCCGCCACAGGAGCGTATGGTGGGGGGTGTAAGGTCACAACCCGTAAATGAGTATTAAACTGCGTACAAAACCCACAAATTCATGCCAATTCACACACACACACATACGCACAAAATCGTATATATTCATTCAAAAACCTGTATAACTTACACACATGCAGATACCTATACTATCAACTACCTTGCACTTACGAATAACATGTACCTTATGTCTACGCAACGTTTAGCCTTGTCCTTAATTGTAAATTAAACGTAATCTTAAATATTTCTGTAGTGACTTTGGTTTCCTACAATTATGATTACTGATTTCCCGGGGAAAGAATGTATATTTTCTTTTATCTGTATTGGAATAAATCTCCCTTATCTTATCTTTGTAATCTAACCAACCTATTAGAGTGGGGCCATTATAAATCCTTCAGTATCATTTTTAAACTAATGCTAACTTGAATAGACAATTTAGGAGAAGGATATTTAGCATTGAGAAGGAGAGCGGCATGATATTATCCTTAGAAATAACAGCATGCCCTATCATACTAGCGGTCATATAATTGTGCAGTGAGCTATGTTTGACAGCTTGTTTAAGAATGTTTGACACCGCAAAAGAAGAAGAAGTAGGCGCGGCACAGGGACTTGGCCTCACCTCCTTCCCCATTGGTCGAGAGCATGCATAAGTGAGGAAACTGTGGCCTATTCTTTCTTTCGTATTTTCCTGGACGACGTGCGAATTAATTTCGAGTTCAAATGAGTAACCCTAACTACGAGTATTATGTCCCCCTTCATTACTCAAGGCACAATGGGTAGCATAGCGTTGTTCTTCGGGTTGAGAGAAAGCGAGGAGATTGGCTGAAGTTCGTGCGCGTTGGAAGAGAAATAATTTGTTGACGTCATGAGGAGGAGCAATTTCCGAAAGAAAGAATTGGTTGGAACCGATGACAGTCCCCGGCGACACACAGCAATTTCACGGTGCACAGGGAGTGGTGTCTCTGACGAGCAAAGGGCATCAGGTATCGTCAGAATCGATTCGTGGAGAGCAAGTGCGACATGAGGGAAACCTCAGAAAGTCTGCAATGAGCGAATTACTCCATTTTATCCAGGATTTCCCGTGGTACGATAGTAGCAAGCAGAGGTTCTCACTTCATGAAATTATTATGAACCTATTGTGAAAGACTGAGGGACTTTCCTCGACATTATTCAAGAAATACTTGGTGTTAGGATTATTATGGCGGGTGAAAGAGAAGTTTTTGAAAAAGTTTCTACATTCCTTCTTTTCGGAAAGACCTTATGCGCCTTTATGTCACGTATAGTTTTCTGGATTTCAGATTTTCAGGAGATAAGTTACGAACCTTTACCGAAAGAACAAACACGACGACTGAAATACTCAATGCGGAATGAATGAAGGTTACATGTATAGTTAATGTCATCTTCCAGAAAATTTTCTCAGAAGAGCGAGGGATTCAAGTTTTTCATTGCCAGCCTGGATCATTTAGCGTTATATTTTAGCTTGCGGGAGAAGCCGACAACTTTTAAATAGAAGCCAGCCAGCGTTACGGAGCTCAGATATTCTTAAAACTAGGAGCATTCGATTTTTCGATACATCCAATCACGGAAGACATGACTCAGCTACATTCTTTCAAGATAGGAATATGGATAGATCGAGAAAGGTTTCTCAGGAAAGGAATTGCGGAAAGAAATGCTGGAGATATCATGGAAGGGACGCCTCAAAATCATACTGCTGCAGGAAGCAACTATGCTATCCATGAAAAGGAAAATCTGAAGTGTGTCTTTAAATTTGATAATTTTCCACCAATATTTAGATCACTCCGAATTTTCGCCAAGGACGAGGCCTTAATAACATGCATGGGATGTTTCATGCTAGACAACTAGGTAGGATTGAACCCTAGAGTCTTTGACTACCTCCTTCATGAATTTCCGATAGGAATAGTAAATAAAAATTGCGACGCGTTGGTCGATTCCCTGCCCCGGATGTTTGGGTGCGAGCAGAGTCCCTCCTTCGAGGCGGAAATACACCGACTTCATCAAATTTCGACGTCTTTTGTTTTGCTGCATAAGCACCAAAGGAATGACTACGACTGTCTAAAGATCCACGATAATTTTAAGAAAGTATTGGGATATCTCAAAAAAGAAATAAAGAAAGCATTAAATAAAGCAGTAGGTACTGTAAATAGAAAATTGTCAAAAAAACCATGAATTGCAGAAGATATGATAAGCGGGATGGAAGAAAGAAAGAAATGGAGAAACCTGATCTCAAAATTAGGGAGAAGAAATTACAAAGAGCACTTTCTTGAATTGAGAAGCTAACAGTTCAGAAAAAACAGTGAGAGAGCATTGCAAGGACACAGAGAGAGTGTACAGAGACGGCGAAACAGTACTGCACAGAAAGGTGAAGGAACTGTCTGTGGAAATGAAATGGTTTAGGAAATGAAATTTCATTTTCGCAATTGCAGATGCAAAGGGTCAAATTTTATTCGAATTATAATAGACTTCTGCAAGATGGAAAGGATAAACGCACGGGCAATTGAAATTGAAAAAGGCTTTGGGCATTGATTGAAAACCTAAGACACAAATCAAAAATTTAGAAAAATGTGGGGGAAGGGTTTTGACGGGAAATTTCTACTTAAAATGTGGAAATTTGTTCAGTAGTCTCTGACTCGGTATTTTACAACTTCCAAAATGAGAAAGCCGTGTCTGAGGAGTATAGCGAAGTTATTACTAATGATTAACTACAAGAGAACGCCGGAGAAATCTACATGTGTGTGAGATACCAGTTTTTGTTTAGAAAGTAGAAAAAATATGCTTCATGCCATAACGATAAAAAGATAAATCTTAGAAATGAGTAGAGACTACGACCAGGATGTATTTGTGGAACTATTGTACTTCCATGAAGATAAGAGTGTGAAGATAATGAAGGAGTGGCGATATCAGATATTTCGCCAGATCTCAAGACGCGGATCATAGGAGAAGAATCTTGCATAACAATTACAGCCAAAATCTCGAGCGTGGGTGGAGAACCCCATCTGTAGATGTAGACATCACTTTAACAGCGTATCTATTGGCAGGTTCGTTTTTGAGTTAATGCGATAAATACCAAATCCCTAGGTATAGAAGAATTTGACGTAGCTAGACTAAAATTAATAATACTCAAGCAAAGATTTCACACCTACTTTCTGCAAAAAGTCGTTGGTTTATTAAACTCAATCTCACTAATCATCATTTGATGTCAACTTTATCGATTTGCATCAAGAGAGAGAGAAAATATATGTGAAAACATAAGTTTGAGGAATTTTCAATGCAACAACCATTTCAAAGGGTAAAAATCGTTCGCCTTGGCTGGGATCCCAGCCAAGGCGAAGTCCATATGAGGATATCACATCAAAATTGAAAGTGTGCGTAAGGCAGGGATTCCAGGATATAATTCACAAAGTGAAATTTTGTCAATTGACCCATGAAAAATGTTCTAAATATTCACTAAAGAAAAGGACAGTTTTGCGTTCAATATGTCGCCTGAGTATATCCCTCTAATATCTGCCATTGACCGCGAATTTGAAGTAGTAAAAATGGGTCTGTATTTGTTGTTTTGACAGTCTATTTTCCGTAGATGTTCATTATTGTCTCTCGAACTGTCTTAATTTGAATATATACATACTTTCCTTGAATTCAGCATTCAACTTGCACTAGTTTCAACATTCAGTGATTCGTAGTCTTGATTTTAATCCCAGGGAATCGGGAGTCCTCATCATTTAATTCTATGGGGAAGTGTGAATATAACGAAAGAGCGGCGATATCCGATACACGCGAAACAATCACAGCCAAAATGTCGAGCGTGGGTGGAGAATCCCATCTGTTCGGATCCATTTTCACCGGCATTGCGTATGTCACTCGCCCAAAATTTGGAACCCCCCTTCCACCCTTCTCCAGAAGTTCATCGCCTCACTCTGCCGCCTTGAATACTAGCCGCCCTAAAAGTGATGCCTCCGTCCACGACTAGAATATGAGCGCGCTGCTCGAATCCTAGGAATTGCCCACAGTGCCGTCGGGGGCACCTCCGACCCACTCCCAAGAGCAACGGGATCTCTATTGCGAAAGATATGCCCTCAGGTGCCGTCTCCCCCACGCACCAACACGCCCCGTGGCCGTGGAGAGTACCAACGCCACGCACCTCTATGAATTATCGAAATCCTCGCTCCGTCCAATTTTCCATCTCACGGCGGCGACGATGCATTCAACCGCGGAACCATTATGCGAGGGCCTTTCTATGTATGCACGATAACGCCGCCGAAGGACCCATCGAGTGCCTCCGGAAGAAATATATTGCGAAAATAAGTGGATATATTATTTACGTATTACTTCTATTATTATTAAGAATCCAGGCGAAGGATGAGAGGGCTTGGAGTGGTTGGGAGGGGGTAGTGCTCAAAGGTGGGCGAGAAGAGTGATCCCTCTTCCCCTCTGCGGGGGTGGCGGTGCTCTAATATTGGAATGGGATCGGGCAGAAGTTGGGAAGATCGCCCGTTTCATAAAGGGCACGAGAAGGTGGGAAGGGGGGTGGGAGGGAAACGGAGATGAGAGATGCCTGTGGAGTGGGGTGGAAGGTGTAGGGTGGAAGGGTGGGGAGGAGAAGCGTGGGGGAGGGTTGGGAGCTAAGGGGAGGAAGGGAGGGGAGCGTGTGGGAGAGGGGTTAAGGGGGAGGGAGGAGAGGTGTGGGGTGGAGTGGGACATTTTCCTAGGTGCAAGGCGAAAGGTGGAGAGAGAAAAAGGGGCCCGTAACAAGAGACAGATTGACAAGAATGGAATTATTGCTTTCACCGTTGAATCCCAGGAGAATGCGAGACAATATGGTGCTCATTTCATCTTTCCATCTCCTCATACTCGTATAAATACAATGTGGAATGGTTCGTCTTGTGTCACCCTCTGTTCCTTCATAACGAGTTTTCACTAAATAGGCGTGTTTTCCCTTTGCCTTGTTCAGTTAAGGTTCTCCGCAGGTTTCAGAATGTAGCATGCGTGTTTAAGGTTTGGTCTCGCAAGCACTTTTCCTTACCACTTGCGTTTAGTCACATATCCACCTTTTCTTTAATTGAACAATATCATTAATAGATGAGTATTTCGAATATGTTTTACAAGCCACATCTTAGTCACTGTCGAGTGAATCCGTTTCATTTTCAATACCACTGTGAGAGTATAACTAGAGTTATTAGATTTATTTGCCCACGTACTACTTTTTCCGATTTAATTAAATATCTAAAAAAATTTGGAATTATTATTATTAATATTATTTTGTGTTTCGCATATCTATTCTCCTTTAAAAATATAAATTTTATTTTTAATGCTTTTCAGTTAATTAACATGGATTGCAAATCTATTTGTTAAGACTCGTATGGAACGAGACTACATTTTGTTTAAACTCAACAAACTCTTTTTATTCTCATAAATTTGTGACTTATCCGTGCCATTTTTCAGATTTTTAAAACTATAACAATTCTAATCAGCTTACTAAATATGCCAAATATTAATGTGTCATATTTTTGCTTCACGAAATATTCCTACTGATTTATTCCAACTGGGACTCCAGAGGTGTCTTCAAAAGAAATCAATAAACAGAACATCCTTATGCATAATATCGAACCATAAAAACCTTATTTTCAAAGGGTCTGTTCCATTATATCCATGTAGAGTTAGGGAGTAGGTGCTAAATTCTTCTCACGTAGTGGAAGAAGGTGTGCTCTTGAGTCAAGTCCGCCAAGAAAGACAAGGGAACATGTGTGACTTTGATCGATTCAATGCTATTGTTTTGATCGCTTCATTAAAAACCGCTTTGGGAGGCATTTTGGTGGAGGTAATTATCCCGAAGTATTGAGTTTGAATCTTGAATTCTATAACCCAGAAAGAGGCGATCAAAAAGACTTTTTTTAAATGGATCAAACCGATAAAAATGGAAACAAATCAAAGGGAAATGTCTCACTATATGCCGATGGCTATTTTAAGCACCCTGACAAAAACTGATTCGATGATTTTGTCATAATTCTTCAGCAAAACATTTGTCCATTGATAATTACTTTAATTGTGCCATTTTCCGCCCCTACAGTATCACTGACGACATACGAGGTGTGTCCAAAAAGTATCCTACCTGCGGTTTTTATTATTATTATTTTTTTACTTTGGGGGTATTGTGCACTACGAATTTTCTCCAAGAGATCAGGCGATCAACAAAGAATATTACGTTGAAGTTTTGAAAAGATTGCGTAATGCCCTGAGAATAAAAATACCGCGTCCCTGGTCAAGCGGTGAATAGCTTCTTCACCACGATAACGCATTAGCTGCACAAGGTTCGATGAATGCATCGAACCTTGTGCAGCAATTTTTAGCAAAACACAGCTTCGCCAGCATCCCTACAGTACCCTGCGACTTTTGGGGATGTTCCCGAAATTGAGAACGGCACTCAATGGAAAGCGGTTCGATAACATGGAAACGATTAATGCGCCGCGCGGGCTGAAGGCCATTCCAAAATCTGCGTTTGAGGGATGCTTCAAGATGCGGAAGCACCGCTGGGAGTGTGTGGGTCAATCAAATGGGGACTACTACTTCGAAGGATGCCACGGCCCGGATGACGAAGATTAGCACCAATGCGGAGATATGAGCGCAGGTCGGATAGATTTCGGACATACTTCGTACAGTCAATAATGAATAAACAAATATTTAATATATTTGTTTAACTTTAGAAAATATTTTGGCGGTGTAAAGCATGATATTCATCCGCTACGATTAAGTGAGTGAAAACATTCCAGTTCATTCTCATACAGCCTTCGCTCATGCATAACTGAACGCCAGCAATTGGTCAAAGGTGCAGATGAAAAGTTCTCTGTTCCAGTTCTTAAACAAATGCTGTCTCTAAAATGACTCCATACTACGTTGTTTGCTACTTCTCGTTTCTATTCGTGACTTCCCTTAGGGGCCAAACACTACAAGTATCGTCTCGTCTACCTCCTAAACTTCCCAAATATACCCGCTCTTACCGAACCAATATTGCCGATTCAATTTGTAAAATGAACGGGGATATGTCCTGATATTTGTGAAATTGCGTCTTTTTAATCGATTGAAATTAATATGTGATAGTTTGCTACCGAAACGTACAACAAAAATTCCATAGTTTCTACCCTCAAGGGAGACAGACGTGTTTTCAAGCAGCGTATTAGCGACCGCTCGAGAGAATTAGTGACCGCTAGAAGGCACACTCCCTTGGGAAAAATGGGAAAGGGCATGGCGGTGGATGTAAAGTGTATTATTTGCCGTAGAAAATTGAGAAATGGAGTCCAGTGTAGTGGCTGTTGCTCTTGGTACCACTTTAATTGCTCTAAGAGTAAACTGGAGGATTGCGTGAGTGATAATTGGCAGTGCAGTAAGTATGAAAGTCAGAAGAATCGAAGAGGTTTAGAAGAAAAAGAGGAGGTAATTGAAAAGCTGCAAATGGATTTAAACATCGCTCGTAAGACAATTTTCAGTGTTTCTGCTGAAAATGAGGAACTGAAAGCATCGTTAACAGAGATGAGGCGGCGGGTGAAACAGAAAGTCGAAGATGATCTCCACTTTGTCCGAAGGTGTGATAAGAGGAAACCGGAAGATTTAAGGCCGACGAGAAGTGGAACAAGCTCATGTGACGCGGATGCCGATCGGGCTGGAGGAATACGGGAAAGCATCCTACGGAGAGAGCAGCCAAAGAAGCGAGGAGATGGAAGGAAGGATAGGATAAATGTGAGACCGAAGAGGAAAGTGCTTCCGATGAGGGAGGTCATAGTGTCAAGGGAGGGGACGTCTCTGGGTGATCCAGGGCCACCCAAAGTGAAAATATTTGGTGATTCCATAATACGTTTCGTCGGAGATTGTGGCGAAAGTATCAATGAAGGCGTTCAGTGTTTTTCGGGGATAAAAGTGGAACAATTGGACAATACAATAGCTAATATGGCTAGTAATGGTGATGAAAGTGTTGTCATAATTCACGTAGGGACAAATGACGTAAAAAGTGCTAAGTCAGAAGACCATCTAATCGGTTTTATTTGGGATATGGCGACCTCGGCCAAAAATAAGTTCAAATGTGCTCAAATTGTCATTAGTGGAACTCTTCGTAGAAGGGACATGCATTGGAAGAGAATTGACGCCATAAACGAAGGAATGGAGTGGTTTTGCGTGCAACAAAGTCTGACATTTGTGGACCGGAATTGTTGGGTCGGTGATAGACACTTGGACCGCGATGGAGTGCATTTAAACAGGAAGGGATCCCTGGTTTTGTCAAATCTGTTTAAAAATGTCGCACTAAAGCTCAGTGAGCAGGGAAACCTTTAATGGGCACAAGAGGTGGATCTCGCAATACCGAAGGAGAGGAAGGCAAGGGCTTAATAGTTTTGCAGGTAAACTGCCAAAGTATTCTAGAGAAAGTATGCCATTTCGAGACGTTATTTGAAGCATGTAATCCGGATATTGTGATAGGCACGGAGTCGTGGCTAGGTGATCACATTATGTCAAACGAGATTTTTCCTCAAAATTTGGCAGTTTACAGAAGGGATAGGGATGGTCGTGGAGGGCGTATCATATGTGTAGATAAAAACCTAATAAGTACATTGGAATGGGTAAGAAATGATTGTGAGATGATGTGTGTTCATGTTAAAGGTAGGAATGGAGGGAAAATTCTAAAAAATAATTGCTATGTGCAGAAGCCCCAACGAAGGGATGTACGCAGTCGAGGTATTAGCAGACACATGCTCGGCTAACCCTGAGGATCACACCCTCATAGGGACTTGAACCTTCCAGGTATTCAAAGGTCGGCAGACGAGGTCACGGTGGGGGGTGAGAAGGCCCAAGAAATCGTTAGTCGTCTTATAAACGAGGAGGGTTTTGCACAAATGGTGGATAAACCCACGCGCGGGGGAAACATCCTCGACGTCATACTTGTGAGACCGAAAAGGTGGGTAGGGGAAGTTGATGTCCTTCCGGGAATAAGTGACCATTCAGCTGTGCGTATGTATCTAAACTGGGAGAGGGCTCAGTATAAGGGGCTAGTAAACAAAGAGATAGTTTGGCAATATAAACGTGGTGATAGGGAAGGGTTCCAGACCTTTTTAAGGGAAAAGTATTCGCAAAGGGCTATCGAAAGCCGCAAAAGGCACTATTAGAACCGTTAACGCTAAAAGGACTAGGAAACCATGGATCACGGATGAGATGATTACAAAGATGGATGAGCGGAGAAAATGGAAGAATGTAAATACAGAGTTTGGCAAAATGAAGTACAAAGAGTTAAACAATAAATTGAGGCGGGCAACAAATACGGCAAGGGAAGCATGGTGGAAGACGCAGTGCGAGGATATGGAAAGCATGCAGAGGAAGGGTGAAATTGGTGCGCTGTACAGCACAGTTAAATCTTTATCGGGAAGTAAGAAAGGAAGAGCTATGCTAACAGTTAGAGATAAGGCGGGTAAGATAATAGTTGACACAGGAGAGATCCAAGAGAGATGGGAGGAATATATAGAAGAACTGTATAGTAAAGAACTGAGACCAACTAAGTAAAACATTGAAAAAGGATATGACGTAGAGGAAGATATCTACCTACTTTAAACATATATACATATATATATATATATATATATATATATATATATATGTAAAAACACAGATTTAGATTTTTAGAATATAGAAACACAAAGAAAGGACACTCACAATTTGTTATTTCACGTTTCGACAGCACGGCTATCGTCTTCAGAATGGCGTTCTCGGGGAAGAGCGGAGAGGATGTGCGGGGGAGAGGTGGGGGAAGGAGAGGTAAAGGAACCAATAGGAAATGAACAAGGGGGTGGGGGGGATATGTAGGCAGCCAATTGATGCATTCAGTGGGCTTGGTTCAGCATAGCCAGAAGAAAGAGATGAGCCACATTGGCCAAATACACATTCAAACACGTGTCATTCAAACGCGTGCCACGAAACGCACTGTTCCTTTCCTGTGTGATGTTGTATGAATTCTAAACCACTGACCTTTCCTCTTGTGTATTGTCTATTTCTCCTTTGGTGGGTGAAACAGCCCCCTGACGCCATCTCTTGGCTAAAGAATCGGGGCGCTTGGCGACATATTAGACCCACGGATCTCAGGGTAAATTACGTTTCCTCGACAGCTCAAGTGGTTAAGAGCATCCGCCCGGCAAGTGGAAAGATCCAAGGTTCGAGTCCCGGTCAAGGAAATATTTTTACTCTTGTGATCCGTTCGATTCCGCCTTCCCCACCTCTATTGTGTTCGTCCTTATGTGTGTTCCTATCCCTTTTCCTTATATCTGTTTCTGTATATATATATATATATATATATATATATATATATATATATATATATATATATATATATACTACCTTGATCAAAAGGTTCCCGGAATAACCACCGTGTGGCGCTCCCATCGTTCCGATTTGAGTTCTATTTTTTTTGTTAAATTGGTACATCTGTTGTTGATATTCCCTTTAAATCTTAGTGTCATAACTTGACATTTGCAAAAGTTACGTAGCCAAGAGTACATCTATCTCTGTGTGTGTTGGCGATTTTTTACAATTTCAGAAATGGATTTAAATTTGCAACAACGAACTTGTATTAAATTTTGCGTAAAAAACGGATTTAGTACGTACTGGCTTCCCACCCAGAGGGCGCGGGTTCAAATCCCGGCGGTGTTGAATATTTTTCAGAGGTATCTCGATCCCTACTTGAGGTGCTTTGTGGAGGGCACTTTGAGTGAGTACGCCGTCCGTCGGATGGGACGTTAAACTGCGGACCCCTTGGCGCCTTTCGTAAAGAGTAGGCTAATGCCGACGCCGGGTTTCTCTCCACCCTTCATCCTTTCCTGTCCATCCCCTATGGCGCAAATGACCTTAGCTGTCGGTCGCCTCCCCTAAAAAAAAAAAAAAAAAAAAAAACGGACGTTGGAAATGTTGGAAAAGTGTTTCGGCAACGATTCTCTAAAAAAAACGGTCGTTTACCAGTGGCACGAGCGGTTCAGAAGTGGTCGTGAGTCAATCGAAGATGATGAACGCAGTGGCAGACCATCGACATCGAAAGTCGGTGAAAAAATTGATAAAGTAAAAGAAATGTTGGTCAATAACCGCAAATTAACCATCAGAGAAATAGCGGAGGACTTGAACATTGCCTATGGATCCGCCCAAGACATTGTGGTTAATGATTTGGGTTTCCGTCGTGTAGCAGCAAAGTTGGTGCCCTCAAAAGACCTCAATTTCATGCAAAAAAGAGACCGTGTTGACGTCGCAAAAGACATGATTTGCGAGGCTGAATCCGATCCCACATTCATCAAAAGGATCATTACTGGAGACGAGACGTGGGTTTATGAGTACGACACGCAATCCAGACATCAGGCAAGTGAATGGCGTTCACCAAATGAGCCGAGACCAAAAAAACCACGTCGTTTTCAGTCAAAAAAGAAGGCAATGCTGACGGTTTTCATGGATTACAACGGTGTTTTTTTTGCCAGAAGGCCAGACAGTAAACAAAGAGTATTATTTGGGCGTTATGAGACGTTTGCGTGAAGCAATTCGCCGAAAGAGACCAGAAATGTGGGCAGAAAACTCGTGGATTTTGCACCATGATAACGCACCGTCGCACAGTGCTATCATTATTCGTAATTTTTTGACGAAAAATGCAACAAATACCATCCAACAGCCACCGAATTCACCTGATTTGGCTCCCTGTGACTTCTTTCTGTTCAATCGAGTTAAAAAACCATTACGGGGAACGCGTTTTAGCAGCCGAGAGGAAGTAATGGAAAAATCGCAGGAAGCACTGATGGACATACCGAAAACCGAATATAAAAAATGTTTCGAGGATTGGATCAAGCGCTGGCATAAGTGTGTTGCAGTCGATGGGGATTACTTTGAAGGGGACAATATAGATTTAGATGAATAAACTTGTATTTTTAATTTTCTGAATAAATTCCGGGAAATTTTTGATCAAGGTAGTATATATATATATATATATATATATATTATATATATATATATAGTGGCTCGCAGTCGTCCAGTGGGTAGAGCGTTGGACTGCTGACCAGAGGGTCCCGGGTTCGATTCCCAGGCAAGGCAATCTGGGCACCTATAGCTCCACTCAAGCTTAAGTGATTTTTCGGGTACCAGGTCTTCCTGGGAAACCATAACTGGCACACGGTAAGGAACTGGCCCCCCTACGCTCATGTGTGAATTTTCACACGCCGTATAGGGGTTAGTACTTGGTGAACTCTACCATCACCTAATAAACCGACCTTCGGGTTGATTACTGTGTTTATGGTTTATATATATATATATATATATATATATATATATATATATATATATATATATATATATATTATTATCATTATTATTAGGTAATCTACCGGTTAAGGTAGGTTTTTGGATGGACTTAATTACTAATTTAATAATTTGTGACCCCTAGCAAAACACAATATTCTACTTTACATCAGGTCTCTCTTCAGCTCTGAGTACTTTCTTCCTCCCTTCATCCCGTCCAACATCCCTATCCTGTTCCTTCCCTTTCCTCGTTTGCCTAATATTCTCCCCTCAATTACAGTCTTCAACATCCCGCTGCCGGTCAATACCCCCTTCAGCCACTTTTCCTGCCTCCATAGGATAGCTCCCAAAAGACCCCTCTCTTCGCCATATATGTATATATATATATATATATATATATATATATATATATATATATATATATATATATACATATGTATATATATATATATATGTATATATATATATATATACACACACATATACGTATATATATATATACATACACGAAACACCATAAACACAGTTATCAACCCGAAGATTAGTTTGATAAGTTATGTTCCATCCAATACTAAGACCACGGGGGTATGAAATACACACATCAGGGAAGGGGGGGTCAGCTCATTTCCCTCTTCCGTCTATGGTCTCCTAGGAAAATCTGCTACCCGAAAAATCACACAGCTCGGGGGAGCTGTGGGGGACGTGCCTTCCGGTCAGTAGCCAACCACTCTAGCATTGGCTAACACTTCGTCAAGCAAGGTTTTTTACAAAAAGTATCGGTAACAATTTTTTTTGACGCGTACGTGAAGTTCTGAATTCAGACCGACGGTTAAGGGCGCGGATGATCGCAGATCGTATCGGCATTGATAAGATGGCAGTGCACAGCATTGTTACTGAAAATTTGGCGATGCGAAAGATCTGCGCTAAACTCGTCCCGAGGGAAGAACAGGGTCGCGTGATTGCTTGCAAAGAGTTTCTGCAACGACATTGCTACGATTCCCCAACTCCCTTACAGTCCCAACCTGGCACCAGCAGACTATTTCACAGTCCCAAAAGTGAAATCTTCCCTCCCTCAAAGGATACCACCATGGGATCCTAAGTGGTGCCAAAAAAAGCTTCCACGCGTGCCCTTAAGGATCTTCTGAAATCCGTCAACTAGGGAGCCTTCAAGAGGTGGAAAACCCCCTGAAAAAATTGTGTCAATACACAATAAGAATTTGAGGCATTTGGGCAATATCTGAAATACTGGTACATCAATTTTTCTGAAACCTTTCCCGGTACTTTTTATACTAACCATATACATAACCGTCGGAACGAACAGACCCCCGATGGCCTCCGATGTGAAGGACCCTCCGCTTCGCCACTCCCAATCAGTTAACGGTCGTGCCTCCACCTCTCAGGGTCTCGGCTTGTGTGGCGGGGGAAGAGGAGAAAGGGGAGGGGAAAGGGTAAACGGGAGACGGAAGGAGCGAAAGGGGATTTGGAAAGGAGAAAAAATGCTTCTGTAGAGGACTTTGAGGCCTCCGATAGCACGTAATGCTTAATGACACGGCGGGGAACTGGATTGGAGGAAAAAATGAGCCTACGATGAAGCGATAGATAATAAACAACAATTAGGGGGCAAAAAAATGGAGTAAGAGGAAAGGAAACGCTATCGGCAGTGATTTCAGCAGAAATTTTGACATGGCGAAGGGAGAACTTTGAGGGCTTCGTTCCGTCTCGAATCTCAGGATAGCGCAAAAAATTGCCTTAATGCTCGCTCGTCTCTCTCTCTCATTGTGACCCCGAGAGCAAAAAATCGCAAACGGGGGAAATGGAGGGAGGAATCGTCAAGAGAGATGTACTTCGGACGAATCGTCATTATTTAGTATAACGCGCGTCACTGCAGAGCCTTTTCTATTAATAATTCTCGTATTAGAGCTATTCATGCTATTTATTAATTATAAGTTTGATATTTCGAGTTAAAAACAAATACTCTAGGAGACATAAACTAAAAAAGAAAAAAAACATCAATTAATTAGGCGGGGTTTTGGATAAGAATGGGCAGAAGGATAAAAGAATAATTGCACATGCATTTGCAAGTGGTCAGAAGTTGATCCCTGGCACATTAAGTTAATTTAGATGGGAAAGGATATTCAAAATGCCAAAGTGGAGCGCAGTTTTGCATGGCTAGGATCTTAGATATAATTAGATAAGAGCACAAGCGTAGTTTGGATCATTTTGAGAAGTTTATTCGGAGAAAATTAAAGAGACAGAATTGGAAAAATGCAAAAGAGGCATGGCAGTGGGAGAGAAACTACTGTTGAAAGAAATTCAGAGCAAGCAGATCAAGTGGATGCAGAAGAAACTAAGAGCCAATGGGATGCTGAAGAAGGGAGAACGCTAGGAAAGGGAGGTGGAGGGGAGAAGAGAGTACTTGAATTGTATGCTTAATCGGCGGTAAAACAATTTTGATTTTAATACAGTAATGGCAAATTTAAGATGCGGTTTAATTTATTTTTGCCCTTATATTTACGTATTATATTTGTAGGGGTTCGGTAGTCATTTACAAACTGTCCAAAAATCAGGAGATCTTGCCAACAATTACAGTTACGGCTTATGAGTGGAGTATTATGAAGGATTATGGCCCATTGAGAAACTACTAAAATGCTGTTGACAACTTCTTATAGTAAATCACCTAAAAAAACAAATCCAACTCCATCAAATTTTAATGCAATGAAATGGGCGTATGTAGGTTTGTGTACTGCTTCGGTAACGCAGTCACAAAAAATATCGCAAAGGATTCCGACGTTAGTTAAAACTGAAACCTCATCTCGACGGAATCACTCAAGGGAATTGATGATCGTTGCAGTTCAATGAGGATTCCAATCGACCATTATGAGCCAAGTACTTGACACCGTCCAGCGATTTGCGGCTGGAGACGATTTCCATTAGGCATCCCGTGCTTGCGGAATGACGTATTACAGCACTCGTTTGGGTGACGGAGGCCATCAGTGGGAATACAATTACCCCATTGCGCCGGTCGGTAGTGGTGACACGTGATGGGAGAGTGCCAAATATCTCCAAGGACGGCAAAGTGTTCTCGGCATTCGATAGGGAAGCGGCTTTACGGCACAAACTTCGGGAGTCGCCGCAGTAGCAACAGAAAATAAAACGCAGTGAATACGTCATCATGAGTTAGAGGAGGAGCAAGTGTGGGAGGATGTTGAAGAACCTTTGGGGATTGCCCGGGAGGTTGGGAGGAGGCGTAATGTTTGGCGGAAGAGGGCGGGCCGTGGAATGGATGAGAGGGGCGAGGGGAGGCGGAAATACGTCTTCGTATGCCTCCGCGCGAGTGAGTGGCTGCAAACAGAATCTCTTCCAGGTCCTTTGCCGCACGAGAGGTCACCCACCACCGTACAAGATCGCAGGGTGGAGTCGAGAAGAGGGTGAATTGGTGGGGGAAGGCGATTAAGGGGAAGTAGAGAGAAAGGAAGAGAGAGAGAGAGTGAGAGGGAAGGGTACGAAGGAAGGACGGTGACTTCGATTTCCCACAATATCACTCCGCGGGCTGCCTCCGTCCCCCCAAATGCCATTCCGAGGGCACTTTGCCGTGTAATAAAACTGCAGGACTAAGTGTTGCGCAGTGAATGGACTAATTCGCCCCAATCTGCTCGTTTCCTTCTTTTCTCTCCGGTCGCCTCGGACCAAGTGTCCCTAATGTAACTGCCCCGCCAGATGAGAGGACATTCGGGCTGAAATATGTCCAAGGCCATAACGATCCGGCTTCTTGCCCTCTCGCGGCTAAGGAGCACTCATGATAACCATCTTAGCAAACTTAACGCCAGCATATCGTCGAAATCCGAGGACTCGGTGCCTCCTCATGAGTTGCTGATTCGTCTTCAGTGCGTAATTATTACGGCATCAGACATTAGACTTTCTCCGGCAAATTGGCGAGTGAAAGGCTTTTCAATATTCGACAGAATAGGAAGTATGATAGAGATTTGTATTTTTTAAAGGCATATTGAATGAATCTTTAATTAATATAGAGGAGCAATGACTGTATAAGATCTTTGATAGTATTTTGCTTATGAGATTTATAAATGTAACAAATTTTGTTTTTTTTTATATTTCAGCGGTTAAATTTTTTTTCAACTGAAAAAGTACGTCTCCTACCGGACTGATCTGCAACTAATTTTATGTAGGTTTGTGTGTATACATATACATATATATGTACATATATATATATATATATATATATATATATATATATATATATATATATATATATATATATATATATATATGTGTGTGTATATATATATATATATGTATATATATACATATATATGTTTATATATATTTATTTTGTTTAAAGAAGAAAATCCGCCAAATGGTGAACACATATTTTCTAAAATCTATTTCTTATGGAAATATAAATAAGGAAAATGGATACGAACACAAAAATGATAAACACAGGAATGGTAGGGAAGGGGAAATCAAGCAGATTACAAGTACAAAAACGTTTTATTGACCGAGATTTGAGCCCCACGGATCTTTCTCGGAGAAATAAATGTACATACACACACACACACACACACATATATATATATATATATATATATATGTATATATAATGTATAACACTTAGCACTAGTGGACACAGACAAAAACACAGAAACACACAAAAAAGAGACTCACTGAAAAATAGTGAGTCTCTTTTTTGTGTGTTTCTGTGTTTTTGTCTGTGTCCACTAGTGCTAAGTGTTATACATTATTATTTACGTCCGTGAGACTTTCAAAAAGTGTTATATATATATATATATATATATATATATATATATATATATATATATATATATATATATGAACACGATTTTACTGTTTTTAATGACAAAGTACTGTCTTCGTTGCATAGTTACACGTTTTTACTTTGCGCCAGTAAAGTAGTGGTCTGGTAACACGAATTGGTAAATTTCCATGATTTGTATTATTTTCATGTGAAAAGTTTTTAAGCTAAGTAGGTTAGAATGATTAATGCTACCGATGGTTTTTATTAATAACCTGGTTTACCATTACATAAACCTTGAATGGTATCCGATTTTTTGGAAATTTGAACAAGATGTACTATTCCACTAATGGTTGTCTTATTCAATTTGTCACACCACCTACCGCCCTTAATGGCATCCAATATGCCACTTCTTTTTTACCCTTCCTTTACCATCACACACTTCACATATCTCACTGCCTCTCAATCTCTGCTCAATCCAATATTTTTCTCCTCTTCGATTTCCCTCCTACACCTTCCTCCTCTATTTCCCCCGTCATATCTAATATTCAGTTTGCGGTTCACTCTAGCCTGCTTATTTCCACAGTCCCTAGTGCATCTAAAGCTTGAATCCTTCTAATTGCCTCACAACCAAGTGCATTTTCTTTCATATTATGAAAGGAAACAGTTGAAAAAAATACTATTATTCTTATTTCCACCTTTATACCTTTAGTTTTTCCTTAATTTTCACTTCCTACCTTATAAGCGTTGTAGCTGCACCGTTAATGCCATTTGCGTAGAAATTATAATCGGCGAGTGGATGTTACATTGTAAAAAAGGTTTTATTATTTCTAACTTTTTCATCGAAGATCCTTTCTCAAAGATATTGCGGAAGGATGAAAATAATTACCTCTTGCCTTTTTATTTTTTTTAAATACTGGAGGGAGGGACTCCTTCCTACGTAAAAATCTTAATATCATCAACCTAGTAGTTTGGTAATGTAATATAAATAACGCACACATATTTCAATCAACTTCCTCATTAAGTTGAAGACTGTACGCGACTTAAATCTTTTTGGTAATATCTTCATTCATTTACGTTATGAAATGAAAAATCCGCCAAGTTAACGCCATATACATCCTAAAGATACCTAAAACGAAGATAAATTGTCAACGAGATGCAATGACGGTGTCAAGCTTAAATACTTGCTGTAATGAGATTAAAAAAACTTAATAGAGTTAAAAGCACTTAAAAGTAATACGGCGAATATTCATCAAATAGGATGATACTGGTCGTGCCATTTACGAAATAATTAGATTAAATTGATAAAAATAGGTTATGAAAAATATTTCTTATTTCTACCTAAACAATTTCATAAGGTAAAATTTAACTGATACCATTGAAATAAAACCGGGCTTCATTAAAAATTTAAATTTGTACTTAAATGTAAAAATGATTTAAACGTTCCACCTCATATTAAAACAATATTTTTAACGTTTCCAAGGTATCATTGAAACCGAATAAATATCTCAGAATTAGGTACAAAAGAACAGAAAAACAATCAAAGATATTATTCTATACTTTCTTGATTTTTCTTGGATATTGTAATTCTTTTAGTGTTGATAATCACGAAAAAACTAAAATGTGTGACCATGTAATCAACAAATTAATAATTAGTGTATCACATTAGGTTCTTCATGTTTTATTCTCAATACCTAGAGGAAATTCGGTATAAGTTTATAAGCTATTAAGTCATATGACGCAACTCTGTATTTAATTAATAAATGTATGCATTTGCTTATCACGGACAAACACCATTCCAAAGAGCAGCAAATATGGTTTCACACAAAAATAATGACCAAATGAAGCTAAGAATTATTTGGAACATAATTGATTATTTGATATTATATTTATATTAAGTTGGCTAGCATGTAACGTTCTGTGACTATCAAATTTTGAAATATAATGCTGGTAAGCATAATAATGCAGACACCTGGTGGACGGATAATGACGTCACTTAACAATCAAGCGACTCGAGGAAAAGCCCTGCCTGAGAGTTAATCTTCCCTCGGTCCAATCCTTCAGGGTTGCAAACTGAAAAGGAAAGAGACAGGCGAGGGGGTTGTAAGCGTATCATTTTGCAGTCTCCCAGTGTCCCCCAAAAATGTCCAAACAACTGTGGCGGAAACGAAGTCCCGGCATTCTGCTTCCATCTAGACGCCCTCTGTTTTTCTTTTTCCGCCTAATTGGCATGCCAGTCATAGTCTTTAGCAACAGCTGCAAAGCGCGCGTGTCAAAGTTTTCCGTAACCATGCGCTAAATAATTGACTACGCTGTCCCAGAAAGATAATCGTACGTAAACGAATTTCCCTATTCTCCCTAAAAATTTCCTCACCGAGAGGACTATTTGTTTTATTTGAGCCCGTTTCGGCCACCGCAAATAATGTAATACCCATTTTCCGTGGGACGAAGCATTTTTCACGGGATAATGGTTTATTTTATACATGCTTCCCATTTACATATAATTTACAGGTGATACCCAAGGACATGAGCTTTAAAACTTGAAATTTTTCGCGGAAGGCCTATCTTTTTCTGACATTAATAGATATCTATAAATAAATTAAATGGGATAAATTAGGCAGTCGTGGTGATAATGTTGATTTTTACAATAACTACTAGACCTAAACTATGGAAATAGCCTAACGACCTACGTAAAAGTGGATATAAGACGAAAAAACATACTTCTATGCATAAAATTTAATGTAATATTTTCTACTTATATTTATTCTAATTAAAATGGTATTTAAACGCTCCTAAATTATTAACCCCCAAAATTTCCACTTTCATTTAAATCTCCTAAATATATTTATAGCAACTTTAAGACCTTAATGATATATAATTAGATTCTATTGATAACATGATTAATGAATGAAGCATTTAATCGAATTATTATTTATTTTTAAAACAAGTTTGAATATGTGATAGTATATTCCCTACCGCATCATAAATAATGTTGACCGCATTCAAAATAGTCACTTTTATGCCATTTTTGATGATAATTCTTTTTTAAGGAAATAAAAATTTATTTTCCGATTACAAGAAACTGTTGTCATTTTTAACTATTCTATGCATTACACCTAACCTACTCCTTTGTGTCTTATTTACAAACTCTCCCATTGCAAATACCGAATATGTCAATTAAGCAAAATGAGCTTTTGTGCCTAACAATTTCGTGTCTGGCTGCCTTTCGTTACAGTTTTTCTATCTTTTTGATATAAAGCGTCTTGTGTTTGAAATGAAAGCCTTTTTCGTTTGCAAAAAGGAAGTTATGCTGCCGCACCCTGTATGTCCCTCGGTATACGGCTCCCATACAATGGACGAATGTTCCAGGATAGGGCAAAACAGAACCTTATATACTGTTTACTCTGTGGTTACACTGATACCTTTTAAATTTTTCATTACTGACTGAAGAACTTTAGATTACTCTCGTGTCACAATATTCAATTGAACTCCCCATCCAAATTCCCTAGTAAAGTGAAAACATAAATACTTGGAAGAACTGCTGAATGGGATTATATCTCCAATGATAATGTAAATATTTGGTTGCATTTTCTGTTTATTTGAAAAATTTATATACTGCTCTTACTTCCATCATGACTAATGTCATTCTTATAACCTTGTTGACAAGACAATCGACGTCGCTTATGAGCACTAGACGGTCGTTTGCTTTTTCTCTCCGTCTGTAGGTAATGCAATTATAGAACGTTTGTGTAATTTAGAAAAAGAAATGGTTCTAGAATGCTTCCCTGTGGTACTCCTGAGATAACGTACACCTCTTTATATAACTGATATTTTATTTTCACGTTTTCAATTCTATCAATTACAAAATTTGCTACCCATTGCTTTACCTTTAAGTCCAATGGTAACAACTCCAACTAACAGTATTCTATCGTGAGGCACTGGCAAAAGCTGTCGAAAGATCACCGATCACCACATTAACTTCTTATCCCTTATTTACTTTGTCACCAATGCATTGACTTAGTCCCAATAGCTGTTTTTTGCATGAGTACCCAGTTTTAAGTCCATGTTGCTGTTTGCATAGCCATCCATATCTTGTGCACCATTCCCGAATGTAGTCGGCGATCATTTTTCCGTTTATTACGCAGACAACTGATGTGATGCTTATCTTATTATCAAGTTATTTGTTGATCACCTTTGCATCCCTGTTAACTTCGAAAAAGATTTTGAATGTTCGCAAAGTCGAAGATAAAAAATCACATTTGCGTTTAATTATGCTGTCACTTTTTATAAAATAAAATTTTTAAAAAATTTTTTTTATTTAAAAAAATATGAAATGAAAATATATTTTCCAGCTCAAGAATTCTATTATTTTTTGATAGAGTCATCAAATCATCCGATGAACAGGCCAATTGCTAAACTTCTGTGCACTTAGAAGGAAACTGCTGCCACGCCTGGTATCTTCCTCGATTCGTCCGATCTCCCTGGATAAGCCCAATCCCACGGGTGCCCGTCACAAACGTCAGCTAATTTATTAAAAGACGTAGGGAATCATGTCGTCCGTCGTAGGAAATTGGGTGAGTGGAGGCGAGGGGGAAGAGTGGGATAAAAGGGAAAGCAATGGGGAAAACTCCAGGGCCTTCTTTTACCCTCGCTGCTTCCGAGAATCTCCATCCGAGGATTCAAAAACTCTCCTCAAAGTCGCGGTCGGAAGAGAGCTCAATGAAAAGAGAGTTGGAGGAAATATTTGGGGGTGAGGGAGAGATAAAATTGGAGGTGGGGGGAGAAAGCAGATAGGAGGGAACGCTACGTCGGATTAAAGGAGCGGGTGAGAGTGGGGGCGTGATGTATTCATGAGGGCCCCAAGGGGTTGGTAGGGGCGGAGAGGGGGTGTGGGAGTGACGGGGCGAAGAGGAGTGAGAGAAGGAAGGTGTGTGGCTTCTCTCCACCCATCTAACGAACCGTTCCGCCTACCACTCCTCCCCCTCCCTGAGGGCAACCATGCTCTCTCTTCCCACGTCTTCTGCCCCACACCCAAGCATCCTTCCACAGGCTTCTACCGCATCCGAAATTTCGAGAGGGAGGATTTATAGGAGAGAGGGTTTCAGGGTGGATGAGGGGAGGGATTGGCGTGATGGAAGAGGGGGAGGTCGAGAGGGTTCTCACTATTTCAATCAGGGCCGAGTCAACGGCGGAGGACGCGCGAGGTCACTCTTCCTCCGCTTCGTCGGGGGGCCGAGGACTAAGAGGAGCGTCAGAGAGGGAGAAGTAATAAGGCGGGAAGAGAAGAACTTTATACACAACCGGAATTTTTCTCCCACGCTCGCACGTATCCCAAGGATACAATTAGGAGCTAAGCCTTGCCCATTAAAAACTCTATTACCGTTTCCACAAATTGATATTTTACTTATTTTTTCATGTTTAAGGTATAAATACCTGTTAACCAAATTATATAACCGATTTATTTCATAACTCCGTTAATATTTAGAATAGACCAGTTTCTGGCGTGACTTGGTGGAAAATCTTCATGTTGAAATTGAAAATAAATTCGGATTTTCCACATAGAACATTTTTTATTCACGACCTTGGTTTTTTTATGGTATAGCATCGTCAGTACCCTGAATATGACTCAACCTAACAATGTTATAACATTACGAAACCTAGGTCGTAAAAAGAAAATTTTCTATATGGAAACGCCAAGTTGTTTATTTTCTATTCCAATTAATATTTAGAGAAAAATGTTTAATAAAAGTTAGCGCCCCAAAATATTGGTTTATTTGTCGATCCTAAGCAATAAAGTAAAGTAACTGCCATTTCCCCATATATCTAGAAAAACATCTGCATAGTTAGTATAAAAATTATCAGGAACAATTTTTTCTGATGCGACAATACGTCGCACCTCGCTCGCACCGTGCAAACTCGGTGGTGAGGCATTTGACCTTCAGTGGGCGTCAATCGCCTGCGAGCGTTCGTTCGGGCTAGATCGTGTTCTTAGTGGATCCCTGTCGAAGGATTCGGTGCAAGTGCAAAATGCAGCAAACAGGCAAAAGGGTTTCGATGTTCAAGAGATGTACTTTGAGTATTTTTGAGGCATTGTAGCAATATCTGAAATAAAACTATTTTTCCAAGACTTTTCCCGATACTTTTTATACAAACTTTAAATTCTGCGTAGTAATATTAAAAACCGCGAATTGGAGCTGTAAATGATATCACGCTCAGAAATAGGAGTTGGTAGTATTAATTGGAGTCTCTAAGCCTTACTTTCTTGGTTGAAGTAGTTTAAAAAATGTAGCATCATAAAACCGCAATGGACCTGGTGGTACAGGGTTCGTCCGGAAAATAAGTGTACTGACTCCTGGGCTGGGCGCGCCGCTCCAGGCGCGCCCAGCACCGCTCTGACGCGCTGCGATTGGAGGGGGGTATGTTGGCAAGCGACGCTGAAAAAGGCAGTCGGCTCTGAGCTGTGGTGTAGTGAGGAGCTCTGTTAACGCGAACCTCCACGCTTCGACCCACGTCACGGAACGCGATGCCGAAGTTTTTGGAGCAGCGTTATTCCATCAAATTTGCGGTAAAGCTTGGGAAATCGTCTACCGAAACTGTCGGTATGATTAACCAGGCTTACGGGGAGTCAGCCATGTCCAGAAACATGATCTTTCGGTGGCACAAGATGTTCGTGGAGGGCAGAGAAGAGGTCGACGACGAGTCTTCGAGAGGTTCCCGATGATGCCTTCGCGGAAGCGTTCCAGGAATGGGAACGCCGCTGGAACAAGTGTATCGACTCACAAGGGTCCTATTTTGAGGAATATTAGCTTAAGATATGTAAAAGTGTAATAAATTTTTTTTCCTGAGCTCAGTACACTTATTTTCCGGACGAACCCTGTAAGACTGGGATTAATCAAGGGATGAAGAATGTGTACCCTCTGAAGGAATTCGTTGCCGGAAAGAAGAAACATCATTCTAATGATGTTCACCTGAGTGGTTTAAGGCTTTGTTGTCAGATGCACCCGTTCTCTTAATAAGGGAAGGAAGATTTATATTTAGCAAAAATTTCACGTCTAATTAAATTCTCTCATTATATAACTTTGTTATTACAATGGATGTTACGAATAATTACTCAAGTGCGCCCGTGGCATGCAATATTCCATGATTATTCTAAGTGATAGCCATTTGAGAAAGTGGCGTTTGTGTAATTCTCAGAGATCAAGCATCAATTATATACTCCAAATTGCAGGTTCAGACAATATTTTTCAACACCATTTATCAAGATATGATTTCGGTAAAAATGGTGAGAAATTTTCCTTGGAAATTCACCCATCTTATGCAATATCAATTCCAGTTCCTCATTAATAAACTCAATTCATAAGTGTTTTAATACGTAAGGAACATTTTATACGACAAAATATTCAAAGCTCAAAATGAGATATTGCTTAAAAATATTCCAATATTTAATTGCTTCGTAAGAGATGTAAACTACTCATCAAAATCTTGGTTTTCGCGCCATTCCGCAAGAATATCTCCCTTATTTCGCCAAATTCTTCATACTGAATTAAAGAACCGACCTTATTTCTGTAAGACTGAGCAAGCGCCTATATCTATGTACATAAGAAAGTCGTAAATCGTGTTAGTTGCACCATTTATAACTCAAATCGGCTGTGCCGATTTCAATATTGTTTGGTTTTTTCAATACGACTCATTCCAGAATAGCAGAATAACTATTAAAATATCGTAAAAGTATTGTATGGCAAAAAATCGTATCGTATCCTCGATTTTAATGATATTTTTGTTTTTTTTATTCATCTCAGCCAAGAGTAGCTGGATTGCCATTTAAATATTGTAAAAGCTTCGTATTGTGATATCGTATCGGAAAATATCGTCTCGTCGACTTTCTTTTCATTTGATTTTTTGGATTCCTCTCAACCCAGAAAAGCAGAATAACCATTAAAATATCGTAAAAGTGTCGTATCGTAATATGTACTATAGTATTTTCGATTTAAAATATTTGGTTTCTTGGATTCGGCCCAGCGCAGAATAGCATAGTAAACATTAAACTATCGTACTGGTTTCGCATCGTAAAATATGGTATCATATCGTCGATTTTATTGATATGTGATTTTTTGGATTATTATCAGCAAAGAAGAGCAGATTAACTATTAAAATATCGTGGGAGTATCTAATTTTTGACATCGTATCGGAAAATATTGTTTCATATCGTCAACATTAATATACACACAATTCAGTCTAATCTGGAGATAAATAAATAAGGTGTATGGACCAGAGTTTAGTTAATTGCTTTTCATTGTCAAGCAGTTTTTGAAATATATATATATATATATATATATATATATATATATAATATATATATATATATATATATATATATATATATACTCATTTATATAGTAACAGATATAAGGAAAAGGGATAGGAACATACATCAAGGACGAACACAATAAAGGTGGGGAAGGCGGAATCAGGCGGGGACCAGTTCCTGTGCCGGTATGGTTTCTCAGGAAGATCTGGTACACAAAAAAAAAATAGCTTATAGCTGAGAGTGCCCAGTGAGGCATGCTTAGGGATTGAACCCAGGCCCTCGGTCAGTAGTCCAACGCTCTACCCCTGGACACACATTCAAACACAAAATATCGCCAAACAGTGGTGGCTTCCGTAACCGGCGGAAATGTTTCGGCTTAGAAATAATTTGTTAATGGTTTTCCGGAACGAGGCAACCACCCATAAATAGAAAAATCTCAATAATTTTATTGCAGAACGAAACAACGACGAAAATATGCTACTACTAAAATGCTTCTCTGAACCCATGGTGAAATGCAGCAGTTTAACCTTTAGGCACTGGTAGCACAGACCGAGTGGCTCGACCTGGCATCAGCTGCGGGCAAGAGTGAAGTTCACGGTATAGGCCACAGTACTACAATTTAGATGGCAACAGGAAATCACCATATTATTCTCCCTAGAATACGAAGCCATGTCTTGCATTCAAAACAGCAGTAGAATGGAAAGATATGTGTGCTGCAGTGAACCAATCCTAGGATATAAACGCTAAATATATATATATATATATATATATATATATATATATATATATATATACATATATATATATATATATATATATACATATATATATATATACACATTCAAATACGAAATCCCGCCAAACGGCGAATAAATACACTCATATATACAGAAACATATATAAGGAAAAGGGATAGGAACACGTATAAAGGACGAACACAATAGAGGTGGGGAAGGCGGAATCGAACGGATCACAAGAGTGAAAATATCTCCTCAACCGGGACTCGAACACCGGATCTTTCCACTTGCCGGGCGGATGCTCTTAACCACTTGAGCTATCGAGGATATGTAATTTACCCTGAGATCCGTGGGTCTTATATGTCGCCAAGCGCCCCGATTCTTTAGCCAAGAGATGGCGTCAGGGGGCTGTTTCACCCACCAAAGGAGAAATAGACAATACACAAGAGGAATTTCCTTATATATGTTTCTGTATATATGCATATATATATATATATACATATACATATATATATACATATATATATATATATATATATATATATATATATATATATATATATATATATATATATACACGCACACACACACACATGCATGTGTGTGTGTGCGTGTTTGTGCGTGTGTGTATACCTGCATAAATATATACGCATATAATATTTATACGCTTTGGGCTACGTAATGGGCTTAATGTTACTTTTCTTTTATTAAAGGTAATGAACAATATATATATAAATTTAAATATTTTAAAGGCTAAAGCAAATAATTAACTATCCCATTATGGTAAACCGTAGTCTTCCGCACTGGCACATGTCGCATCACGTATTAATCAAAATATTTTTGTGACGCTTAAATTAATCTTAGGATACAACATAAAAATTTAAAGGCTCTTCTAAAAAAATCGTTTCTTTCGTTTTGCTGAATGAAAGACTTAATAAAAAATTGAGAATACAAATGTTTAGCTTCTAAAAAGAAAAACTGGGGTTTTGATTAATTGTGTTATTTACCAAATCCGACGACGCATTGACAATTGTTGAACAAAACTGTATGTATATCATTAGGTGAAATTAGTTTTTCATTGGTATGTTCTTTATTTTTTTCCAACTGTCCTCATTAGACAATGAAACATATACATGTAATATGAGCGCATACGTATTACTGTAATTTCACTCAAAAGATGAAATACGCGTACTTCTTAGTAGGTGCCCCAAAGCCACAGGTGATGCCTCGAAACACTACCAGTGAAACTCAGCCTACGTAATATTCTAGGTACAAGATTATTTTTGGTAGTAGTCTTGTGCAATGAGAAAAAAACTGGTATCTTTTGAGCCACACGAGCAAGTCATAAACGCAGCAGTACCACCCGGTATGGTATAGGCAGTAGAATCATTTTTGGAAACCATTTTGACTGCTTAGTGAATAGATTAAAATTTTTAATGACAAATAATATTATAACCTTTAAATTCCAAGATACAAAATTTTCGCTAACGATTGCGTTAGATTTAATAATTATTCTTCATTTTAAGCTTACTCCGCGAAACGCATTACACGGAATACAATCGCTGAATCTAGCCATAAATATTATATATGTGCGTGTTTGTCAAAATTTATATTTATGTTCATGTTATAAATATGAGCAGCGTTAGTCAAAGACTAGATTGTTGGAATACCACCCGGAGGTCCCAGGTTCGATTTGCAGTCATGCCCCTTTGGGTAACCTCAGTATCAGATGTAACTGGGATATCATAACCGACAAAGGGGGAGGAAATGCCCCCCTTGCCATGATATGTGAATATCACACGCCATTGGGCGTAGTATTGGGTTAAGATAACAATCACCTTTACACCGACCATTGGGGTTTATGACCATCATTTGTAGCATTCATTTGAGAGACAAAAATTACTAGGACCACGGAAATTTCGAAATGGGCTGTTTTTGTTCTTATGTGTATATATCTATGTAAATAACTAAATATATATTTATATGTAGATACATACATATATAAAACAAACTTGGACAGCAACAAACAATAAAATAACACATAAAAAGATCACTCACACGTTATATCTTGATCATTTCGACGGAATTCAGCTCCGTCTTCATTGGGAGAAATGGAAGTGATGAAGGCGGAGCTGAATTCCGTCGAAATGATCAAGATATAATGTGTGAGTGATCTTTTTATGTGTTCTTTTATTGTTTTTTGCTGTCCAAGTTTGTTATTTAACACTAACGTGTTACTTCGACGAAATCATAATATATATATATATATATATATATATATATATATATATATATATATATATATATGATTTCGTCGAAGTATATATACATAACCAGTTTTAGTGCCTATTCCGAAAAAGGTATAGGCTACAACTTGTGAGGACAAGGACAATAAGTTTGGTATCCAACGCAGCTAAAGTTGTTCCCATGATCATAAATAAAAGGATAGAGAGTAGGGCAAATGATTACTTAGGGGATGATCAGTTTGGGTTTAGGAAGGGGAGAGGTACGCGCGATGCCATTGCATAATGAGATTATTAATCGAGAGGAGTATAGAACACAACCAGGAGGTATTTGCCTGATTCGTAGATTTTCAAAAAGCGTTTGATAGAGTGAATTGGAAAAAACTAATGAGTATATTGAAGAAAATAGGAATAGATTGGAGGGAAAGGAGGCTAATCCGTAACCTGTACATGTCTCAGACTGCTCAGGTGGGAGTGGGGAACAGGTAGTCCGGTTGGGCAGTGTTAGGAAGAGGTGTAAGGCAGGGTTGCCCATTATCACCGTTGCTGTTCAACCTGTATGCAGAGGAAATGATTAAAGAGGCATGGGAAGAACTGGAGGTAGGAATGAAGGTGGCCGGGGAATTCGTAAAATCAGTTAGGTTTGCTGATGACCAAGCTTTAGTTTGTCAGTCAGCCAAGGGGTTTCAAGGATTGCTGAGTGAATTGGAAATTCAGTGCGACAGGTATGGGATGAGAATCAATATTAATAAAACAAAGGTTATGCGATTTTCTAGAAAGAAAAAGGCCAAGCTTAACATTAAAATAGGAGGGCAAAAACTAGAGCAGGTAGAACAGTTTACGTATCTGGGAAGTGTTTTGGAACATCACCGTGAAAGTAGTAGGGACGTAAGGAGAAGAATTGCGCTAGGCAAAGAGGCTTTCACAAGGAGGGAGTTGATGACGGGGATGTTGAGTAAGGATATTAAGAAAAGACTCGTAAAAACCTTTATATGGAGCGTAGCTATGTACGGCACGGAAACGTGGCCATTGAAGCATGAGGTTGGACGTATACTGGAGGCTTTAGAAATGTTGGTGTGGAGACGAATGGAGAAGGCGAAATGAACAGAGAAGAAAACAAAGGAAGTACTTGGTATGGTGGGCGAAGGGAGGGGTTTGTTGGGAGCAATCCTATGGAGGCAGGAAAAGTGGCTGAAGGGGGTATTGACCGGCAGCGGGATGTTGAAGACTGTAATTGAGGGGAGAATGTTAGGAAAACGAGGGAAGGGAATGAACAGGATAAGTATGTTGGACGGATGAAGTTAGGAAGAAAGTACTCAGAGCTGAAGAGGGACCTGATGTAGAGTAGGATGTTGTGTTTTGCTAGGGGTCACAAATTATTTAAATAGTAATTATGTCCATCCAAAAACCTACCCTAACCGGTAGATTACCTAATAATAATAATATATGTATATACATATATATATATATATATATATATATATATATATATATATATATTATATACAGGTGTATATACACACAGATACGTCTTGATGCACAATTGCATTTAATTAGAGTAAAATTGTGAATTATGAAAGCACACTGTGAAATTTCGGAGTTCCCGGTAATTTTTGCATTTTGATTGAATGTTTGAATTAATGCAATGCTTTTTGAATGAACAATGAAGTTTAAGATTAATTATTGGGCAAACTAGAGTCATATCCTACATTAAATAGGGAAATACTAAATTGAACGTTTCAATGAATTAAGAGAGTATACTGAAAATGGCAGTTTTCTTCTATTTAGAAAGAAAAATCATTTAGGATTGACACAGTAATACGCATTTCATTTAGCATAGAAGGACGCACCAATGTTTTATTTAAGGATGTATTTTAAATGTTAGCCTTCATAAAAAGTGACAAATGAATTATATACTAAGAAGTGAGTATAAAGGGCTTGAAAAAATTAATATTCTAGAAGCATGCTGGCCTTTTGTAAATCATTGGAAATGTTGTCGATTGATAAGGTAAACAATTAAAATGACCTTTTTAGGGTCAGAAATAATAATTGAATTTGAGATATTAGGAAATAATAATATGCGAATGCAAATAGCAGTATTTTCCAAAGTATAACGTTCACAGAGAAAGAACTAAGTTCATTATATGTTCATTGAATACAAAAAACGTTCAAATGACCACACTATTACTTTTATTTCATTTATAACTTGGAATTACTTTCATACTGGATAACATCTGAAATAAACTTGAATAATTTGAATCTCTGTTGCTAAATTATCATATCGATAGTGCTTGAGTAGTGCTTTGCACAGAACATTCTCTACTAAAAACGTTCTTTAAACCCAATGAAAATTTAGAGAATATCAATTTGAAATATGGAAGTCTAAGGCATCGAGACTATTTATAGGTAGTTTTCTCGGAACTTCCACGGGGTCAGGTTTCGAAACGTCGGCAACATGGAACCCCTGACCCGGTAGAAGACCCGAGAAAACTTCATCAAGCAGATACTCTGGGAAAGCACCAGATTTTACTATTTAGAAGTATTTTATAAATAACATGCGTTACATTATTCACGCATGGTTTTTTACATGCATTTAGCCATTTGAGGAACAGTTTTTATTTAAGTGAATTTTGAAATAAATTTCCTTGAAAGCAACGGCGCAGAACATCCTGCCGTATATGCAACTTGTAATACAGTAGTGCTTTCAAAATAGTGTATGCATTAGGATACAAAAATATGCGAAACAGCTACGGGCCGTAAAAATACGAAGGATATTTATTTTATGTGCAGTGGGCATTGAAAATTAATGAGAATATTTAATTACTTAGGCTTTCAATTATTGAAACAATGAGAAGGCGGAAATTGAATTTAGTTATATATTTTCAGTTTTTCAGCAATTTTTTAGGTTAATTGGCACAAGATTATCCTTTAATTGGTTAATTTAGAATTAATTTGTTAAGCGGGAAAACCTTTGGTCATAGTCGAGCATTAAAAATATTCACTTTTTAATCCTTAGAGCCAAGATGTATTTAATTATATAAATGAAATAAATGGCTACAGAACAACATATCTTTCATCGGGATGAACTAAGAATATGCAAAATTAGCAGTCTGTAGAAATGTTGTTTCTATGCATAGTTTTTGTGGAAATTTAGCGGGTTATTTTGAAAATTGAAATAACCCTCCTTCAACATTTATATTTTTCCAATCGTAGTACGTTGCTCTATTGATATTAGTGCTTTAAAAAAGAAATTATCGAAATGGTTGCTGTAGTTATACATTACTTATTTTCGGTACACTCAACCTAATCAGTAATCAATATTATAAGTAGTAATGTGCTAACAATTGGAGAAAGCAATACTTTCCCGAAGAAATTAATTAACAATTAGACTATATGTGTTAAGTTACAACTAAATAATACATTTATTTGAGTAAGAATTGTGTACTGTGTTCAGCGCCAGCGATTTCTGGCATCTAAGCAGAATAGTGCAAGAAAAAAAATAAAAATAAAAACTCCATTATTGCTTAAAAATGTGTGGTAGTCTACGTTTCAGTATTTAAAAAAACAACACTGTAAAAAATAAATCAGATATCGAGTCGCAAAGCTACTTCTTACCTCCATGGTCGAAGCATCTGAATCTTCTGTCGGTAAGTTTGTAAAGGGTTTGTAAAGGCCACCGGAGTTCATTGGAGGGCGACAGTTCATCGATTTCGCCATAGATCCCCCAATGCGCGAAGTAAAAGCGGCGCCACTTAATCTTTCTCCGCGTCATGCGAATTTTGCCCTTTTTATGAGAACAAATTGCCTCCCGCGCATTTATTCGAGTGCATTAGTGCAAGAGCGTCAAGAGTATGCGGCAGGTTGTGAATGTAGCTTCGTTGGGAAGTACTGAGAGACTGAGAGATTGAAAGATGATTGAGGAATTTTATCAAAACCAGAAGAGGCGTCGGAAGCCAATAAATTTCCCCACAATTGTCGTGTAATATCCATACATTGTCGTGTAATATCTCACACATTTATACTGAAAACCGGTCTAGACGTGAGAGAGTGACAACGCAATTTTTGGAACATAAAACCTAGACCTTTGAAAGCTATAAAACATTTAAAATGCCCACTATTATCGGTTATCTACTGGTTAAGTTAGAGTTGTCTGGACCCCGGCTACACAACGGCAACACGATAATTACCTTTCATATTCTACCAAACAAAGGCTTGCATTGAACGCTATAATGAGCACCTTTATATTCAGCTCACTTTCGACCTCATCTTTATTTCTTCCAATATCGTAATTCTACCTCTTGCTCGCTTTCCTAAAATTCTCCTCTCTATCACAATCTTCAATATTGCATTGAAAATCAAAATCCTCCGAATTCACATTTTATTTTTCCTATGGATTTCTCCCTAAAATCCTCTCTCCTCCCCCAACTGGCCTAGAACGTCCTCGTTTATTTTTCTTTCTCTCCATTTTACGTCCTTCTCGATTGCTTCATTTCAAAAACTTTGTAAATACATCTAACATCCTTCTTCAATTACCACCAGATTCTGCGCCTTACAAAACCACGCTCCAAATTTATTTTTTGATGATCCTTTTCTTAGCATCCTTACTAAAACTACTTCAGTTAATAAACTCCTAATTCTATATAAAACACTATTAGCAAAACCCGTTGTTTCATTGATAATATATGGCACCATGAGTTATCCACAAACGTGCATTGCATGAATGTGTGGATAGTAGTAAGTTTTTTCTAAGTATTGACGTCCATAATTTTAAAATTTTTTAAGTCTTATTGAATTCAATTTTCTAGAGCATTGTGCTATTTTATACCTCAATTTTATTTTAATACGCTTAAAGATTGTTTCTTAATTTAAAAAAATGAGGTCATTTACTCCAAAATAACCTTTTCTTAAAAAATTTCTCACAAAGATAACAGATTTTTCGATTAAGGCTAATAATTTAATTAAATAACAAGGTTAATAATTTACTCTCTAGCATTTTAGGTTGTTTTTAGACCTATTTATCTTTTATAAACCGGATAAAAGTTGAACAGTCTCGGCTATTTCGTTTTCCGCCATTATACTGATTAGGGATTACTTTTAATTAAATTGCACTCTTGGATTTTGAAACCATATTAATCTGATATTTTCTATATGAAGCAGTTAATTCCTTCTCATAAATGAAAATCCAATCAAATGCCTCAAATTTCCAACAAATAGCTAGGAAAAAAGTTTAACAAATAAATTACAAAAAACCATAAACCAATTTAACGTGTTTAATCAATAATATGTAAATTTTACGCCCCTTGTTAACTATTCACACCGGAATTCCATCGATAAAATACATAAAATAACCCCATTATGAATCAGCATATTCCTCTCCAGTTTTCTTTTTCACAAATATAATTACACATATTTGAAAAAGTAAAAGCCTATCATATAAAAACGGTGTTAATATTAGTAAACGCATAAAATATGTATGCTCTCACCAAAATTCAAATTTTAAAAGAAAGGCCAACAAATAATTTGAACCCTTAGCAAGATGAGAGACAAAATCGATGACTGTGAAACCCCTCTTAAGGAAACCCCTCTTGAGGCAATATCTCTTGAGGAAAGCCGAGTCTTGATGAAGGCATGGCCGGAGATAAGAAATATACATGAGAATGAAAATGGAACCGATAATTAAGCAACGGCCGGATTCTTAAAAGTTTGGAAGAAAGACAAAATTTTAATTTGAATGTGCTAAGATTATTTTAAAGGTACTTTTATGCAGAATGAACTTTCTCCGAAATTCAATATTAGTCCCAATCATTTTAAAAGTGGCAGTACTTATTCAAACTGTATCTGAAAAATGTATTAATGGTGATCTTACATGCTCACGGTTATTTACCACATTTCTGGTAAGTCAAGTTTTGTCTAATTTCGGTCTGCTGCATGAAAACATGAAGGACTCAGGTCATTTGATTCAATACAATATTTTACCTGAGTTGTATAATTTTATTTAAATTAATTTAATGGGTTGCTATAATTGTTCAGGAATGTAAAAATTAATATTTCTCAAGGGTTTCACTATAGTACTTTAGAGATAATATACTCATTATTTAATTAAAATTTGGTTAAATGGGTTCTATATACGTATGGTAGGCATTAAGAAAACTGATGCATTATATAACGTATAAACGAGTAATTAAAGTTTAGATACAAAAAAGTTCACCGCATTTGGCAGACGCCGGATACCGAGAAACATATTTTATTAGTAGTTGGTGAAAATAATAAGTATTAAGGAATGAGTAACCCCAGTAATAGGCCTGGCAAGTATACATTCCTCCTTTCATGTTTTCCGATTTTCTTTACGTTTGGTTAGTCTCAAAGTAATTTATCACATTTCTACAAAGATAAGTTTCGTCTATTTCTTGTGGTCTTCCCACGAGTGAAGACATAAAGGAAATATTTGTATTCAATTGTTTCAGGCTCAACTTTGTGGAGTTCATATTCATTAAATGAAGAGCACAATTTATATTTGGAAATATACATTGTGTTCTTTATTTAATGAAAGAAAATATTTACTAAAAACGCACACTGTTAACTAACTTCTTAGATTACGCGAAGTCATGGAATAGCGTTTGAGTAGGACGTACCTCTTCTTCGCGCTTAATGAGACCAAAATCTTCAATTACTTAAACAACATCTACATTACAATATTTTGGCTGACTTTAGTGGAGTACTATATTAAAAAAATCTTACGGGATTTCCATAAATTACCAAAGTTTAAAAGCAATGAAATAGTCATGTCATAAGACCTGCTATTATATGTTAGAGGGATATAAATCTTAAAGGCATTTGTATTAAGTTTAGTGGTATTATATCAAAGCTAATAGTAATCAACATATATTACTTATTTTTCTTTTTCATTGCCTCTCGCGATATAATTGCTTCCATGAATTTAAATTTGAAGAAACAAATAAGCTTTGGGCATGAAAGGTTTCGGACAAGACGTGAGGAAGTATTGAATAACATTTATCTCGAATGATATAACATTAAAAGGCTGACTAATTGAGAAGACACGTCTTTATATAATTTAGCGTGCGCAGCCCTTACTTGTATCTGCGTAATTGGATTTGTTTCTATGGAGAGAAAATTACATTAGTCATTATCATTGACATTCGGATTTTGTCCTTTTCGTGAGCACTAGAATAATCACAAACTTTTCAATTGATTTTTGAAAAGTTCTGAATGTTTCTCTCGTATAATATGGATAGCCGCGCCTCTCTTGTAAGTACCAACGTGGCTATCTAAAATCTAAAATGTTATCCTTGATAAATGACGCGGAACAACCTAAATTAACACAGCGCTTGAGTAAAATATTAAAATGTTGTGTCTTTGATCCACAATTGTACAAGGCTTTACTATTCATCTCATTAAAAGCTTTAACTCTATTGATACACAATATGCATGAATTATAAAATAATATTAAAAATTTTAAAAGAAATATTTTCGTTTAAATAATCTCGTTTGGTAATTATGGTGCTTGGCATAAACAAAGGATAAAAATGTGTACGTCTATTTTATAGTGAAAACTATTGGATACGACTCAGATAATAAAGACAATATACTGGTATAAAAGTATCCAGTAAATATGTATAGCCACGGAGTATAATTATAGGAGTATGTCTCCAGGGCATATGACAACAGGTGGATGAATTCAATTTTCCAGCCAAAACATATAGATAGGTCTTGGACGCATCTGGGCGCAATTGAGACCATGAAATCCCTTCTTCCATATAGCCTATGAAGAGTTTGCCGTTAAAAAAATAGCAGAATTTTGTTGCGTTTCCGGTTTTAAAACGATAAAAGGTTTTCATTTTATTAATGTTTATGCTACGTAACACGATATCCGCTAAATTATTTCATTTTTTCGTAATTAACGAGTAATCCACCGGATCAAAATGTTCCCGAGGAATTTTCTGCTCACCCAACCATTTAGTGGCCTGTATAGGCTTTTCACACGAATAGAATAAAATAATAAATTATTATCAGTTTTTTGTCCCTAAATAGTCACCACACATTTTCCAAAATTGTTCAAAAATTTTCAAAACAGAGCCTTGATGATGTTGCATGAAGTCAACCCAAGGAAAGGTGGAGAGCTATTTCTCATCAATCATTACATCTATTTAGTTCTTATGAATGGCTCAGAAATTCCTTAAATTTTAAAATGAATAAAATTTTTCATTAAATAAACTATTATTATCATCTTGATAGAAATGAACAAATGGTTTTATTCTTCCGTCATTAAAAGAAGTGTTTCAATGTAAACATCTGTCATATCTTATTAAGGTTAAATAAACATCTGTTAGCTAAACAGATACACCTACCGTCTTGACATTGATTAATTAATATTTTGATAAGTCATCCATTTAATTTAATAAAAAAACAAAAGTTTATTTACGCTCTTTATGCTCCAATCTGGCGTTCGTAGCGTCACAAAACGCCATTTGAAAGAGGACCTCCCTGAGGGAGCGTAGGAGGGAATCCGCGCCGAAATCTAAAGTGTAAATATTAATCTTGTCCTTCGCATTAGCAGAAACCTGCTTTGGATGTTACGGGATAGTGTATTGATTTTTCACGCATCTTGTCGTCACTTATAACCTCCCTTTTGATGAGAAATGTCCACGGGATGGCTCCGTGGCTTTGAATCCCTTCACTGTTTGTATGCTTATTTCCTGTGAAATGGAATCCTGATCAGTGTAATCAGTTGACCACCTGTGTATCTTGAATATTAAATGTGTAAGGTGGGGGCTAATGTACATACATTAGGCGACCTTATCAGGAAAGAGTAAGTACGCTCGTATAATCTGCTCCCATTCTACACCGATCATCATCCTTGCGTCCATTAATTTCAATTGATGATTTTTGTGCTTGAAACTCATCCAGCACATTATATGAATCAAAATGCATATAGAAAATGGAATATGCATCAAAACCATCAAACGAATGAAAATGTTTAATGCTTAATTATAAACCATTAACGTACCATAATAAAGTTTAAAATGTACAAATCTAAATGCATAGATAAACATACTAACGTAAATGTTAAGTAAAAATTTATAAATTGAAATAAAAATCAGAAAGTGCGAAATACATTTTACTTTAATACCGGCGACGGTGCGAGTATGATGAATTTTTTTATGCATCCAGGAACTAAGAATTGCTACTCATTTAAGTCGCGCTTGACATGACACTGAAAACACGAACTTCTCCACGATGCAATGCACAATTTGTCAGTTTTGCTTACTTCTCAGGCCCCTTTATCTATTCAAACCGTTCCCCCCCCACCCTTTTTCAAACATGGTTTACCTAATTATGGTAATTTTACGATCACTTTGGATGCAATTTGACATATATTTGTCTTAAGAGGTGTTCTATTATCTGTACAGAGCATCGAAAAGCCATTTGATTATATTGTTTGATATAGCCAATGATAGTCAATAAGACACGATGGGTAAGTCGGTGCGTAGTAAACGTTGGTCCACTGACATATGCATTCGGGCTCAAACCCAGGTAACATCTCTGTACACCCTCAGCTAAGTACACCCCATGCTCTGTGAAATTACAGGTACCAGGTCACCATCATAGTTTCATTACATCTACCAATTTTGGTTTATATTCCTATAAAACAACAGATGCCAGAAGGAAAGACAAAACCCTCCATTGTTGCCATATTGATGAGTGAATTGGAGTTTGGTAGAGAATGATCTCCTTCCTCTTCTAACAGATATTGATCAATATCTAAAGTATCGATAATGTCAAATATCTTCAGTGTTAAATATTGGCAATGTCGAATGCCATGATTATATGAGACACTTAGTTTCTTAGAATCGTCGTATGAGATATTACGCATCATTCTCCCATAGGTATACGTGAAATCAGAATTTACCGTATTAGTCCAATCAGTTCATATCGCAAGTGTAATATATCGACTATGTCGCTCATATCATAATTAGTCCTCACTTTACCCTATCCTTGTAACATTAAAAATCTCCTTTTCATTAAATCGAAGAGTGTATGCAGTAGTCCCTCGAAATAACAGCAACTTAAAGTCATACCTATCGCGTTGGTAGAAATGTATGAAAATCACCACGTGGGACAATACTAGAGACGCGGACTGAAGAAAGGCAGAACTTCCGAAACTTTATGAAAATGCAATTTAGAGAGTGTTCCTCCGGAATTGGATACAATAATAGCGCCGATATCACACAGAACCTCCCAGGACGGATTCTGAGGAAGATACACTATATCATTACTTTGGAAATGAATATGGAATACCTAAAGGACTAATGATTACTAACGGTCACAACTTAAGAAAATAGAGAGGAAAATATTACAAAGGCAAAGGATCAATTAAAAAGAATGCGGAAAATGGAGAAGTCAGCTCAAAGAATGATGAAGAATGAAAGAGTTGGCATGAAAGAGAGAAAATAATGGAGAACTCTGACTAATCAATTCTCTGATTTATTAAATATTTCATGAAGCGGATAATAAATGAAATGCAACAATGGTGAAACGTACAAATCACTCATCTTGACCGGAATACGATCCTGGATCCCTCAATTTCCATTCCAGTGCTATAGCCATTGGAACACCCTCAAACCTTTCTTTCTACCTTACTTTCTTAAATTACGGTTAAGGTGAATGATTTTTAACGCTTTGGTAATGCTGCATCTTGATGTACATAAGCGTCGTCAAACTTACTGTCGTGACATCTCCTACACTTCCATGATTCAGTGCACGATTAAAATTGTCACTATCAAAAATTTTGAAACCCAGAAGCCAATCAAAGACGAATCCTAACACTTGGGGATGAAAGTCATAGTTGTTTTATAACATGCGTGAACACTGTGAACGAGTTAAGTGGAGAAATTCATGTGATGGACAGCGATTAAAGAAATAAAAATATTCGGTCGTTCTTCAAAATGAAATTAGTGCAGGAAGTGAGGGGGCCCTCTGCGGATTCAGAGGTGCGGGGTCAGTCACTCTACGCTCCCGTCCGACGCCCGAGCTACCCCGAGCGACTCCCGCCCATACTCGCCGGAGTCGGGAGATAGTGGAAGGACGATGACCAAACCAGGAGGGAAAGGGGTGTTGTCCTTTCTCCGGAACGCCCCCTCACTCGTGAGAGAGAATGAAAATGCACACGTCCCGTCAGAGAATATAAGCATCCCTCTCTCCCTAAGTCCCTCTCTCCCTCCCTCTCCCTTTCTCCCACGCGATAAAACAACGTGCAATCAACGGTCAAGGAAACAACCCGGCCCGCCTTTCCTTCCTTTCTTCCTCTTTCACCCCAAGGTCACTCGGGGCTCTGTTGTTCGAGCACGCTCCCTCGGTCGCCGCTTCCATGCCCACTCTCCCGTTGACTCCTCCGCTCTCGCTGCCGCCGCTTCGGAGATCGATGTTCTCGGCGCGAGGGGACGGGGCGAGGGAGGGAAGGAGGGAGGGAGACGGGGGAGGGGTGGATGGGGGGGCCACGTCTCCGCGAGCACAACCGCGCGGACGGAATCGGACGCGTCCCCCCTTCCATTCATACGCTGTATCATCCTGCACGCCCCGGGTGATGGATCGCCACTTCGACACCTTCGACACCTGCACCCGATGGAAAAAAAACAACAATGAAAATGTATTTCCAATGACACTCCAACTAACGTTTACAGGTTAAAAATGGAAGAAACATCGCAAACCTTTGTGGAAATGAATTCAACAAGAAATGTTACTTCTGAGTTAAGTGAATAGTTTCCAGCATCAACTGTACGAGTAATACATGTATCCGAGTCATTGAAACTTTCTCTCGAATGGTCCCTGACAGATGAAAGCGACGCTCTTCATTCGTTACTTCTCACTCAGGGAGGAATTAGTCAGGATAAGGATATGGAGCAACTGCCACCATTTGTCATGGTTTTCTGTGTGACACGATCGAATAATTCCGTTTCATTTGTTTGTCAATAGCTTTCGTAATTTCAACCCTTCATACTTGACAGGTTACAGAATTAGTGAGCAAACCATTTGCGTATTTCAATCCATGTAGTCATTTTATACGAATGTAAAATATCATCCTTAGAACGTATAAGTAGTTTTTAATTATAGTTTACGATATCTAAAGGAACAGTAAAAATGTAGGTATAAGGTTTTTCTTGACTTTCTAATCAAAATTAATTCTTATCCCATTAGAGAAATAGCCATTCATATGATATTCAGGAGAAGGTGGATAAATGATATATTTGAGAGGAGAAATATAATCTAATATTTTTCATTACTTGTATCTTAGTATTTACATTGTCACAATATCAGGTCTTATTATTTTCCGCAATCAATTCATGTTTATGATCAAATAGAACCATTTGGGAACTTACACATGTTTGGCAATAGAAGATTGACTCTTTACCTTTTTATTTCACTAAGCGCTGCTGGTAGGTCGAATCATTTCTATTAGGACTTTGACTCTGGTTAATTGAATGCATGGTTCTTTTTAGATGCTCCTTTTATGAGTATACATTCCATCCCTATGTTTGCATTATTGGGTAATAAATGCAAACATGTATTCCCCGCCGGCAGTAAAAATAACCCCAAGGATCACCAAACATAAGAAAACCATCAAAATGTTAAAAAATTTAAGAAATTTCAAACCCAAAACCTACAAACTCAGAATATCGCAATAACGCTTTGTTTCAGGAAACTTCACTGATCAAGCAATACACCCCCTAACCGTTAATCATTCCAGATTGCAATTAAGGTGTGGGATCTTCAATCATTTCAAGCATGAGTCATAAGTTTCCAGGGATATTGTTGACGGATATATACGTCAGAGTGGAGCTCTCCCTTGCTTCCATTATCGGAAGGAGCAGGAGGGGGTTTTCGCCCCCCTCTCCCCCATCGGGAGGGCCTGCAAGGAGGAAGATGAAACACCCCGGGAAATATAATGCTCCAACGCCTCTCTTTTCCATCAAGGAAATCCCCTCTTCGCAGAGAGTTAGAGAGGAGAAGGCGTCACTCTTGGCTGGAGAGAAAAGTTTTATGTCATCCAGTAACGTGGGAGATGACGATTATGAACTGGATAAGGATAAAAGCGTGCGAGAGGCAACAGGGAGCGAATGGATGAAGATTACTCGGTCAAGGGTGACGGGAAAGGGGGTGAGACTAAGGATGCTGAGGTGGAAGAGACATGGGAGGAATTAGAGGTGAGCCTGGAGAGGGGAGAACAAAATTAAGGGTTACCCAAGGATCGCGAGGTATCGTACTCCACCCCCTTGGAAAGAGGAAAGGATGAGGGAGGTGTCGAGAAAAATGCTAAAATTTGCTCGTGGAATTTCTTGAACCGGTAAATTGTGAAAACGGAGATCATTATAGAGGGAGACTACATAAATGCCGACAAAGGTTTCCTAAGAATTATAAAGGAGGAATTGGCGACTGATAACTAAGAGCCTATAGCGTTTAAATGCTGCCATCAGCGTGCGTGCGTCCGTAGCTTTCCAACAAGATCTCAGGTGATTATTCAATAAAATCAGTATAGAGGAATAAATGCTGAAATACGGTAAGTCCAATTTATCCGCTCCATGCACCAGGCTTGCTCTAGCCAACTACGCGATTTGGGATAATTTGAAAATAAATAACGCAAACTCGGCGATGAAATTAAAATTCTGGTCATAAAAATATACTGTTGATTGAGTGCAGCTGCAATAAACACACTTGCTGAGAGTCCGAGAGGAAGTGGAGGGAATTATATTTTAGGGGAGCACACAGACAAGAAATACAGCTAGGCTATTAATTTTCATGTTATAATTATTAATACAACATAGTAACAATTTGTACCACACTGGGCTTCGTGGCCTTTTTTCTTACTTCATGAATACTCCTTGCTGTGATACAAAAACGGAGATTTCCCAACGCATTTTTAACATTTTATATCACTGAGTTTTAAAAAAATATTTAAGCACACACACACACGCCCTAAACATGCCCTATTTTCAAAACGAAAATCCCATCCCTCTCCTAGCCGCTTTTTAACTCTATCCCACCAATTCCCTACTCTACTTGCACATCTAGCAACGTAGTTTATCTGCTGAAGTGCCAACTTTGCCCTGCCTTTTGTAATGGACAGTGTACCACACCCCTTAATATTAGAATTAACACCCACCGGGCCTCATACAAGAATTCTTCCCTGATTGATATGCTCCTAATCCCCAAACACGCCTCCGAACACAACACTCCCTTTGATAAATAATATTGTGTATCCATTGTAGCAACCCTCCCACCCTCTAATCCTCCACTAAAACTCAAAGCATTAGAGCAATTCTTCATCTGGCTCTTAGAGTCTTGGAATTGGCCAGGAATCAATATTAAGCATTAGCTACCCTGTTCCACACCTATTTTCATCCTCCCTCTACCCCATCACATTCTACATTTTCCCCACCCTTCTAAAGCTTCCCCTCCAAATCCTTTCCTTCCGAATTCTCTCCCCATCTTCCCTTTCCATCCATCGTTCCAGCCCTGGTATTTCTTGCAGTTCTGTCCCTCTCTTTCTTGATTAAGGTGGCTGCGACCACCGAAAATTCGAAACTTAGTGAGTCTCTTTTGTGTGTGATGCTATGTTTTTGTCTGTATCCACTAGTGCTAAATTTCATACATTATATATATATATATATATATATATATATATATATATATATATATATATATATATATTTTTTTTTTTTTAAGGTAATCTACCGGTTAAGGTAGGTTTTTGGATGGACACAACTACCAAACAAACATTTTATTATTCCTAACAAAACAAAAAATCCATCATCCTACTCTATATCAGGTCCCTCTTCATTTCTGAGTACTTTCTTCCTCCCTTCATCCCGTCCAACATCCCTATCCTGTACCTTCCCTTTCCTCGTTTGCCTAACATTCTCCCCTCAATTGCAGTCTTTAACATCCCGCTGCCGGTCAATACCCCCTTCAGCCACTTTTCCTGCCTCCATAGGATTTCTCCCAACAAACCCCTCTCTTCGCCCACCATACCAAGTACTTCCTCATTTGTTTTCTTCTCTGTCCATTTCACCTTCTCCATTCTTCTCCACACCCACATTTCAAAGGCCTCCAGTCTACGTCTATCCTCCTGCTTCAATGACCACGTTTCCGCGCCGTACATAGCTACGCTCCAAATTAACGTTTTTACGAGTCTTTTCTTAATATCCTTACTCAACGTCCCCGTCATTAACTCCCTCCTCCTTGTGAAAGCCTCTTTGCCTAGCGCAATTCTACGCCTTACGTTCCTACTACTTTGACCGTGTTGGTCCAAAACACTACCTTGATACGTAAACTGTTCTACCTGCTCTATTTTTTGCCCTCCTATTTTAATGTTTAGCTTAACCTTTTACTTTCTAGAAAATCACACAACCTTTGTTTAATTAATATTGATTCTCATCCCATACCTGTCGCACTGAATTTCCAATTCACTAAGCAATGCTTGCAGCTCCTTGGCTGACTGACAAACTAAAGCTTGGTCATCATCAAACCTAACTGATTTTACGAATTCCCCGCCCACCTTCATTCCTACCTCCAGTTCTTCCCATGCCTCTTTAATAATTTCCCCTGCATACAGGTTGAACAGCAACGGTGATAATGGACAACCCTGCCTTACACCTCTTCCTAACACTGCCCAACCGGACTCCCCGTTCCCCACTCGCACCTGAGCAGTCTGAGACATGTACAGGTTGCGGATTAGCCTCCTTTCCCTCCAATCTATTCCTATTTTCTTCAATATACTCATTAGTTTTTCCCAATTCACTCTATCAAACGCTTTTTCGAAATCTACGAAACAGGCAAATACCTCCTGGTTGTGTTCTATATTCCTCTCGATTAATAATCTCATTACTGCAATGGCATCACGCGTACCTCTCCCCTTCCTAAACCCAAACTGATCATCCCCTAAGTAATCATTTGCCCTACTCTCTATCCTTTTGTTTATGATCCTAAGAACAACTTTAGCTGCGTGAGATGTCAAACTTATTGTCCTATAGTCCTCACATAACGTGGCCTTTAGCTTTTTCGGAATAGGAGCTAAAACTGATCTCACATTACTGTCAAAGATTATAGCTAATAACCCTAGAAAATGAAGTTTTTTCATGCATGGGGTACTAATGATATGATATATGAAACACATGAAGTTGAAAAAATGATAAGAGGGTATTTGTATGAGGCTGTGCCAAAATTGATTAACCTATCAAGATCCTTTTTTCTTAAATTTTTCGTAGTCAAAATTCTAGAAAATTAGTGTTCTCGATTAAAAATGTGTATTACACGTTAATTCTTGATGAAAGATGATTTTATTTTCCACCGAACAGGAACCTAATATTGAAAATAGATTACTCGCTTTTTGCAAGATAGCCAATTTAATTCATTATGATCTCATATCACAACTGGAATGTCCACTGTAGCATTAGTAATTCTCCCTTATTTATTTATTTTTACCTTAAGTCATTTTTACTTACGTCCATCATTATAATTTGTTGCAGGTTGGTAAACCGGCCAATATAATATGGTCTTTACTGGCAGAAAAACATGTTTTTAAAATTTAGCCATGGTGCTTCATTTTAATCTTCACTTCCGATATCCTTAATTTAAAAAACAAAATGGTATTTTAAGATATTGCCGTTTTTAGGACAACAAAAGAAGAACGCAAGCATGGTATTTTCAGTCCGCAGGGATTCAATTTAAATACGAAAGTATTTCATAAACATATTTATCCTCATGTTTGGCTCCAGTCTAATTTTTAATTATTCCTCTCAACGATGGGAAGCAGACATTTGAAAGGAATTCCACGCGCAGCCCGGTTAATGGGGAATCATAATTCCCTCCACGTTAACTCGAAGGTTACATACCTTCTTGGGTCAATTCTAAAAATAATTTTCATTAAGTTTAGAGAATTTATGTGAATCCACGGAAAATATTTCACGGGATAAATGAATCGACGATAATCCAAGTGCAACAATTTGAAGCATACCAATGATAAATAAGGTGAAATTACCCTAAGCATCGTATTTTTAGAAAATGTATCCCTTAAGCCAGCATCCCTGTCGGGGCAAGGGGACCCGCTCCAATAAATCCCATCTTTGAAGGCAATAAAGCGGATGTCGTAGTAGATATATTGTTGCAGTAATAACTACATTTCACATAATTGAATAATAAAGGCGTGACAGCCTAGTGGGCGAAATATTCAGCTACCCATCAGCTACCCCAGGTTCACATTCTGGTGCTCCCCCTTACGCGTCAGAGTTACCCAAGCAGATTTATTCGTACCCGATGACAGTGGGAAACCGCTGAAGGCGCCAGGAATGGACCATCCTTCCTACGCTGAATGTGTGAAATTAACATATTTCTAAGAGCTTAGCACGAGGTAAGATTTATCTAGCATCCCATCATCAGGTTGATTAATGGTGGAGTAGTGGTGAACGTAACAATTTAAATACTCCAAAACCAAATTTATTAGCCATTTAATATTCAAACGCTTGCTCCATCTTCAAATGCGCAACTAGCATTCTAGTTCAATCGCAAGTAATCATCATTTGTATTACCACATTAATAATTATTCACTTTCACTTCCTTCATATTTTTTGTTTTCATTGCTATGTACTAATTGAAAGGTGACTTTTCGTGTATAACAGTGATGATTGATTTAACCCAATTATTTTATAGACTTTCAAATACTACGCTCCAGTTAAACAAATTTTTATTTGAATCGGTAGCCTCAACACCATTTCCGAGACCCTTTCAATGTAATGCCTATATACATTTCCCTTGGCTCCAATTTTAATTAAATTAGCTTTTTCTATGGTGTAACACTGATATGCCAAATCTTAAATATGTAATGATGCCAACAAACCAGCAGAGATATTGCGGCCATATTGAGAGGAAAATTAATGCAGGCAGCCCACATTGTCCTCTCCGGCGCATAATGAACGAGGATGGCCATTGCATGGGGGCACGAAATGAAGGAGTGAAGGGCTGAGGGCCGATGGGCAGAGGGGTGAGGGGAGGAGATAGGAGGAGCGGCGGCAGGGTACTAATTGTTGTCCCTCGGCCCACACGTGGAGCGGGAGGAAGAGGAGGAGGAGAGCTTGGGTGCGGCCGGGGGGATGGGGACTGACCGAGGGGAGGGCGGGAGGGAAGGGAAGCCTGGGAGAGCGGCGGAAGAAGAGATTCGCCGTCCGGCATTAATCCATCACTCACAAGGCCATATCGGTCGTGGTCGGAATTGTCTGAGGATGTCCGGGACTCATAAACAATAATAATAAAACGTCTTTATAAGGGTGAGATTGAGACTTTATTCTTCTCCCACCTAACTTTTATCCACCGAACCCATCGTTATAAGCATGCATTAGTGCCACCCAATAGCCATTTATAAAGTGCTTAAAGGAAATACGAAATTGAACAAATTAATTCTACATCGGTTAAGTATGGAAAAATATATATGTATACATTCTTGATGCACACTTCTTATACCCTGTAAAAGATGGCTGGGACAACCGGGAGTTATACAGTATCTGTACCTGTATCTGCGTTTTTGCTAATACATTCAACGCCATAAAGTTGTTATCTATATATGCGTATATAAATATGTATATATTGGTGTGTGTATATAATTATTATTATACCATTATATATATATATATATATATATATATATATATATATATATATATATATAATGTATATATATCGTCCGGCAGGCTCACACCACCTGCGTCAGTATGCGTAGCGCCGTCACTGTGAAAAAGGGACTTTTCCTGCCTCCATAGTATTTCTCCCAACAAACCCCTCTCTTCGCCCACCATACCAAGTACTTCCTCGTTTGTTTTCTTCTATGTCCATTTCACCTTCCCCATTCTTCTCCACACCAACATTTCTAAAGCCTGTAGTCTACGTCTATCCTCCTGCTTCAATGACCACGTTTCCGCGCCGTACCTACGCTCCATATCAAAGTTTTTACGAGCCTTTTCTTAACTTCCTTACTCAACATCCCAGTCATCAACTCCCTCCTCATTGTGAAAGACTCTTTGCCTAGCGCAATTCTTCTCCTTATGTCCCTACTACTTTGACCGTGTTGGTCCAAAACACTACGGAGATACGTAAACTGTTCTACCTGCTCTAGTTTTTGCCCTCCTATTTTAATGTTTAGCTTAGCCTTTTCTTTCTAGAAAATCGCATAACCTTTGTTTTATTAATATTGATTTTCATCCCATTACTGTCGCACTGAATTTCCAACTCACTCAGCAACCCTTGCAACCCCTTGGCTGACTGACTAACTAAAGCTTGGTCATCAGCAAACCTAACTGATTTTACGAATTCCCCGCCCACCTTCATTCCTACCTCCAGTTCTTCCCATGCCTCTTTAATCATTTCCTCTGCATACAGGTTGAACAGCAACGGTGATAAAGGGTAACCCTGCCTTACACTTCTTCCTAACACTGCCCAACCGGACTCCCCGTTCCCCACTCGCACCTGAGCAGTCTGAGACATGTACAGGTTGCGGATTAGCCTCCTTTCCCTCCAATCTATTCCTATTTTCTGCAATATACTCATTAGTTTTTTCCAATTCACTCTATCAAACGCTTTTTGAAAATCTACGAATCAGGCAAATACCTCCTGGTTGTGTTCTATACTCCTCTCGATTGATAATCTCATTACTGCAATGGCATCACGCGTACCTCTCCCCTTCCTAAACCCAAACTGATCATCCCCTAAGTAATCATTTGCCCTACTCTCTATCCTTTGGTTTATGATCCTAAGAACAACTTTTGCTGCGTGGGATATCAAACTTATCGTCCTGTAGTCCTCACATGATGTAGCCTTTACCTTTTTCGGAATATGAACTAAAACTGATCTCACAAAGTCTTCCGGCCAGATTCCTTCCTCATAAATACTAGGAATCAGCCCATATAGCCTCTTCCTCCCACATGTTCCTAGACATTTCAATAGTTCCGCGGGAATGTTATCCACCCCCACGGCCTTATTTAGTTTCATCTCCCTTAATGCCCTTTCTATCTCATTGTCTAGTATGCCTGGAATATATATATATATATATATATATATATATATATATATATATATACTCATATATACAGAAACATATATAAGGAAAAGGGATAGGAACACGTATAAAGGACGAACACAATATATATAATTATATATATATATATATTTGTATATTATGTGTACATATATATATAAACATATATATATATATATATACATTTTTATTTATGCATTTATATATATGCATATATATATATATATTTTTTTTATATATAAGAATAAGAAAACCATGAATGCGAGAATTTAAGTGCTTCCTGTTCCAGCCCGCCGTAATCACTTTGGTGGGTCACTTTTAATCTAACTAATTTAGGTCACTTAGAGCGCTTTTGTAAAATAATTTAAACTCTTCAAATTATTATTAACCACAGTCTACCATCCAAGGTAGGTTTTTATTGGATTCCGCAATTTTATTATTGCCAATGACCTGGCAATACGATTATATTCTTTCATTAAATATACGTGCATATAAAATAATTATACACCACATGCTTCCTTGCTCACATGTCTCCGCCCAGCATGCCTCCAATCTGTACTCATCCTCTTAAGCCATGTTTTGTCTATTTCTACCATTTCTATGCTAGTCGTATCTTTCGTCTATTGCACCTACTAAACGACGCGGAATTTATTATTTGATTATATGCTTTCTTTCTTTTGATCCCAGGTAAAGCTTTGTCAAAATATATTTATTTTAATTTTTCAATTGTATGTTATTCACTAAAATTAAGATCAATAATCTTTTTCACTTTGTTGATATTTTTTAAATACATTAAATGAATACAAATAGGAAATTATATTTTCTCCAACTAAAGTTAATTAATATGTTTAGTGAATGAATTAGTGACATCGGGTCACAAATGTGTTCTTTTCCCCAAATGCCTTCTGAAATAACTGTAAAGTATGAGTTACCTATCATTTAATTTAAAATTAAAAATGTAAGGTATTCTCGCTTACCTGCCTCTACCATTACTTTATAGCTTTGTCTATTTATCCATCCGTCCCTTCTAAACTAAACTGATGAATTCCAGTGGTATTTGCACCTATTTTCTGCTCCTGAAAGCTCACTCATTTGGAATTCAGCGCTAATGGAAGCTCAGATTTTCCCCATGAATTTCCTTTGCAATACAACTGAATGGAGAGCTGAGAATTCCTATATCCTAATCTAATCGCTTTAACAGTATGAATGCTATAAATTACTTGTCAAAATATTCTTGAATCTCGAAGGCGTTAACTCAAGACTAATTATTGATGCCAAAAGTAAAATATCGTAAGTCGAGGCCATAATCATTCAGTTTTATGTGTGACAATACCAGCGTGAAGGTAAAGATTGAATTGAAGAATAAATACCACTGTATTAGTTTAAATTTAGACATTGCAATAAGCAGCGACGGCATGAAAAACAAAGAGATCATACTGGAATTAAATTAAAAAATTCATTTAAAAATTGAGAGATATCTGATAATTGTTTAAATAAAAGTTTGCATCCATTATCCACCGGCACCTTTAAAATTATTTTGGAATCATAATCAATTGAGACATATTTAATTAATTTTAATTTGAGTTTTCCCTCCAAAAGACCGAACAATTGCCGTCCTCATATACTCTATTATCATCACCCAGACTTGGAATGTCTGGTTATATATTTCATTTAATATTTCTCATTCTTAAAACTGTCGGCATTAAAGAAATGCTGTAAACCTCTTTATAAGTATTCAAAGGATGTCTCTTATTTCCTTTGAGAAAACCATTTTTATTAAATTTGCAAGTATCTTACGAGATTGTATTTCGTGAACATATAGCAATTTCATAATTTTCCTTCATGTCCTAAGGTTAAGTAATTTTGGCACTACGGAGAGCGACAACATATATGGTATTTAAATATACTCTTATGGCTGCGCGAATATTTGCTTTATGGATTGCGAAGGTCAAGTACATATCATATCAAGAATGTCTCGTTCTGTAAAATAGCAAATCATTTTGCGTATAAGCATACTTTCTTGAATGCCGATTTAAAGAGCCAGAAACAATGGGTGATTGTGTCAATGGTAGCACCACGGATGAATGTGAGCCATTATGACCAAGTGTTTCCAGAATATTATTGATTATAGATTCAAAGAAGCTTTTTGTTCAAAATATCACATCTTGAACCCATAAGCTTCGTCCGTATCTGATGGTCGCATTATCGTTAAAGATAACAGAAAAGTTTAAATTTCGAAAAGGTCAAAACATTAGAAATCAGAATTTATGAGCGGTTTTCTATCATTCTTTGCTTTAAATTAAGCATTTTAAAGTAATTTAAAATTACTACTTCGAAGATACATCAACAATAAACCTATAGGCACCATATACTTACTTTCTCGCAATATGCAATTATTGCAGGCGACATTACATACGCATATAGGATACTTTTAAATTCATTGAATTTTTCTCATTGCCTATAAACTATTAACTTTAATTGTTGGCTACTATCAAACACAAAGAATCTATTCCCAATGTTATATCCACATGAAAGTAAGGTAGATTATCTCCAAGTAATACTAGCGATGAAAAATACGAGGGGGATAAAGTAAGCGGAATAGGAAATGCAAGTAAGGATTTCTATCAGGAAAAGTAACTATCAACGGCTATGGACGAAGGACCATAAGAATGCTGAAAATAAGACGTATAGACAGAGTAATAAATAAAGAAATGATATGAAGAGCGATTAAAAAGGGAAGCCTACGGGGAGCACCAATAAGAAGAGGAGGGACAGAAGTTAGACGTATCCTCAGGCACGACATCTTGCTAAGGACCATAATTGAAGGAAATGTGGAGGAAAAGAACGATAGTGGAAGGTAAAGGAAGGGAAGGGGAAAGCAGTAAATGGGACCTGTTGATGTAGGGAGATATTAGAAAGTGAAGAGATTTGGAGGGAAAGGGACAATTTGGAGAGCTGCCACGAGCCAATTCTCGGATTGATACTCCGTAATGATGATGGAATTCTATGACTCTGATTTTATATGACATTCACCGCGTCATATGACATTCTGAATAATACAAGCACCTATACGTATAAAATTTCTAAAGAAAATTATTTACCATCAAATTTTAATTAATGATATTATATATCGAATTTTGTTTCTAAAAGGATTTATTTTACGATGTCCGGAAATGACAGGGCACCTTTATCTTTCATTAGAAATACAACCTTGGTTTTTGTAAAAATAATATGGCAAAATTACAGCTATTGATATATTAGCTGTAAAATTGCTCAATTTTTTGAAACTCGATTTAAATTGCGTGAAAAATTGATCTTTTCTTCATCTCAACTTGCAACATTTGCCGTCATTAGCCATATACCAAGGACTTTAAAGAAAAAAAATTAGCTACGTATGATCTTGTCCTTCTCCGGCAAATCTTTTAGGAAAAAGTCTATTTTTAAACCCGAACCGGGTATGATTGACAAAATGACGATTTGAATTCCTGGATCCCTGAGAACGATGCGTGCGGTGCCGCACATCGAAACGGAGAACATTAAGAAATTGGCTGATTGGTTGATACGGTTCGAAACCCGAGATTCCACTTGTGATTAAATTCTTTGAGAATAAAAATTCCTTGGCTCACCTCAATTGAATTCTAAACTTTAAAATCCAAATTTTTAGATTAGCTTTCAATGATGAATTTTTAATGATAATTACAAGAAGATATAAAAGATAATAGTATTGGAATATATTGAATAAAAAACCTTATGGATAGATAATTCTTGGATATGCATTGTATTTGAAATGTTTTTATTAATTCTCAAAATAAAAAGCATCGAAATAAATTGTTTTGAATCTGCAGCAGATAACCGAACTTTCAATCAGGAGTCAGCAGAATTATGAATGTTCTAATGTTTACTTTCCACCACTCACAACGAGGGATTGAAAAATATTGACTAAGGAAAAACGAACAGAGGGTAGAAGCACGATCAACGCCAGTCGCATTATGAACTGATGATTCATAAAATGGCAAGGCATTAAAGCCGCTCACTGCGTTCGTTCGAGAGGAATATATTTATTAGGGCTTCACTCCGCCCCCATCGGAGAGGGTCCTGAAGCCAGAAAAGAGGCAGATAACTCGAGCCTCCCCTACCGAGGTCCAAAATGGCAGGGAGAGGGTTCCTATTGTGGAGGGGTGAGAGGGCAAGGCAGGAATAGGGGGCACGTGGGGGAAGGCGGTTGACGAGTATGACGGGGACAAGGTTTTAGGAGGCAGAACGGCACTTGTGAGGACGTTTTGGGGTAAAACGAATTAATGGCGTGTTGGGGTGCAGGAGGATAAGGAAAGGGTTCTGGGGAAATGTGGGTTATGGTAGGAGATGGGGTAGAGGGTGTGGGTGGGGTGGCTACATCTTGGTAGGCGGATTATGCGGGAAGAGGAGAGAGGGAAGGAAGAGATAGATCGTAAGGATATGTGGAAAGGGACAATTGAAGGGGGCGGAAAAAGACGCATGCTTCAAGAGGAGCCAGTCAGCCGGGGAGGGGCTGGAAGAGAGGAAACGGGGAGAAGGAGGAGAGTTGAGAAGGAGCGTGGGAGGAGATTTTTTGAAGTCTGGTACATGTATTATACCTCACGGAAAAATTTTCTGTTCCGTTTAAAATTTCTCTCTCTCCCCCTATCCCGTTCTTAGGCTCGTTCTATATCTTATGCTGAAGACTGCTAGAGAGTTTTTTTTATTAATGTTGCCGAAGAGTGAACTAACTGGTGAATTTTCGCACATTTTTTTCATTATTTACTGACCGTGGTTTCCGTTTTACCAAAATGACATAGCCAAGGCAACAGTGTGTTTTATGCTGTCGGATACTGCTATTGGCTATGATGTTTTTGTGCCTAAACCGTGAAATATTTAATATTCTGGAGTACAACTAAACAAATTTTCATTTCTGCCGCATGATATAAAATATTTCTCAATGTACGCCAGAAATTAATTTTATGCAAATGTCTAAGTGATCTTTAACATACCCTTTTATGTAATTGATGTTTTTAATCCAATAATTTGTCCAATCCACTGCTCGTTGTAATTCACAGAGATAAGCTTTAAAATTGTCATTAAATGCAATCCAACCATTCGATTTGAAAAGAAAATTGTTTTTACTTTCATAATTTCAACGGCAATATACTCGTCTGATGGACTAGAGAGACAGTTAGTCCCGTCTTACATTTAATTCCTCGACATATTTACTGTCATGAAGTATATGAAATACATTACACAAGTGAGTCTGCATGCTTCGCTCTCTTCGCAAACCCTCAAAGCCTCTCTTTTTCTCTCATTGTCTCCGAAAAATTAACGGTTCCTTCTTTTTTCGATTTTCCACGACCCGCAGAATTCATATAGTGTCTGGATTCGTCCGACCCCCAGGAGTGCGGTGGGCCCTCGGCAGCTAATGATCCCCCTTCCCGCCCACCGTGGAGACCCTGTGCCCCATACCCCCGCCAATGGAATCAGGAGGGGGAGGGAGGGGAGTGGGGGGACGAGGGGCAGGGGTTGTCCGTGCAGAGGCGAGGCGCTGGACATGACGGCTCCTGGACACGCAAACCGAATCTCAGAGGCGGTTGACCCTCCTCCCCGCAACTCCACAACAGATGGAGTTCCCGGAATTGCTGGCAGACCAGAGAGGAAACTATCGCTCTCTCGTCCCTCCCCCTACCCTCCCCCTCCCTCCCTCCACCCACAAGTTCAGGCTCAGCTAGTAATTACACGAGCAGAGTGATCGGAAGGACTTACTTCGCTCTGAGGCCGCAATTCCAAGGGTGGTGGCTCCCTTCCTCATTGTAATGGGAGGGCGGGAGGCAGGAAGGAAGTGTGACGATGCCATTCGTTAGGGTTTTAATCCGGACGCTGATTGACCGCAAACGCACACTCTTCCCCATTTGTGTCGATTCTCCATTGCCCCGATTTCTCTTGTATCCCACATCACTCTTTTATACTCCCTCAGTATTATTATTGGACCCATTCCCTCCTCCCGGTGGGACCTTTCCATTATTTTCTATTCTATTTTTTCCTAATTGTTTCAAAGTTTCTATATATATATTTAATATATCTTCAAAATCATGAAGCTACAAGTTTGCACATTGAATTTAGTAGAACAGAAGAAATATCATGTTGAAAAACATGAAGTTTACAAGAGTTTTATCAAGTATCTAAATGTTACAGCATTAAAGGTTCACCTAAGCTTATCAGTAGGGGCTCTTTAGACCTATTAATAGTGATTTTTTACCATGTAAAATTATTTCGAAAAATATTCCTTATTCCTACTTTAAATACCCACATTCATTTATTGTTATCTAAATCGTCTCTCCATCATTTAATTTTGGTGGGTAATTTAAAGATGGTGGGATCATTTTTCTGTGGTTGAGTTTTTCACTAAAATGAAAATGCATTACGTGTGGCCTCTTTAGTTTCATTATATTGAGTATTACATATACTTTTCTATACTTTAATTTTTTTCAATTTGTTTCTTCAAATAAACACCACAAAAGATTCTCAAATCGTTTGCGGTGTTTATTTGAAATTTATTCTCAAATCTGTGGTGGTGTTGAAAATCATAAACAACATTTCTGTCACTATAATGCCTTGAATGTAATAAAAAATGATAAAACATACTACCTGAGATCATTAATTAACTTAGACTTATTTCCATTTTATATATTTTGGTGTCATTCAACCATTTCATTACGTTGATAAGATTTCTTCGCTTGTTTTGCACAGCTATATTCAAACCAACGTGGCTCGACATCAGGAGAGTCTCATCTGCATATAGAATCAATTTGTAATCGTTGACATACTCATGCAAGTCATTTACACTAATTAATACAATTTTGGTCTTAACTAAATAGACCAATCTTTAAACCAAACTAACATATGAGCTCTAAGACAAACATTTCATATTTTTTTAGTAAAAAGTTCTGGTCTGCCAGTCCAATTATCATAAAAAAGTCGTATAAAACTTGGTCATTTTGTTTTTTTTCCTGACCTCAGCTTAGTTTAGCATTAGTTGAGGTTGGCTGATCTTAGCTTGGTTGTAATATTATGCGATAGATACACCAAGGGAGGGTCCTTTGGGGTTTGCGATTCCTTCGTTGAATCCTCCATCCTAGGCTTGATTCTCACTTCTTCTCAGAGTAAATAATGTAGGCATGGGTAGGCAAATGTGGAGGTGGAGAGGAGGGTATCTCAGCACTCAAGTCGGGGCAGGAGTGAGTGACGGCGGGCAAGGAGGGCGCAATAGCATTCCCCTGTTCAGCCCCGCACCGACGGGCGGTCGGCCCCACGCTAGAGAATGTTCCAGACACCGGCCAACCTGAGTACCCAGGGTGCGTCGCACCAGTGTAACAAGTGGGGAGTTGCTTTTTGAGGAGATGTAAGCTTTAATAATATGTTTTCCAAAGCGTTTCTAATATTTTTCTGAGGCGGCAAAATGGCCGTGGGGCTATAGTTTCATGTTATGCCAGAAAGGATCACACATTGAACAAATGATAGCTGCCATGAGAAAATCAGGTATATTGTTGTTTAGAACAGTTAATGAAACGAATTCCAATAATGTCTTCTCTCCTTCTTAAAGGATGTGAGGGAGGGCAATAAACGAGAAGAAGAAATACGTGGCATAGCTCCTACCCTAATACTTTATGGGCATCTATAATATATGTATCATGACCTAAAGCATTGATTTGAATGACATATGGATTATAGAACACTGAAGTCAGTAAATAACTTTATTCCACGCATTACAAATCTCTTCTAAGAAAAGCCGTCCGCTGGATCTAATCTCTTTATAAAACATTGGTTCTTCTTAACTTGAAGTGTCTAAATCTTAATTTTTCATTAATGATACAACGAAACCACAGAGTTAAGAGATATTTCCTTTATAATTAAAACGAGGTCGTTCTCCTACACCTGAGGGTTCTTAATTTCCACAGACCAGACTAAAACTTGTATCTTGCTCCAATTGTTGCTAATAAGTAGGAAGTGGTTCTTTCGGGTTTTCTTCCGCGTGTATCCATTTTCCGGAAAATGGATACACGCGGAAGAAAACCCGAAAGAACCACTTCCTACATCAATAATCTCCACGGAAGCCTACATGGAAACTGTTGCTAATATTTTTAAATGTAAAAAAATAATATATTTTTCGTAATAACGGCAAGATTCCGTCTTAATCGTCCAATTTAAACGAGGTATGTTGCTGAATCACACATGGCGGTTATAAATCAGACGAACGTATACAATACTGCTTTTTATGGAAAAAATAGCATATGATGACTCTAATCTTTTTTCGCCAAAATTCTTGCCGATTACTTGAACACATTGCCATTAGTCAGTAACTGTGGATGCTCGACATTTGCCAGAGCATGAAACAGAGGTTGCATGGAGCAGATCGTTGCCAAGGAGATGTGCGAAGACAAAACAACCTTCAATTGCGAAATATTCAAATTTTTGAAATTCATGAATGATTGAAGCCTCTTCTACGCCTCCAAAATGTGTATTGTTTTCAATCTACACGCAAGGAAATTGACTCAAGATCTCCTTACTTATATCGCCATTATATCAATTCAGAAAAGCCAGCATTGTATGAGAGAGCTAAAAATATGCCTTTTTCCCACCATACTCCCTCCACTCCCCAGCAAAATCTTCTTTCAAACCCCATCCTTCGAGAGTTCTTTAACTTTACTCTCTTAATCTTTCCTTAAAATATCTACCATTTTCACGAAAACGATACTTTTTTATTGTTAGCATAGTATTAAGCGAGTTTGAATCAGCCCATAGCTTTACTAGGTATACTTCTTAGGACTTTAGTGACCGGCTTCTAAAGAATGTCTTTTCCAAAGTATACCTCTTATTTTATGGATGATCTCAGAATTCAGCAGCATCCTACTAATTATGGTGAACATTACTATATTATAAGTTCGTTTATTAAAAAATAATTTTTTCCACCATTAGTTTTAAAATAACCAAGCAAAACGTTACGTCGTGACGTAGGAATCTGAAGGCATAGGCCATTGGTCCCATTAAGAGGTCACAACTCCGCGAGAGAGACAAGTTTCAGTAGCGTATTGGGAGCACGCGAAATTCGCTACTCCACCATTTCGTGCCTCTGCCTATGGGTCGTGTGCATGTTATGACCACCGCATTCCCCTCGGTGGCGTCTCAGCATGCAAAACCATAAATTCCACTCAATGTCACCTGGCAAGTTCTACCTCACATTTGAGGAAGCATTACAAGTCAGCCGGCGGCCCTTTTACATTCCCTTTAAAATCTTGTATGCGTGAATATTCACAGAAAACATCTCAATTTTGTTTTTTATTTATATGCTCTCATATGCTGTTTTTATGTGATATTGTATTATTTTTTTATATTTTTGAGCAAGATGTTTTTTTTTATGTTTTGTATTTTATGGCCACTCCATATATTCGTCCTGCATCCATATCCTCGCATCGCAAGTATTTATTTCGGAGAACATTGAAATCCCGAATAGAAGGAATATTCTCTATAATTAATCAGTACGTAATTTACTATATATTCGTTTCGATTTGGATTTAAGTTAAGTTGTAACATACGATACTTTTGACTCACAGCAAGAGACTACGTACTTAACTACGTCCATTTTATTGCAAATTGTTTTAATTCTCCGAGGCGTGAGAAAAGAATGTTGTTGTGTCTTTACCGGACAATATAAAATAGTCTTATATTTCACTCAGAAAAATAATTGCTTCAGGAATCATCATGGCGGTGTCGTCATAATTTGCTTCATAATTTGACTGAAGGTGAAAATAATATTGTACCTCAATTATTTCTGCTTCAGTTTTTAAGACATAAAGGGACTATGATTTATATTTGTTTTTCTTACTATTAGATTTTTTATTATTTGGTTTGTTTAATTTGTTGATTAAATAATCATTAATACAAAAATGAAATTATATTTGTATTTAAAAACTCCTTTCACTTAAGTTCTTTTTTAAGTTAGTAGTTTTACAATTTGTTGAACTAATTGAGATATACGATGTGCGTCCAATAAATACCCGAACCGAAGCCATAAAAACATTAATTTCCAATATTTAGTCTACATCGATTTTTTTCCCCTTCAAAGTACTCTCCATTCGTTTGCTATTCACTTATTCCATCTTCTTTTTCACTGTTTATGAAGCACGCTTGGAAGTCCTCGGCAGTTAGGCTTTTTAGTTTTCTCGTCCTTTCTTGCTTCACTGTGTTCACATGTTCCCACTGATGCCCCCTCATCACATTTTTCCATTTTGGGAATGGGGAAAAAGTCGCAGGGGTCGAGAGCTTGCAAAAATAAGGAGGATGATCAAGGATGGTGATTCTATTTTTTGCAAAAACCTGGCGAACAATCAATGCTAAATGTGCAGGTGCATTGTCATGGTGAAGGATCCATCCATCACGTTCGGTTAAAATAGTTTGCAATGTTGATTTTCCTAAATTCAGGGCATCAGCTATCATTCGGACAGTTTTTTGACGATCGGTAAGCACAAGGGACCGCACACGATCAATGTTATCGTCAACACAGGTGGTTGAAGGTCGTCCCGGGCTTGCATCATCAGTGGCATCTTGTCGGACATCTTTAAAACGCTTTATCCACTTGAAAACGGATGTTTTCTTCAGACAGCATTATCACCGTAAACAGCTGTCAACATTTCAGTACTTTCTTGATAATATTTACCGCATTTCACCAAAAAACTGTATATATTGATTCGTTGATCCATGATTTCGTCAAACAGTAAAATCAAGGACAACAGAAACTAACATAACTGGCACCATGCGCACAGCTTGACGATCCGCCAAGCAAAGATGACTCATTGGGTCCCAGGTAACTAGCGCCGCTTATGGGTGGGGTTAGAGTCCGCGTCATGGCCGGCAGATTGCACCAGTTCGCGCATTTCTTGCACAGACCACGTAATTTGAAGGCAACATTTCCATTCTACACTACATTTCTATGCCTTTGGAATTAATTGACTCGAAGAGGGTTGAAAAATGCCTTTAAGCGTCCAGAATTGATATATTTATAATAAATAATCTTTGTTTTATTCTCACAGAAGTTCTGCATCCAGTGATTTTTAGTATAAAAGCAGGCAACAAGCGCATGCAACCACAGAACCTCCCCTATCGTGCACTCCCTCCGCACGCTGAGGAGGGTAGACAGCCGGGCGACGAGGGTCGTTCGTGCGGACTTATACTCGGAAGTTTTTTGTTTCCCATCAATAAAAAACGAACCTCCAAAAATTGAATGAGTAAGATATCTAGGTTGGTCGCATCCTTTGAATTTATTAGGATAATTTAAGGAGTTAGCTCTTGATGAATTGCATTATAAACATTTAATTAATTCTGAAGGCAATCAAAAATAAAACGTCATTAAAAAAAACAATGATTTTGCATAAATCGTACTACATCTGCTAAGAATATTTTTCATAAATATTTTCGTACATAATAATAGAGTCATATTAGAATGTTTGGGACATTTTCGATGCAAGAATAGTCGCAATATTTTTAATTATACATAGAATACGCAAGTATTGTTTGTTCAAAGAACTACTTCATAGGCCTCAGTTTTGAATGAGCGTTGATGGGTACAGCAAAAGTTTATGGTATTCTTGGATAAAAAGGATATTGTAATTTTACATATTTTGATTTTTTGGAAAATACTTAATCAAATAAATTGCCACATTACGTTGAAACCGTCCGCATATCACACTAAGTAAAAACTATGGCACAGTCCTTAACAACATTTCTTACGCCTATGGGTCACGTTTTCAGTGCACCTTCATATCCGTATCTTGCAAACATTTCCGAGAAATTTCATTTAGCGAGAGAGGAACATCTTTCCTTTAGGGTTCATGCATGCATTCGTATCCTTCTCAGGAACTGCCCGCACATATTTACGGGCCTTTTATTCAGGGATGATCACGCACGCTCGAACATTCTGATGAGGGACTGCTTTTCCTCCACCCATTTGGTCTGTGCCTCGGGTCAAGGTCATCGGATGAATATAAGACCTCGACCCACCCACGCGGACTACTAGTATCTAATTATCTGCGCTTTATACAGGGTTCGTCCGGAAAAAAAGTGTACGGATTTTTTCCCGCCGCTCCAGGCGCACCCAGCACCGCTCTGGTGGGCTGCGATTGGAGGGGGGTATGTTGGCAAGCGACGCTGAAAAAGGCAGTCGGCTCTGAGCTGTGGTGTAGTGAGGAGCTCTGTTAACGCGAACCTCCACGCTCGACCCACGTCACGGATCGCGATGCCGAAGTTTTTGGAGCAGCGTTATTCCATCAAATTTGCGGTAAAGCTTGGGAAATCGTCTACCGAAACTGTCGGTATGATTAACCAGGCTTACGGGGAGTCAGCCATGTCCAGAAACATGATCTTTGATGACCTGTAAATATGTCTGCTCAGTTAACCCGCCCGTCTAATGTGACACGGGAGATTGGCTCGGAGCGAACACTGAGGGGAACTTCCGTGAGCTCATCACGTCATGCGCTGACCGCATTTCTCCCTCTAACCACGGATGGCAATCAGCACACGAAGCAAAATTAGAAACTTTTAAAGTTTCAATGGAGTCGCTACAGGTCACGAAATGAAGAGATTTACCAAGCAGCCAAGGAGCGAAGCTGAAGGTCGAAAAGGAACCGGAGATGATACTACTGTACGTACCCTCTGTTTTGTTTAAGTAGGAAGTGGTGCCATAAATTTTCAACATAACTTATTCACTCTTCTTTAACCCTATAGCGGGAAAATTGAGCCTAGGAACCAAATCTTGTTTCAAGGATGATTCTTAACTACTGACTCTCCAGTAAAGTTATTTTGAACCCAGTGAATATGAATATTTATATTTGCCAAAGACCTTTTTTTAAATAAATAAATAAATATTTCTTCCATTTTTACAAAACAACTTTTCAATGACATTCAATACGAGTTCATTTAATGTGGTAGATGATAGCCAAGTAGCATTACCAAGGAAAATTGTAAATAGGTATGATATGTAATTATTCAATTGACAGTAACATTTCCGTACCTGACGTAATTCAGCAGCACTTTATCATATTATATACTATTTTTATAATATTATACATACATGCATATACACACACACACACACACACACACACACACACATATATATATATATATATATATATATATATATATATATATATATATATATACTACCTTGATCAAAAAGTTCCCGGAATAACCACCGTGTGGCGCTCCCATCGTTCCGATTTGAGTTCTGTTTTTTTTGTTAAATTGGTACATCTGTTGTTGATATTCCCTTTAAATCTTAGTGTCATAACTTGACATTTGCAAAAGTTACGTAGCCAAGAGTACATCTATCTCTGTGTGTGTTGGCGATTTTTTACAATTGCAGAAATGGATTTAAATTTGCAACAACGAACTTGTGTTAAATTTTGCGTAAAAAACGGATTTAGTGGCGCACGGACGTTGGAAATGTTGGAAAAGTGTTTCGGCAACGATTCTCTATAAAAAACGGTCGTTTACCAGTGGCACGAGCGGTTCAGAAGTGGTCGTGAGTCAATCGAAGATGATGAACGCAGTGGCAGACCATCGACATCGAAAGTCGGTGAAAAAATTGATAAAGTAAAAGAAATGTTGGTCAATAACCGCAAATTAACCATCAGAGAAATAGCGGAGGACTTGAACATTGCCTATGGATCCGCCCAAGACATTGTGGTTAATGATTTGGGTTTCCGTCGTGTAGCAGCAAAGTTGGTGCCAAAAGACCTCAATTTCTGTTCGGAACTTTTTGATCAAGGTAGTATATACATATATATGTATATATATATGTATATATATATATATATATATATATATATATATATATATATGTATATATATAAATATATATACATGTATATATATACATATGTATATGCATATGTATATACATATGTATATATCATATGCACTATATATATATATATACTATATATGCGTCTATATGATATATATATATATAGACGCATATATAGTATATATATATAGTGCATATGATATATATATCATATGCACTATTAGCTATTTCTGGAATATCGAATTACTCTTAATGCCGTCTATCACTAAGGGCTTTTTAAATGTCAAGTATTTCCACCTCACTCAATTTTAAATATCCTGATAATACTAATTATATCATTTTTATAAAATAGAAAAAAGTCACGCGCTCTTTTTGGATTACTTTATGAGAATTTTTAATAAGTATTCCGATCATAGCCCTAACAGAATTCGAAAAAAAATGAAATCGTTTCACGAAAGTATACTGTAATCATTATTTTTCAGGAATTGTAATACGTCACCCTTTGAATATGCTTGAAAAATATTACTAAACTAAATAAAAGTCGTGGATTTACAATTCAGCATGCTTTTTGAATAAGCCAGTGCATGCAACTCAGCCATGTCCGAATTTTCAATACTCATAATATATTAATTAAACGAGCAATGAATTTTAATCGTGGAAACTTCATGCGAATAAAGCAAAATCTGTGAACAGTGTGGTCGCAGAAAGGAATATTTTAGCGAGAGATCAATGAAAGCTCTTTAAAAGATTATGTTAAAGCATCGTAATATGACACTTGTTTTCCCCTCTAAGAGAAAAGAAAGGGAACAACAAAAAAAAACCGCAGAAAAGCTGTAAATCAATGGGGTTATACGAAATAACATCACTTTCAACTTAACGAAATTGAAATACAAATAAAAACATCAATATATTTGTTTTTGAGAGGTGATACGCCTACGTCAATCAAAGACAAGTTAGACACCGTGTGCGGGGACTCTACGGCATGATTTACAACCGCGAAATTTCCCCATCAATACTAATATAACATCGGAGTACAGCGAGAGTACTAATAGAATAATATATACTTGTGAATCTTTTTATTCTTTTGCGGTCAAAAGCGTTTCCCTCCTATTAGTAGATTCAGCCGCTTTACTTCTTTGCCTACTTCTCTGTATTGTAATTAGCATAGAATGTGCTCTCGACACCTTATAACAAATGCAAATGGTTTGGTTTTGTCAGGACGACGCTAGACGTGAGGTTGAAATTCGACTCGTACGTATGGAGTCTCCAGCCACCAATTAACCACCATTTCCCCACACCGACGCATCCCGAGGAAGGAAATGAGTTTTTCCACGTGATGAGTCTTGTGCGCTGTGGATCCAATACTCAAGGATGCGGTTCATAACTTCAAGGGAAATTAACTGGTAATTAAGAATTTTTAGACCGATGAATTATGCACCTGTGCCCTAAAGAGTATATAATATATTTGCTATATTTTGAGTGATTTATGGGAAACTTTTTTCACTATAATAATATTATGGGTTATTCAATGACCACTTTAAGAAGTCTCGTTCATTAACGAGATTTATATAGACGCTGGAAAATATTCACAGCCCAAAGCGAAAAGTGATAAAATTAAATTATGTCGAGTTCAAGGATCCGATTACAATATTTAATCTGTGATTTTTAAGTTCAAAGTCCAAAAATTCTAAACTTATTCCTTCTTTGTTGTGTGTACGTTGATAATCCCTGTGAATATGGTCTCGGTAAGCAAATTCTAAGGAAATCAGGCCGTCCTGAAGAGCAAAGCTTGGTGCAAAGCGAAGGTATTTGGTGCGAGTTTTTCAAGGTTAATTGGTGTGTCTCTCGAGAGCTTTCCCTACGAAGTCACGATTGATCCCCGACAGCGTGGCAAGCCTAAACCTCTCGGCGGTAAAGACCTGTCTTATCAGAGATGGGATTAATTTCAATGGCCCCCTTTCATTCCTGGACCCCCTCGTTTGGCTCTGAAACGTTTTTGCTTTAAGAAAGATCCCTCTTGTACACGAGAGCAACGTCGTATCCCCTGTCACTTTCCAATGCCAAGGGTATTTGAAACAGGCACAATTACATTTGAATTTCAGCTGTAAAGGAACCCGTTTATTGCCATACTTCTTGATTAATACTTATCATTAGCATGAATCATTCTACCATGAATGAATACATTCTACCTTTTTATTTTTAGTCAAAATAGTATATCAACATACGTTTTTGGCCATCAATTGAATTTTCACGTTTTTTCTTGAGATTAGAAAAAACTGTGTGCAATTTTTGATTCTGCAAGTCTTCATTTCTCATTCATAGATCTATAAACTATGTGGTAGACAACAAAAATTATTTGCAGAGCCTACTGAATTTTGCCACAGCAGGTCTCTTCATCAGTACAAAGGCTCTTTAAACTGACTCATACTTAGGTAAGTGGAAAAGAAAGGTGGAGGGTAATCTTAATGCCAAATTTCATTAACACCCCAATACTTTTAAACTCGGCTTCTGAAAATGTCACGGCCTTTCTCATTTCTTCACTCATATGGCTATGCTTAAACTTTATTATAATTGGTACTTACTCGTTTGCTCCGATGAATTTATGTGAATTGCTCTTAGAATGTTCGTAATACCACACCGTCTTGAAAAAGACAAGGAAAGGAGTGGTGCGGTGTGTGTGTGTGGGGGGGGAAAGGGTGGAAGGGTTGGAGGGGATGGCGGTGGAAGGCATGAAGTAGGAGCTGCGGGCTAAAGTGAATTAATTGAGTCTAGTGAGTGAGCGGATAGAATGAGTGAATGGGAGGGAAGGGGGTACGTTGGGAATCGAAAAGTGGATGGTAAGTGGATGCCGAGATTGGTACGGGGCGATGGGTCGGGTTTCGAATAGAAAGGGGTGGAGGGTTCTTCAAGGTGGTTAAAGGAGACGTACTGGAAGTGGAAGGTAGGGGAGATGTGGTGGCAAAAAGTAGGAGATGCTCCTCTCCCGGGACGGGATCGCATTGCCTCGCTCGCAAGGGCGTCGGTGTCTCGTGCCAGAAGGGCTCACATCCGGGGACGAATTTAATGCACGTAAGAGCACAACATTTAAGACCCCAAGCGTTGGGTACCGTTTAGAGAGCATTTAAAAGTCCGAGTTAGTCTTAGTCCGACGGATGTGACGCTTAGTCATGAAACCCTTCATCGCCCTTCACAAAAGTGGCAAACGCACGGACGTGACAATCTCTCTTCTTCCGCGTCTTCGGGCCTCAATCAACGAGCTTCAACGCCCAACATCAGGCACTGACAGGAGTGAAAGAACAACGTTAGTGTGTGCCCTCGACACGAGCGTATCTATGCGACGCTTTTCTTCTACCGCCTAAACAACTTAGAAACCCACTCAACTTTTGGAAGGGAACAAGTGCATGGAGACTCGATTAGAAATTTTCCACTGCTAAACCCGTTATCTTCTCACAGCCCATGGCTATATTTTCCCCGCCTAATTTACCCTCAAAATATCACACTCCTATTAATATTCAGCGTCAACTAGAAAGTGATGACCTCATGTTTTGTGACTTGAACCATGATATCCATCATATCGTCAAAAGTGCGTCAATACCTAAATGAATCACCCTCTGCCCAATTTTATTCCTCTCAAGCTCTCGGCACCTATTTTTCTAAAGGGTGGATCATCAAACATTGGATAAAAGGGTGGATCATCAAACATTGGATTAACATCCATGTCTAACCTCCAATTTACGAAATATAACCAGAGAAAACTAAGGTATTACCATTCACAAACAAGTACAGGGATACCTACGCTGCTGATACCAACACTGAGTTGCTGGGCTGGATGAAGGTAACTATTTATCGAAGCATAAAGGAAGGCTGAAAAAAATTGAAAGCGAAGAAGACAAGAAAAAATCCCCTTTTAGGGATCAACTACCTTTATCTGGAAATTCTTTGGGAGCATGTGAATTCGCAAAGGCGTATGTATAACACTTTGAGGATCAATGAATAGTTGAGAATTAAATATTGAATGAGTTGTTTACATAAAAATGGTTTTTATATGTTAAAAATAGCTGGAATTAAGATACTTTACATTCATTTTCTTAATTTTTTCTAGACAGTCAGTAGGAAAGGACGGAGGAGTTATAATTGTATTAAACAGCGTGATCGTATGTCATTTCCATGGTACACAACTCATATTGGCTGTCTATTTTAAATGGAGTTGAAGATATTGATAACCCGCCATAAATGACATTTCTCCCTATTCAATCCATTCCGAAGAATTCTTTCATACATTGAACCCTTAAAATATTACAAAATAGCGCGTAAGTATTTTCATGATTGAAAAAGATTCAATATTTCATCTTGGCCAAATACACAGAGGCCCTTTATAATTTCTAATAACGCTTTTTATTACATATCCTATATAGAATAATGTAAAGGGGGCTTCCACCATGCAAATGAACAGTTGATATGCGATTAAGAAAGTTTAAAACCCGCTACCGCTATCTCGGGGCCGCTCCAGTAGCAGCACGTGGAGAGAATGCCAGCAGGATATCGAAATCTAACAACATCATGCATCATAAATATTCAACCCAAAATTTCACCTCAAATTTATGGATGCAGCCATTGACTGCGGCTTCCCCACGACGCGGTTTTCGATTTCCCGAGTTTCGCTGCCTTTTAGCTTTATAGCCACCGGGAGAATTTCCGCCCCCCTTTGCTTGGTTTCACTTGAACTTGGTTTTGGTCCGCGCAGCAAAATTTATTAAAAAAGGCTATAAACGAAGTGGTCCATGGAAGTTTGATTGAAGAGAAATATCTCTAAACAACACTTACAAGATAAGAAAAGGAAAGCTACGATCATGATCAGTGCTTTCCCACAAAATTATATGTGAATTAATAAGTGTGTTTTAACTTCTGAAGGTATCACCAGATTCAACTTCCATGAGCTCTTATTCAGAGAAGAGTTTAAGGTCGGAGGTAGCGATGGGTCATGTCTAGAAGTATAACGAAAGAACCGATACTTTTTCAGCCACTGTATTAAGCAATCCGATATTTTGCAATTGAGCCATATATTTGGATTTTGATTCCTAACTCCATATACGTATTGGTAGTCGAAGTATTTTATTTATGATATTTATTCTGGCTAAACGCTTTCCAATAACCGTAATTTCTCCGCCTCTTAGCGAGTTCATTTCCTGCTACTATTTAGTCTACACTTAGAGCATACCGGATTTGTAACCGCTTTCAATTTTGAGGCCAGCTATTTTTCTTACTAACTATTTTCTATCATTTTTATAGACATGTACCTTTGTAAAAAAAATATTTGTTTCAAGTAGACAATCTTATTCCCCCACACGTAGGCCAAAAACGGATTCCCTTGGTAAATTGTTATATAAAAGTGAATATTGTCTGTTATTTTTTAAAATTAAGCTATGTATCTCAAGTACTGAAAAATAAGAATTGACTATGCATTTCAAAAATATGAGGAGCAATTTTATCACCAAGCGTTTAAAAACATAAACTTTAAAAATTAAATCAAATTCAGTGCACCAATAATTTCCTAAGTAAAATTATAATTTTTTTACATTATGATTGGAAAACAGATAATCTTCAAAACGTGATACCATCGCTATCAAATTATGATATTCCATTGAGAAAAGCACATAGAGGTCAATTTGTTCCATATGCATCCGAACCCTTTCATTATATGGCATTTAATCCTTTTCAACAAAATAGATGGCGCCTACAGAGAATTAATTCAGTTATCACCGCAAAGCTAAACCAATAGAAAAATGGCAAAACGTGCTTAGAAGTGGATCAAAAATTCTTTCTGCGAATTATATTTCTCAAAAATTCAGATTCCACGGTCACCCGTTGAAATACATTGAAACAGTGGAACAGAGAAATATTTCTCTTAGATGACATGAAAGGACGTCAAGACAATGCTGGAAATAAAGGATAAACAAAGAAGCAGAGCCAAATTCATGAGTAGGCTATGATCAAGCCAAACGATTTGCCCTGAGCAATAAAAATGACGATTGTTTGCATAAAAATTAATTAAAGCGCACACGCTCAAAGGAATTTTGGGATGCTCATCAAGGAAGGGGATATTAAAAACGTTTGTGAAAGAGGAAAATGAGAGGAGAGGTAACGGTTGCCATATTCTGGAAGAAATTAATTGAAATGACAAGGTCATTATGGAAGTTGAGTGGCAGATTCCGACATCAAAAGAAGCATTTGCGAAAGGGAAAGTAATCAGGTCGGGCTCCTTGAGCAGAAAAGCGGGAAAAGCAGATGGTTAATACGAAGATACAGTAAAAGGGATGATAATACCAATAGATTAGAGACTTCCGAGAGACATGCATAGCTTTAGTTCAGATTTATGAGAGTGACCCGTACAATGCTCGATATTAAGATTAGGGGGTCATGTTGTGGGAAAAATCAGGAATAATATAAAGTAATGAATCATTCAGATTCCATGAAGGAGGAACATAGTACCAGTGATTGAGATAGATCCATAGATTATCGTCTATATTTTGGGGCGAGATTGAGACTATGGAGTCTCTTTTACCACCACCTAACCCCCTCGTCACACATTTACAATATTAAAATTACAGATACATTGCACAAATTATAAAAAATCATCAATCAAATTATACAAACATTATCTTAGGACTAACATACAGCAACACAACACACTATTTGCACAGTAAATTAATAACTATTACTCAAAATATACAACATTCACACGTACAAATACTATGCATACCAATACGTGCGAACAATATTTGTAAAACAATATTCCTGGTTAAATTGACCAACTTCGATACAAAGTATGATGCTCCTGCGAGAGGAAAACGAAGTACCTTGAAGTCTGTTTACAGCTGTATTTGCACTGTTTGGTTTCCTAGGAAATTAGTGATTTATGAAGTGCGCGCTTAAATAATGGAAGAGATGGTGCATTAGTTATAATGTTATATAGTTTATTCCAATGACGACATGCTGTGACTACAAATGACTGGTTGTATTGCTATAGTTGTTTTGTAATGAGGGATAACAAATTTATGATTACTCTGGTATTTAGTTTATGTATTCTATCGAGGATATTTAAATCATTGGTTAAAAACTGAGGGGTTTTATAATTTAGTATTTGGTAGAGTAAGGACAACATATGGAGTTTCCTGTGAGAGTCCAGAAATATGCTGTTAACTTTATTAAAATATTTTGAAATGTGATCTGTAATTTTTTAATTGTAAATGAAGCATACTTATAAGTTAAATGTCTTTTGTAGTTTTACCGACAGATCGTTTGAAAGGTCTTGATAGGCTATGCATCATTGAGAGGTCGTTTACAGAAGCATAGTCTCGTAAGCGTAGTAATACTGAATAATTTAGTAAAATTTTACAATGTTAAACACAAACTCATTTTTATTGAAATATTTTAACATTCCACTTTTTTTCATGATCTATAATCGTAAAGTTGGGCCAAAATCCTTAATTACTCTCCATCGCCATTTGGTTGGCAACTGAATAACCAAAAGCCATTTGTTATTCTCCCAGCATATCATTCGAGTCCTGGAAGTTTATACTTCCCCGAAAGTTAAAGAAAACTAATCGAAAAGCATTTCTTTGATTAATCATATTGAGGAATGAAAAACAATAATTCTATTAATTTATCGGAGGGATATTAAAAGTTTCAGGTTCTGTGGCAGTTCAATACTTTCATCTAAACTCGTAAAATTCTTGAAGAAATTTTCCCTTTTAATCTCCTTTATCGTATGTTGCCGTTCATATCATTCCACTTTGGAAATACGAAATTACAAACCAGAGGCAGATCTGAGAAATATTTTATGCGGGCCTCATTCACGACGCACTCCGTGAATTAAAAAACGAGACCGACCATCGCATTTCTTCTGGACAGGTCCTGGCGGGGGCGAGACATGTCAATTTAACCGCTCTCTCTGCAGCGTTTCCATTATTTATAGGGCTTGCCTTTCAAGGTGATCTAAATCATCCTGACCGGATAATGGCGTTCAAATCTCACGAGGAAGAATCCCCTGGCAGCTCTCCGCTCCAGGACCCGGAAACCTAACCCATAAAACAATACCTTTCACGGAAGTTTCAACGTTGCTCTCACTCTAGTAATGAAAAATATTATTAATTCCTAGGAACATTTCAAGGCGATCGTATGAATTGAAATATCAGCATTCGCAAGAAGAACGTTTTTAAAGCTCTTTCCTTTTAATGTTTATTAAATAATTTCCCCTCAGGAGATCTCAGTCTCCAATAACATTTTCCACGGATCAATGAATTAAAATTTAGATAACGCCAAGCTTCCTGTATGATAGTACATAAATATTTGGTATGAGATAATTTATGTTTCCAACGTTATATTATTTGATTGAAAATTCAAAAGAATCATCGTCTGTTACGGAAATGATATTTTTCATGGCATAGAAAAATATAATCAGATTTGAAGAACATTTACATACATTATTTATAATGTTATCTAATTCATAATGATGCACAGGTAAGAAAGAAGAATTGATATTGATTTTACAGTCAAAGGGAAAAGAGAGGATTGTTCGTAATCACCGGTGCACTTACAGGGTTCGTCCGGAAAATAAGTGTACTGATTTCCCGCCACTCCAGGCGCGCCCAGCACCGCTCTGACGGGCTGCGATTGGAGGGGGGTATGTTGGCAAGCGACGCTGAAAAAGGCAGTCGGCTCTGAGCTGTGGTGTAGTGAGGAGCTCTGTTAACGCGAACCTCCACGCTTCGACCCACGTCACGGAACGCGATGCCGAAGTTTTTGGAGCAGCGTTATTCCATCAAATTTGCGGTAAAGCTTGGGAAATCGTCTACCGAAACTGTCGGTATGATTAACCAGGCTTACGGGGAGTCAGCCATGTCCAGAAACATGATCTTTCGGTGGCACAAGATGTTCGTGGAGGGCAGAGAAGAGGTCGACTACGAACCACGGCCTGGACGCCCATCAACGACACTCACCGACGAAAATGTGCGAAAAGTTCGCGATGTACTGAACTCTGATCGTCGTCTTAGTGTTCGAATGATAGCAGAGCAGTGTAATGTGCCAAAAACAATAGTGCACGAGATTATTAGGGATCAAAAACATCTGGCGGCTGCACGACAATGCGACGTCTCACACCGCGCTTGTCGTGTCGGACTTCTTGGCCAAGCACGGCGTGGCAACGCTGCCGCACCCGCCCTACAGCCCGGACTTGGCACCACCGGACTTCTTTCTGTTCCCGAAGATAAAGAGGAGTTTGAAAGGAACGCGATACGGGACTTTGGACGCCGTCAAAGAGGCCGTGACGACGTGTCTTCGAGAGGTTCCCGATGATGCCTTCGCGGGAGCGTTCCAGGAATGGGAACGCCGCTGGAACAAGTGTATCGACTCACAAGGGTCCTATTTTGAGGAATAGTAGCTTAAGATATGTAAAAGTGTAATAAATTTTTTTTCCTGAGCTCAGTACACTTATTTTCCGGACGAACCATGTATGCCTCGTACATGTCTACGAGAAAGAAATGGCAGCGGAGGCATGAAAAAAGCTCGAGATTGAAATGAAAGTAGGCGGGGATCTGTAACATATTCGGGAAGGAGGGAGGGTGCACCCAAGCGGGGGAATGATAATCAGAGTGAAGATCACTTTTGTTATTTGGGAATTTTATTGGACACCATTGTGGGTGACGAATGTACAACACATTTTAAGACGAACTTCGTCCGCGAAATAAGCATGTAAGGAATTATCAATAAAATTAATAATGAAAAATTTGACGGTGGGGAATATACGCAATGCGTAAATAAAAATGCTATAAAAGGCAAATAAATGGAGGGCAATGTTGCTTAACTCGGAAACATGATTTTAAAAGAAAGTGGATGAGTTCAAATTATAGCATTTTGTTAAGGATTGAAAAATACAATATGGGCAAGGAGGCAGACGAATGGAGGGGTGTTAGATACAGTTGCGGAAGGGTGTGAGCTGGTATTTAGAATTCTGGAAATTCAGAATAGGTGCATTGAGGGAGAAATGAGGAGTGAAAAGAGAATGTTCAATATAATGCTATGTAAGTGGGTAAGCTTGGAAGAGGGAAAGGAAATTTGAGCTATCATGGAGAAGTTAAAAAGAATTTGGAATTAGAAATTATAATGAGGAATAAAAATAAATTTGGAGGGAACTGGAGAATACGAAGAGATATTTTGGGCGTGGACGGTTTGAAGGTTGACTATTTAAAATGCATGCAATAATTAGGGAGGCGGAAGGATACCTGAAAAGGTACTAGGAAAACTTTATATGTCTATGCCATTATATTAGCATGCTCTTATTTAAACTAATTAAATGAAGTAACAGTGGTCTTCACATTCCCTGATTTAATGAAATCGCTGTAAACAGCCGAGAAAGGCACCTTGTATAGCTTACCTGCCATAAAAGGTACGATGATTGAAAAAAAAACGAAAAATATTGGTCACTCTTCATTCTTTGCACCCATTTTTTTAATTCCCCAGAGAAAACCTTTTATCGCGTTCTCAATTTATCAGTTTATATGTGGCAGTCGAACCCCATGGACAACAAACATTGACGTAAAGCATGATTAAAGAATCAAAGGCTTTTCGTTTCCACAGGAAGGAATTCATTCTTGTCGAAACGCAAAGTCTTTGGTTCTTTCTTCGTGCTTTACAAGTGGATTTTCACAAAGTATCGGCCTCAACCATTTCTCAAACCTGGACGTGTTGCGAGGGCCTTTCCGTCTCCTGATTACCCCTAGAGCCGTGCTGGTGAAAGGAATGATAATTCCTCCTGGTAGCGTCATCCGTGCCAGAGATGCCGAAAGTCTGAAATCAGACAAAGGGTAATCTATGTGGCATCTGTTCCTCAGCGAGGCGACCGCAATGCGTCCGAGACTAGTAGATTTACCATTTGAGTTGTAGTGTCATGTAATGAACACTATTGAGGAATGCAACACGAAACCACCTCAACTTTCCCCAAAAAATCTTGAGTAGGAGTCCTGCCAACTACGAGAGAGCGGGAGCGGCGATGAGAGGGATGAAGAGCAATGAGTACAAACGGTGGATGAGGAGAGTAAATAGAGATATTTTGGGAGAAAGTGAGATGAAATTACAGCGGGAATTCCTGAAGTGAAAGTTATAGAGTAATATCCAGGGAAGGGAAGAAATCCAGCGAAGGGTGTTAATAATATTGAACAAAAAGATAGGAATAAGCGCAGTAAACAAAGATTAGGTGAATGATAAAATACCAGTAGTAGAAGTAAAAGCTGAACCAAAGTACTTGGTCATTGCTCAGGTCTACATACATGCTGCCAAGGAATCATAGGAAGAAAGAATCCGATCGGGCATACGATCAATTAGAGGACATAATTCTGGAGTTCCTGGAGGGAAACATTTTTTATAATGATTGGGGATTGGAATACGGCGGTAGGTGAAGGCAGAAATGGTGTTGAAGTGGGTAGACCACTGTTTAGGAACAAGGAATGACTGAGGGGAGAGAGTAATAAAGTTTAGTAGGAGCCAGGGCTTCATTGTAGCGAACGCTTGGTCTAAACACCACATAGGTGTAAGTTTTAATTTAAAATGTGCGGGGATTCAGAAATATTCCGTTTTTACTATATTGTAGTTAGTCATAGATTTGGGAAAAGCGTAATTAATTTGCAGTTTCCCGGGGGCGTATGCTGATTCTGATCATAAGAAAATAGTCTCAACGTGCTGCAAAGAAAATTATGAATGAGAAACGGCGAATAGACGAAACAAATTGGAACACTTCAAAAAAGAGAAATCGGAAACAATTGGAAAAGTAAATAAAAAATTGACAAGGAAACCATGGATTACGGATGAGATGAGATGGACGAGATAAATTGATGGAGGCACAGAGTTGAAGAGAAGAAGGTACAAAGAGTTGAATAACAACCTGAGGTGGGAAACTCTTTGGGTGAAAGAAACGTGGTGAAAGACGTGCGGTTATGAAAGTTTACAGATAAAGCTTGAAATTAGCGCACTACACAGGAAGGTTAGAACCCTATCAGAAAGTAAGAAGGAATAATTCGTGGAAACTATCGAAGAACAGCCATAAAAATTATTAATTAAACCAGGGAAGACTCAGAAGCGATGGAAGAAATGTATAGAGGCCATACGATAAACAAATTAGGCAAGTAAGCGTAGATGTAGGAAAAGGGTACGCCATAGGTGAGGATAATTTGGTACACTATCAGACCCCCCAAGGTCCAGGCATATATAATGTAAATGACATAAAGGGCATTGAATCGAATGAGGTCTTATGAATGGATACTATTCACGTGGAAATATCATAAGATTTAGGAAAATGTGAGAGGAAGGATTTTTATATACTGTAGGTAGTACCTGTAATTTGTAGCATCTATGAGGAAGGAATTCGATCGGAAGATTTCGTCAGATCAAGGTCGGTTCGTATTTCAAAAAAGGTATAGGCTACATTAAGTGGCTAGCAAACAATAGCTTTGATTTTGCACGAAGCTTAAGTGATACACAGGATTATAAATAAGAGGATAAAGAAAAAGGTAAATTATTACCTAGAGGATGATCAAATTGCGTTCAGAGAGGGAGGACGTACACGTGATGTCATAGCAGTGATGAGGCCACTATTAGAGAGGATCATAGAATAAATTCAATCGGGATGTTTTAATTTTTAGATTCGTGTATTTTGAGAGGGCGTTTGAAAAAATAAATTGGGTAGAGCCAATGAATGTTTCGCAGAATATAGGATCAGATTGAAGAGATAGGTGGCTAAACCGCGACCCTATTACTCCAAAATTAGTCAAGTGCGAATGAAAATTAGACAATCGGGATAGCCAGTGATAGGAAGAGGGTGAGATATAGTACGTGGTTCTCAACGAACCGCGTAGAGTTAATGGTTAAAAGCATGAGACGAACTAGAGAAAATGATGAAATACAGTGGGCAATTCAAAATATCAGTTAAGTTCGTCGATAATCAATCTCCATTTTGCCAGTCAGCCTATAAACAGTGCTGAGTCTATTGAAAATTCAGGAGGATGGGGAAGGACATCGACATAAATATCCCGCGATTCACCAGAAAGGTGTGTGGCATGGGGTGCAAGTATCAATTGGAAAGGGTAGATGATAAGGGAGAATATGAGAAATGAAGGGGAAAGGGATTAATTATTTGACAAAAATCTATGAAATAACTTCCAAATTTATATGCATGCTGGAAGAAGACTCGAAAACTCAAAACAAGGGTTAATTCACCGAATACATTAGTTATTTGTAATACGGAAAGAGAGAAAAAAAAGAGCCACAACAATTTTCCCAATTCACACACACACATATATACACTTATATATATATATATATTATATATATATATATATATATATATATATATATATATATAACGATTTTAAGGAAAAACTCACACGAGCGGCACAATAATGGGCTGACACAATATAAAACAAATAGAAAAGAATAGCAACATTTAAAAGAACACTCACACGGTAAATTGGTCGAGCTTTCGGCCCTCTCAGAGGCCTTCTTCAAGTGAGACTGAAAATATGCTGTTGCTGTGGAGAGGGGAAAGGGGTATGGGAGGGGAGGGGAGGTGTGGAGGGAATGCTGAGAGGGAAATTAAGTATGGTGGTTAAGGGTGGGAATTTGAAAGAACGGAAAGCTAATATGTAGGCGGATTCACGAGTTCTCACCTCTATGTTGGTGGCTGAATCTGGTAGGGATTCTAGGATGCTAAGAGCAAAACACTGGTCGAAAGGAAGGTTGCGGGAATTTGCGTGTGAAGGGATAGGAAGAGAAGAGAGTGAGGCAGAATTGCAGGAGTACCGGTGATTATTCATTCAAATGAATAAGGGGGTAAAGCATTCGCCTATGTAAAAGGAAGTGCAATGTTTGCATGATAAAAGATAAATAATATTTTTTGAGAGGCAATTAGCGTGGGAACGAGGTGAGGGGGCAATGAGGGAATGGAGGGAGAGGGGAGTAGATCTAATAAGTGGACAAGTTTTACATTGGGGGCGGTTGCAAGCAGGGGAAATATTAGGAAATTTGTCACGGGGGGCCGCCAAAGGGTTGGTGGATCTCAGAAGGTTTTTGAGATTGGCGGGTCGTCTGTATGCGATAGATGGGCATTGGGGTAATAAGGATGAGGTCACGTCATTGTCATGTAAAATAGGAAACAGTTCTTTAAGGAAGGTTTTCAGTCTGTGTGACCCGGGGTAATAGGTGGTGCAAAGGTTGAGTCCTGCGTCAGATGTGGGCTTGTTTTTATGTGGTGTGTGTGGTCGGGTGGAGCGGTGGATTTTATTTCGTACGAGCTTTTCTGGGTAACCGCGTTTGAGGAGTGCAAGATGTAGATTGTCAAGGTATTTGTTGAGATTGGCTGTGGTGTTGCAAATTCGGTGTCCGCGGATAGAGAGAGTTGATAATCGAGCGTTTGGTGTGTTGAGGATGACAGCTTGTGTGGTGTAGGTATTGCTGATAGTTAGTGGCTTTGATGTGTACTGAAGTAGTGAATTTGTTGTTTTGAAGTGAGATGTCTGTGTTAAGAAAGTTGATGGTGGGGTCTGAAATGGAAGAGGTGAATTTAACAGTGATAGATGAATTTATGGTGGATAGGAAATTTTTGAGAGACTCAGAGCCATGTGTCTAGAGAATAAAAATATCGTCTATGTAGCGGACCTTCTAATGATTTCCGACAGGGATGGGATGAGAATAAAACAGAGGCTATGCGCTTTTCGAGAAAGTCGAAACCTAAGTTAAATATTAATTAAAAGTTCATAAACTCGAGTAGTTGGGACAATTCATCTATCTCGGAGTTGTTTTGGATCAAAATGATTGTCAAAGTAAGTCAAAATACTAGGGACAGCTGAACGTGCATGGCGTTTGGCGAAGAATTTTTCTCGAGGATGAGAGCACTAATGACAGGAACGTTGAGAAAGGATCATAACATTGGTTAAAAATGCTGATGTGGAGCGGGTTTTGTACGACGCGCGAGCATGAGTCTTTGTCTTACTGCACGCTTCCGAATGCACTCGTGCCGTCCGCCAGACATTCCCCCCCCCCCCTGGGAGAGTGGGCGGTGGGTTTAAACGCAGCCGCGGTCAAAGGTGAGCGACACCGTGGTCCGGCTAATGGGACGTTTCTCTCTCTTTCACCTTGGCAGGCGTACTTCGGGGTCATCGTGGCCGTCATGTCCACCTTCGTGAACGAGGAGCGGCGCTACTACCTGGGGGAAGCGGAGGGCGGCGGGGAGCGAGGCGAGAAGGGAGGTGGCAGCGAGGAGAGCGGCGGCGGCGGGACTCCAAACAGAACGGCCCCCACCCCCAGGCGACCCATGACCCAGAGCTTTCTGGAGCCGGAAGGGATATCCGAGAGTGAGTATGCACGAGCGAGGGATCGGAATGGGGGTGTGTCCCGACTACCCTTCCTTACCCGCTTCGGGGGGGGGGGGGGTTTACCCTAGATGCTGCGAGAGGGCGGTGGCCCTGCGAGAGAGATAACGCGGCGACGGACAGTCAAACGCCGCCACCCCCTTCCTTCCCCTCCCCCGCCCAAAGGACTCCGACCCCAATTCATCCACCCATCCACCGGGCACAGTCCTTACCGCGAGTTCCGGAGTGAATCCCCGAACTGCTCTACCACTTTGTGAGAGGCGAATGAAACGCGCTCACCTCGTTTCCCCCTTTCCCTCCTTTCTTCTCCACCCACACCCCTCAACCCTCGATGGACGATGTTTACCCAGATTCATTTGCGCATAATAATCTATTAAAATTCATTAAATTGATTCGGAACGGCGAGAGAGAGCAGTTTCTTTTGGTGATGGAAAACCGCTGCGCACTATCATAGGCCGCTGAAAGGTTATCATTATTTTTCCATGCAACACGAATGATTTTGATAGCCCCAATCCCATTTAACTAATTATTTTCTTCCAAAAAGTGTATATTTTTGTTTCAAGGATTGGTTTAAACCAAAAAATCGCGCTTTTATCATGAATTTCATTTCAATATTGACGCGTGATCTGCAGTTTATTTGGAAAGTTTCATTTTACTACCATCCTTTCGAGTTTCAAATTAAATGGGTGTCAAACTTTTTAAGTCCCACTAGTTAAATTTGTGGTCATAAGTAAATGCCTGCGATATTTATTATAAAATTGATTGAACTCATCCGCAAACACTCCTCCGGAACACCACATCACGTTTGGCATGAACAGCAACGCATTCATTCGAGACCACCCATTTTGAATTCGGAATGATAAAGTTATATTCAGACTATTACAGATATGTATTACAGAAATCGTGTCACTTTTTCTAAGCATAGTATGGGGACACATACTATTGCTTCAAGTATTTGGAAAAAAATGATTGAAGCAATTGAAATACTTAATTACATATTTTACTCGCCGATATATTAATTGAATTCCCAATAAATTAATACTATTAAAATGTATTCATATCTTTAAAAAGTCCATGGATATATCGTTAAATGTAAATTAAGATGGATTTTCCTTAAAAATAACTATCTTTGATCTCTTTAGAATATCCCAAATTCAACTCACGGAATCATAGGATAGAGGGCACGCTTTGAAAGTGGGAATGGGTCGTGCGGAGAGCCGCTCTTTTTCCCCAAGCGTAAATTGAAAATAATTTGAAGGCCTCCCTAGACACATTTCCCCCAAGGTGACGTACCATCCATATTCATTTGCAACCCCTCCGCCCGCACGAAAACCAAGTAAGACTTTTCTTAAGTCCGGAATCCCTCGGATTAAAAGAGCGATTTGAATATTCATCAAAATTCATTTAGTACCCGGTAAACCGCCGCGAGGGTGTGTGGTGGGGGCTGAAGGGTCACCACCGGTAATTAAGAATAAAACCAACGAAACCTACAAATTCATGCCAATCTACAAACACAACATTGCATATATTCATGCGAAAACCTTCACAACTTACACTCATGCAGATACATGTACTAACAACTAACAAACACCTTACGTCTAGGAATAAGGTGCCTAGACATAACGTACATACCTTATGTCTAGGCAACGTTTAATCTTGTTCTGGCTTGTAAATTAAATTTCCTTAATATTTCCATAGTGACTGCGGTTGCTTACTATTATGATTCCTTATTGTCCAGGGAAGAGCGAACATTTGTACCTATCTGCACATGAGTCTATCTCCCTTATTTTATCCCTGTGGTCTGATCTACCTAAATAGTGTGAGGCCATAATAATTCCTTTAGTGTCATTGCTTAATTCGTTTGTTCGGAACATTTCTAAAAGTCTCAGTCGGGCTTGTTCTCTTCGTATCTCAAGTGGCTCCCAGCCTGATTCCTTTTAAAGGCCTGTCGCACTCGTCTTCCTATTATAATAATTTTTCACGTGTCTGGTGAATTTTCTCTGGGCATTTTCTCTTTTTATCAAATTTTTCCCCAAGGATCCCAATTACGTGCGGGATATTCCAAATGAGGTCTAACTAGAGCAAAATAACACCACTCTTTTACTTTCTCATTACATAACCCCACCACCCGTTTAATGAAGCCGAGTTTCTTAAAAGCGGATCCGCATTTTTCCCAGACATGTGCTCCCCGTGAAAGTGGTGGTGTTGGAACTACCCCCAAATACTTAACTTGATGAGCCGTAGTTAGCACTGAACCCCCTATTTCATAATTTATATCCTATTTCCCACTTCCTTTCTTCCAAAATTTCAAAATTGCGCATTTTCCTTTACTAAGCAGTGATACCCATTCCTTGCACCAATCCGAGATTGGGTCTAAGTCTCTAGAGAGTAGCTCGCAATCTGACGGGCCCCTTAATTTCCATGTTTGCTACCATGTCATCCACAATTCTACTGTGTTTGTACTTACAAAAATATGTTCAATATCCAGTGTTTTGTTTCTAATGCTACGGCAATTTAATGCTTTAATTTTTATTTGGTTTATCACTTTTTGTTTCAGGGTTTTCTGTAAGCATGCAAAACTTATATATAAATAATAATATTAATAATCAGGCCGCTTCACCGATCGAATATATCTCTCTTTATCTTCCGCTCTCCATGTTCCATGGCGCCTTCACCCGTCGGCCGGCGACCTCAGCCACCATGTACTTCAACGTCGTGGTGCTGGCGTGCGCCTCTTGCGGCTTCATCGCTTCGCTGCTCCTGTGCTGCGGACTGTACATCGTGAGTACCGAGGGTGTGCTGGAGGGCGGGCGACCGCCATGGAGTCGCTGGCCAAAGCAAAAGTATTCCACCAGTCGGTACGACCCAAACCGATCCAATGCTGTGTTCTTCTGCAGCGGGAGTTCATGGATTCACGAGAGGGAGTAATTAATGCGCTCAGGATTCCATTTAAGCAGGAATTAAAATGTTGTGAATTTCGCAGGATTTTATACCCGACTGGGTAATGCATTACCATTCCACCATCAAGGGCCACTTCTGTGGTTTTGTAAAGCATCAGGATGCACGTGAATCTATTCGGAGAAGAGAGTTGTAAATGTGGGAAGACATTACATATACCTAAATCCCAATACCCATCAAGTTTCAACGAGATAGTACAATTTGGTTTATTAGGTCCTCTCTATTTTAAAGCTAACTTACATCGATTCATCTTCTTTTGTCAAGGTACATTTCAACGCTTCTTATCTAACTTACGCCAATTCCTACAATATATAACCAGTTATCAGCCGTTGTCATCTACAAAACCACATAAGCATTATCAGCGTCTACAGGATTACTAATCTTTAAAACTGTAAAATGTGCTCTGCAAAAGAATTTAATCTTTTATAAACATTCTATTAGGAGATTTTAATGATTGCTGAGCATCTCTGATTACCAGGGAAATTTTGATTTTTCCGACCATTCTAATCAGTTAATATTGATACTTTATTACTGTGATGAAAATATAGTAATTCAGTTCTTCTCCATCCGTGGAAATTCTCATCATGGCGTCATTAAAATTTGGAACTTCGTGAAATAAACGTCGGAGTTAAGCAACAAAAGTTTTCTATCAATGTTTAAACGCTTAAATGCATTAAATAGCAGTGTTGACTTAGATTTTAATGTCAGGCTAATGAAAAAGAAACATAAATTTTGTTGTGAAGAAATATAACCAAGGAATGAAAGAGATTACACCAAGTAGAAAGTTTTCTCTTGATAGGAGAGTCCAAACAAATCACTGTTTTATAGCATTAATCCCTAGTGAGGCAAGGAGAAAACAAAGACCATTAACTTGTAGCTAAAATCTTCGAGATTATAACAGATTATATTTTACAAATTAATGAAATAGTTGAAGGTGTGCATCATTTAGAAGGATGAACTCTGCCTTGGAAAACTTGAACCGTTAAAAGTGAAATTATGTCAATCGTTCAAAAGGGTGAATGTGCGTGTTTGAGCCTTCATATGAGTATATGAAAAAGGTGCGAATCATAGATTGCTCAACGAAAAAATTGCAACCGTTATCCATATCATCTCCAAAAAAGTGGTACGCGTAGGCAGCTGATCATTCCTTCTGATCAAAGTACTGTCCATAATACTTCTAAATTTTCCACCTTCAATGATGTTTGAAGCAATCTTACTTTCAATAATTCCATACATCATGAGCTATTGAATATATATATATATACATATATATATATATATATATATATATATATATATATATATATATATATATATACATACATATATATATACATATATATATATATGTACATATATATATATACATATATATATACATATATATATGTACATATATATATATACATATATATATATATATACATACATATATATATATATACACACACACACATATATATGAGGAAATGTATCTATATTTGGGGAATTTTAATTAAATACTTGAATAATTAAATGCTTCAAAACAAAATATCTTCCATCGAGATATCTCAAAATGATTTCCTAAGATTGATACGTGTGTCAAAATGAGTTTAATTTTCAGGACCACTGAAATGAAATGCTTAAAAAAAAAAGGCTTATAATGAAATTTATAAAAATGAGTTCTTCCAAATATTCTTGTGACATTTTCTTCCAAAAGCCAAATGTATGTCGGAACTAAATGCATGGTTTGTATAAAAATATCGGCAAACGTTTTGTAAAAATAGATTAATTGCAGATATAGCTGCGGTGCTTCAAAGTTCTTCAAAAGGCGTCCCTTGAGGGTCGACTCACCTCGATTAATTCCTTAACATACATCAAAACGGTTAAGTTGATTCATCTTCGGGGAACTGCACGGCATTTCAGAAACTAAAACAATTGATTGTTTTGCAAATCTTTGTGTAACTCTTAGTTAAAAGGAAAAATTTAGTGGAGCACAGAAATATATTTGATACTACCTTTAATGGAATGAACTCTATGAATACATCCATGACCTCCAATACAAAAATAATAGTTGTTTTACCTAGGATCATGCATGTATTGCTCTGAATTTGACAGTCTAAATTAGTAATAACCCCGTTGAATTTGGCATCACGCCGAAGAAAGTTCCGTAAAAAATGGCATGGAAACAGAATTGTGCTCAATTTTCAGTTGAATTTAAGCTGAAATTTTGTTTAAAGTGCCTTCGTATGAACCAAATCAAACATGTGAAACAGTTTATTACGTTTTGTAACGAAAAAAGGATTAGCACATAAACCATGCTAACAATTAATGCGTTTCTTGATGATATAATGAGAAAAATGATGCAGTTTAGGAATCGCATTTTAAGATAATACAATAATTACTAATGAGGTGGTAAAAAATACGAATTCGTAAAGAATTGCACCTCTTTCTAGAGCTTGAAAGTAGAATGATCTGGTGTGTCTGGTCAAGAAATTTGCCGAAATCAGCTGTTGAAAGGGAAAAGCGTGCATGGGGAGAGTAAAGACCACAAAAAATTCCATGACGTAGAGCCGAGGGAGACGAGAGGAGCGGGGGCCAAGGGGGCTGTCCCTCTTCCAGATTCCCCCGTCCCCCAACCCTTACGAGTCGTGGAAAAGACGCCCATAATTTCTTTCCAGGACAACCGCCTGCTGCTCGTCCCCTGGATACTCATCGTGGTGGTCACTTCCCTGGTGGACCTGATGCATATCCTGTACCTCATGGTCCTCGAGTCGGTGAGCAATGGGACGGGCGAGGGGCAGCAGGGAGGATCTAAGGGGAACGACGCGAGTCCAAGAGACAAATTTATTCTTACATACTTGCATTAATTTTTTGTCGTAGAGGCATATCCGCTGCCGGCTCTTTTATTACCGCCACCCAATTCATGCTCCATTCGCTTCATTGGAGGCCCCGCTATTTTGAACTTGGACGATTTTTAATCCCTCATATCACGAGAAATCCCAAGGTTGAATGATAAAAGAGGCTAATACTATAAATCACAAAGCAAATAATAATTCCCCTAGAGAATCTGATATTGATTAAACTTAAGAAGCAGTTAATTTCGCGAGAGGAAACTTCGAATGCTGCTCTACAGTCTTCAAACAAAGGCATTATATGTCGCAGGGTGAAAAAGAAGATAAACCATGTGTCTCCCTTTGACGAAATAGATTATTGAATGAATGTGAAACTCCAATAGCCGTAAACAGTTCAGTTAAGTTCAGTTGGAGTTTTACATTCATTCAAAATTACTAGCCGTAAGAGCTCATTTCTATCAATAGAAATAGATTATAATATTAAATAAGACCTTTAAATTTGTATTTCTCTACGTTCAATGAATTGTTATGAAACACTATTTCCCACATATTTGGAAAAGGGGCGCTGATATTTCAGTTTCTAAAACCTTCATATTCCACTATTGTGACATGAGATTTTATCAATTAGTCAAAGATCATGGCCTCACTTCCAGCCCATTTTTATCTCTACAAACCTAAATTTTATCTCAACTAATATTTGAAAATTTGTCATTTGCCATTGCTGGCGTTTGCTCTAAGTAGCCTCATTTGCTACTAACGTGTGAGCTTAAGTCGTTAATGTAGATTAAGAATTAAAGCAAGTCCATCACACTTCCCTGGGGGACACCCGAAGTTACACCTATACCTTTGAGCAAAACCCATCGATGACTACTATTTGTTTGCGATTTGGCAAAGAAAATACAATTAATAAATGTCTCATTGATACCGTAGCATTTAATTTTGAGGAACAATTTATTGTACGGGACTTTTCTTTAGCTTTCACATTGCTCGAAAAAGTGTAATTCAGTCATGTAATAAAAAACTTACGTAATATTGCCTCGTCTGCACCAGAATGCAGTTAATGAAATTAATATAGTATGTCATGTCGTGCAATACTGCGTCAGTCGAAAACACTCAGGCCTAACAAGTTTCCCGGTCCCGATGAAATTCCTGCCCACGTGATCAAGACGTAGGCGTCATATATAGCCAATTACTTTGAAATAATTTTGACCAAATACTTAGCGGAACACAAGGTACCCAAGGATTGGAAATCAGCTGACAGAACGCTTATTTAAAGAGTGGCAATAGGGAAGAACCAAGTAATTACGGATCAATATCTCTGTCATCAATTTCATTTTAGTTTCTTGAACACATAATTGTCAAATCTATAACGGGACCCGTTAACAGCCAGCATTAATGAATAAGGGATCAGCATGGTTTTGGAAAGGATGCATTATATGAGAGACAACTAAACGACTACGTTCACGACATTTCTAAAATAATAATAATTTGGTGTCTGGTGAAAATAGCACTTGAGGTCAATCTTATATTTTTGGATTGTATAAAGGCTTTCGTCAAGGTACCCCATGATATACTAATTACAAATTTAAAAAGCTTTGGGAATGACTATTAACTTATGCGCTTAATCGTCAAGTTTCTTAACTGTCTCGCAAGCGCTATTGATGGTACAGTTTGCTGACGACGCAATGGTGCCTCGAGGTATTGACAGCCATTCCGAGAGGTATTCGTTGGCTAAAGATCTTCGGGCTGTTAGGAAATAGAGTCAAGTTACCATTAAATCCTAAAAAATGAAGGTATAAATAACTGAAAGGAAATATTTCTCCCAGAAGTATGAATATCAGAATTTAGAGATATTAGACCACAAAGATAAGTTAGGTGAGATGGATGACGGTGCTTATTCCTTCCCCGGGAATCATTGTAACGATAAACCGCAGACACTATAGAAATATTTACGGGTCAGGACAGGATTGGGCGTTGCCCGGACGTAGTTCATGGGTACATTAGTGTGTAGATTGTTGGTATATGTGTTTGGATGTGCATGAGTTGTTGGGGTATCTGCATGAATAGATGTTGTACAGTTTTTTGCGTATGGATTTGTATGAGTTTATGAGTTTTGCGTGCGGTTTGTGGTTAATTATGGTTGGTGACCTGGCACCCCCCGCCACACACCCTGGCGACGGCTTGCGGCGTGTATTGTAGATGTAGAATAGCGAGCTTCCTAATGTAGATTATATAACCTATCTAGGCATCACTCTTAACTATAATCTCTCGTGGGGTAAACATATTATACAGATAACCGAAAAAATCAGGACTTCTTACTTACTATCATTATATATTCATAATGTGTGTGACGACTTCATGGCATTACTTGTTTTGGTGGGGGCCTGTCTTGCAAACGGTTTTGTTTCATTTGTAATCCCTTTTTTGCATAACAAATACCTAGTTTATCACGTGAAATAACAAACTTATTTTGGATTGGGTCTTCCTCAAGCATGAACGAGGTCTTTTCAAAAAGTATCACGACTTTTGTGTTTTTTTTCAAATATTATTTATTTATTCATGAATATCTATTTTGTCGCCTTCAAAGTAGTCCCCATTAGACATTATACACTTGTGCCAAAGTGTTTCCCTATCCTTGAAGCACTTCAAAAAACCATTTCTTTGTGATCTTGTACAGCTCCTCCTTCGACGCAGTTTTTATCTCGTCTATCGTAGTGTAGTGTCGTCCTTTCATGGGCCTCTTCAGTTTCGGGAATAAAAAAAGCCGTTGGGAGCCAGGTCTGGGGAAAACGGTGGCTGCGGCATAATTAGTGTGTTGTTTTTGGCCAAAAATTCGCGCACAAGTAACGATGCGTGAGCAGGGGCGTTGTCATGGTGCAAAAACCAATTTTAGTTCTTCCACAAATCCGGGCGTTTGTGGAGGTTTGCTTCGCGCAAACCATTCTACCCTGTGGCAAAAACTCATTATGCAAACACACCCCTGCAATCGAAGAAAACTTTAAGCAAAACTTTCACATTCGACCAAACTTGGCCCGCTTTTTTAGATCTTGGCTCGTGCTGCAGCTTCCATTGGGGTGATTAAGCTTTGGTTTCCACGTCATAACCATAAGCCCATGATTCATCACCAGTTATGACCCTCTGGAGCAAATTTGGGTCGTCGCAGACGGAGTCCAACGCAAGTCCATTAGCAATGTGTTAATTATTAGCAATTATTTATGTGTTGCTGTTTTTGATCGAAATTGAGTAATTTTGGTACGAATTTCGCGGCGACCCGTGTCATGCCCAAATCATTGGTATGGCACGAGCCAATCGATATGTTTAGGTACTCAGTAACTTCTCCAACGGTGATTCGACAATTAACTAATACTGTTTTCTTCACTTCCTCAATGTTTTCGTCTGTTGTTCACTTGCTCGGGCGTCCGGCACGCTCTTCGTCGTTCACATCTTCTCGGCCCTCTGAGAACAGTTTGTACTTCCGATAAATGTTTCTTCGATCCAAGGTAGCTTCTCCATATGCTACGGTCAACATTCGGAATGCGTCCGTGCACTCAATTTCGTTTTTCACACAAAATTTGACACCGATTCTTTTATCCATTTTTTTGGAACAGGCAAAAATCGGAGACAGGCCAAAACACGTCCGACCAAAACAGCTGTCATCAATTAACTGAATATTCAAAATAGCCGAACTTTTCGGCATTAATGAGAGACATAAGTGCCATACATAACGTAACACAAAAATCAAATATACGTAACCCGCAGAAATTCAAAATTCGCGGTACTTTTTGAACAGACCTCGTATATACGTTTGGCCGTATGCCGATAGTTTTAAAGAATATTTTTCCCTTCCTCTCCCTCATCACTCAGCCTTCCTAGCTGGCACTAGCACCCCCTGCCACACACCTTTTTGGTGGATCGCTTGGTATTTATGTCGAAGTCGATTTAATTACGCAGATGAATGAATAAATTCAGAATCAACAAATAAAATCAATTTTTAAATACATAAATGCATCTACACGCTTCAATTGAAAAACGCGTCACCGTTGGGTATTTAGGTAGATTTTTTAGTAGTAGTCATCGGTCAGGGTTTTTGATGAACCCCGAAATCTATAATATAATTGCGGGTACATACGTCACCTGCATTGTACCACCAACTCATTTATTATTCCCAAATACTTATAATTTGCATTCCTTAAAAAACCTCCAATTCCTCCTATGCGTTTATTTGTCCCTCTCCTATCTCCATGCTCCTCCATCCCCATATCTTAGAGGACATGTCATGGTTAATTACATGGACTTACTTTAAGAAATGTTCTGGTAAAAAATAAGAGAAATATAACAATGCACTGCTTTCATACATTTTTAATGATGAGATATTATATTATGCATTCAAATAAATCATCCTATTAACCTCATACATTTTTTAGACTAATGCTCCTCCTTTAAACCTCTCTGGTTAAAACACTTTTCTAAAGAAAAAAAAATCAATGAATCATTTAATCGTATTGCATTTGACCTCGCCAAAATGTACCAATGATACTTTGGATGAGCACAGTATTTTTCAAAAAATTCAAATAATATTTGCTCTAAGTGCGTAAGGGAGCAAAAAGCGTATTCTCCTAATTCAATGTTACTGCATTTATTACCTGAATTTTTGAAAATATGGCTGCCGAGGAGTCTTGCATGTAAGCATATATTTGGCTAATAAAATAAATTAATTAAAACGAAAACTCCTCTAGCTGTAATAAGTTAGTACCACTCGTCCCGCAATGAAAACAAATTTTTTTGTCGTCATAGTTTGTAAGGAAAGAAATTCCACGGCAATGACCAACTACAGTGATTGTCCCTGGCGCGGAATTTATCCCCATGAACAGTCACGGAACGTGTAAATCAGATCATAAATCCAGGTATCCTTAACGGAGTCCCTTTAACCCTGTGAATGATCCCAATTGTGTTTGAGTGTTTAAGTCTGTAGTTGGTCACGGGCGAGGAAGTAACATTCCCGCAAACTACTGCAGAAGGGTGCCCTGGTTTGAGAGGTTGTGGTTGGTCACTGTCGTGGAATTTCTTTCCCCACGAACCATCACAAATAAAAATTTCATTTTCATTGTGGGACGAGTGGTGCTAACTTATTACGGCTGTAGGAGTTTTCATTTTGTTTTATTAATTTACGAGGCCGTAGAACTCAAGTTCTTAGATTTTATATATTTGGCTATTCATACTTAATGTTTACATTCCACAAGGATGACTTAAGAACTTCCTCTTTGATAGTCGATCTACTGATTAGCATCATTTCTGTTGGGTGGGACCACAGATTGCTTGGAGAATATTTTTCCTCAAAATACATATTTATTATTTCAGTTTGCACCATTGATTGAATTTTGTGATATAAAAATCAAAATTAGCATGTGGTGTCGGAATGGCTGAATACTTAAATTTTCTACACGCCTAAAATTGTGCTCTCATTACTTTAATCCCTTTCCAATTCAAGTTAATCAACAATTTCTCTCAACATAAACAAAGCTATTTAATAGTTTTTCCAAAATTGTTTACCCTTTCATTCCCCTTTTCGTTCATTACAGATGAGGTTCAACCCACTGACGTCCATTGTGTTTACCATTGACTTCTTTCTTCTCTCCATAAACGTAAGTATCCCGACTTTACCCGCGTTTTCATAGCCTCTCGGTATGTATTCGGATATAAAAAATATATATTATTAAGGTATCACATTATCCGATTCATAGTTTTCTAGTAGAAAAATTTAAGTAAAATTATTTTTGTGATTTGAGTGCTTTTCATCCTGCCGGCCCTCATTTGTTGTGTGATATTTCGGATTGTATTTTTGAATGGTAACTATGGTACGAAATGTCAGCAGCCAATCTTTCCAAATAATATTTGAAATAAACTCGTGTATACCTAGATGGATTCAAATAACGTGTAGAGAAATATCATTATCTTTAATTGATAATCATGATTGCAACGCATATTTCACAATTCGGTTTATATACTCTCTCCAAAATGTGACTCACTGCCATTTTTTTCCAAATGATGGTCACATAGAACAGGATATAAAACACACACACCCCAGAGGAATATATAAACATATATTATTTATATATTATATATTTTTTAAGGTAATCTACCGGTTAAGGTAGGTTTTTCGATGGACACAACTACCAAACAAATATTTTGTGACTACTAACGAAACACAACCCTAAATTCTACTCTACACCAGGTCCCTCTTCATCTCTGAGTACTTTCTTCCGCCCTTCATCCCGTCCAACATCCCTATCCTGTTCCTTCCCTTTCCTCTTTTGCCCAACATTCTACCCTCTATCACAGTCTTCAACATCCCACTACCGGTCAACACCCCCTTCATCCACTTTTCCTGCCTCCATAGGATTTCTCCCAACAAACCCCTCTCTTCGCCCACCATACCAAGTACTTCCTCATTTGTTTTCTTCTCTGTCCATTTCACCTTCTCCATTCTTCTCCACACCCACATTTCAAAAGCCTCTAATCTCGTCTATCCTGCTGCTTCAATGACCACGTTTCCGCGCCGTACATAGCTACGCTCCATATCAAAGTTTTTACGAGTCTTTTCTTAACATCCTTACTCAAAGTCCCCGTCATCAACTCCCTCCTCCTCGTGAAAGCCTCTTTGCCTAGCGCAATTCTTCTCCTTACGTCCCTACTACTTTGACCGTGTTGGTCCAAAACACTACCGAGATACGTAAACTGTTCTACCTGCTCTAGTTTTTGCCCTCCTATTTTAATGTTAAGCTTGCCCTTTTTCTTTCTAGAAAATCGCATAACCTTTGTTTTATTAATATTGATTCTCATCCCATACCTGTCGCACTGAATTTCCAATTCACTCAGCAATGCTTGCAGCCCCTTGGCTGACTGACAAACTAAAGCTTGGTCATCAGCAAACCTAACTGATTTTACGAATTCCCCGCCCACTTTCATTCCTACCTCAAGTTCTTCCCATGCCTCTTTGATCATTTCCTCTGCATACAGGTTGAACAGCAACGGTGATAATGGGCAACCCTGCCTTACACCCCTTCCTAACACTGCCCATCCTGACTCCCCGTTTCCCACCCGCACCTGAGCAGTTTGAGACATGTACAGGTTGCGGATTAGCCTCCTTTCCCTCCAATCTATTCCTATTTTCTGCAATATACTCATTACTTTTTCCCAATTCACTGTATCAAACGCTTTTTCGAAATCTACGAAACAGGCAAATACCTCCTGGTTGTGTTCTATATTCCTCTCGATTAATAATCTCATTACTGCAATGGCATCACGCGTACCTCTCCCCTTCCTAAACCCAAACTGATCATCCCCTAAGTAATCATTTGCCCTACTCTCTATCCTTTTGTTTATGATCCTGAGAACAACTTTAGCTGCGTGGGATATCAAACTTATCGGCCTGTAGTACTCACAAGCTGTAGCCTTTACCTTTTTCGGAATAGGAACTAAAACTGATCTCACAAAGTCTTCCGGCCAGATTCCGTCCTCATAAATACTACGGATCAACCCATATAGCCTCATTCTCCCACATTTTCCTAAGCCTTTTAAAAGTTCCGCGGAAATGTTATCCACGCCCACGGCCTTATTTAGTTTCATCTCCCTTAATGCCCTTTCTATCTCATCGTCGAGTATGCCTGGACCTAAGCTATCTTCCTCTGTGTCATGTTCCTTTTCTATGTCTAACTTTGTTGGTCGAAGTTCTTTACTATACAGTTCTTCTATATATTCCTTCCATCACTCTTGGATCTTTCCTGCATCAACTCTTATCTTACCCGCTTTATCTCTAACTTTTACTATAAATCTTCCTCTCTTACTTCCCGATAATGATTTAACTTTGCTGTACAGCGCACCAATTTCACCCTTCCTCTGCAAACTTTCCATATCCTCACACTGCGTCTTCCACCATGCTTCTTTTGCTTTATTTGTTACCCGCCTCAATTTATTGTTTATCTCTTTGTACTTAATTTTGCCTAACTCCGTGTGTGCATTATTCCATTATCTCCTCTCATCCATCTTGGTAATCATCTCATCCGTGTTTAATGGTTTCCTAGTCCTTTTCGCGTTAACGGTTCCAATGGTGCATTTTCGGTTTTAGTCAACCCTTCCTTGATACTCCCCCATTTTTCTTCGGCAGTACTTAGCCCTTTACCATCCTCCATGATTTCCTCACCGCCTGTTGGTACTCCTTCCTTTTCAACCCATTTAATGCTTCTACATTCCATTTTCTAAATCGCCGCCCCTGCTTTATCTTTTTGAAACGGACGCTACATTTCATAACAACTAAATTGTGGTCAGAGTCCGCATCCGCTCCCGGGAAGCTGTGCAAATTTATCACACTGTTCCTAAAACTGTGTCTAACCAGAATATAATCTAGCTGATACCTCTCTGAGTCACCTGGCATTTTCCTTGTACACCTGCGTCTTTTGCGGTGTCTAAACCAAGTGTTGGTGATGACTAACCCCTGTCTCCTGCAGAACTCAACTGCTTTCTCCCCGCGGTCATGTCTCGTGCCTAAACCGTAGTCCCCGACCTCATCACAATCTCTTCCTTCGCCTACCGTCGCATTCCAATCCCCCATCACTATCAAATGTTTCCCTGCAGGAACACACGCGATTATGTCCCCTAACTGGTCGCATATCCTATCGACCTCTTCTTCTTTATAGTTGCTCGTTGGCATGTATACCTGAATAATTACTAAGTTCGTCGGTTCTGCTTTTATCTCTACTAGTAGTATTCTATCCGTTACCTGGTCCATGTTGACTACGCTTCTTCCTACCTCTTCATTTAATACTATGGCAACCCCTCGTTGGCTCTCGTCCCCGCCGCTGTATATCATTCTATAATTATCACTCCAGTAATCCCCGCTATCCTTCCATCTCACCTCGCATAGACCTAAAATATTTTCTCCTTTCCATCCCTCGCTAAATATTCTCCAATTTCCCTGTCTTCATCATCGTCCTGTCATTCCACGTTCTTATTCTAACTAATTTTGTCTTCTTCTCCTGCGTCTTCTGTCCTGCTGCTGCTGGTTTTCCCTTGCAAGGGTTTCGTGGGATGACGACCGCGGAAGCCTTGCCTCCCCCGCTGCCGGGCAATATAGACATAAAATATCTATATTTCCCCTTTCCATCTCTCGCTTAACATTCTCCAATTTCCCTGTCCTCATCATTGTCCTAACATTCCACGTTCCTATTCTAACTAATTTTGTCTTCTTCTCCTGCGTCTTCTGTCCTGCTGCTGCTGGTTTTCCCTTGCAAGGGTTTCGTGGGATGACGACCGCGGAAGCCTTGCCTCCCCCGCTGCCGGGCACGACACACGGCCGATTGGGCCGAGCCCCGTGGTTGCCAGGACTCAAAATATCTCTATTGTCCATCATATTTTTCTAGGGAATGATAATATATATATATATATATATATATATATATATATATATATATATATATATATATATATATATATAGAATACAAATAAAATAGTAACACTTAAAAGGACACTAAAATTGTCAATTGTTTAAGCTTTCGGCCTTCTTCAAGTATGACTGAAGATTTTCTGGAGAGGGGTAAAGGGTATGGGCGGGGAGGGGAAGTGTGGTGCAGGGAATGCTGGGAGGGAAATTAAAGATGCGGCGACGACGGCGGAAGCCTTGCCACTGCCGGGCACGGCACACGGCGGATTGGGCAGAGCCCCGTAGTTGCCAGGACTCAAAATCCCTCTAGTGACCATCATAGTTATCTTGGGGATGATAATTGAAGTGGTTTCCCGTTGCCTTCCTCAATAGTGTTTTTAACGTGACACCATCACTTACTGGCCGCCCCACTGGGGTCAGACGCCATTGCAGCCGCCTCACTGAGGAACAGACGCTGCGTGGACTACCTTTCGTCTGGCTCCTAACCTTCGACCTATCTGGCATGGGTGACCCTACCAGGAGCAATTATTATTACTCCCGCCAGCACAGCTCTAGGGGTTATCGGAACGCACCAGCCCTTCCACCACGTCAAGGTTGTAGGCCGGGGAGGGATGTATATATATATATATATATATATATATATATATATATATATATAATTCAAAGGTAAGAACTAGCTGCATTATTAAGAAATGAATAACCACCTTTTGAGCTCTCATTTTTGTCACATGGACAAAAACAGACTCGCAACATGGATAACTATAACTAATTTTTTACTATAACGGTGACTGTGATCGTTGAAGATAAAAAACACTTGGCCATATTTGATGTGAATCCACTCCTACCTTCCCTAATCTACCCAGCCTTCATCGCTTACCTTTATTCTCTACGCATTCCCTTTTCAATCGAGCCACGCTTTTTGCGAAGCGGCGCCATCATCATCTCCGGCATCGAAACGGAAGTTCTAACTCATCAAGATATTATGAGTCGGAAGAGCATCCGTGGGAACCGTCCCAGAGGGAATCCCTTTGGCTCCTGACAGTTGCTGAATCGGCCATGAATTTAGCATGAGCCAGTCGGTTATTTCCTCGACGGAACTGAAAATTACGAGGCTGAGGTGCTTTGGAGAGTTTATTCTGCGTTAATGCCATTATCTGGCAAAAAAATACGAGCCGGCTACAACGGCATTAGTGTCACGGGTAATTTTCAGCCATGTTGTCACGCTTTTGTACTCCATGGTGAACGAGATATTTTTAAACTGTTTTTGTAGATGGAGGGGGATGTTGAAATTTAATTTTTTTTAATAATTGTTCTAAAAGCTTCACATTCAGTCACTATGATTACTTCTATATTTACTATTTAGAGAAATTATTTATTACAGATTTGGTTTTAGATCACAAAGAAATCATATAGAAAAATTTCAAAAATAGAAAGTTGTTTTAAAGATAGTAGAGTAAGATAATACCTAGATTACCGCATTCGTGAGGGTTTTATCTAAAGAACGGAAACGAAAAATGGCAAAACTCGGGGAGTATCCATCGCATAATTAGTGGAGTTCAGGTCAGCCGCATTAAGAATGAATTTTTGCCCGAATAAATGCAATCGCCTCGATTCTTGTAAAAAGATACCCACGCTGTTGTTCCCAGGGAAATAATTCATGGTTTTTTAGAAGTGTGTGCTCAGTAATGTTCTCCATCTTGGCGCTTTTACGAGTACTCCATTAACGTTCAGCAGAAAATTAAAATGTTATTTTCAAGATCAATCATTCAAAATTAATTCTTTTGAAATATGCTTTAATTAATTTCAACCTGTTCCCCCTTTGAAGGGAATTATACGGAGAAAAAAACACTGCATTAACTTTGTCAGCATTTCATAAAATATTTCATATTGTTTCTCTTATAATATTGTACACGTTACGAACAAAGGATATAAACTAAATTTTGAGGGCACAAATGTTATTGCCGATGAAATCATCAATTTTAAAATTTACCCTTCTTCTTATGCAATATGCTTGCTCCCCAAGTATCATTCCACTCTTCACTTTTGACCTGGTGCAATCGTTTAAAATAACACTGGCTCCGGAATTGTGGTCGTTTGACCCTTCGTCAAACGCAATTCCTAAAACACCTTTCTTCCTCTTTTCCAGTTCACGAAATTTGAAATGAAACATGATGTTTTCCAATATAAATATATACGATATCCTTTTCGCACCAGGGGATACATTGCCTCGTTCCTTGCACACATGAGTCTTTTTGTTCGTATGAATTCGTATGTGGATGAAGGGGCGCTTCAGTTCGAAGTAAGTATATTTATGGTCGGGAGAGAAGGGAAGGAGGGGGAGAGAGGCTGTATGGGTAATGTGGGAGGAGTGATGGAAAAGTAGGGGAACGAGGGTTTCGGGAGAAAGGGCGGAAAGCGGCATGAGGCGGAGTGGAGTTGAATCGGGTTTTCGTTTGAGGGGTTCAAATGGGTCCCGTAGACGGGAATTCCCAGCCGCTTCAAAGCGCCAAGTCTCAAGTATACACCGTGGAGAGGTGACGAAATCACTCGAGAGACCTCGATGGATCGAGTGTCGAGTGAATCCACCATTGTGTGTTGACAGAAGAGCGACGGTACGTACTCCGTTGGCCTAATTTGAAAATGCCTTTTCCTCTCATCGAATTGAAAGGCGTCTCGCAAGTATTGATTGAACTCCAGTTTGTTAACCGTATTTGTTCTCTAGGATAACCTTTGCTTTGAGATTTTTTTCTAAACTTCTTATATCTTTTCTGTAATAAAATGCATTTCTCTGGGAATTTTATTTGGGATTGTACATGATTCCTGGAGTTTATTTCAAAAAATAAATTTTCATCTATGCGGCAACAGAGAAGTTTGTTGGGAGAAGTCCTAAGAAGGTAGGATAAATGCATACCAGAGATAGTAAGATAATTGATTGCTGAAGGCGGTTAAAGAGGGGAAAATGCTAGGAAAGTGAGGTAAAGGGAGGGAATTAATAGGCATTTTAAAATGCCTATTAACGGTGCGTGATTTTGTGCGGGGCATGACGTTGGATGGTGCGTTACTTTTAATGGTGTAAACTTGGGCCATTTTTGACGTTGCAGGTACGGTTGGGAATTTCGAGAATTTTTAAGTGTCATTATTTTTAAATGCATTTTGTTTTATTCACAATTTTCTTATTGTGCATTAAAAGGGTGTATCACTAGGCCGTTGCCAATGGGCGATTTCCCTAATTGCAACGGAAACCGAATCAAGCATATTGGGCAGCCTAGCAACGTGCCTCTTCCCGTCTGACTGACCGGCGGATCGTTCGCGGTCTAGCGAAACGCAGGAAAAGCCTTCTGGGCTGGACGGCCTTCATTACGTCATGATCCCTATTGCACTTCCCCAGAAGTGATTTTTGACCAACTCGGCTACCACATCCCTCCGACGGCGCCCTTCGGGTCTAAATCTCACTCACTCAGCTCCCCTCTCTCACCACTCACTTCATTTCCCCTTGCTCTTATTTCCCTTCTATCACTGGGGACATAATACTACAAAGATGTGTCGTTTAAAAAAATGTTTCATAGCTATATTTTTTCGATTTGTCTCTGAAAAATGGTTGAAATAAGCTATAATTCTATTTCATCACTTAATAGATTCTTCTGATCAATTTTAAATCTTGACTACGCTAAAAATAAAATATTGTTCATAGAATTCAGGCTAGCGCTGCACAACATATTATGGTAATCCCAAAATTGGGACCTCCAGTTTTTTATAAATGGAAATAAATGTTTATTTTCAATAACTCATGCATTTTTTTAAAGCTGAAACATTTCCCAAATTTTATAATTAATTGTTATTGCGTTTTAGGAAGTTTGGTAGACGCGGGGGCAAATTATGTATTCCTACGTCACACCAGCTCCCCTTCGTAGCTTTTGATCATAATATATTCCTTTTGCATAAATAATTTACTCCACAGTAATGTGAATTTCAGGTGTACGAAAGCATTAATCCTTTCACTCTAGTTACGGAAAATTATAAACATTTTTATCGGTGAAACGCTCCAAAACTGAAATTAACTGCATGCATAGCGTTATGATATTTTCAAATGAAAACAAAGTAATACGCCATTAGAAACACACCTTCATATATCTCATTACAACTTATACCTAAACGGTATAAATATTTGAACAAGCAGTTATTTCTTTCCAATCCTTCTAATTCAGATTACTACGAATTTCCGCCGAGGTTATGCCTTGGCCTATTGCTCTGCGTATTCTCCCTCGCTCAAGAGTGCCTCCAAGAATTGGCCTCCGTCGCCCTCATACACCCGGCCTCCACTCCCCCTCGGAGCCGACGCATTCCCGCCTTCCTTCTTACTCTCTCTCTCCCTCCGTGCCTCCTCCTCGACGAGCGAAACTCAACCTCCTGCGCTCATCCGCGGGAGTGCAGAAGTCGGTGCTTGTGTCGGTTGCGTTGTGACGGAAGAGCGATGCGGATGCGGCGGGAGAGACCGAGTACTCACGCGGCCATCAGGGTCACTTGGGTTGTGGAGTATCCCGGGTGGAAGATGAGAGCATTGCAACTCATCCGAGCATTAAACACTTGTAAAGGAAAGGAAAAGCACTTGGCAAACGGCTGAGCAGCGGCCACTTCAAGTAGGTACATATCATATAATAGTGAACTAACTGACTGTTTCCACCGTCTGCAAATGTAGACACTCAACGCCTAACCAGGGTTTAATTCTCTCGTGAAATGAGCAAATGAAATAAGTAAAGCTGTCATAGACGAAGCGGAGCAAGTTCATTTCAAGAGTTTCAAATGAGCTTTTTTTATAGAGAATATAATTTAAAATAGTTATGGTGCATTTTAAGCATTAAAAGGATTATATTTATCATGAAACTGGTTCAAGCATGCATCCATTTATTTTATTAAAATCGATTTATTCATTGTCGATTCATCAGGAGATCTTGGAAAATCAGCGCGGTCCACGTCTATTAACTCTGGGTATTTACAGTGTCCGGATTGGTGCTAGACTGGAGCCATGTTCGACGGTCACGTCACAAATTCACGATGCCACTTTCCAGGGGGCAATGATATAAGATAAAATTGCGCATTAAGCTTCGAAAATTGGATTTGTAGACAACGACCATGGTTAAGGATGCTTATGGAGATGGAGAAATGTCCCAATTGATGGTTTCCCGCTTGCGCAGGATGTTCTGGGAGAGTAACAAGGGGGTTGACGATGAGGAATGCCCTGGACATCAATCAACAACACAGTGTGATGAAAATGTGCCAAAAGTGAGACACATGTTCAATTGCGATTGACCCTCAATTCTCAGGATGTTATCAGAAGAGTGCAATTTTCAGAAAAACACAGTATATTGCATTCTTACAGAAGAGTTAGCCACGAGAAAGGTGTACCAAGACGGTCCTCAAGGTGCTTTCGGAAGACTGCTTGTCACCTGACAAGCCAAGACAATCTTGCCTGGGATATGTTGGACCAGGGTAAAACTGACCCGATTTTTTAAAAAATAGATAGGTACTAGTGACGAGACAATGGTCTTTGAGCACGACCGAAGTACAACCCCTTTCAGTGCCACTGTGGGCCACTGGAATAAGTCAGAGAGGCCATGACGAGGTGCCTGAACGAGGGTCCTGTTGATGCCTTTGCAAGAAGCATACTTAGCCAAAAAAAATTTTCTTTTCTAAATAGAACAATTGTTGAGTGGAACACCTTACCTGCAACAATATTCAAGCCCTTTCCTAACAGAGTGTATACTTTTAAGAATAGATGTAAGGCCTATATGCAATAATTTGATTGATGTGTGGTGTATTGTATTATATGTAATAGCTTAATTTTTTTTAATTTATCTTTTTTTTCTGATTACTGGCTGCAAATGGGATGGGGATTCACTTGTTTTGTTAAAGAGATTTGTGTTTTGAAGTCTGATTTTATGCACTATCTTTTGCAATTATTTGGGACTTGTGTGCCACCTGACAATGTCTATTAGCACATGTGTATTTTTAATAATAATAATAATACAACTGACGGGGGCACTGGCATTGTTCTGTCAACACATAAAGGTGTTCTTATGAAGACATTTAGCCATTTGTACTTTGATCTGCATTAAATTATTTTCCCCAGATTTATTTTATTTTTGGGACATACCTTGTAATTCAGAAAAGGCTGGAATGAAATAACAATGCGAAAAAAAGGGATTAAGTCTGTAGAAATGGGACAAAAATATGGAAAAAATAAAGGTTGGGTGATTTTTGAGAAAGTTAAAAGGTTGTGCCGAAATTGTGAGTCAAAACGTTGTGGTCTGGACACTGAAGATTTTCCCGATCGGAAGAATGAGCGGAATATTCTCTGAAGAAAAAAATTAAGAAGCATAAAAGTTAATTATTGAAGATAAAGGTCAAGACGTTAAATATGAAGATTTGTGTGATTCTTCAAAAGCGAAAACGAACTAATCCAAAAATTTCGTGAAAGTAATTAAAACACAGGGTTGGCAAAATCAGTAAATGCAGAATGAGTTTGGAGGAAATAAGAAGCTCCCCTGGATTGGTGAATAAAAAGTAAACAAGGAAATAGAAAAGGAGTGAACACAATAAATATGCGAATATGAATAACATCTGTAATGCAGAATGCGAATAAATACGGAGCTACAAACTGTTTGGAGGGAGTCCGAGTATGAAAGTGTACTGTATACTCTGTTAGATGGTGGAAGTGAGTACGTGGGAGTAAAAATTATATTGAGTCAGCAGGAATAGTAATAAAATTGAAAATATCCAGGCGTATATGGTATATGTTAACATAAATAACACATTTTGGTGCAAGCAGCTGGTTTAAATGAAGTGTGCTATGACTCAGCTTAACAAACTGTGCTGTTTGTGTTGGCAGAGCGTAGTCGTACCATAAGGATAGAAGACTGCAACAATGTTGCCCTGCAAGGAAAGTGAGAATCGGTGGATTTATGCCTGGTAGAAGTTATAACCATGAACACAGCAATCAACCCAACGGTCCGTTTGGTAAGTGATGATAGAGTTCACCCAGTACTTAGCCCCCCAAGGGTAGGACCATTTCCTTTCCCTATACCAGTTATGGTTTCTCGGAAGATCTGGTACCCGAAAAATCACATAGCTTTGGTGGAGCTGCAGGTGGCCGGAGTGACTTACCCGGGAATCGAACCCGGGCCCACCGGTCAACAGTCCAACGCTCTACCCCTAGACTATCACGACCCACGATAGAAGATATATGGGTAATTTATTTGCACTTTGACGGGTGCTAGATAAATCTGTGGGCACGTGAGGGATTGTTTATTCTCCATTTGTCGATTTGGAGATGGCAGGCAACAGGTTAGGATGAAAAATATTTTGAGCCTTATGAGAACATGGAGTGAAAGAGCAGTTTGTTACATATACATCTCTGAGTGGTCTGACTGCTCTTTTATTGAAGGTATTAATTCCGAACCGCAGGTATAAAGGTGCCATAAGAGCGTTGCGTGAAAATATGAAGGAAATTTTTAACAGTGAAATGGGAGTAACTGGTTGGAAATAGAGTATTATGTGATGAAAGGTGAATAATATCGCCACGGCTGTTGATGAGTATATAAGTAAAGTGTGAGGTATGCATCCATGGTATCAAAAAGGCAGGCGTTATGATTTGAGATATGAAATTATAGAAGCACCCATTCCAACCTCGACTCAATACTTCTGAGTGAAGAGAATAATTGTAATAATAATTACAACACAAGGGTGAACGGCGATATAATTGGACAAGTGAATGATTTATAATAACTTCGACGTTTTTTTGTGAAGTTTAGCACAATAAGTGAAGACATTTAAGTTATTTGAATACTTGAAGGATGGCAGTACTGGAGCATATCAAATTATAGATGTTTTTAAGGCAGCAATAATGGTATTGTAAAAATGCTAAATGATTGTGAGTAAATCTTACGTAAGCTATACTGAGTATTCTGTCGACTTACATTGAGGGTAATTGGGATTCGAAGAGTATTGATGATAAAACAGAAATGGCAGGGTAAATAGTGAGTGGGTTATGAAAGAATACGGATTGGGTGTACGTATTGGCATGTATGAAATAAGTATGCTACACTGGTAGGGTCAAGTTGGGGCAACAGATAAGGGTCGATTCTACTAACTATTTGAATAAGACAGAGAAGAGAATGATTTGAGAGGGAGAGGTAAACCGAGGAATAAAGCGGTGGAAGAGGACAAGAAATATTACGCCCCAGGAATAGAGGGCATGTTAGAAACGATGTAATTGTCAGAGGCGCCAGAAGCATGCAAGGTACATGTACGGGAAATATTATTAAAGGGAGTGAGTACCCTGAAACGGACGGAGTAGGAAGGGTATATTTTTAGATATGTATTATGCATACAAATAACTTTTCACCGTTCAGCACTTCAATGTGGTCATGTAACCAGGAATTTATTGTCTAATCAATTAATATCTTCTTACTGATGTACTGATAGTGAGTAGGCTCATCTACGAGGTCATCTCGTAAGGCAAAGTATAATAAAATAAGCCACAATGAGATTCAAGTTCCATATTATCTGTATAGATTGTTGAGGCCGGGGTTGTTTTTTTCTCTCCTTGATACGATTATTAAAGCATCCATTTTGATTCACCACCTCAAAAATATCACATGCTCCTTCAAAAAGTGATCTTAGATAGTATAAGGTGCAAATTCACGATTAAATCACTAAGTTATCATGGAATTGTAAGCTTCCTGATACACAACCTCCTCCACACCTAGGTACCACGGATAGAAATCGATTGCTTGATGCGGAGGTAGCCACACGTCCAACGCCACAAAGTTAAGGAAACTGATTGGATTCTCACTTTCCAATTATGCTGAGCTCCTCTTATCATTGAGCTTGTACTTTCAACGACAGAGATTATCATGGAGAATGACATTTCCCCTGAGTTTTTCCATTCTGGCTTTAAAATTTATAATTTTGAGAGTGAAATAATGGCGTGGAATTTCGTTCGCCACGTAGAATTAATGCATATGGTAGGGAAGGTGTGGGGACTGGGGAGGCAGGGATGTGAAGTAAACCAAATCAGGAAGGCAAAGTTTGAAATAATCGGAGAAAGAGATAGCATTTTCATAATCCAGGCCCAATCCCATTTTCTGCCATGAATGAGGAAATTCTCAACATTTTTCGCCTCTGAATTGAATGATTTCTTTTTCAAAGCTCTCAATCCAAAGATAAAAATTTCAATTCGGTTTAATTGGACGTTAGCGGGTCATAGTATTTTTTAAAACCGCTAAATAGTTTCTTTTAACATAGATTCTATTGCTTTGAACTAACTACTCGTAAAGGACGCAAATGTAAACGATGGATATACTACCGAGTAAATGTAAACGATGGATATACTACCAAGACTATTGAATTCTTAAAACCGGTCGGTATAAATCAAAAATTATAACACGGTATGCGAATAATAATTACCATTTTTATTTCGTTGAAAACATTTCTATTTCCTGGAAAATTGGGTACGGATATGTATTTCATTTTTAAATTACGGGAGTTTTTATAAATTAAAATAAGTTGTACAGTCATCATGAAAATGCATCTGAGAAAGGTTTCAACTATGACCTCATTCATGAAAGTCACGTGTCCCAACAGTTACAGTTGGTAGCTTCCATGTTTCCATGCCAATTCATCCCTTCATTATGCAAATAGTTTTCATTATGATTCCAACATTGGTACGAGGCGTTTTGTGAGTCGAAAGCGTCCATTTCGCCGAGGACTACTTGGCAAGGCAGAGCGATCGTAGGAGAGGATCCACGAAACAAATGGCCCCCCTCGTCAATGGAGGGCAAGGTATGGGCCGAAGTGGTCGGGATCTCCACGAAGTACACACTTTGTACAGTAAATGCAACGAAGTGTACACTTCGCTGGGAAGCGGGTCGCACACCGTCCCACGAGCCGATATAACAGCCTTGTTGCCGCCCCTAAATCCATTTTGCGAGTGAAAATGCGTACTCAAGGGAAGAGACAAAAGAAATGCCTCTCCCGGCGAGCGCACCCCGACGCGAATGGGGCCGACCGCGCGGTGAGTGGCGCGGAATTGGTCTTTGACGGGGGGGGGCAGGTGTTTTGCACTTTTGGAGGAGGGCGGCAAGAGGGCAATATGGGAGAGGGTTTGGTGAATTTCGCCGAAGACCCCCCATACGGAGTGAAAGGGCGGGGGTGGGGGACAAGAGGAGAGAACCCGACCGCGCCCTTTCTACCCATCGAGGGGCCATGCTAACCTCCCCTCACACTCTCCTCTGCTACCGATCCCCTTCCCATAAATGCAAGCGAAGCTATCTCTCTCCCTCCCTCGCAGCATTTGCCAAAAGTAGGACGGTGTGCGCAGGATCCCCGCTCCCTTCAAACGCCCCCCGCCCCATCCCCCCCCCTGGACTCCCTTGACGACCACCCATAATTCTTCCTCATTTCCTCCTCCTATGCTCGACCACAAACCACCGTTATTTGTTTTCCTTAAATTTCGTCTCTTTTTCCGTCATCACGTAAGTCTCCTTATTCTTTTATATTTCTCGCATGGCGGCAATTATTGCGAGGCTTATTGCGTGAATAATATTTCCATGCGATACCTTCACAGCCGTTAGCAAATGCAATATCAGCAGAATATAGGTTTTTGAGAGTTTTACTCCCTCAATTCGCTCTTGTTTTTTTGCGATAGAATTCATCCCTGTTTTCCAACATTCAGACATTGTGTCAAAACGTTCGAATGGAGCATGGCACAGGGCGGATTAGAGATACAGAATATCGGAAAAGCGGACCAGGAAAAAGTAGAAGCCTTTGAAGTATGGTGCTGGACGAGAAATCTGAAGATTGAATGGTTAGACAGGCATGCATCATGCACAGATTTGCACATCGAAAATATATATATATATATATATATATATATATATATATATATATATATATATATATATATATACATTCATACATACAAAAATTAAATGACAGTGAAGTAAGAGAACAATATAATAGGGAAAAATCTAAGCGAAGAATGAGGTTTGTGGGTAAACCTAGGGAGGGCGTATTAGCACAAGTGACAGGGAAAACAGGGAAGTAGCAGGGAAAAGTGACAGAATATCTAAAGATAAGTACATGTGAAAAATCAATTAGGAGGTAAAACAGAGAATCTATCATGGCATGAGGGAATTGGCATAGGATAGACAACGGAGGGCTGAAGGATCCCAATATTAGGATTGAAACACTGATAATAGTTTCACTCATACAAGACCTTTGAACTAGTTAAAAGAGCGAGGTTATTTTAATGAATGCTTATAAAGTCAGATTAGATTATATTCAATTGCAAGACGCCTCCAGGCAACTCACCTTTGAAACGAACCTAATGATACTCCTTTAAGGTGAGATGCGTTCAATTGCTAACGTTTCTTCTTGTGTTCCTCTTGATTATAAAAGGGTGTCACTTTGATCACAGCTCAATCATACTTTGTGGCCTAACGCACCGACATGTCAGCATAGGTTTAGCTACAATGCCCGTGGCGTGGATCATCTCCAGGATCCTACGCCGAGGAATCCGACGGAAGAGTCTTTCCAGCAAATTCGAGAGAGAAAAAAGCCCGTCATTCACAAAACTGCCCTGCCTTTGAATACTTTCCTGCGATAGACGAGTTGATGAATTTATAATGAAACGTGTCCACGGCAAACTTTAATTAGGTCATGGTTTTCTGCAATTATCTTTAATTATGTTCAACAACCGAATTTAAAAATATTTTCCTACAAAAGCCCAGTTCTTAAAAAAATTAAATATAAACAATTGCATCGTTCCCCAATGTTGCTAATGATTATTTAAATACCAGAAGGCTCCATCCAACATGAAGCCTTAGTTGGACGCAAGTCTTTATAACATGTATTATATCATAAAAATCTACTGCCATTCCTCCATTTGATGTCTCACATTTGTCAAACCTTCTTAATCGATAGTTGTTGTTCTTTTAATTTTAATACATGGGACTGCTCTATGGAAGTCTATAAATAAATATTAAGATCGCAGAGTCCGAAAGGGTATAAGTTTTATCTGTACACTTGATCCCCCCTTCCAAAACATGCTATTAGGTCAAGAATAATGACTGCATTTAATTAAACAAAACAAATGATTTCTGGATGAAATATTATGACAAGTATGAAATTCTAGCTGGAAAAATTCAGTCTGCCCGACGCAGACTGTGCACTTCATTAAATTGAAAAGGCTATGACGAAGCGAGTTCTGGGATATTTTTTGCGAGAAATGTAACAAACGATGCATTCAACTGGATACTGAAGAGTGTTTTATTTTTGTTTCCATTCAATTTACTCCTCGGAGTCCCCTCCTTTCATATGCCCACTCAGCGAGCGAGCACCAATGACCCTCGCCCTGATCCCCACCCCCTTTCAATGTGAGAACGAATCCAACGCTCCAACGGGTCCAACACTGCACCCGCGGCGCATTGACCAATCCCTCAGTACCCTTCCCACACCAGCCGCGTGCATTTCATTATATATAGTCAGCGGCTCTTCCGTCGAGAGCGCCATTTCTCATTGGACTACTGGACACCATCCTTTCCATTTATCGCATTTAATTCTTTTCCTCCCGCAAGGGATCGTCCATAGTTATAGGCAGTCTACATGTTGAGCGAATAGGTGTAGTTGTCACGCGTTGTCTTGACTTTTCTAATATATTTATCCTCCTAGTTCTGCACTTCTTCTGTTTCGAAATGCTTCAAGGATGGATTTCCCTCTGTTCATCCCCAAAATAATACGTCGCGTCCCCGCCATCACTCCACTATACTGGTTCAAAATTATAAGCAATAATACCAAACAGGCAGTTTATTATCCGTCCTTTCATGCCATGCAATATGAAGGTAAATTAATTTCCATTTCGTACACAATGCGTTCATTGTGCGATATTAGCGTTCTAACGTCCCTTCGGCAAACATAACCGGGTGTTAACCAAAATCTGGTAAACAATGCTGTTTGTAATAGAACCCTAGGTGTTGTTTTACAGAGAATTACGCACGGATATAGCCCCGCCCTTCTTTCCCTTCTCCCCCCCCCCACAGTTCACTCTCTTCCCCATCTCCCACTCCCTCCGCTTCCCTCCTCCCTCTTCCCCACTCCCCTTCCCCACCCCATTCCCTGAAGCAGGTCCCGGGGAGGGCGGAGTGGGGAGGTGGGTAAGTGGCCCTGGGCGAGTGCAAATAAATTAGCACCTTCGATGCTTTGGTAAAGAAAGAGAGAGAGAGATGCTTTAGATAAACACAAATCTTAAAAAAAAGGTAAGAGTCATGCTTAATTTGTGGAACGCTTACGCTTATCAGGTGAATCCACTCAAATATTGAACCCTAAAGGTATATTATTGCCAATATATGGTGCGCTTCACTACTTTTTCAAGAGGATTATGTAATTACCGTCTTTCTCTCCAAACATGTCCTCAGGTACATCATAAAATAATTTGCAGAGGTGCTAAATTTCTTAAATAAATTTGGTAATAATGAATCTAAGATAACTCTTCCGAATCAATTACTACATTTTTAAGGAGTTACTAAAGCTAAATTACCTCCCCCAGTTATTTATGAAGACATTACAAATGCAAATTGTTATAAAAGTGATGAATTGTAATCATTAAATGATTTCATAATTTTCCAATTCATAATGTGGTCGTGAATCCATTATTCTGTATGCAAAAGTAGATCCTTATACATATGAATAGTGAACTAATTATAGTGATCATAATATTACAGGGCTTAAGTCAATACCTGCATATTCTAAGAATCCTTGAGGTTATAAATGCCAAAATATGTGCATGTTTCAGTGTTTATTATAAGCATAAAAGGTCGGATTTCTCATTCGCCGTTTCTGGGCGGTCAACTCCAAATTTAGCAAGAAAATTAAAATTTGGCTGTTAGCTTGTTACTGATCACAACTGACAGTATAAATAACAATTGAAGTAAAATGTGAAATTTCCTATTTTGAACAGTTGGTTTGTCCCCCTATTGGCCAAATTTAAGCTCTATAAAAAAGCATCCAATTAAATGCAGCGATATCTTTTTTTTAAATTTTTCTAGTTGATTTCGTTGGAGGCGCAGCTTTGGAACTAAAGTTGAATGCTGGTTATTGTAAACTTTCATCTTCTGTTCTTATCTCCCCCAAAAATTGAATAGATATTTTTCAAAGGCTTTTTTAAAAGTTTTTTTGATTTGTTGAGATAATCATGCCCGCAGCATTGTTAAGTTTATTTATTTTCTGTCGAATTGAATTCCATTTTCGATTGAATTCCATTTTCGAGGAACAATGAGGAATCAGTTTATGCAAACTGTGTATTAGTTTGGTGGGTCGGTAAATCTTCTGAGCTTTAACATAACCGTGGGTTATTTCATTTCGTAGGAGCACTTAATAATGTTAAAATGATGGCTACTCAAAAATAAAGTCCATAAGATACTATATTACTCTGTTGCATAAGGAATTTCATAGGATTTATAATGTTCAAATAGTATTCAAACTTTTTTATGTGTTAAGTGAGCGAAATGGGAAAAAATGACGAAGCGTACCAAAGTAGACAAAAACAGAGAGGCTTCAAGAACAATGAAGACATTCGGCACATATATCGAGTTTCTATTGAATACGGGATAAGAAGCAACAAAGAGCATTCCAAATTTGTATTGTGTTGAAATTAAGAATTCAGAAGATATCAGGTCCTTAAAAAAAGAAAAACGATCAAGCGATAGGGAGAACGCAAACAGAATATGAATAATTCATGGAAAAGACAAAATAGTTTACAGATTAGAAAATGTTCAGTTATTTTCCCATCAGCAAACACAAAAATACTTGAAGTCAACAAGAAAATCGCCATAAGTTTATATGAAAAGCAGCAAAATAAAAATCAAAATGTCTCCGCACTTCCGGGTTCGCCATCCGCGTTAGTTGTCTTCGAGTGGCGACAGTTTCGCTGGCCATCGTCCTGCCCGCGTCTTCAGGTCAGAAGTACTATTGACGCTTTCTTGTCCGCTTTATATAGTGCTGATGATAAAGGACCGCGCTCTGATTGGATAGTCCTTTTCCACACAGTGTTTAATGGATATCCATCGTCCCTGTTGATGTTTCGTGGGTTTTTTTATGATTTCAAGTGCTTCGCGGATGTGCCGGGGGAAAACGGGCTTGTCCTTTGCAATTACTTCCGCTCCCTCGGAATCGATGACGTGTCCCGACTCACACCAAGCATGCTCAGTGACGGCGGATAAATTTTTTTTCTATCGCCCTACAATGTTCTTTAACCCTTTTTTTGAGTGATCTGCAGGATTCCTTGAAGTAAGATCCACTGAAGGAGTACGGTACTGAGTATACGCCTTCAGATAACTCCTTAGGAATGTTGTCTTTTGGTCCATGTAAGAAGCAGTTTGTTTTGGCCAATAAGTTAGACCTTGTCACCATGTCGCGTTTGTTTAGGATCCTGGCTATCCTTGCGGAGGTCGGTCCCTGCGACATATGGAGATATGGCGACTCGTGCCCTTGGTTGGGCTGCTTCTTCCTCTCCGTTGTCATGGCTGGTCAGCTGACGTAATTTACAAGTATTTTCCACCTTCGTGGTCCCTTTTAGGATCATGTCGGTCTTGCATCCATTTCTGCGTAGCGCAGTCGTCAGGTGTTTCAATTCCGCCTCCAAGGAGTCAGTGTCGCATAAGGTGTACTCCCGATGCACGAGAGTGGACATCAAAGCAGCGGCCATTTGAGATGGATGGTGATGCGAGCTGAAAGTGTATTCTCCTCGCATTATTTGCCCGGATATTATAGTCTTTACCTCTTTTCCGCGAATGGCCCCAAATATCGATAATTATTGCAAGCACAATGTCTAATGCCATCAGGGGTGCGGCCAAAAGTGTGGGGGAAAGAGGATAGCCGATCACCCGTACGAACTCATCAGCTGACCCTGATGACCTCTCTCCTCTTGTCATCCCCTCTTTGGGATGTGATCAATAAATTTCACGATCAAGCAGCGGATGCGCCGAGTTTCTGAGGCCCGTTTTCCAATTTGCCGGTGACTATTTCCAATTGCCATGAATTACTGTTGGTGGCTCTTTGAAGTTCATAGCTTATAACTAATGGCTTAAGTGGGGTCATGAAGGAAGCATATTAATGATTGACACAAAATATGAGACTTAGCCTGATGAATGCATGTAATTTTTCGTCTTTGAGTGATCCTCATATCCCAGATACTCTTGATTGCTCTCTTTTCCTCACTCTTCTCAAGTTTTGAGGGAAATTATTTAAAAAAAGAAATGGAATCTAAACAATACGGGATAACCATGAAAACCAACCCTGATGAGTCAATAGATACACACACATACATATATACACACGCACACACGAGGGTGCATGTATAAAAATAAATACAAATGTATTTCTTACCCATGTAGTTCCCTCTCATTTTAACGCTAGTTTTTTTTTGCGCTTCTGCGCACCAATGCTTCGCTCACGATTCTCTCATCATGGCTCTTGCAAACGCGAAGCTCTGGCGGGCGCGTGATTGCGTGAGGCTATGAGGCCGAAGTACGAACCGTCGGAGGTCACAGGACAAGGCATTTTGTAAACGCGGACAATATCCGCAGCGATCCCGATGAGGGGTGACCTCCTTGGGGAGTGTCGAGCATATGCACACGTATATATTTATACATTCAAACACAAAAACACGCCAAACGGCGAACACACATTCATTGACATGTGTGTTCCTATCCCTTTTCCTTACATCTCCATCTATGTGAATGAATATATATGAACATACATATATATACATAATATTCCACGCCTTTTTAAAAGAATACCCAACACTCACCCTACGGCAGACCACCCCCGCATCCATTTACCCTCGTCATAGCTGTCACAAAACGTGCGACGGCGCGTCGTAAAAAGGTCCGCGGACGCTCAGGCACTCCAGAGATGAGAGAAGGGCGCGGTTACCCACCCACAGCTCGGAGGATTCACCCCTTACACACACACACACATGTGAGGGTAGCACACCTCCCTCTACCACCTCACTCTCTACCTCACTCCACCCTCTCAACTGCCACTTTCTCTCTGCCCCCTCCTAACTATACCTCCCCCCTTCTCTCTATTTCTCCCCCCTCTCTCTCTACCTCCCTCCACTCCCCTCTACCCCCTCTCTCTACTGCCACCTCTCTCACTTACCCTTCGTACCTCCCTCTCTCCCCCACTCCATCTCCATCTCTTTGTCCCAACAAACTTCTCCGTCTTTCTCGCATGGGGATGAGTTATGCGTACGGGTGCATTATCGGGGGAAGTTTTCCGTTCAATAGTGGGATTTGGACAGACTAAAAAGAATCACCTAGAACCTTGAGCCTTTTGAGTACTTTCGCAATGCACAGAAACTACTGGTGTCTCATTTCATCATTCCCAAGATACGGTCTTTTTCCATCACCCTCGCCCTTCTAAAATCGCCATCTTCTTCATTCTTCTCCGCTTACGTAATATTCTTCTCTATTCTATAACCGATGAATCCTTTAAATTATTTCCCTTTACCCTCCCAAGTGCCCCTTCCGTCCATTTTTCTTTCTGCTGTGAATTATAAATATTCTTCCAATAACCTCCTCTCTTTCCCGCCCACACTCAAAGCTGCATCGCTATCCTAATTCCAAACCACCTCGTTCCCGAAACCCTTCTCCAAACTCACACCCTTAAATGTCTCCAATTTATCCTTATCCTTTAAAAAGCAGATTTCGGAACTTTGTATTGATTGCTTCTTATTTGAAGCTTTTTACACACCCTCACTAAAGATCTACGTCAATTAGTGTCAGAACTACTATACTTGAAATAAAATTACTATATTTATGACCTATATTTAAATGATAAGTACAGCCTAGGGGACGGACCTTCAACTCCTCACTGAAGAACCCAGAATCAAACCCGGGCGAAGCCTATGGACGCCCGCAGCCATAACTTAGTCCCATAATTTATCGGGCACAACGTCTTCCAGTGTATCTGTAAAGGTAGCAGGGTAATGCACCTCCTCCCTCTCGCTACGATTTTTTCTACATCCCCACCTTCGGATTTATTACTGCGTTTTTTTAGGAAGTAGAATAAAGTTAGAAGTTGTAGTTGTAGTTGCCGACCCCGTTGGCGGCGGGGTAACGTCCTCGTCTGCCATTCCAAGGGTCGCGGGTTCGATTCCCGCCTGGGTGAATTTTCCTCCATCTAGGGCTTGGGTGTTTGTAAATGTGATCATTGTTATCGTTGTTAATAGTTCGATGTAAAGGCCAGAATCTGCTGTTTTCGGACTTATACTGAATAAATAAATAAATAAAATAAAAACCCACTGTCCTTTAAGAACTCCGAAATGAACACAACCAACTGTAATTTCAAATCATCTCTTATCACTCTACAAATGCAGATTTTGGCCTTTTTAATGCCCTCAAACTTGAAATCAATGAACCGCAATTCGTATTTTTAGCACAAATATTTCATGATGAATACTTGCGGCTGTGTGGACGTCAAACCGTTTCACTCCCGGCCTTTTGGCCATCCCGATGAGAAATACTCGTTGACCACAGCGGGAAAGCGGACATTCAAAAACACGAAATCAAACACTTGAGATTCAACTGAACGTGGAGAGTTTGTCTTTTTGAACCCAAATCAATAGAAACAGCAAATTTGGGGCGCCCGATGAGAAAGAGAGAGGAGCGAGAAGGGAAACCACTCCGCCCGCGAAAACGTTCATTTCCTTTCCCTGTCATGCACGTCCCTCCGTCAGTCTCGAGGAAATTTCCGGATGAAGATCACTGGGGGATGGAGAGGGCGAGCGCCTTTCCCCTTGTCTCGAGGCTCTTTCCTCCCCCCGCTCCATTAGACCAGGTTCCAATTTTACGAGTCCAGCAAGCATGCTGTGATTTCATGGCGGGAGCTATAAAACGCCACGGCCCTCCATAAAATACGGGCGAAATCGCAAAAGCGTTTTGGCAGAAGTCGTATTCATGGGCATCACCTATTGCCTCATCAGTGGTATGTCACGCCTCTCTTTCCGTTCCGAGAATTGCGAGGACTTAGAAAGACGCAAATACGATGACATCAGCTTAACAAGCAAATAAATAAATAAATATATATATACATATTATTTATATTAGAGAGGGTAGAATGTTGGGCAAAAGAGGAAAGGGAAGGAACAGGATAGGGATGTTGGACGGGATGAAGGGAGGAAGAAAGTACTCAGAGATGAAGAGGGACCTGATATAGAGTAGGATGATAGATTTTGTGTTTTGTTAGGAGTAATAAAATATTTTTTTGGTAGTTGTGTCTATCCAAAAACCTACCTTAATTGGTAGATTACCTTAAAAAAAATGCATATTATTAGGTAATCTACTGGTTAAGGTAGGTTTTTGGATAGACACAGCTCCTAAATAAATATTTTGTGGCTCCTAACAAAAAACAGCATCCTACTCTACATCAGGTCCCTCTTCAGCTCTGAGTGCCTTCTTCCTCCCTTCATCCCGTCCAACATAACTATCCTGTTCCTTCCCTTTCCTCGTTTGACCAACATTCTCCCCTCGATCACAGCCTTCAACAACCTACTGCCGGTCAAAACCCCATTCATCCACTTTGCCTGCCTCCAAAGGATTTCTCCCAATAAACCCCTCTCTTCACCCACCATACCAAGTACTTCCTCATTTGTTTTCTACTCTGTCCATTTTACCATCTCCATTATTCTCCACACCCACATTTCAAAAGCCTCCAATCTACCTCTATCCTCCTGCTTCAATGACCACGTTTCCGCACCGTACATAGCTACGCTCCATATCAAAGTTTTTACGAGTCTTTTAGCTTAGCCTTTTTCTTTCTATAAAATCGCATAACCTTTGTTTTATTAATATTGATTCTCATCCCACACCTGTGGCACTGAATTTCCAATTCACTCAGGAATTCTTGCAACCCTTTGGCTGATTGACAAAACTAAATCTTGGTCATCAGCAAACCTAACTGATTTTACGAATTCCCCGCCCACTTTCATTCCCACCTCCAGTTCTTCCCATGCCTCTTTAATCATTTACTCTGCGTACAGGTTGAACAGCAACGGTGATCATGGGCACCCTGCCTTGCACCTCTTCCTAACACTGCACATCCTGACTCCCCGTTCCCCACTCACACATGAGCAGTCTGAGACATGTACAGGTTGCGTATTAGCCTCCTTTCCCTCCAATCTATTCCTATTTTCTTCAATATACTCATTAGCTTTTCCCAATTCACTCTAACAAACGCTTTTTCGATATCTACGAAACAGGCAAATACCTCCTGTTTGTATTCTATATTCCTCTCGATTAATAATCTCATTACTGCAATGGCATCACGCGTACCTCTCCCCTTCATAAAACCAAAACTGATAATCCCCTAAGTAAACATTTGCCCTACTCTCTATCCTTTTGTTTATGATCCTGAGAAAAACTTTAGCTGCGTGGGATATCAAACTTATCGCCCTGTAGTCCTCACATGACGTAGCGTTTACCTTTTTCGTAATAGGAACTAACACTGATCTCAAAAAGTCTTCCGGCCAGATTCCTTCCTCATAAATACTACGAATCAGCCCATATAGCCTCTTCCTCCCACGTTTTCCTAACCATTTCATTAGTTCCGCGGAAATGTTATCCACGCCCACGGCCTTATTTAGTTTCATCTCCCTTAATGCCCTTTCTATCTCATCGTCCTGGATGCCTGGACCTAAGCTATCTTCCTCTACGTCATATTCTTTTTCAATGTCTAACTTTGTTGGTCGAAGTTCTTTAGTATACAGTTCTTCTATATATTCCTTCCATCTCTCTTGGATATTTCATATATATATATATATATATATATATATATATATATATATATATATATATATATATATATATATATATATATATATATATATATATACTATAGTATGTAGTATATATATAGTATATGTATATTTATATATATAAACACAGATGTAGATTATTAAACCATAGAGACACAAATAGAGACACAAAGAAAGGACACTCACAATATGTTGTTTTGACGTCTCGACGGCTCGGCCGTCGTCTTCAGAATCCGGCTGAGCCGTCGAAACGTCAAAACAACATATTGTGAGTGTCCTTTCTTTGCGTCTGTTGTTTTATATATTTGTGCGCCGCCGAAGAGCGTTCCATTTCTAAGATATATATATATATATATATATATATATATATATATATATATATATATATATATAATACACAGTAACACACAATATAGAAACACAAATATAGAAGAACACTCACACGTTATTTCTTAAGAAATAACGTGTGAGTGTTCTTCTTCTTCTTTTTTTGTCTTTTTTTGTTTTTTTTGTGTTTCTATATTGTGTGTTACTGTGTATTGTACTATTCGGCACTTCCGTGTTACGTCTACGAAAGTATATATATATATATATATATATATATATATGTATGTATATATGTGTGTGTGTCGCGGTAATCCAAGGGGTAGAGCGTGGACTGCTTACCGGAGGGTCCTGGGTTGGATTCCCGGGCAAGGCACTCTGGGCACCTGCAGCTCCACCCAAGCTATGTGATTTTTCGGGTACCAGTGGTTCCGGGGAAACCATAACCGGCACAGGGAAAGGAACTCCCTGATGTGTGAATTTCACACGCCGTCGGGCTTAGTACTGGGTGAACTCTATCTACCATCACCTACCAAACCGACCTTCGGGTTGATTAATGTGTTTATGGTTATATATATATATATATATATATATATATATATATATATATATATATATATATATATATATACACAGTCAGATTTTGCCGCAAAAGTTTATACTTTCATGGATGGAATCCTTACAGTTATTACAATATGAGATTTTAATTCTTGAATTTCAGGTTCGTGAAAAACCTACGCTAATGATATATTTCAGGTTACAAAGAATGAAGGTCTTATATTCGAATCCGAAGAATGCCCCAGGTTACTCACAGCAGGTGTACATGCTATTTCTTCTCTGGGAACCCACAGGCACCAGGGAAGTCAAATTGGCCACTCGTATTACCTTTCATAAACCACCTAAGAGAACTGAATTCAAAGTGTCCTCCACACATGCCAATCAAACAAATAGTCAGGTCATTAGCTGTGTCAGGTGAGTGAGGTTCCGTGCAATTCGCAGTATTTTACCAGGTATGTCCCTCAGGAATGAATCGTGAGAAACATACGTTGGACGTCAGCCCAGGGAACTTTGAAGGCACTGTCTGCGAGCGAGATAGCTTGGAGAGCTGCCACAAATAATCTTGGTAGTGATAGCCTATAATAATGATGATCCTCTATCGGCAAGTTTCTCAAGATGCTTTTCCTCGTTAGTATAGGTGGCCCAAATGATTGCATCGGCATATCTCGTACAACCGGAATCCACTATTTCGGACTTAGCCATGTTATGGGTTGTTTATCTCTTTCCCTACTCCAGATAATCCAGCATCTGATTGACTTAAAATATAAAAGCAATACAATCCTACCATAGAACGACGGTCCTGGTAACCCCTCGCGGGCCGTATTCAATTCCATAATGGTCTGGAGATGGCTCGTGGGCCGCACCTCGCCCCGGTCATCGGGGAAGGAATGGCTTACCATCGAAAGAACATCTCCGAGGTTCCATCTCCTTGACCTCACACACACCGGAAGTACGGAGATTGATTAGCGCCCTCACTTGATTATTCCACACCTTCTATATGGTGACCGCAAAAGTAACAAAATGTATTGATTGAATGAAAAAAAAACAAATGAGCTACTACGACTAAACGTATTTTCTTGTTCTGGATGCTTCACGGTGGGCATGACCAAAACAAAGCCCTCGCATATTCATACACACGAAAAAAATGACAGGAAAAAAAAGAGGGAGAAAGTAAATGTAATGTATCACCATTGTCATAATGAAGACGTCTCGTTACCGTACAGAAAATATTATTTCCCTTAAAGTCAACTACATGGCAGTGACTTGGCTAATTGCAGTGCCTGTGATCATTGAATTGTATATCTTACGTCATGGTGTTCTATTATCACAAAATTCCGCACGCCGCATAGATTTTTGCAATACCCTCATAATTTATATCAGGTTACAAGATTAATTTTATATTCCATTCCACACTAAGCACTACGCTGTCCTTTAACCGCTTTGAGAAAAAACACACTATGGGTGTATTTGATTAAGTCATCATCAATTTTTTTCAAAATTAAGATATTGGAGAAGTCCCGGGGACTATTTCCGAGGCGCAATATTTTTAAGATTCTTTTATTCTGTAAAGTAAGCTAATTTCTTCTGGCATTATATCTCATGACCAGTTTTCCGAAATAGCTAGTTGATAATTTTAACTTCAATCAATTTCTCATTATTCAAACTAATAGACAAATATTGCTATAATATACTTGGAAAATTCTTTGGCCGTCAGGGAATGGTACCGTAAATTTTTCTAATAGAGTGACAGTTAAAATTAAGGTTCGCCGAATTTTTTTTCGAAATATTAGTGGAGGTAATATGAGAAGTTATTAAAATGATAAAATTCGAGACAACGTAGAAATTAATATAAAGTATACATGATAATTGGCCATATTTTCAAAGTATCCCTACTAGCGCAAAATAAACTAATTGAGTATCTTATTATTGCCATAATAGGGGCCATAATATCAAGGACTTGCTTTATATGGTCAAATATTTAAAATATTTTGTATATTTAGAGGCATCTCTTTTATTTTATAAAAAATCTATTCATTTCAAAATAGTATTTTAAAAGATTTATTGATAGTGAAATATAAAAATTCAGTGATGCGAATGGGATATATATATATATATATATATATAAATGAAAAGTAATTGAAGGAACAAAATTTCTCTGATGCATGAAATATACCGATTAAGGAGATAATTCCTAACATGGTGTAATGATAAAACTATTTCCAGGAAATGAATAGTTTTCCTCCTCAAATAAATATTCCGAATTGTTGTGCAGTAAATATTGGCGTTTATGTCAGTATTTTACTCGTATACCGTTTTGGGAATTCTTTAATCACCACGAGTACGGCAAGAATTCATGATTAGGAGCACATTTTCAAATATGTAATTCAATGAAGTTAAAATACCATTCCGTTCATTTTCGAAACGAGGAAACGAGACTTTGCAAAATAATGTATAACCTTGCATTTTATTATAAATTACCTATAACTAGTTGATTTATGGCTCTTATTCCAGGAATTTTAATAGTACACGGAAATGTATAAAAAAATCAACATGTAAATATGTCATAGTTAGACCTGTTTTTTAATTAAGAACCAGTCTTGTAACTAATGCACTGTCATCAATTAAAATATGTAAAATTATTAAAGCGCCTCATTAGCTACTAAACATAGTTCTATTGCTGAGTAATATATACATGCCACAAAGATAAGTGGCGATAAGAGAGTGTTCAATTATCATTTTAATCTGGAACACCGAGTGCCATATGGTACAAATCAAAATATGTGGCCAATTCCTCTTCGTCGTATCTCGTTGTTATACAAATATATTTATGCTCTTGTTAAACCACAACTTTTCTTTGGTTACGGGTTTTTGATGATGTGATTATTCATTTTACAAATAACTTTAGTTCCTTTGTTGGTTCGCTCCATTAATTTCATTTGTGAAATTGGATCGGTGATACTTTTGTCATTCGGCAACCGAAAACCGAGCCGCATCAATGCGGTAATTGGTTTTTGTGGGGTTGAGGACAGGAGTGCGGTGCTGTCTTAAAACGCGGACCTTCTTCTGTGGCAACATCTCCTCGCAACGTCCCATTCTAAACCCCCCCCCCGAAGATCCGGAGGGAGCGAGGGGGTGGATTTTCGGTGGGGGTGGCGGATACGTAGAGAAAGGAGGGGGAAGGAGGCGCTTCCGAATGCGAGTGAAGCGTCTAAGGGCGCCAATCTACCGTCGGGCGCTCCTCCTCTGCCTCCCCCCTGACCCTCTCTCTTCTTCTGCTTGTAGATATACTGCCTGCTGTGCGTGGTGTCGCAGTACCAAGAGTACAAGGCGGGCCGAGGGACGGCGCAGTATGAGGATTTCACCGGACGGGTGAGGAGTGTGTTCACCGCCACCCCAAGGGTCTCCCCCCTTCCCAATCACGACGAATCCTCGTGGCCGAAACCCTATCCAAACGCACACACATCTTCCCGAAGGGCGCGCTCCCTCCACCCCTTGCGGGGAAGATGATACTCGGGAGTGTATACTTCGGGGAGTGTATCCTCCTCCATTTGATTACTCTGAGACGAGTATCTCGAGGCCCGTACGTTCACAGGAATGCTACTATTGAGCAATGGACATTTGCAAAAAAGATTTCAGCCCACCCACACAAGGATATCACATTCCGAGTCCTATAGTCACATGCAACGCAATAGTATTTTAGGTGGCTCTGATTAAAGACGATTCTTTCAACCCTACTAGTTAATTGATTGATTAAGGTGTTCATTATATTTCACAATGAAATATGGAAATAATGTATTATGCTAATATTTTATCGTTTTTTCTCTTTCCGTACTACATCCTAGTCAGCCGGTTTATCGACCTTCATTGGCTTACATTGGCCGACAATTTTTCAGTATTTTTCCTAGTAGCTACTTATTTTCTTCTGGAAACATGAGTGGCTAATCAGGAAGCTTTCTTTTTATTTACAATATTCATAACATAATTAACCCTAAGGCACTAAAAATCGGTTCCTAGGACGACGAACAAGTGAACTTGTACCGGTGGGTGCGATATCTTATGATAAATTCAACTTTTCGAAACTACCACCATCTTTATATCTCTAACTTTGAAAACATTTCACTGGAATTAAATCATTACTCTTGCGTCTAAAATGTGGCAAGGATTTTTTCCGGAAATTTAGGCACAAATTAAGATTTGTGTGTTCCCTTTTGGAAAATTTGCGCGATAGATAATTCAATTTATTCAAATGCGATAGTGAAAGATTTGCGGTACGATTCAGGAATTTTAAGAGAACTTTGTCAGGCTTCTCAGGTCAGGTTTATTACGTACCCAGTACTTGGCTACCGAGGTTGATCAATTACGCGCGGCTGAGGCCATCGACCCCTTCGGCGTTCAGGTCGCCTCACGCAGATAAAAATGACGACAGATTTCAAATGGGGTCGTTTCTTAAAATTTATTTTTGAGAATACTAGAAAATAATGAGCAAATAAACCTCTACAATTCACTCTCAAAAATCTCACTCATCCCCGTCTGTTGGTGCAAGCATGAAAGGATAACGGAGAATACGGAGAGAGATTGTATGCGTAAATGTATAGTAATCTTGCTATCGTATCAGCGCAGTCCATTTCATTCAAAGCACTGAAGTTTCCTTTTTAATAACCAACAAATTCTAAGCAGACTAATCAGCCTACTAATGCGAATTAAATCCTAATTATGTCCTTTTACAATCCCAGTCATAAAAGGACGCTAATGGGGTTCGAATGAATTATTAAACAGTTACTAAAGTCGCAATAATTAGATTTCACCGTTTTTGAGGGTTCTTAGCAACGATATTATTGCATAATTAGTTATAACGAGTTTAATTTGAACTAAAAGAGATTTAAGACACACAAATAAATCACTTTTTGGGGCTTGCCAAACATCCTAGCAATCGAAGAAAATAAATCAATATCACGTCACATCACTCCACGTGGAAAAAAGTTTTATCCGTGGCCAATGATAGCAAAAGGGGAGAATTCCATATTTTTATCGCCAAAAACTATTCCACCATACTTTCTCATCCTTCGATTTCCTCAAGTGATTTCCAGTACCGTAGCGCTATTGAAAAATATTGTACCGCAGTTTCGTACTGTAGCACTTCTTGACAAAATATTTTTTGCGGGTGTTTGTACGACTATGCCACGTACCTTATAAGCATTGAAATATGCAAATACTAAAATGCATGACCAAGTGGGATGAACATTTTCGAGAAAAACTATAGCTCAAACGTTTTGAGGATTCTTCGAATTCCAATTCATTCTGAAAAATCCTCCTCCATCCCGTTAGTGCGTGAGAGCAAGAAAACCCCGTTCCGACGGGAAGATCTAAATCATTTTTCGAAGTCTGAAAGCCAAAGAAAAAACTGACACTTTTATACATCAGAAATATTGGTCCTTTCGGTTTTGAGAAAGGAAGATACCATATGAACAAAAATGATAAGAAAGAGTAATGGAACGCTTTGAAGAAATGTTGAATTTCTAAAACACTCTACCTCAGAATATACGACATTCCATGCCACAATTCCGTGCCGTAATTTTAATTCTAGTCTAAATCATTTCGCATCGTACCAAACGACCACCATTGGCCGTGATGTGTTGAAAATATTTTTCAAATACTGAAACAATTGGTATATATATATATATATATATATATATATATATATATATATATATATATATATATATATATATATATGTATATGTGCGTATGTGTGCGTGTGTGCGTGCGTGTGCGCATTACTTTCATAATAGACCATGTATATATGTATGCAAGCGAGTTCTCAAATTCCAGTGATTCAGCCACCTGGTGACCAGCACTAGCAAAGTAATCAATGTAAAATGTGAATTATTGAGGGTATTGACTCCTAAGGGAAGTCAGTGGCTAACCATTACTCTTCATGGATGATTGTTTCTTCACACGAGTGGCCACCTATCAAATGACAATCTCTCTTCCCTCTTTACTCCCCAAGTATCCGCATTGCCTCACCCCTGCCACACACTCAGAACATTTAGCCTTCTCATACGTACTTCCTCTTAACCCTTTCCCTCCTGTGATTTTATCATTCAGCCTGTCCATTGCCATAGCCTTAAAATTACCTAACATTTTGCCATCGACTCAAAGGGTAAAAAAAGCACAGGCAAAAAGGTGTTAAACTTTATCATTAATATGTAGTTATTTTACCAATTATTCTCTAACCATTAGGAATATTTTAAGCAGACATATTTTTAGATTGACTGTTCGTTTCCCATGCAAATTTTAACCTTCCCCGGATTTCATTGGGAAGGTAGCAGGTGCAGTGTTGCATATTTCGTATTCAATGTGTTTCTCCTGAGGAGATCCTTGCGGTGTCCGCCACACCAAACGCTAATGGAGGTCAACTTCCCTCCGGTCCCTTGCCGATCATTTCCGACTCTAAAAGCTTTTCACTCCTCCGATCGTGAGAAAATAAACAAATAGGCCTATGCCCAAGGCTCTCAAACGGGATGAAGTTTACGTTTCACGCGAAAATATTTTTCTCTTTCGCAGGAAAATGATCGTAGGAATTTTTTTATAGATCTGAAAATACAATGGCTTTGCGAGTAACGATACAGCATCAATATTTCTTTGTTAACTTCGACCTCAACACACTCCAATAGAGATTCCATGAACACGTCTCCCGCCTTTGTGGAGCCGTTATTCGTCATCACTCCACAGCGTTGAGGTGCGTCAATTCCCATGCCAGACAGCCGGAAGTTGGCAGAATTCAATATCCCCAGGTGTGTAGCCGAGGAATGATATGACAGTGAAAATTGAATGGCGCTCTCTATTGAGTTAAAAAAAGGTTATTCAGATATGCCAATTCCTACACCAAAAATGCCCCTTAAATAATATTTAACTAGATAGTCAAGTACCTGGCGCTCTAGAGCTCAATAATTGAATACATGCGAATAGTGTGCAGGCTAATTTTTATAACAACGAATGCTATTAATTTATGATTAATTTCAAAGCATTAAATTTTCAGTAAACAAAAAACTTAAAGAAAAGCGATATAAATAGGTCTTAATTATCGTAATAAGTAAACTTTTTCAGGCATATTGGGCGAATTGTTATTGAGAAACCTTTCACGGTGTTAATGGAGTTTCAATGGTAAATGTTTCGCCATCAATGACGAAGAATCAAAAGGAGTGCCGGGCTGACGATAGTTTGTTTCCATCTTAGTTTACTAGAAGTCGGTTTTCCTTTCAAAGCATATAGTCAGGCGTGTAGTACTAGTATTTGCTGTCTTTCATTTTTTTAGGGCTGTATTAATGACAGTTTATGGGCTATCGATGTTAACGAATAGAAAATACCGCTCTTAATACCGGTGTTTTTGAGTGATATTCCTTATCTTAACAAAAATATTTCAAAATAAACTTTTTGTTGTTTTTTCACTAATCGATTATAACCATCGATAAGCGGGGAAAACCTGAGATACGCGGAGTCCACTTGGAAGGTCGTTTTTCACGCGAATCGTAACCTCTTCCTAAGCAAATTAACCTTTTTCTTGGAGGGTTTTCGATATTTAATTTCAATTATTTCGGATTACTCTTTCCTATTGGACTAGAAAACATGATAAATAACTCCTAGTTTGTAGAATCATTGCTAAATGAATATAATACATAATTTATTTGTATCATTACTGTTAATCAATCCCATAATTCAAGATTGTTTAAGTTAATTTCACTGTTGGTACTACTGCAAAGATTGGTATAGTTTGACCTGTGTAAGGACTAGAGTTATAAAAGGTAAAGTACGCACCCCAGGATCGGTGGAAGACCGACACAATTACGATATATGTATTGGTATTTTTCGCGACGATTGAAAAATTGCTAACGCACAAAATTGATAAAAATAACAGTTTCAGTTTTAACTTTGTGGAATTCCTTCATGATGAGGGTAAAGAAAGAAACTTTGCACTTCCACATAAAGATTTAATATTCCACACGACCATGGTTTCGATTCTGCGCATCATTGAAGAATTGGTCGTGAAATATTAAATCTTTTTGTGGAAGTGCAAAGTTTCTTTCTTTACCCTTAGTATGAAATTGATTATGCGACTTAATTGCAATTAACAATTGACTAATTTGCAGTGAAGATCAGCAATTAATCGGCACATTCAGAAATTCCCAATGAGAGAGCAGAAGAACGATAGAGCTATGAAGGGTTAATACGAGGGCAGTCCAGAAAGTAGCTTACGTTTCGGCCTAGCTTGGCGACGGGTAGGGGGGCTAGGGCCTCTCCATCTTGGTGTCTAAACGTCCCTGCTACACTCAGTGCGCATCATGCCGTGATAGTAAGTAGACTGTGTTTTTTCTACTTTGCTCACTGCAAACTGTTAAAATGTGTGCCACAATGGAAAATCCCTGCTAGCCGGCCAGCTACTCTTCAGGAGGGTTCATAAAGTAACTTAGGTTTTTAAATAAAATATATAACTAATGACAAGACGTTTTTTTATTTATATACATTTGAAAGGTGCATTCTTAAAATATCTTCAATCATAGTTGCCATTCAAATCGAGGCATTTATCATAACAATACACGAAATTCCGTGTCTAAAGAAATCTGCCGCCTTACATTTTAAGCTATGTTTTATACAAACTCGCAATTCTGCCTCACTGTCAAAGCGAAGTGTTGCTAGCCACGTCTAGCGAGAGATCGTTAATGTAAATTGGTGATTCACGAATATTTTAGTTGATTGTTACCGCCAATTAATCGGTCACAAGGTTAGACTGACCACTGTCGTCGTGAAAATTGGTGAGGTCATTTTTAAACTGAATGTACTTCTGCCTCACTCCACCTTCCCTCTTTATTCCGTCTCCGTACACTTCACAAAGTTGCAAATGAATTTTAATTAACTTGTGGTTTTTGTCAGTAATAACCTAATCACAGTAATAACCTAATCACTTCACAACTCGCGGGAATTTCCATTTTAGCACACATTTTAACAGTTCGCAGTGAGCAAAGTAGAAGAACCACGGTTTTCACTTCACAACAGCCGGATGTGTACTGAGTGTAGGGACGTTAATACACCAAGATGGTGTCTCTAGCCCTAACCACCGCCACGCTAGACCGAAACGTAAGTTACTTTCTTGACAACCCTCGGAGGAATCGGTACAATAGAGATTAAATTTTTTTGTTGCACTTAGCGGTTAGCTATTTTTATATTCGGTTTATTAACCGCTTTGGCTTTAGTAACCACTATTTTAAATGTTGTTCATCTCTCCATTCGTCACAACTTGCAATACTTACTATTACAATCGAGGCGCCCCACGTCCGAATTAACTAGAAATAGAACCGTAAGTATTTGTCGGAGTAGCAAACACCTAAGTAGTATTGATAACTGTGCATATCATGATATTATTATACAATAATCTTCTTTAATTACAAATTCACATGCCTTATTCATTTAAAGCGTGGCAGCTCGCCTGCGCCTCCTCTTCCTTCGTTTGCCCAAAATCATTTCCCCATGGGCCTCTGCCGCGTTGATTCGTCGACGAGTTATTTACGGCGTCGAAGGCGCAGTCTGCTTTCTCCTACCTGCACCTGATTTCTGTTATTGAGCAAACCTCTACCAGTCGCATGGTGTTCAAATAAATGCTGATGAGGAAGATTTTATCCTGTTTACGTTTTGGTTTAAGGAGGAACAAAGTTAATAAAATAAAATGAAAACTCCTACAGCCTTAATAAGTTAGCACCACTCGTCCCACAATGAAAACAAAATGTTGTGTTGTGATGGTTTGTGGAATAAGAAATTCCACGAAAATGACCAACCATAACCTCTCAAACCAGAATACCCTTCTGCAGTAGTTTGTGGGAATTTTACCTCCTCGCCAGTGACCAACTACAGATCCAAACACTAAAATACAATTGAGATCATTCACAGGGTTAAAGGGACTCCGTTAAGGATGCCCGGGATTATGAACAAATATACACTATCCGTGACTGTTTACGGGAATAAATTCCGCGTCAGGGAAAACCACAGTGCTGACACAATCACGAGGACTCAGAAAAACAATCACTGACACATTCAAAAAGGGCCTCACAAATATAAGAATATTACTCAAACCAAGCAAAGTTAGCAAAAAACAGAGAAAGACAAGAGTATTGCCATCAAAAGCCACGGATAGTGTACATATATCTGTTCATAAGCCCAGGTATCCTTAATGGAGTCCCTCATGGTAAACTTCTCGCAGAGCTGGAAGAATATGGCATGGATGGAAGTGTCCTGGGTTCGATTAAGGACTTATGCAATGGTCGGGTACAGAGAGTAGATGTGAATGGAGTTGGCTCAAGTGCGGTGGAAGTTACTTCGGGTGTGCCCCAGGGAAGTGTCATCGGACCCCTTTTATTCCTACTTTGCGTTGACAACGTTGACTCCGTGGTCACCAGTTGGATGCGTTTGTTTGCCGATGCTGCTGTAATTTACCGTGATATCCGTGACTCTGAGGACACAGTAGCTTTGTCGGATGACCTTAGTGTTCTGCAACGCTGGTGCGACGCTTGGCAAATGGAATTGAACTTAGAGTGGTGCGTGGTCATGAAATTTGGAGGGAGAGCAATTCTCACCCGAACGCCTGCTGCATTGGGAGCACTGAAGTGGGGTGTGTCGACTCAATTGGGGACCTAGGCGTTGCCCTTGCTCACGGTCTCTCCTCGGGTGAGTGTGTGGACAGGCAAACAAAGGGTTGGGATTTTTTGGAGGATTGCTGGGTAAGTGTGAAGTGCTCCGTGAGTGTGAGTCGAGGAGGGGTGTTGTCTGTCGTTGGTTGGGCCTCGTCTGCAGTGTGCTGCGGGTGTATGGGATCCTCGCGAAGTTGGATTGATTGCCGAGTTGGATCGCGGGCCGGGTGAGGGAGCTGGATTTGTGAAAGGTTGTGATAAACTTGTTAGCGTGTCCAGGGTAATGGAGTGGCTGGGCTGGGAATTACTCGCGTAGCGACGGTTGAACTGCGGATTGGGGCTCTTGCATGGGTTGGAGGGAGGTCTCTTTGGCAGTGTTGTTGAGGGTGTGTTGCTGCCCCCATCGTGCTGCGGCGGGAGGGATCATGTCGGTAGGGTTGAAGAGATTGAGCGTGGAATGGGTAGGTTCGGGATGTAGAGTAAGAAATAATACATCCACTACATTTCTATGGTAGGGGAATTATTCTTTTTCAATTTCTTCCTTTTTTTTCCCTTCTCCGCGCCTCCATCGGACACCGCTTTGTACTCGTACTCAATCCCACCCCGCCGTGCATGCATTCCAGCCCTCGAATCGAGGTCATGTCACCCTTCCGCCTTTCTCCCTCAGCTCCCCGTGATCCGCTACGAAGCGCCCCAGGGTGGCGCCAGCATCCAGAGCAGCTCGAAGAAAACCCTGCCGTCCGCCGTGGCGCCGACTTCTTCCTCGCCGCCGCCCGACCTCAGTCCCACCGGGATCTCCGTCCTACCCCACGGGGGGGGAGGCCCCCCCTCCACCGAGGAGGTTGGGGCGGAGGAGGTGGCGACGGGGAGGCCGGGCGGGGAGGGGGGCGGGGATCGGGGTCCGGCCGAGGAGGGGGAGGGCGGCGGTGGGAGATCGGGCGAACGGTGGAGGCGGAAGCGGAGGCCTCCGAAGAGGGTGCAGTTCCCGGAGGAGAGGGTGGACGAAGAGGCGACGGCATCAGTGGCCGGAGGCAGCGGCCCCGTCGTCCTTGAAGGTCATTGCGATTAATTTAAATTATTATTATATTAATATAAATTATATTTATGCATATAATGTAGACACTTTTCCTCCCGCCCCCCTCCCCACACACACACACACAGACACAAACACCAGTCGCGCGTGCGCCAACGGGGGCTCCCGCGCATTCTCAAACACCCAATACCATCACTCCATTGGACACTGCGGTCCAAATAGTCTTAGTGAAGCCAGGAATCTCGCTATGCCACGTGTTTCCATCGTTTCCAAATATAAATTACTGTTCCAAAGAAACTGCGGGAGATGCCGCAACAGTAACTTTTAACGGAGTCATCCACGAATACGAATGTCTATGACATTGTATGTACGGCATTTCGTCATAACATCTAGTTCCTTTAAAAGCCCCAAAATTTCAGAGTTTAAGAGGACGCCTCGGTAGCTTAAGTGGCTAAAGCACTCGACCGGATATTGAGGGATCTGGGTTCGAATCCCATCAAGGCGAATGATTTTTACACTCTGAAATTGTTGCATTGAAATGAATCACTGTGTCAATATTAGTTATTCGGCGCTAATATGACGAATATGAAGCTAACGCAGCGCAGTATGAAGATCCCACTGCCACGGCTTTTTGTGGACTCCGCCATTTTTAGCAAATTCCGAGTCTATAAAAAATTGTCCAAATGGATTTCAACATATTTGTATTTAATTCATGCACATAATATAGAACTTGGTAAACTATGGTATTCGCCATGGACAAAAATAAATGTTCCTCCATTCTAGATTTACTCCAATGATACATCTTTGTGTTTCGTAACAAAATTAGTTTACTAACTAGTATGCACCACTTAGATATCGTCGTCAACGCCTCTTGTTCGTAGTCCCCGCCAACGCTGGCATGCTAAAAGTAGTGACATTCGGTCTCGGTAGATAGACAGTTGAGGTCAACTGTGCCATCAAATATAGGTGGATGAATAGGTAAAGGTAGGATGTCAGTGAATGGGGGAAGTGTGGAGCGAAACCCAGCGTTGGCATTAGCCCATTCTTAGCGAAAGGTGCCCAGGTGTTGTTCTCAATTTAACGTTCCATCTGACGGACGGCGTACTCACTCAAAGTACTATGCACTTAGCATCTTATGCATGGGCCGGATTAGTTGTTTAAAAAGGTCTGCGGGCGCCAGGTTTCGTTCCCGGGACTTCGGGGTGAAAAGCCAGTACATAAGTTACCTTTCCTGGAGAAGGCGATCCTGACGGGGGGAGGGGGACCACGACCAAATCATTCCCGGGTCGCAAAAAGGTCCAGAATCCAAAACTGTCGGGGTAAAAACCCTAAATTGTGACTAATTTAGAAAGGCTTCTTTATGTTAAGGACGAAGTTAACGTAGCGTTGGAAATCTAATACAAAAGTAAAACGTATATGGAGGGATAGAATGCCGATGAGGAGTACTTTTAGTGAATCACTTTCCGCCTGGCCAATGCTCCAGATCTAGGCGGCCTGGTTTTCGACTCTTGATAATTATAATTTTTACGAGAGCCCTATCAAAAATTATTTGATTTTTTCTAGTGATTTTCATCCGTAAAGATGCGACATCTGAAGATACGACTACATGTCTGAAGATGAAAATACCAGTTTCAGATTTATCTTCCACTCTTAATTATTGTATTTCAGGCACCTAATGCTGATTGCAATTTTTACAAATTACCCATTGCCATCTTAACAGTAGCCAAATTTAATTGCCATGAAAATGTTTAGTATATTTGATTTTTTAAATTTTAAAATTAATTTAACGTAAATGTTTATATTTATATTGTTAATCTTAATGGTATTATTATAAGATTTTTACTATTCTGGAATGTTATTTGCCTCCTGGAATAATTGTATTATTTTAAGATTGCAGTATTCAGCGTCGCAGTTATGGCTTTATTTTATTGTCATTGCTGCAACAAATTTGGAAAAAAATTGTGAAACCCATACAAATACTTTCATTCAACGAATAAATATGATACATGGTAGGGATAGTAGTTACTTTTGAAGTGACTTCGCCCAACCAGATTAGGAATCTCCTGGACCTAGGAGCGTCGTCGGCTGTGCAACCCAGGAAATCCCCCCGGTGCAATCGCGTCGCCCTCTCCCTCCGCTTTATCGCCAAAGTAGATCTCGAGCACTCGAGAGATTTCTCGAACCCCTATTAAACACAATATTCGTTTTATCACACACCACCCCCTCCCTCTCGGGGAGCAATTTGCGTAGCGAGAGAGTTCGGTCGATCACAAACATGAAGGAATCAGACGAGCAAACTTACATTATTACATCTGTGAGGAAGCGCTGAGTGAGAGCTGTACAATTTGGAGAATAGGTAGGGAGTACTTATCGAAAAAGATCGTTTCTTACATAACAAATAATTTGATGAAACATACTATCGAAAAAATATTCCCTGAATGAGGAACGCAGGTTAGAAAAGTAACATTTAAGCTATTACTAGGGCAAATTAATTAGGAGAACCTTTAAAAGTAAGTTGAGATGCAGATATGAACAACTTCGATGATGGGACTATTCATTTGTGTGGGACTAACTACAAATAGGATACAATTCTTATCCATCGCGTTGAAATTGAGTAAATAAATAAGTTAAATGGCATGAATTCATGAATTAATTTGTGGTTATATTCAAATAAACTGCAGGAGATACCAAGACAGCAGCTTTTAACGGACCCATCCGCTAATATGCATTACAATGCAACAATTTCAAAGTGTAAAAACCATTCGCCTTGACTAGGATTCGAACCCAGTCCGAGCATTGAGGTATCCGGGTTCAAATTTCAGTCAAGGCGAATGATTTTTACCCTTTAAAATTGTTGCATTGTAATTTGAGTGTTATTTAATCAATACAAATCAAATTTGTTGGCCTTAGACTATACACGGTGTAACCCCACGCATTACTTTCTTGTCCGGCACCCTGGGGTGACTCTCACTCTTGCCCGTCCTTCCAGTCAGGGTAGCGTTTGTTGGCTTGGTTATAGTTGCGGTTTTCCATCTAACAATTCCCAGATTACGAGATCGGAAAATAGAACAGGAGAAAGGACCGTTGCGGCTGTTACTCGTTGAACGGCATTTGTGACAAAACTGAGCATATCTATCTCTCCTTAATGTTTAATGCAAACGTTACACTCATACTCATAGAGTAAATTGATTAATTTAGTTAATCATTAAGGAGCTTGCAAATATTTTTGATCAATCGTTTTATCAAAGATTTTAAAAAAAGTTATGGGTCTTCAACTTGTCGTTTTAGGAGAACAACTAGATTATTGTAATGGATGAAAGGAATCGAAAGTTGTTAAAAAATATTTTTAGGGGAAATTTATTATCAAGCATAAAACGTATAAGTGGTAGAATAAATGTATTCAAAGTAACATAAAGGAAAATGCCAACAAATACTGTAAAATACGGTACAGTTGGAATCAAACATCAGCTATTTCTTTTCAATCATTTACCATGCTGCTACCATAGGAATTACATTTTGAAGCTACTATTGATTGTAGATTATTGCACTATCCACGATTTTCCTCAAGGATTATTTAATTTGTGGAAAAAGAAAGACCAAATATTTAGAGGAGACAGAAAGAAGCTTTTGCATTACTCTTAGGTAACTTGATATGGATTTCAGAAACGTGGGTAAACCTCTTTTAGAGTTTAATAGTATTTCAAAGATTTGCATAAATGTCATTTATAGCTTGCCCGCTTCATTATTTATATTTCGCACACTTGTTAAAAATCTTCCTAAGAGGTTAATACTCGTTAAATTCTAACTATTCAGATCTAATAACAGCTAAGCTACAGGTTATTGGATTAGTCTTTTTTTCATAGTTTATTTCATATGGAGCTCTTACTCTTCGAACTATCGCTTATTTTTACCTGTATATCGCCTTTGAAGGCATAAGAAATGAAAAAATACTTTTAAGAAAATCAAGCCAAAAATCTTCTCTAATTTTTTGCTTAATTCCGAAATCGGACTTGTCAATGTTCTTCCCCGGGCACGGTTCGTTTTGCTTCAAAAGCCGCGGCCAAGGTAAGAGAAATGAAATCATCAATACATGATTTAAAATTTTTCCTATATAAAAGCCGAACAGAAATTTTCGTTTAGTACTTGAGGACATTGTTAAATTGGTATTATGAAAAAAATCCTCTACAAATGAGCATCAGCTATTGCAATGATAAGAATTTTTAAAGCTAGAAATTTTCCTCTCACTCTTAATTTATCACTATATACGATAGATAGAGTGAGATAATATACGATGTAGTCGATCGCATACAATTCACAACTTTGCACAATTCGGTTACTTCGAGGTATTCGAGAGAATCAAGTTTCGACGATGTCCACTGTCGCAATTACGATATTTAAAAATTTTCACTCAATTCACTTTCAAATGCATTTGTTAAATAATATCGCAAATAAAGAAGCATAAAATTCGGTTTGACATTTTTGGCCGTTTGCTTACGGAATTGATCGCCAGGTTTGACCTCACATCGTTATTTGGAGAGCGTGTAATTTCTCGAGGCGTAAAGGAATAAATATGCACAGAGATGAATTTATCATTGCTAATAATGACAATCGACGTGTGCTTAAAAATTTAGAATTCGTTGGGATAAATTTCAACAGTACTACTTAGCTGTTGAATGATGTTCATGTTCTATGTCCTCACGCAGAATATTTACGAACTTCCGGCTAATCAAGAATATCCCCATTTATTACCCCCATCGTACAACGGTTTGGAAAGATCGTGCTTATAAAATTAGAGAGATTAAGTGTACAACAGATAGATTTAAGATTTCATTTTTTCCACGAACGATAGGGGATCATTGTTCGACCGCGGTAGGGTAATGTTCGGGTAAAATTATTCTGGTGTGTATTCACCCCCTGCCACACACCTTAGTGGTGGCTTGCAGGGTATATATAAATAAATAAAACATTCAATTTTAGTAGTTAATCCAACCGATGATAAGCTGTCCTTAAAGTTGTACTGAATTTAGTGGCGTGACCGCAATCACTTGTATATCGTCTGGTAAATAGTCAATTCTTGGAAGTTAGAAATGGAAATCAAAGTTATTAATATTATATTTAGGCATTTATAAATGTCAAAGTACGTAGTTCTCGGGAAATTGGTCTCTTTGACCCGAATATTGTCAGTTACTCTTTTATTCTTACGCCGCATGAATCTCCTCCTAAACTTAATGCGGATATAAACTGCGGCCCGGATGAGCACCGTTCCCCTGATTTTACGTACGTTTCCCTCATTTCTCTTCATCTCGTCACCCTCCCTGATAAATCAACGCCAACACAAATCCTCAGAACTAGGAAAGCCATGCGGATTCATCGTGTTTGAATACAAATCACGGAAATCGATAGCACGGATAGCTTGTTGAAACTCAGTGCTGTCGAGGGGAAAACGCTCCAATATCACTGAGCAAGTATACATAAGCGCTATCGATTTTCATGATTGGTATTCGCACCCCTTTCTGTTTATCTTCAAACGGACCTTCTATTTACCCATTTACCGACCCTAAAGAAGCTTTCTCCTTTTATACACTTAGTTAGGCTCTTTGAACTGTTTAAAATAGAAATAATATTATTTTAGCATTGTTTTATTATTTTGTTTATTTCCTTCAGGATAAACTGTTGATTGGCACAGTTAACATGTTAAAACCTAAAACGCTGCGTATGACTAATTTACAATCTAAGATTAGCGTGGCATTTCTTTCAGAAATAAATGAGAATAATCAATTCCTGGTTGTAATTATTTTTTATTTTTATGACGAGCAATCTGAATCGATAATTTCCAGTTAAAGTAAGTGAGTCAACAACTAGATGGATTCTTCATTCGTGTCCTGGAAAAGGATTTTGCGGGCATTCAGAAGACAGACTGAATTATGTCATATAATTTAAATGCCAATACTTTGTCCATAATTCATTTACTTATATATCATTCACAGTTTACATAATTCATAATGTATTTTCATCCTATATTAGCGATCGTCTGATATTATCTAAGACAGAGATTCCATTAATAACAGGAATAATCAATATCGTCCGAATCACAAGCTAAAATTTATCTGACGTGACAACTACATAAGCTCTAAAGAATAATTTTAGATTGACAAAACTCTTCCCGAGTTTCGATTGAGGGAGGAAACTCCGCTGCACAGCCGGATAACCTGGATCACCACTGGCATCAAGACGTCGCGTCAGCTCGTCGCAAAGGCCTCCCTCCCCCGCCGGCCCTATGACCCCCACGTCTCACACCCACTGCACCGAGTCAGCAGTGGTAGTGGATGCAAGTGATAGTGAAAGGTGCAAGAGTTAGCAATAGGATCTCGAGGAAACAGCCTCTGAGCCATAACCAAACGGGATGGTCAGTGGTCATGCTGAAAAGCTACTAAATCATTGGATCGAAACTATGCATTCCTGCAAGAGTTACTATTTGAGTTTAATTTCAACTTATTTTTCCACTCAAACATTATTTTTTAATTTCTCTCAGATCAACGAATCAAGATAAATAAATAAAACGATATTTTTAGTCCCTTCTTTATATTTTCAAAAACTAAGCGTATACCGGTAATTAGCAGTTTAAATATCTGTAATTATAATTACTAATATATATATATATATGTATAACACAGATATAAATTTTAATACATAGAAGCACAAAGAAAGCACACTCTTATATTAACGTATTATTTAGAGTACGCTTCTCTTGTATGGGGCCCTCATGAAGAAGGACAAATCAAAAAACTGGAGAAGATCCAAAGAAAGCTGCCCGATATGCACTGGGGAAGCATAGGAGGATGGAGAGTGTGTCTGGCATGCTAAAAACGCTGGGCTGGGAACCTCTAGAAACTAGAAGGAAAGTAAGCAGACTTTGTGGAATGTTCCACATTCTGAAGGGGGAGAAAGCATGGGCAGATCTTAGGAAAGAGGCGAGGAACCCAAATTTTATAGGGTGAAATGACCACAAATTCCAGGTAAAATGCCGAAGAACGAATAAAAAAAATTTCTTTTCTAAATAGAACAATTGTTGATTGGAACACCTTACCTGCAAAAATATTCGAGCCCTTTCCTAACAGAGTGTATACTTTAAAGGATAGATGTAAGGAATATATGTAATAATTTGATTTATGTGTGGTGTATTGCATTATATGTAACAGCTTAACTTTTTTTTTAATTTATCTTTTTTTTCTTGCTAATTGATTGATGTTAATGAGATGGGGATTCGCTTGTTTTGTTAAAGAGATTTGTGTTGGGAAGTTTCCTTTAAGTGAACTCTTGTTTAATGACAGATTTTACCAATTAAAGTTTTTGATTAATTGTAACTTGGGTGCCACATGACACTGTCTATATCCACATGTGGATTTTAATAAAAAATAAATATGTAGCTTTGACGCTTCGACGGCGCGACCGACATCATCAAAATGACGTTCTCGGGGGAAGAGCGGAGAGGATATGTGCGGGGGAAGGGTGAGGGGAGGAGAGGTAAGGTACCAATAGGAAATGGCCAAGGGGATGCAGGGGCTATGTTGGCAGCTATTGGATGCATTTGGTGGATTATTGTTGGATTGGCTTATTGGATGCATCTATTGAATCTATATATGAATATAAAAAACCCATAAACACAGTAATCAACGGAATGTCGGTTTGGCAGAGTTCACCCAGTACCTTTACCTGTGCCGGTTATGTTTTCCCAGGAAGATCTGGTACCCGGTAAATCACATAGCTTGGGTGGAGCTGCAGGTCCCTAGAGGGGGCCCGGGAATCGAACCCGGGCCCCTCCAGTCAGCAGTCCAACGCTCGACCCTCTGGACTACCGCAACCCATATATATATATATATATATATATATATATATATATATATATATATATATATGTGTGTGTGTGTGTGTGTGTGTGTGTGTGTGTCTGTATATTCCTCTCGATTAATAACCTCATTACTGCAATGCCATCACGCGTACCTCTCCCCTTCCTAAACCCAAACTGATCATCCTCATCATTTGCCCTACTCTCTATCTTTGTTTATGATCCTGACAACCACTTTAGCTGCGTGGGATATTCACACATCACAAAGAGGTGTGTGATTTGTGAATATCCCACGAATACGACTTATTGTCCTGTAGTCCTCACATGATGTAGCCTTTACCTTTTTCGGAATAGGAACTAAAACTGATCTCCTAAGTCTTCCGGCCAGATTCCTTCCTCATAGATGCTACGAATCAGCCCATATAGCCACTTCCTCCCACATTTTCCTAAACATTTCAATAGTTCCGCGGGAATTTTATCCACCCCCACGGCCTTATTTAGTTTCATCTCCCTTAATGCCCTTTCTATCTCAGCGTCGAGTATGCCTGGACCTAACCTATCGTCCTCTACGTCATGTTCCTTTTCTATGTCTAACTTTGTTGGTCCAAGTTTTTTACTACACAGTTCTATATACTCCTTCCATCTATCTTGGATCTTTCCTGTGTCAACTATTATCTTACCCGCCTTAACTCTAACTGTTACCATAGATATTCCTTTCTTACTTCCCGATTAAGATTTAACTTTGTTGAACAGCGCACCAATTTCACCCTTCCTCTGCAAACTTTCCATATCCTCGCACCGCCTCTTCCACCATGCTTCTTTTGCTTTGTTTGTTGCCCGCCTCGATTTATTGTTTAACTCTTTGTACTTCATTTTCCCTAACTCTGTGTTTACATTCTTCCATTATCTCCTCTCATCCATCTTGGTAATCATCTCATCCGTGATCCATGATTTCCTAGTCCTTTTCGCGTTAACGGTTCCAATGGTGTCTTTTGCGGCTTTAGATAACACTTTCTTGATACTTTTCCATTTTTCTTCGATAGGACTTAGCTCTTTACCATCCTCCATGATTTCCACTACAGCCTGTTTGTATTCCTTCCTTTTCAATAAATTTGATGCTTCTACATTCCATTTTCTAACACGCCGCTCCTGCCTTATCTTTTTGGAGCGGATGCTGCATTTCATAACAACTAAATTGCGATCATAGTCCGCATCCGCTCCCGGGAAGCATTGCGAATTTATCACACTGTTCCTAAACCTGTGTCTAACCAGAATATAATCTAGCTGATTCCTTTCTGAGTCACCAGGAATTTTCCATAGTGAAATAATTGAGGTGGTTTCCCGTTGCCTTCCTCAATAGTGTTTTTAACGTAACACCATCACTTACTGGCCACCCCACAGGGGTCAGATGCCATTGCAGCCGCCTCACTGAGGAACAGACGCTGCGTGAACTACCTTTCGTCTGGTTCCTAACCTTCGACCTATCTGGCATGGGTTACCCTACCAGGAGCAATTATTATTACTCCCGCCAGCACAGCTCTAGGGGTCATCGGAACGCACAAGCCCTTCCACCACGTCAAGGTTGTAGTCCGGGGAGATATATATATATATATATATATATATATATATATATATATATATATATATATATGATATGTATGTATATATATATATATTGCAGAAAATAGGAATATATTGGAGGGAAAGGAGGCTAATCCGCAACCTGTACATGCCTCAGACTGCTCACGTGCGGGTGGGAAACGGGGAGTCCGGATGGGCAGTGTTAGGAAGAGGTGTAAGGCAGGGTTGACCATTATCACCGTTGCTGTTCAACCTGTATGCAGAGGAAATGATCAAAGAGGTATGGGAAGAACTTGAGGTAGGAATGAAAGTGGGCGGGGAATTCGTAAAATCAGTTAGGTTTGCTGATGACCAAGCTTTAGTTTGTCAGTCAGCCAAGGGGTTGCAAGCATTGCAGAGTGAATTGGAAATTCAGTGCGACAGGTATGGGATGAGAATCAATATTAATACAACAAAGGTTGTGCGATTTTCTAGAAAGAAAGAGGCTAAGCTTAAAATTAAAATAGGAGGGCAAAAACTAGAGCAGGTAGAACAGTTTACGTATCTCGGTAGTGTTTTGGACCAACACCGTCAAAGTAGTTGGGACCTAAGGAGAAGAATTGCGCTAGGCAACGAGGCTTTCACAAGGAGGAGGGAGTGGATGACAGGGACGTTGGGTAAGAATTTTATGAAAAGACTCGTGAAAACTTTCATATGGAACGTAGCTATGTTCGGCGCGGAAACGTGGTCATTGAAGCAGGAGGGTAGACGTAGAATGGAGGCTTTTGAAATGAGGGTGTGGAGAAGAATGGAGAAGGTGAAATGGACAGAGAAGAAAACAAATGAGGAAGTACTTGGTATGGTGGGCGAAGAGAGGGGTTTGTTGGGAGAAATCCTATGGAGGCAGGAAAAGTGGCTGAAGGGGGTATTGAACGGCAGCGGGATGTTGAAAACTGTAATTGAGGGGAGAATGTTGGGCAAACGAGGAAAGGGAAGGAATGGGATAGGGATGTTGGACGGGATGAAGGGAGGAAGAAAGTACCCAGAGCTGAAGAGGGACCTGATGTAGAGGAGGAGGTTGTGTTTTACTAGGGACCACAAATTATTTAATTAGTAATTAAGTCCATCCAAAAACCTACCATAACCGATAGATTACCTAATATATATATATATATATATATATATATATATATATATATATATATATATATTAGGTAATATATATATATTTGAGCTGGGCTTTTGCTATTAGTGGGTTGACATATTATATATATATATATATATATATATATATATAATATGTCAACCCACTAAAGCCCAGCTCCATCCTTTCTTAAACACGCGTAGCACAACTGAAACAGTCTACATTCGAGTGGCCCTTCCAGAGTATTCTTACTCACTCTTTCATTTAGGCTGAAAGCAAGAGACCCGCCTCGGCAAAGGCATAATCAAGACAGCCCCTTCAATGGCCTCATTTGAATGGATCCCGATTCGCTCAGCTGCGTTCAACTAGGACGCCTCAAACCAACTCCTCCAATACGCTGAATCATCCTTCCTTTGTTCGCTCTACATGCAATGACGGCCCGTCAAGCCGTGTTCAAGAGGGAATCAAAGTGTATTCGGTTTATCTGCAGTGAATAATTCATTTGATTAAAAGTAGGTATTTTGCAGGTCTCATTTCGATGCGCCCTTCAGTAACTGCATGCTCGCTTTCCCCCATAATAGAGCAAATTCCAACAACACCGTAAGCGCGTGCTCTAGATTTGACGCGACGCTTTCGTTCCGAGTCCATTTATGAAGATAGGGTGAATGATTTTTCGCGCACCAGTCGGTGCAGCTGAATTCCGAAATGCAGATAAGAAGAAGTAGCTGAATCTCTTATCTGCATTCGATGGTTTCTGTCTCAAATTTGTGGAAGTGCATGTTCATTATATGAAGAATGAATTTTTCCACTGTTATTTATTTTGGCACTACTAGTTTCAATGCTTAGACAGGTACCTTATCATGACGCCTGAGCGTTGAAAGTAGTAGTACATAAATTAAGAACAGTGGGAAAAACATAAGTGTTCTTCATTCAACGATCTTTTATATTTTCGGTACAAACAACAGAAAATAAATTGGAATTTGAGAGGAAAGGGATTGAAGATTACGTTGAGAAATTTAATGAGTTCCCTTGGGTTAGAGAAAAGAATGCAAGGCGCACAAATGGCTTTCTGCTAGTGTTTGTAGTAGATTTATGTATATATGATATATATATATATATATATATATATATATATATATATATATATATATATATATATATATATATATATATATATATATATATATATATATATTCCAAAAAAGCCTTAAGGAGAAAAAGATAACATGGAGGAAAGAAAACTCGATTCAGGAGTGGGCTCACTCGCAACGATGTCGATTGAATGAAGCTTCAAGTCCATATACGTTCGCCAATAGGAGAAGAACTTCCTTTCGTTATGACTGTATAACTGCGTCAACACGCGGCTGACTGACATCTCATGTGGTAAACCTTAAAGGCAAAGGCTCTCTCCATCTCAAAACTTTTCCGATGTATTCAATGTCTTTCACGGATCGTCGCAAACTGAAAGGGTGAGATGTATATAGTATACCTAGAGTTTGTCTGATCTTGGAGAGGAAAAGAAAATGACTGCTTATACACTCAATTTGAACTCCATTGCTCAAAGTCAAATATACCTCTTCTCTGATTTATTGAAAGCGGTGATGAAAAACTGAGGAGTCGGAGTCAACTTGAACTCCACCAACTCATAGAAATGGATTCCAATTGGAAGGTCGACTTACAAGTGCGTCTTCTGATCATTCTACCATTAGTCGGCCCACCCGATTGATTTTTTTGGGATTCGATTTTTTTCGTATTCCACGTAATACTGAGTTATAAAGCCTTTTTTAAAAATAAGGGAATTGATATGACGGGTCAAATAGAGAATATTTCTAAGTGGCGAGTCCATCGTTTCGGTAGGTTATTTCATGTCCTTGAGACCAGTAAATGTTCATCCTCGAATTTCCCTCGCCTCCAAAATTTCTTTCCTCCTCAAATATACACATATCTACTATCCATTTGAATGTCAAACGAGAGCTCTGCTATTTTGCGGTGCTCAATCATGTATAATTTCCATGCATCAAAATCCACTTCTACGTCGAAATGTCTATCTTTTTGCCGAAAAAAATACTAGGATAATATCTGTGCATGAAGTGAAACGAAAAAATAATGTGGCGCACAATGAAGGAAATTCTCGAAACGATAATCCGTAAATAGTCCAGAACCTACCTTCACATAGGTCGAATACCTTGAATTAAGCTGAAACAAAGGAAAAATGTAAACAAATTTTATAAAACGTACATTTCAATCGTCGCTGCTTTAATTTCTACTCTACGAATGATACGCTATTACATACACTGTTTCCATGGTTACCATCTCCAGCATCATCTTTGGCTCTTTTCAGCCGTTCTTCTTTGCGATATTCCTTCTTGGACTATTTTTGCCGACTTCTCAAGATTCTTACAAGTAATAGTTGTTTTAAACTAAAACTTTTCCCTGCATTACTTATTTTGCTTAAATATTTTTCCTCCATCAGATTTTTATGGAGAAAGTCTCTTCTCTCATAATACTACTCAACACCATTGTGTATTTATTCTAAAATGGCAGAGAATCAATTTTTTTCATCATTTGAATTTCAATAAATACATAATTATGCAACTAAAAGTGGATTAATCTGAATTAATAATTCATAATACCATGCTATACTGTCCTTTCATCCAAAACCACAAATTAAAAGGTCATTTCTTTGACAATTTTATCAATTTTTTATCACAATTGTGGGAGAAGACGACTAAATCTGGGCCCGCCTTTTTTCATTCAAAAGAAATACATTTTGCCTTCCCTTTAATTATTAGCAAACGACTCCATCCCTCGACCATCAATGACCTCTCCGACTCGGTCAGCTTTTTGCTAAAACCCGACCACTGAAAGTAATTTTCCAAACATACTTACGGGTAACTATTACTGGAACAAACTTGGAATCTCCAAAATAGTCAATTGTGCCAATTGTACAGGGTTCGTCCGGAAAATAAGTGTACGGATTTTTTCCCGACGCTCCAGGCGCGCCCAGCACCGCTCTGACGGGCTGCGATTGGAGGGGGGTATGTTGGCAAGCGACGCTGAAAAAGGCAGTCGGCTCTGAGCTGTGGTGTAGTGAGGAGCTCTGTTAACGCGAACCTCCACGCTCGACCCACGTCACGGAACGCGATGCCGAAGCAGCGTTATTCCATCAAATTTGCGGTAAAGCTTGGGAAATCGTCTACCGAAACTGTCGGTATGATTAACCAGGCTTACGGGGAGTCAGCCATGTCCAGAAACATGATCTTTCGGTGGCACAAGATGTTCGTGGAGGGCAGAGAAGAGGTCGACGACGAACCACGGCCTGGACGCCCATCAACGACACTCACCGACGAAAATGTGCGAAACGTTCGCGATGTACTGAACTCTGATCGTCGTCTTAGTGTTCGGATGATAGCAGAGCAGTGTAATGTGCCAAAAACAATAGTGCACGAGTCGCCCGCGTCCGGCCAGCGATCAAAAACATCTGGCGGCTGCATCACGACAATGCGCCGTCTCACACCGCGCTTGTCGTGTCGGACTTCTTGGCCAAGCACGGCGTGGCAACGCTGCCGCACCCGCCCTACAGCCCGGACTTGGCACCACCGGACTTCTTTCTGTTCCCGAAGATAAAGAGGAGTTTGAAAGGAACGCGATACGGGACTTTGGACGCCGTCAAAGAGGCCGTGACGACGTGTCTTCGAGAGGTTCCCGATGATGCCTTCGCGGGAGCGTTCCAGGAATGGGAACGCCGCTGGAACAAGTGTATCGACTCACAAGGGTCCTATTTTGAGGAATATTAGCTTAAGATATGTAAAAGTGTAATAAATTTTTTTTCCTGAGCTCAGTACACTTATTTTCCGGACGAACCCTGTATACAAAAGCCATTTAAAAAGTTTTTGTGTGTGGTAGACTCCGAGACAGAAGAATCTAGCATAACCTATGCTTCGCAGCTGGAGAATCTTGCAAACAGCTTGGTGACTGTTATTGCAACATTAATTTGGAAAATGTTTACTTATATATCATTACGTTCGTGAGGTTTTTAGCATCCAGAAATGTGATCGTTCTCACATGCGGTTGAATGATTTTGGAATTCTTCTATAAGTGAACTACAAAATTTGTAGAGAAAAAAATATGCAGGAATTTATGAACGTATAAACGTAGGCTAATAGAGAGCTATTTACATGGTGTGGGTCGCGGTAGTCCATTGGGTAGAGCGTTGGACTACTGAGGGTCCCGGGTTCGATTCCTGGGCAAGGCACTCTGAACACCGGCAGCTGCACCCAAGCTTAAGTGATTTTTTGGGATCCCATAACCGGCACAGGGAAAGGAACTACCCCCCTACCCCGTTGTGTGAATTTCACACGCCGTATAGGGCTTAGTACTGGGTGAACTCTGCCATCACATACTAAACCGACCTTCGGGTTGATTACTGTGTTTATGGTTTTTGTTATTTATATGGTGATGTTTGCTGTGTTAACTGTAGGCAATTATATGTCGATTCGTAGGCGAGTACGTAGGTCTATTTGAACGTTTGACTTATTGCGCCTAGTCAATAACAGAGTCTAGTCTCTGTCCAAACGTCCATTTAAATATTTAAAATCCATGCATTTGGAGTACAATTCTAATGATCACATTTTATTTTAGATCCCGGAATCTCTTCTTCCAACAACAACATCTCCTCACCTGAAAACAGACCCATCGCAACTGATAAACAATCTTTTAAATCAGCTTCAATCTAGAAAACCGCAAACACCCCACGATAAAAAATTAAAACTCGAGAAATCATACTTAAGTCTTCTGCTCCCTTTAAAGAATTTTTTTCGCAGTTGATATGAAAATTACATTACCGTATATCATTTTCGGTGGATCCTAAAAGATTACCCCGCGCCGAATGGCGCCACTCTTCGACCATTGCTCTCAACTTCCCATCGACCTGACAGTTTATCCCTCGGCTCATCCCTTCAGCGTTTTAGCTGTCTGATCCAAGTCTTTACAAAACTACAAAATCGTACGGGTGGAGTTACACAAACCATCTAATAAACTTTGTATTATGATGCAACAATTTCAGAGTGTAAAAAACATTCGCCTTGACTGGGATCCGAACCCGGATCCCTCAATTTACGGTCGAGTGCCTTAGCCAGTTAAGCTATCTGTATGCATACTCTGACATCTTGGCATCATAAAATGGCTAAAGCACTCGGCCGGACATCGAGGGATTCGGGTTCGAATCCCAGGCAAGGCGAACATTTTTTAAAATTTGAAATTGTATCATTTACATACATATTAGCGGATGACTGTTTTATGAGTTACTGGTGCGGCATCTCCCGCAATTTCTTGGATTTTAACATTGTATTACTTCTTCCTCATCGGTCTATCCTTCGTGGTAAGGTATATTCTGACCCAACTCTGAGCACAATGATTTTAACCTAAACGCTACAGTTTCAGGTTTAACTTTGTGGAATTCCTTCATGATGAGGGTAAACAAAGAAACGTTGCCCTTCCACATAAAGATGAACTTCTTTGTGTGGATGTGCAAAATTTCTTTTTTCACCCTCATCGATTTTAACCTAGTTTTCTTTGCAATTTTATGAAAAAATTAATTTTTTCAATTGATTCTCACAGATATTGCGATGTCTTTTATGGATTTCTATGGAAGTCTCGAGGAAATTTCCGAAAGGGTGTGAAATTTTGGTAAGGGTGACCAGAGAATATTTCCATCGTTCTTCATCACCCTGAATCTTTACCCAGAAACCTACACTACGCAGCGCAAATACCCATTATAGCGAGCCACCACGTCCTTTTCCTCCCCTCCCAGAAATGGCCAACATTGCGGGTGCACCACAACACCTTCTCTTCCATTGCAGGTGGAGCGTGGTCAATGGGCGAGCCCGCGGGGCAATCGGCGATGCTCATGCTGTCGTCATCCTCGGTGGCCGCGGCGGCCGCCGTGGTCGTCGCTGCCGACACCGCCCCCTTGCTCTCCCCCAAGCCCCCCCTCGAACCCTCGCCCCACGTCCCGCAGGCCTCCACCCGGATGACCTTCTTCGGTGGACGTGGCGGAGGCTCCCACGCCGTCGACTCCTAAGGGTACCTGACGCCCGGTGATCGTCGAGAATGGAGCGGGGGCTGCCGTGAGCGTCGAGTCGGGCGCCCTGAGGTCAGACGGCTGGATGGACGACGCATTCTCACCTGATGTTCATGGAGAGGAAGGCGGACGAGCGATCGAATCCTAGAGTCGGAAGCGGCGGGGTGGTAAAGGCGATGAGGCCGAAAGCCCGAGATGAGCCCGAATGGCTGATGAACCTGAGCGAAGAAGACGGCAGTTGGGATTTGACTCGGGGGGCATTAAAGGAGAGTGTTGAGAGCAAATTCGACTGTTCGTTCCATGTGCTTAATTTTGACTCTAAACGTATCTTCCTATTAGTCTTCTGATTCTATTCCTACGATGAATGGGAATCAAAAAACGTATTTCCAGTGAGATATCCGACACCCATCTCACCTCGGGGGCCGCACCCATTATACAACACATGTACCTATTTCAAGACTGATGTTCCATTCCCTTTCATTTGAATACGAAAGTGAAGAACCCTCCAGTTTTTCTTTTGCACAAAATTATTTTATCAGAGAAGGACAATAATCAAACCGCAATCCATTGCGAATGTTAGAAAGACGGAATTGAAAAAATATATCCTTTTTACACAGAAAATCACCATGAGTTGATGGGAAAACTTGTTTAATATTTTTTTGCATCCCAGAAATGAATCAGCAATCACATCTCATGTGCTCAATTGAGTTAGCTAATATTAATTGAGAGGGTCAGGAGCAAGGGTGTACAGTGAAAAGATTTGAGTTTAAAGAAAATTGATTTTGAATTAAAATTAGAAAAATAAGTATTGAAAATAATTGAAACACCGCAAGGCAGTGAACCTGAAAAAAAAATTTTTCGTGCAGAGAAGGAAGTAAATTATTTTTATCAATACTATGAAACTTATGTCAGTTAAGTATTGTATTTTTTTCTAAAAATAATGATGCAATATTTGTCATGATTTTGATACCTAATTTGGTTCTTCAGTAACTGCAGCTGATTACCATGACTACTGTCGGCTTTTACCAAACAATAGTCACTGTGAAGATGACAACTGAAAATATCATCCTCCCAATTACCTTGGACGCTACTGGCAAAAAGAACTCTACAGCTAAACTAAAAACTCTATACCTCTAAAGTTGAATATATTACAGTAGTACCATAAAGTAAGCATTTATTTAATAAGATTCAATTCAAATAAAGTCAATACTTTTTGATGATTTAGCAAATTTTTCAAACTTCCAATGGCATGGATATACTATATGTCAAATTATCCAAACCTTGATTTAAATAGTATAAAGCCATATTTCTCAGGATTTCTTACTTCACTTATAACTTTTATTGTAATTAATAAATATATGTTTGCAAAAGATTTTCATATAATATGCTAACAACTTAATATCCACAATAATAGATCTTTAAGGTTTTTTTTAAAGCTTGTCAATATTGATCTTTCAATCAAATATCAAAGTTTTTTCTCATAAAATATTTGAAAATATTCTACCTACCTATTGCAGAACAAATATAAATATTGAATTAAATCTTAAAAGATGGTGTAAGATAGCAGCAATCGAATAATCCTCAAAAATTATAATTTTTTAATTAAAAAGTACATACTCATAGATAATATTTGTCCTTTTTTCTATTCAATTGAATATTATTCCTTTGTCCCACGTTACTCTTATAATTCCTTCCATAGCTGTCACTCTTTGAAGAAGATTGAGTAATGAGGGAATATGTTGTTACCTAAATAATTAAGTTTTTTTCAGGAGGGAGAAATTCAATTAGTAATCAAAACCTGAAAAATTAGACAAAATATTTGTTTTTTAAGAGCTATATGAGCAATAGTAACAACTTTTTTACATCATTCTTACTTGCAGTACTTCAGTTCAACCATAGTTTTTATTTTTCACCATGATCAAAATACCAAAAAATCTAATCAAATATGTTCCTATAATTCCACATGAGATTGATACATGCCAATTTTTTAACATTTTTTTAGACAATGACTGCAATTTTATAAAATATATAACATTTAAAGCATCTAAAAGGATAATCAAATCAGACTATTTTTGGGTATATTAACTAATACTCTAGTGCTGGGTGAACTCTACCATCAACTACCAAACAGACCTTTGGGTTTATTACTGTGTTAATGGCATGCACTAATTACAAGAAACCAAAACTGATGATATTCATCACAAAGCTAGGCATTTTGATAAGATATCACTTTATTAAGCCTAGACTCCAACTCTTTTGTAAATATCACTCATAACCTCTTGTCTAATGGCCCTCTCTATTTAAAGAGCAATATTTTTCTTGTTTTTAATTTTTTAACAAATCCATATTTACCAGCTCATTGTGACTATTAAAGTTGGTGACATGTCACAGCTACATGGACACAACAACCCCTATACCAGTGTTTGGTGTAATGGTGCATAAGCACAAATACCCACTCCAGATCAGAGAACTCCTTTCTATATGCCCATTATTACCCACTATAAGGTACTCATAAGGAGTTTGACTATCCATATGTTTACCAGACTCCTAGCACTTCTTCCAACTCTATTCTTGATATAGGTATATAAAGTTTTAAGCTGCAACAGGTGAAAATCAAGAACACATTTGCAGCACCATAATTTTGGTATAGTGATGGGCATGGAAATGTATTGAAACAAAAGTGTTGAAAAAATATACGTTAATGCATTTGCAATTAAATCAACAATGGAATAAACTTGTGATAAAAAATGTACCTCAATTGTGCTGTGGGCTACAGATTATGGTGGACTGATGCTAATAGTACCAGCCTTTGTCATCATATTATGCAGAAATTGTGGTGTTTACTTGACATTTGTCAAGAGAAAAGTAATAAACGGAATTATAAATGAAACACATGGTCAAGAAAAAGGTCCAATAAGTGATTGTGTGACTACAGAGGGATTATACAATATTTGTGTCTTTGGTAGGTATTCATTTATACTTACATCAAACACATTTTGTAAAATTATAGCTGTATATGTTGTTTGAACTGTGCTTCATGGATGTTTCTTATTTTCATTGTCACAGAAAACTAAATTAAATAGGCAAACATGTAAAACAAATTCCCAGGACTAATATGCTGATCAAATTGGGGATCAAATTTTGTAAATTGCCATTTTATAAGTGAAAATATTTGCACAAATTTAATATATATGTATACTATTTAACGTTCAAGGTAAAAATTCTGTTTTGATGGAGATGTTTTTTGAAATTTTAAACAAATTACTCGGAATGCTCTTTATTGGATGTGTCCTAGAATTATTACCTGTAATATAATTCGCATCAACTTTATATGTGATATATGCAATATATGTGATTACTCTTTTTACATACGAGTATAGTTAAGGAAACATTTTTACCAAACATCTTCTTCTTATAAAATAAATCACAAACGATTAGAAATATTTTTGCCAAGCAAGCATGCTGTAGTAATAAATCTGTGTATTAATATGGTTATTTAGTTTTTCAAAACAGGCCTCAACAGAAGTTCTTAACTTTACTTTTGTGCAACCATCTTCCAAACTCCTTACCTGGAAAATTGCTCTAGTTTTGCAGAGCAGTGTTTTGGGTAGGCACCTACAGGAGATTTTTTTCAGGAAATATTATCGAATTCCTACATTCAAGTAAGATTAATGGCCAATTTTAAAAGGCTGATTACCCAAATTTATGAACTTCTGGAATCCCATCTTGCTGAAAGTAGGTTAAAAATAAATGTTTTAAAAATTCCTGCTGTTTGATGTCTGATGGTGTGACTACTCCTTTTTTCATCTCTCAAATGGATTACTGTACAAATGTCAGCAACTTTTGTATAATAATATCTACTTAGCTTTGATGGACTGACTATTTCAAAATGTTATACAATAAAATTTTTGAGTATTTAATACTTATTTTTGATTTTTTTCCATTATTATTTCCTAAAAATGCACAGCATCTCTCAATTGAGCATAAATATGCATGCATCTTATTCACAAAGCACTTGATCAAAATGGAAACCTACCAATAAACTAGAATTATGCTTCTAGAAGTGATTCTGAGGGTAGGCTACAACGTAGATAACATTAATTAGACATTAAATGAACTATGAACGCATTCTCAAGTGTGGAAAGAGTCACATTATTTTCTTACATGCCTTTTGATAAGCAATACCGGGATCAAAAACATTAATGATCATATTTCCTGTTACTTTAATACTGTAAAAGGATAGCACATCAAAGGGAGGAAATAGATTAAATGATTCTAAAGACTTGCCCTGGCAATTACCATATAAGAGTTCTGAATTTACTAAGTTGCTCTTTTTCAGTCAAACTAGTCTTCATCCTGAAAGTTGCTGCAATAGATAAGGTCGGAGCTCAGCTAACCTACTAAGGCATTCGCCAAGTAAATTCATATATTATTATGGTGAGGGACATCCCTTTCCAGATGCTGCCTACGGTTCCTCTAGAACTTTAAATGCCTAGGAAATCACATTCCTTGTTTGAAGCCTGATGAATAATGCTTACATCTTGAGTATTCCCATGAGTTGAACCATTTTCACATGGTGATTGCATGGCTTCAGCCAATAAACTTCTACAAAATTTGTTTCAATATGCTGATAAAATTTGTATTCTTATTCTCTGCAACAAATAGATTCCCATTTCAGAGCTTGGTTGAGAGTTTTATCATAATTTCAACATTTTCATCTCCTTATGTGCTGTACTACTTAAACCATGAAACACTAAAGAAAAGATTCCGTGCCTACATCAGTGTTGCAAAATGTAATTGAGAATTAAAATGTGCTCCTCAACATGACTCATGTGCACATTCCTTATGTCCTTAGCCTAAGTGCATTCATTAGTACATTTGTTCTTTAGGCGTGTGCTATTAATGATCAGTCTTGAGTGCATTGTTTAATTTTACATATGTTTTTAAGCAGGCCTACAATGGCATTAGAAAAGGAGCCCTATCTGAAGGTAAACTAAATTACTCTAAATGAAAGAGGATGCTACCTCATCAGTGGCATTACCAAATCAAAAATTTATATATATATATATATATATATATATATATATATATATATATATATATATATATATATATATATATATATATATATATTTTCTATATATATAGGTCTTCCTGGGAAACCATAACCAGCACAGGGAGAGGAACTGGCCCCCCTACCCTGATGTGTGAATTTCACATGCCGTTGGGCTTAGTATTGGGTGAACTCTACCATCACCTACCAAACCAACCTTTGGGTTGATTACTGTGTTTATGGTTTTATATACAGGTATATGTATATACCCTTGATCAAAAAGTTCCCGGAATAACCACCGTGTGGCGCTCCCATCGTTCCGATTTGAGTTCTGTTTTTTTTGTTAAATTGGTACATCTGTTGTTGATATTCCCTTTAAATCTTAGTGTCATAACTTGACATTTGCAAAAGTTACGTAGCCAAGAGTACATCTATCTCTGTGTGTGTTGGCGATTTTTTACAATTTCAAAAATGGATTTAAATTTGCAACAACGAACTTGTATTAAATTTTGCGTAAAAAAACGGATTTAGTGGCGCACGGACGTTGGAAATGTTGGAAAAGTGTTTCGGCAACGATTCTCTAAAAAAAACGGTCGTTTACCAGTGGCACGAGCGGTTCAGAAGTGGTCGTGAGTCAATCGAAGATGATGAACGCAGTGGCAGACCATCGACATCGAAAGTCGGTGAAAAAATTGATAAAGTAAAAGAAATGTTGGTCAATAACCGCAAATTAACCATCAGAGAAATAGCGGAGGACTTGAACATTGCCTATGGATCCGCCCAAGACATTGTGGTTAATGATTTGGGTTTCCGTCGTGTAGCAGCAAAGTTGGTGCCAACTCAAGACCTCTATTTCATGCAAAAAAGAGACCGTGTTGACGTCGCAAAAGACATGATTTGCGAGGCTGAATCCGATCCCACATTCATCAAAAGGATCATTACTGGAGACGAGACGTGGGTTTATGAGTACGACACGCAATCCAGACATCAGGCAAGTGAATGGCGTTCACCAAATGAGCCGAGACCAAAAAAACCACGTCGTTTTCAGTCAAAAAAGAAGGCAATGCTGACGGTTTTCATGGATTACAACGGTGTAGTGCATCATGAATTTTTGCCAGAAGGCCAGACAGTAAACAAAGAGTATTATTTGGGCGTTATGAGACGTTTGCGTGAAGCAATTCGCCGAAAGAGACCAGAAATGTGGGCAGAAAACTCGTGGATTTTGCACCATGATAAGTGCTATCATTATTCGTAATTTTTTGACGAAAAATGCAACAAATACCATCCAACAGCCACCGAATTCACCTGATTTGGCTCCCTGTGACTTCTTTCTGTTCAATCGAGTTAAAAAACCATTACGGGGAACGCGTTTTAGCAGCCGAGAGGAAGTAATGGAAAAATCGCAGGAAGCACTGATGGACATACCGAAACCCGAATATAAAAAATGTTTCGAGGATTGGATCAAGCGCTGGCATAAGTGTGTTGCAGTCGATGGGGATTACTTTGAAGGGGATAATATAGATTTAGATGAATAAACTTGTATTTTTAATTTTCTGAATAAATTCCGGGAAATTTTTGATCAAGGTAGTATATATATATACACATTCAAACATGAAATCCCGCCAAACGGTGAACAAATACTCATTCACATACAAATAGATATAAGGAAAAGGGATAGGAACACATATGAAGGACGAGCACAATAGAGGTGGGGAAGGCGGAATCAGGCAAATCACGAGCGTAAAAATATTTCCTAGACCGGGAAAAAGATCCGGAGTTCAAGTTCCGGTCTAGGAAATATTTTTACACTGGTGATTCCGCCTTCCCCACCTCTATTGTGTTCGTCCTTTATATGTGTTCCTATCCCTTTCCCTAATATCTATTTCTATGTATGTACATATAAATAAATGGTACAGAAAGAAATTTATGGAACAGAATTTTCACTCACAAACGTGAGTATGCACGTGCGATGTGTGTGTGAGTGAAAATTCTGTTCCATAAATTTTAAATATTAAACTTAAATTTTCCTTTTAGTTTAAGCTAAAATGTTTTGTTTACCGTTATATGGACGTTCTTAATATTTTCAACTCATTTGCCAGTCATGGGAATTTATTCTAGCCACAAATATAACTTGATTTGGTAGGAAAGTGCATAGCAATAGCATTGGTAAGCTTTAGAAGCATTTGTGAAAGATGGTATCATGTAAGTTCATGTCTGACAATCCATGCATTGCATCATAGCATTTAGAAAATTTTGCATTCTTTGTGATACATAGCCAACTTGAATTACTATCTGATTATAGAGAAATAGCAATCCAAACACTTGCAAAAAATATTTTAAGCTTTCTTAACTCCAGGCTATGGAATCCAATGAAAAGTCAAATTGTGAACCCATATCAAAGAATTTGCAATGACTCTTCTGCTCCCATAGTTAAATGACAAATAAATTTCCAACATAGGCTAAGAAAGCTATTTGATATGCTAACTCGCCCAGAAAACTTGTAGCTCCAGATCAAGTTCCAAGAGTAGATGGCCACCCTGTTTTTTGTCATGGTTGATTAAATAAAGGGTCAGGAAAGAAAACCTTCAGCAGCAGTAGAAATGCACATTCAGCCTAATAAACCCTCAAAAAATGAAAACAGATAAATGCGAAGAGAGCAGGATATTGAGCCTGGCGACTCAAGCATGAAAAATCCTTACTCGGATAATTAGTAGAAGGATAGAAGGAAACCTCTCGGAAAATCAATTTGGATTCAGGAAAAACAGAGTAGGCTTTAGAGTTCTGGCTGAAAAAATGAGACACATAAATAAGCCATGATATGTGGCATTCGTGGGCTTGAGAGAGGCCTTTAACAAAGTCAAATGGAACAAGATTTTCAAGATATTAAAAGCACTTGGATTGGACAGAAGAATGAGATTACAACAATGTAAACGAAAAATTGAAGGAAAATGGAAGCCTATATAAATAAAGAAGTTGGATAAGAATGCAACCTCTAGCCAGCAATATTCAATGTATACCAGGAAGAGGCAATAGAAGTAACACAAGAATTGGACATCAAAGGAGTCAAGGTAAATGGAGAAGAAATCAACATTCTCTGGTTTGCAGATGACATCGCAGTAGTGGTGGAAATGCGAGAGGACCTGCAAGCAACTCTAAGTGCTATGGAACAAGCACTACAGGAATATAATATGAACATCAAAAAAAAAAAGAAAACTAAAATCCTTGTGTGAGGAAGAGAGAAGCTGAATGCAAATATCACGTTTCGAGGGGTGAAACTAAAGCAAGTGAAATCCTTCATCTACCTGTGCAGCAGCATAACATGGGATGGAAGAAGTTCGACCGTCTTTAAGTGAAGAATAGCCCAAGCTAAGAACGCATTCATGAAGAAGGGGCAATTACTAAGTTCAAAGAACCTAAGACTGGAAAGAAGGAAGCGATTTGTCAAGAATTTAATGTCGAGCATGGTGCTCTATGGTTCTGAGACTTGAAACATTAGACAAGTGGACCAGCAATGAATAGAAACCTTTGGCACATGGTGCTCGAGGAGAATGCTGAAGAATAAATGGACAAAGTAAGGAACATGGAAGTACACAGAAGAGCATAAGAGGATAGGACCATATGGAGAACTCTATGGCAAAGAAGAACTAGATGGATTGGACACACATTGAGGCACAATGAATTGATTAGGAATATAATAGAAGGAAAAATAGAAGGGAAGATTTCACAAGGAAGGCCAAGAGACACGTACATAGGACAAATTAAGAAGGACATAAAACAGAGAGGGTATCAAGGATTTAAGGAATTGACATTAAATAGACTAGAATGAAGGGCTTTGGTAAACCAATCCTAGGATTGAAATACTGATGGTGGTGAAACCCATAGAGACAAAGTTCTTAAGGTCTTACATGAAAGCATATCATGAATATGGTGAGTTGGGTTATTTTATTCTCTGAAGGATTAATGTGTAATGTGATAAGTCTGAAAATGGGAAAGAGAAGAATAAATTGAAATCTTACAGTGCCTTTATTCCTATTTAATATGAAAAGTAAAATCCAAATCTTTACATTTTCCTATGATGATGCAATGGGCAATATGTACATCTATAGAAATAGCCAATGTTGAAATCTGTACATGCAATTACGCTGACTTTACAGAAAAATAAATTCAAAGTTTAATTGTGGAAAGCTTGTCAAAATTCTTGCATGATAACTTGTCTTACATGTCCATTTAAGGGAGAAAGATAAAATGAATCATTTTAATCAAAGGTTGACAGCATTTTTTATTTAGAAAGACTAAACCTAATTGATGCATTGGTAGACCACACAAAAATTTGCTGAATAAGCTCACCCTAGTAACAAAAACTGGTAATTATTATTTTAATAGAAAATCAAGGGATATCAAAGCCTTTAACAAGCCAGGAAAATGATTTTCGGAGGACCATATCTAGCTCCTGTAATTTGTAGACAAAAATTTCAACATTGTAAATATACATTGGCAATACATAGTGTACTTATGAGCACAAAACTAATTCTGTCTACAGGAAAATGTCTCTTATGGTCACCAGGAGAATAGTTAACTAAATACTAGTTAGGCAACGGGAAATGAGAAGCAATAATAGTGATTCTTGATGTAATCTGTCATTTATATGTCTAATTACCACAGTAACCAATGTTAATGCATCTATAAATATTATTGAATCTTAACACAGCCCATACAATTATGTATTGTTCTATGGAGAATAAATGTATCTATCTATCAGTGTTGGGTTTGATCGGTAGGGAAAGAGCTAAGCTTTACAGTATGTGAAATTCACGCATGTATGGCAGGGAGGCAGTAATTCCTGGGCCACCATTTGTATTCCATAAAGTTCTAATCACCGTAAAATTACACCATTTGGATTTTGGATAGGGTTTGCTAAGGATATCAACAGGGATTTGAACCCATGAACCAGTAATTGAAAAATTCTCTACCCAATGGCCTAACATTTCCTATTAATGTAACGAAAGGAAAAATGATGTATATTTTTAGAGAAACCATTGAGTAAAGAAAGAAGTTATTATTGTTTCTACATTCAGTTCAAAAATAATCTTAATAATTTAAGAAAATCTTAATTTAATGAAAATTAATTGATGAAATCACTGCCTGAAGAATATGAAAATTCCATGTCAATATTAGAGACCCAAAGAGGAGGCAAACAATTAAATAGTGCATGTGACCATACAGATGTCAGTAGATCTTTGAGAAGTCAATATTAAGTTGTACATATCATTTGAAGTCATGACTGAATCAAGTTAACCCAAGTAATTCCTGGAATATTAGGCTTAGATAGAGAATCATGTTAGGTAATAATTCAGTTATATATTGTAAGTACCTACTTGAATGAGAAGCCAGAGTCCTTCCAATGATTGATTCATGATAGAATCAGTGAAGAAATAATAATTGCATTTCTTAGTCATAAGCTTTCAATTTCCTTTAATAAAGACAAAATCTCTGTCATGATGCCACACAATTGTTATCCCTCTATCATCTTTCATTTTCTGCTCTAAGAGTGAATGAATCGATTACCTCTTTCAAATATCAATTTAGAAGAATTGAAAATCCAAAATATTTGAGTTTAATGTGCATATTTGGCTGTTAACCTGGGGCATCTAGTACATGTTACAATCCTCTGGATTTGTTCATTAAATGCATGGTCCATGATGCAGCAGTTCCAATTCCTTCAAAACATTTTTAAATATTCAGCTCTCTATTTAAAGACTTCAAAATTGAATGAAATGGGTCCCAGTTCTAAATCCAGAGTAAAATTTCAGGCCCAAGTGTTAAGATGGGGAGGCAGGCAGAGAGAAGGGTGATAATACCAATGGACAATTATCTTGCCTTCTTTGTTATGCATTTACACTGCAGCTCCCTCAAGGAAAAATCTTGATGCTTTTTGACCCTCATTAAACATTCTATTTAGTAACAGATACATCTTATTCAGTCCACTGATTTCTTTCCAGAATCTGACATTAACTTATAGCATATTCAATGGTTATAAGGTAAGTTATTCTCATCTTTTACACATTCTATACTGAATTATGCTCTAGGTACAATATCCTCTTTCACTTAACTGGAAGGACAGATTTACAGAACTATTTCAAGGAAGGAAATTAAGGAAAATAAAGTCAAAAAAGGCCATGAAGTTTAAATCCCCAAATTCCCCATGGAACTACATACGAGGGTCATCCGGAAAGTAGTACCCGTTCGTGAAATAAAGACACAAAAGTAAATATTAACAAACATAAAAAATTTTATTTGAAAGAGGATACTTTAAACTACTTCTCAACATAATCTCCAAGCAAATTAAGGCATTTGTCATAACGTGTGACAAGTTTCTGTATTCCTGCTGCATAGTCCTTCGCCGCCAGCTCATTGAGATACGCGAGGTACCCATCTTGCACAAATTTTTGCATAATGCAGATGGTGTTTAACAATTTCATGAACAATTGTTCGAGAAACATTGGGAAAATGCTCACAGATGTCATCAATTGTGACGCGCCGATCGTTCCTCACGAATTCGTCAACTGAGCTCACCAGTTGGTCTGTAATGACAGACGGTCTCCCCGAACGCTCATCGTCGTGTGTGTTCCCCCTCCCCATGTTGAAGTTGCGACACCACCGCCGAACAGACGACTCGTCCATTACATTGTCTCCATACACCTCCTTTAATTGGCGATGAATATCACATGGGCGAACGTTTCTTGCATTGAGGAATTTAATCACTGCCCTCACTTCACAACTGGCGGCGTTCTCAATTTTTTTAAACATTGTAAACAATCACAGAAACAACACAGGCAATGCTAGCGTCACGCAACTTGGCTCAGAGAAGGCAGACAAGCCACTGAAGCTATCTGACCTCGTCCAGCGGCTACTCGCGTCGTCAGCACTTCATGCGGCACGAACGGGTACTACTTTCCGGATGACCCTCGTATATAGATAGAGGTCTTTATTTGGGCGAAATTCAGACCTAATGGTCCCTTCTTCCATATAAGCATAAAGGTTTTGGAGAACATGGAGGGAAAAGTTTTTATGGGCTAACCGGTAGCATTTAGGAGGGAGGAATTTGGCCAGAAGACTTCATCAGATTAGTATTACGTCCCATCCCAAAAAAGGGAAGGCAAGAATTTGGGGACTAAGTATTGGACAATAAGTTTCATTTTATATGTGAGGTCTACTGTGGATATTCAATTGTTCCTGGCTCAACCTTGTGGAAATTCATTTTAATGAAATTAAGAATACAAAGTAACTTTCCACTGTCCTTTGGGACAGTGGAAAGTTACTTTGTATTCTTAATTTCATTCTACTGTGGATAGTAGAATTCCATCATGTCAGCATGACAGTGACAGCATTAAATACAATTAGGTTATGTTGTTTAACTAGATTGCTACCTAAAATCCTTGGTCTCTATACACATGAAATACTGGACGTGTCAATGCATATGTAGGAATTGAATAAACAATTAGCTATCAGAATTTTCATCATCAGAATGTTAGCCCCTTCAGTTTCCATTGGCCCAATTTATGCTCTCTATAATGCTAAGTGTATGCTCACCTGGCATATGGAATTACGCTTTAGGGAATTCATATATTTCTCCTACGGCCTTTCCGTTAAATAGACAAGATATCAAGTCTTTGAGTGGAGTATCTTAGTTGTACTCCCAGTGAACCATTCTTTTTATTGAATAAAATTTAAACTCATCTTTCTATCTATATTCTCCCATTGGACCTGTTTTCAATCCATCAGCATCTCCAATTTTCCATGGAATTTTTCATGAAACTTCTCTTCCTCCATTGCAATTTCAACTTATAAAATAAGCTAAAGTTGCCTTAAAAGACAGTTTACATTGCAATTACAAGTAATATAAATCAAATGAAATCTCCTGTTTGCTCAATCAAATCTATTGGTCATTGACAAAATAGATTCAACTTTTTAAATTGGTATCAGGTGTTACATGGTGTAAGTATTTTATGTTCATTATGAAGAATTAAAATCACTTGGTGTACTTACATGATTAAATTTAAAAGTGTCAAAGTATACCAAGTGATTTTAATGCTTTATAATGAAATACATGAAGCTGACCCCTCAAATAGCTAATCCATTAAAGGTACCTGTATTTGACTTCTACAATTTATACTTTAACTTGTGGTTAAACTTTGTGTTTATTCAGTTTATCATGGCATCTATCAACAAATTTCATACAATCAGCATGGCCAATTCAGTCTCTTTAGTAGGCCAGTTAAGCTGAATCTCAATCATTACCAAAGTCCTTCCCCTTGGACTAAGGCTTTGGTGTGGTGGGGGGGCTTGTGTGTTCCAATAACCAATAGAGCTGCTCTCATGAGATCAATGGTAATTGCTGCTATTGGAGAATGAGTCAAGCCCATGTCAAATGGCTAAAAAGGTGGTAGCCAGCAAAAAGTAGTCCTTGATGTTTCTGTTACTCAGTGAGGTGAGCAAAGGCATCTGATTCCAGTAGTACAGCCATTTGAGTGATGGTGTCACATTAAAAATACAATCGTGTAAGGTCACAGGTAACCACCTCAGTAGTTTATACCAAGCAATTATGATGGACACAAGTATAAGAATAAGTCCTGGCAACTACAGGACTCAGTAAACTGGGTTGTTTCCTGTTCAGTGGGAGAGGCAGGGCTTCTGCAGTCACAATTTCAAGAAATCCTTGCAAAGTGAAATCCATAATGAATAAAACACAGAATTTGACCATGCTAGTTAATATGGGTATTTCATTGATGGATTTGAGAACAAATTAGAAAATATCAACCAAGAGACAGAGAGAGGAAATATGTATAGATATTTCAGGGATGGGTGAAGTGAGATGAAAGAATAGTGGGGATTATTAGAGTGATTCATATAGAGTAATTAAATGGAGAGGGGAAGAGAGCCAGCATAGGGTGGGAGTAGTATTGAATAAAAATAAGGAAAAATCTAGCAAATGGAGAACAGATGGGGGATGGAAGATTATTATTAGAAGTATAAGCTGAGGGAATGAAAAAGATTCCTCAGCTTCTAAGCTCTAGGTCTACATAATAAGTAACCATTGTGAGGAAAAATAGACAGAATACATGATCGGTTTGAGGAAATAATTGTGGGTGTCCTGGAAAGGAAACATTTGATTTTTATGGGGAAGTGCTTTGTTGGGAGAAGGGAGAGATGGGAGTGATGTACCTGTAAGGTGCAACAAATTAGGAAGAAGGAATGGCCACTGGGAAAAAGCAATAGAGTTCTGCTGGAGAAATGGTTTAGTCATAACAAACACTTGGTTTAAACAGAACAACAGCCATAGATGTACATTGAAAAATATACAGGAGCTCATAGAGATATCAATTAGACTATATTATGGTCAAGCATAAATTTAGGGCTAGCATAATCAATTCGCAGTTTCTTGGCAGCTGATGGAGATTCAGATCATAATACTGCATCAATGAAGTGTCACCTGATTCAATGTGATGAAGCAGGGAGACAGATGTGAATGGCATGTAGACGCATAGTTAGGGGAAAAAGGAATTAGTGATGGGAGGTAGTGAAAAAACTTAGGAGCAAGACCAGGGACAGTACAGGAAAAATTGATGCATCACAAAAAAGAGATGCTGAAAGCTGAAATGAAACAATAGGGACAGTTAATGGTAAAAGGACAAGGGATCCATGGATTATTGATGAGATGGTTAGGAAGATAGATGATAGAAGGAAATGGTAGAATGTGAATACAGAATTAGGTAATAGAAAGTTAGAAGAGATAAATAAGAAACTGAGGTAGGAAACTAATCCAGTGAAAGATGTGAGGTGGAGAACACCGTACAAGTACATGGAGAGCTTACAAAGAAAGAATGAAGTGTACATAAAGATTAAATATCTATTAGGAAATAAAAAGGGAAAATCAATTTGCATAATTATACATATGTAGGTCAGGAAAATTAAACGCCCAGGAAATATCGGAGAGAAATGGAAGGAATACAAAGAGGATCTTTGTGGTAAGGACATTAGGCCGATAATTTCAGAAAAAGAAAGAGCCTATGACATAGATGAGGATAGCTTAGGTCCAGACATGCTTGATTGTGATATAAAAGGGCCATTAAGAGAACTAAAATCAATTATGGCTGTGGGTATAGATACACCTGTCAAACTACTTAAGGGTCTAAGTATGAATTTTAATGGATCAATTTGGAGTATATATGAGACGAATTTGGCAGTATTGCTGGTTCTCATTCCAAATAAAGAAAAAGGTGTTCATATGTGAGGACTCTAGAACAATAAGTTTTATTTCACCTACAGCTAAGGTACTAAATATTATCAATAAGATAATTGAGGGTAGGGCATATGATTACTCAGGGGATGATAATTTTGGGTTCACATAGTGGAGAGGTACATGTGATGCCTTAGCAGTATACCTGGTAAGGAGGTCACCCATAGAAAGGGAGATAGGTAGAGTTCATTCAGGTCTTATTTATTTGTTCTGTTCATTTTGAGAAGACATTTCATATAGAAATTCGGATAGATTCATGAATATTTTACAGAAGAAAGTAGTAGATTTGAAGGATAGGTGACTTATCCTCATCTTGTGCATGTCTTTAACTGCTCAGGTGAATGTGGCAGGTGGATATTTAGGAAGGGCAGTACTGGGGAGAGGATTGAGACGGCGATGTACCACCTGTCCTTTTCAAAATACATGCAGAGTTATGGTGAGGTATGCATGCGAAGGGATGAAAGCTGAACTGAAAGTACATGGATAGGGAATCAATTAATGAAGTTAGATTTGTGATAAGTATAGGATAAAGATCAATGTAAACAAAACAAAGTTTATGAGGTTTTTAAGAAAGGGAAAGGTTAAATTACAAGTTAAAATTGGAAGTCCCAAAACAGATAGAGCAGTTTACCAATCTTGGTAATGTTTTTTACCATGATGGTCAAAGCAGTAAGGACACCAGAAGAATCACTATAGACAAAAGAGCTTTCACGAGGAGAAGGGAGGCTGAGAGAAGAGGTTAACAAAAGACCAGTGAATATTTTGAGGTGGAGCTTGATTTTGTACTGCATGGAAACTTGGTCACTTAAGCAAGGTGATACAAGTAATTCAAATATGTAGCCATCAGTTGGAAACTTTTGAGATGTGGGAGTGGAGAATGAAGGAAAAGGTTAAATGGGCTGAAGGGAAAACAAAAGAAGAGTACTCAGCATGTTAAGCAAGGAGAGAGGATTGTTCAGAGAAATCTTAAAGGGGTAGGGAAGGTGGATGGAGGGCATTTTGATAGGCAAGGGAATGTTGATGACTGTGATAGAGAAGATAAGGAAGAAAGGAGGGAAAGGACTGGAATTTTGGACTGCATGAGAATATCCCATTTTGAAATTCATTGCATTATTGATTATGGAAAATCTAGTAATATCTCAACTTTCTCTTCCCCCTTTTTCCCATTTGCATTTCCCCCTCCTAATTTCACTCAGAAAAGAGTAAGGCCCGCTGGAGGGCTAGATGAAAATCTCCATGGGGTTATCTTCAGCACAAACCTTTACATATCACTCTTATGAACATTTTCATGTGCTGTTGTTTCATGTTAGGGGAGCAGACATTCCTATCCACCTACAATTCACCTCTCTTAAGTTAAAAAGCCATTAATTATCATGATTCAGATGTAATGCGGTTCTTACTTCCCCAGACTGCTGCCAAGAGAAAACCTAAAAAAGGTGAATATATTTGGTGCAAGTGGAGTTCAAAAACAATTGTATGGGATCATAGAATTTGGTAAATACCAAAAATATGCTCCAATTAAGTTATTGTATCAATTCAAATTCTGCTGTAAAGGAAACTTAACTTCTTGCCTCGCACTCCAGAGCAATTAAAAATTCTTAGTATTTGTTTATGCGTCACTTCCTGGTCAACATAAAGTTGCTTGCACAAGTATGACTATACTTTACACAAAAACTGCCATTACAATGCTCAATAGTGATGCATTAAAAATGTTCTGAGATTAATATGGAATCAATAATTTAGAAATATAGAGACATAAGTTAGAGGGCAGCTTTCTTAAAAGCAGATCTCAATCTTTCCCTTTCCTCCCTTTGATACCCACAACCAGGGAGTAATGTGTTGACACAGATCTGAGTGCATCCATCAGCAACACATATTTTTGCCATCACTATTGCTACCACCTATTACATCATTATGGCATTAACTCATCACTTGGTCCCATTGCTCTTCATAATATTAAGTCTGATGTGCCAAGAGATACCTTTAAGATCTAGTGGAATTATTCATTTCATGTTATCAAGCAGCTATCAACGAATCAGCCCCATATTAATTCCTTAAATCCCATCACACGCATGCCATGTTCACCATCAGGTTTTTTGTTTTGCCTGAAATGGGCATGCATGAAATGGAGATGAAGAAATTGACTTATTATCAAGGATGGCTCATTAAACTGAGGTGAATGTATCCAGACTACCCTGATTAGTAACTTTTTACCCATGACGGACATGCTCAGAGGAGTAAAGGTTGAGTGATTAAGTGCGTCTCAGCTTGCTTATTGCATGCATGAGGAATGCAATACCACTCAAGTGAACAATCCAACTGCAAGGCTATCACCCATTCTCTGGCATAAGATGGCCAATCGCCGCAATAGATTTCTTAACATCAGCCTCCAAGCTGTTGTATCTGGGCTTTTCCTCTGGCAAATGGTCTCTTTGCCAAGTCTTCTGGGTGGCACTGCATGCTTTAATCATGGCAACAATGTGAGGAGGGAGGGAGCTTCTCCTTACCCTTTTCTTGGGAGGGAGGAGCGAAGTAACCAGCAAAGGCTTTCAAAATGACCACAGCATGGTGGTCTAGGTCCTTTGCTAATCCCTAGTGCCTAAGTTCCCTGACTATACATTGGAAATGCCAATTAATGATCGCTAGATACTATGATGAAGAATATTTACTCAAAGTGAACAAGTATTCACAAGTCCTCACAAATGTAGGTAGGCATAAAATTTTAATGTCATCTATGACAACTTCATAATTAGAAAAATTCACAGGTTAATAACTAGTCACAAAAATATTTAGTGACTTAGACTTAAATTATGCATACATGAAATGTTCATATAGCTTCAGCAAACATAATTTCTGTCCAAGTCACAAAGATTGTGAGAAGTTCCTTTTTATCCATTGAAATTTATGTGACATGTTATGGCATAAGATGTATTAACCACTAAATCCATTTAAAAATTAAAAAGCAAACTTTCCAAGACATCAATAATTTATTTCCTGTCCTTTTAAATGTAATAGCAGTATAGGTAGAATTTGATGAAAAAAGGCCTTAGTTATGTAGTTAAATAAAAGAAAAATGTTACATTGGTAGCTATGGGATTTTTAAAGTAACATAGAAAAGGGGACTGATAGGAACTTATTATTCATACCACAATCGTCAAAAGCATTACTTCCAGTTATCATACTAAATTTAGTTTTTAATGTATGGCTTCTGAGATGAGAGCATTAAAAATGACTTCATAAATGAATGAAGTCATAAAAAATCACAAATTATCTCTGTACTTGTAAACCCTAATGGTCCAAAAGTCTCCAAATATCATTATGTTTTTCAAACAGCCAATTCAACAAAGAATTGGAAAATATTTAAGTACATTTGGTAGTGCCATTTCAAGAAATTCTTTGAAAAACATGGGTTTCATTGGCAGAGACTTTATATAACATCATGTTGGAGAGTTACTACTTGGATGAATTCCTCTCCTTGTAGTTTTATCACCTTCTCGACTAGATGCAACTTTTTTCCTTTCCCTGAAAAGAAATGCACACTTTAATATCAAATTCAAAAAGAACTAAATAGAATTTAGATTAAAATCAATGTCAAAGGCCTCCAGAGCTCCCTCAATAGTTTAATGACCACCATTAATATGTTACATCACTCTTCACTCTTAGGAGTATCACCTTCAGCTACAACTTGACCCAGAGCCAAGGTACTGAACAAGGGATCCAAGCTCTCTCGTATATGAATTCCACCCATGGTCTTCCAAGGTATCATTAATTATTGACCCAATTGATTTTTTCCAAGCTTTGCTTTACTTCAGATGGGTCAGCAGATGAACCATTCCTCCTGCAAATAAGTAGCAACAACCTCTTGTCTCCAGGAGGAGGGTGGCACACCTACTTCAGAGACACTTCCAAAAATTACAACCATGTATTCACTTGAAAAATGTTTTTGCAATAAATAAGTAAGAGTATTTAGTTCTATAACAATAATGGGAGTGAGATGGTGACAAATAATGGACTTTCTGGATAGCTTTTCTGGAAATTTGCTAATTTAATCATTAGGTACCTCAATGGCTGAGATCTTCAGTAGGGACATTTGCTTTTTATATTATCAACTTTAACAGAATGAAAAAGAGAAGGCATTGTGGGTATCATTCTTACAGAGACAGTGAGGTTCCAGGAGATGACTGTGGTGATGTTGGCTGGAGGACTTGGCTATCTTTCCTCACATGCTCATCGATCTTCTTTTCAACTTTCCTGGTTTTATTCCTGGGGTCAGGCATCACAGCCTCTAGGGCACGGGCAATGTTCATTGAGCGTTTAGTTTCACTTTTATTCACTTCACTCTCTCCACTCAAGGGGCTGGTGCTCGCTGAGTTTGTTTTGGTTTTACTATGGGTTCCTCTGGTATGAACTTCTGATCTGTTGGGTTGGATAAAATGTGGACATTAAGTACCAAATAGATCATTCGTCTCAATAGCTAACTATTATTCATATAACCTGTTTTAATTAAAAAAATTGCAGTTGAGACTGAATTTTGATGGCAGCATTTGTAAAATATTTTTAATTATTTATCCAAAGGAAACTAGAAAAGGTATTACCGCCTATTTAAATATACAGAAAACAATGAGCATAGTTCTAATGATTTTTTATCATTCTCAAAGGATATTAACATTATTTTTATGGTTTGTGAAAGTAAAATTGGCATTATTAAGAGTAAGAAACTTATCTCAAAAAAATATTCACCATCCGGAAAAGTGTCCAAAAAAAGTATTAATCCATAGTGTTATAAAATAAAAAGCCTGGAAGATTTGTGGGTGGTCTTAATTATTATACAAAGGGAGGTCAGTTTAACCATTGAGTGAACTTAACTAACTTACGGGGATGCAATATTTAGAGTGTGTTTGCAAAATGAGTATGTTCAGCACAGGGGCATATATATAGTCTCCATGAAAGATTTTAACAATTGAAACATCTCACCCACCCACACCCCTTTAACCTTCTGCCATCCCCAACTCAAGGTAATAAGGTAAGGTATTAAATAACATTTCACTCCCAGATAGATAAAATATCTTAAATGACAGTAGCTAGCCCAATGTTTGCATGGCTACAAAATTTTCATTATTCCCCATATCCAGATTCAGATGAAATGAGATGATTTTAGGAAGAATAAGAGTGATAATGTTTGTCATAATAAATATATCCTAAGCATTTTTTAGAGACTGAAATATTGCATTGGCATTTAATTGTTAAAATGAGTGAAGAAATTCATATGACTCAAGTTTTCAAGATTTTGCATTAAAATGTGCTGACATAATCTGTGAGTCTTTGTTGAATTTATAGATCATATTCACTTTCAAAATACCTAATTACCAACAAACAACATCCTGAGGAGCAAGTGTTTCCGCATTTTCTCTTATTATTTCCCAAATTTCTGGAGAACTAGGGCATTACCAGCCTTTACTTGACCGATAACTTTACACCTAACAAACCTTTCTTTGAGTCCATCCTTGCTTCTCCTCTGGCCCCCAGGTGGCAGCGGCGGTCGCTTCTCGATTAGCTTCACCTCGGCGACCCTAGTTGTGGGTTCTACTCGAGTCATGGCACTGCTCTTCGCACGAGGCGAGCCACTCGCCCCTGTGTGTTGCCTCAACCTCTGGCCCTTCTCCGACGACGGGGAAGAGGGCGCGCCCCCTCCGCTTCGGGCCACGGGGCTGCCGCCGTGGGTAGGGCCTGAAGGGGAGGTCGCTACGGCGCCCTGCTGACCCCTCGCCATCCCCCTGGACGTTACCTCTTGAGGAGGACCATCTTTCGCCTGGGCCCTCTCCTTCGTCGTTTGCTCCCTCGCCCCCGCCTTCGCCCTTACCGAGCCCCCACTCCTCCCTGCCCCCGCGACGCCATGAGCCCCCTTGGGGGTCTCCCTCGCCGCAGACGAGGTCTTCCTGGAGTGCTGAGCCCTGGCCGCCCGCCGTTTAGACCTCGCCGCGGCAGCCGCCCCGGCGTCCTCGTCACTCGTGGGGTCGTCCGAGTATCCGTTGACGACGTGCAGGATCTCATCGGCAGCCCTCGTCAGCTCCGCGAGGATGGCCGACTCCTCCGATACCTCTTCCCCTCCCTTCCTCCCCGACCGCCTCCTCTCCTCCTCCACCCCGCCACTGGCCCTCCTACGCACCCTCTTGCGGAGGGCTCTCCCGGCCGTCGGCGATCCCGCCGCCGTGTGTTCCCCGGCCGCTGCGGACTGGCGAGGGCTCGCGGGGCGGGTAGTGGCCAGTGCCGACTGCCTTACGTGCGACACCCTGGTAGCCTCTGACAGGCGCGGAGACCTCGGCGTCTGGGTCCCACCAGTCCCCGGGGGCCTCGCCTCGCCCCTCGCCGCCTCCCCTACGACCCTCCTACTCTTCTCGTCCAAGCTCGAGCGCCTCTGATCCGACCTGCTCGACTTGGTCTGCGACCCCACCTCCTCCATCCGCTTCTCTATCACCTTCAATTTGACGGAGTAACTGTCCATTCCCTCCTCGACTTTTCCTTCCTTACCGCCGCTCTTGTCGTACGCGGGTGATCCCCCGAAAACGCCGGAGAATATCTTAGCTTCGGGGGGCGTAGGGGATGAGATCACGTGTGCTTTCTTCTGCGCCTCGTCTGGGGCGGCCTCCTTCGCTCTCCTCTGCGACTTGAACGAATCCCTCGACGCTGCGTGATCTGGCTCCCTCGTCCTGCCCTCCCTCACATCCCTCCCGACGCCCCAGGCTGCGGCGGCCGGGGTCTTCGACGGCGACGAGGAGGCCTTGCACTCCCTCGGGCCCTCCGGGCTCGTCTCCATCGTCCCCAGCGCTGAGAACTTCATTCCATTACCCTTCGTGACCCTCGCCGCCGCCGCATCCTCCTCCCGCCCCCTCCCCACGCTCAGGGCGGAGAATATTTTGCACCGACCCGCTTCCGGCCCCATTCCGCCGCCCTCCTTCGCCGCCACGATATCCTCTCTACACTCCCTGCCGTCCCCCTTCGTCCTCCCGATTCGCTGCCCGAGCGCAATGCGAGTGATTCCGGGCGCGTCCTGACAGTGCTCGCTCCTGGAGCGACTCTCGGCCGCGAGAGCAGACGCCTTCGAGTCGGACTGATTATGCTGTAGGCTGTCCCCGGCGAATGCTGAGGCGTCCCCTGAAATGAAGGCTTTGGACGTAAGTTTTACTCACCATATAATCGACAATTCGTATGAATATCCCGACCGATTAATAATATTATTTTTTTAGCACAAAAACTTTAGGTGGAGCGTTTATTTGATTTACTTTGTATCGTAAGGCCTCATTCTGTGAACCCAAGGGGAAGCTATTACTTTCAATATGTTCGAGACTGCTCTGGTAAAGATACCTTTGCCTCCGCACTCTCCTCCTCCTCTCCTCCTCGCCCTCTCCTCGACCCTCTCCCTTCCCCCACCCACCCTGCCGCCCTTCGCGTCGACCCTTCTTATCCTCGTTTGAGCACTGACTCGGTGGTTTCTTGGGGGTGGGCGCGGCGGCTCGACGCTTTTCGCCTTCGACTTGCCGGATTGCTTTCTTGGCGCAGGCTTCGGGATGGGAACCAACTCCGTGGTTTGCCTCTGACAGGCCTGCTGTTGCTGCTTCGCCCTCCTCAACCTCCTCCAGCTGCCAGACACGACACTTCCTCCATCCCCTAACCTACTCTCCCCCCCTCCTCTCGAGCCCCCCAGCAACTTCCCGGTGGCCTCGTAGGCGTCGCTGCACTCTTCCTCGCTCGCGTCGCGATACAGCGCCCTAAGGATCGACAGATTGGGTTGCAGTTTGTCGCCGCTCATTAAAGTCTCCCGCGAAGCCTTGTCCAGTAGCGTGCCTTCCGCCGCCCTGGGCGCCTCTGCCACGGCCTCCGCCGTTCGAGTGCACTCGCATCGGGCGGAGACCGGGGGCGCGGCCGCCGAATGCGCTTCTTTGGCTTCCTTGGGGGGAAACGCGGTGCTGAGCATGGTTTGCAATATCAGGGAAGGGGATTTGAGCATGACCCTGTCGTCTCCGACCCTTCCAAATCCCCTTGCGGACGGCCAGGAGGCCGACGGAGGCGGTTGGTGCGATGGCTGCGCCGTGGTTAATAACCCTTTGAACCACAAATCCTCGACTTTCGACGAGGTTGAAGATAACCTCCGAGTAACTAGAGGTTGGAGAGGAGCTATCTCGAGGTGGAGGGGTGACAACGGAGCCTGCCACCCTCCGACAAAGCGGTGACCGAATGGCGCTGGGGATGGGTCCGCTTCTGCTTTGGATGCTGCCTTCTCCTGCGAGGGCGCCAAGATTTCACTCCTCTGCTTCATACTGCACATCTCTTCACGTATACCTTTCCGAACAATCTGCAGTGGTCCCACCTTGTCTGCAACGGGTAGAACATCTTGTTGACATCTTCTCCAAGATCAACTCCCAGCAGAGCGGTTTGTTAGGGATGGCAGAGGAAGGGTAAGCTTACTTCATGGGTTTCCCGCTCAGAGAAGGAGAAGGCATGTATTATCTCAGAATGGAACACAAATACTTTCGAGTGTTAGTCTACTACTGCCCGCTGTCTTCAAGAGACTTCCTGAGAGTTTCTTTTGAGAATAAGGTCTTGAAATTGTTTTAGAACAGCTGAATAGCTTCGGGAAGAAATTTATGGAGCGAGGAAAGCTTTTGGAGTCGGAAATGAGGAATCATTTCGAAGGAGACACCAAAGAAGAGTACCATCTCAAAAGAATTCTTGCGAAAAGTTTTCGTAAGGCCTCTGCTAACAAAATCCAGAGCAGTCTCGAGTTAAAGTGTAAAGCTTCTCCTTATATTCCAAAGAAGTATATTTTAAGGTTAAAATTAAATACTTATTATTCTAAAACTACCAAAATATTTAAGTTAAAAAGAACAACAAGCAAAGCATAATAAATCTATCTACTACAAATGAAAACTACGAAGGAATACAGAAAAAGATGTACGAAAAGAGGAATCGCATTAAGTTCTAAGGCAGATTAAAATACATGCTAGGGAGTCTTAATCTACAATCAAACAAGGCGGAAATGAAACAAATTTCTAGATACAGATATATTAGACCAAGCATATGCTAACCTTGAGAGGTTTGGATCCTGGTTATTTTGCTATGGGTTGAAATCTTGGCTGCAACCTTGGGAGATGGCGGAGATGAACTTAATGTTTGTGGCATTGATTTCTTTGCAAGTATCTGTGGCTCCATGGACACAACCGAGGAAGAAACCGGTCCCAGCGTCACCCTCGTTGAAAACTGTCCAGCTGCTCGGTTCGTCATCCTCTGACTGTTGGCTAATTTGTTTTTGAGTTCCCTCTGCCTCCTCTCTTCCACCTCCCTCACTCTTTGAGCGACTGAAAGTGGCGTGACGGTGTCCGTGGAGGCGTCGCTTCCGATCATCACCATATTTGTCTGGGCCACTTGATTTCCAGAAGATATCCGGACTTCCATCCCACCGCCGTTCGCCACTTGGGTCCCTAGTTCATCATTTTGATTCAAAACATTGTCAACATACGGAGCCACGGAAACGGGCCTCAGTGACTTAAGTAGTTTCTGCAGTTCCATCTGTCCGGGAGAAAGAGGGCTTGGTATCGCTTTTTCCACTGGAAGAACACGAGAGGGATCTGATGTATCCAAGCTTGATAGATTGATCTTTGTATGGAGTTCCGGAGATATAACTGGGCGAAGACGTACGCCACCGAATTTCGGTTTCATACCATCATCCGAGTCGTCATCATTCTTTTGGGGTGTTTTCCACGGGAAAGGGTTACTCGCCGCCGAATTACTTCTTAGAATCCCCCTAGGTTTTTCCAAAGCATCCTCTAAGCCTACGTGCCGGAAGTTCAGTGGGGTGGATATTATCTCGAGGTCTTGGACCTTAGTGAGTACATTCTTCACCTCCTTCTCCTCCTTAGCATCGAGATCTTCGAATACCCTCGAGGAAGTGAAACCATACTCGAAGGGGGTCTCGCCATTCGCTGTCAGTTGGTCTCCATCGGGGTTAGAACCTTCAGCAGTGCCGTCTGCGTCCTCATCGCCTTCCTCCCTCTGTGGCTGCATCTCCGCCCCCTCCGTCCCAGCGAGCAGTCTCTTCTCGTACGGCGAGTCCCCGAATCGCATGCCATTGCTGAGAGCGGACGGTCCCCTCCCTCCGACGGCACCGCTGTCAACGTTTAGGGTCCCTGTGGGCGACCTCCGCCGCCGTCGGAAGTTATTACTGGGCGGTGGCTTCCCCGCCGTCTCCACTATGTGGAACCGTCCCGATTCAGCCGCGAAGTGCACCTCCGTCTTACTGAATTCCACCTTTTTGGACGCCCGGATCCTCAACGCCCCGTCTGACTTCAACCCCTCCAACTCCTTGCTTTCCAGGTGGGTCACCGAGTGGTGCCTCGTGCCGTTGTTGTTGCCGTATCCGTCTCCGCCGTCCGCGCTGGAGAATGTAACCGAGATGCCGGCAGACGAGGTGGACGTTCCCTGGTCGCCCTTGATCGGGACTTCCTTGATCGACAGGACGCCGTTGGACTCCCCGTCGCACCAGTCGACAGGGGAAAGACCTCGCGGACAGGAATAGTCCTCGACCAAAGGGCCCAGGGTGGAAGGTGGTAGCTCGTCCAGAAGCTGGTGAACCTTATCGAGAGATCTCGAAGTGACCAACTCCTCCTTGAAGGAAGAGTGACCTTTGGCGTGGGTCAGCCTCAGCGTCGTCCTGGCTCCGCTTAGAGTCGCGGTTGGCGTTGCGAACTCGTCCACCTCCGCCTCTCCCCCATTTTCCAGCCGCATGACGTCACCGTGTTCGAGCCACATGGTGGTCGAATTCCTCGACCCGCCGCCCTCCAGCGACCTCATGGTTGGGGACGAAGAGGCGGCCCTTCTGACCGAATCATCTTCGCCAGGCCCTTGGGTTAGGGCGCTCCATTTTTTCAGCATTTCGTTGACCCGGCTGTGGACGAATTCGCCCGAATCGGACGATGAAATTCCCTTGAGCATCACCCGATGACCCGACTCCCCCCTGACTCCGTTTTGCAGATGCGTCCAGTCCGACTCCTTCTTCAGTGGGGACGAGGAGGCGCCCTCTTTGCCCTCCTCCGAGAACTCGAAGGCGTACGACCTCCTCCGACTGGATGGTGTCGAGGCGTCTTCCGCATCGTTGAGCACCTCCCGCCTTTCCAGGTTACGGCATCCGACGCTCCAACTCTTCCGGCGATCGTCGTTAACCTCCTCCCTCGCGGCCCTCAGGGACACCTTGGGGCCTTCCACCGCCACCCCGTCGCCCACCACGCCGCCATTCGCCATAGTCCGGCACCCTCCCGGCGGGGACATCGCCTCGAGAGAGCCCCGGTGCTTTAGTCGCCCCTTCATCTCTCTAAGGGACTCGGCCGTTACGAGGGACGACTTCCTGTTTACCGCGGACGCCGGTCCCCCGAGCGCCGGTACCGATAAGCTCTTGGGAGGGTCCCGTGGCCGCCGCGACCCACCGTCCGCAACCGATCCCACTGCCGACCGCCACTCTGAGGAGGGCAAGGACCGCCTCACCGACACCCCCCGCTCCCACTTTACGACGCCCTCGGCGTCTTCGACATCGTCCCCGTGGCTGGAGCCGTCGCTCCCGTCCTCCTGACCCCTTAGGTCCTCACTCGACACGCTCCTCTTGCGGTGGAGCGGCGTAGAGGTTCGGAAGGCCGAGTGCAGGAGGGGGTGCGGGGGGACTCCGGACCCTGGTGGGTGCCATCCGAGGGCCATCAGTCTGGAGACCGAATCCCGGATGCCGTCAGTGACGGGAGAGGTGGCGATTGGCGCTTCGGACGACCTCTCCCGTCGGCCGTCACCCTCGGCCTCGACGCTGGCCGAGCAGAAGTCCGCGTCCGGGGATTTTGCCTCCGGGTGCTGCTCCGCGGAGCTGTCGCCCGAATCCGGGGAAGGCGCACCGCTGGACAGTCGCCTGGGCCGCGTCGGGGGTCGCCTGGAGCCAATGGAGCCACTTCGACCGACATTTCCCCTCGTCCTTAGGAAACTGACGTCAAGAGGATTTAGCGCGAGCTGCAAAGGATCGAAGGCCAAATTCATACTTCAATCATAAAGTTTGAATGGTAAATGCAGGTAAATAAAATTAGGGTAATTTTGATTGCTTAACTGAACCCGAAAAACTATTTTCTGCTTCGTTTTCACCACGGTATCGGTAAGATATAACGGCAATGTACGGTTTTTATTTGAGTCTGCTTCCTGCAAAAATGATGCCGAAGAGGTCAACACAATACCTCCCAAAAGGGACATGCCTGCCCGTTGATCTTGATCCATTCTCTATTTTATATTTAACAAAAAAGTTTGTCATAGACGATCTTCGGAATGACCTCTAAAAATGCTGTTGTTTTAAGGATAATATAATTGACTTTTTAAAAAATTGCACTGAATTTGCAAATATAGCTTTAGTTTTTTTCGCATAGACTGCATTCTACTTTTTTCACGTTCTCAATCGTCTACCCATCTACAACTATTTAAATGGTTATTATTTCTAGAAGAATTTCTAAGTAAATAATCAGCAATATTAAGTTCGACAGAGTTTTAAGGAATGGACATAGATGCTAAGGATACATCTATGATAAACATAACTAGGGTTTTTGGAATTGCAAATGGAAAATCAATTTTAACCATATATATACTGACTGCCTTTAATGATTTTTTTCCTAATCAGCCCTGAATTCAATTTCTTTGAATTTTAAATAATAATCCGCGACTCGTTGAATTAAATGGTAGTTTTATTTATTTGAAACCATCAAATACCTTTCATGAAATAATATTATGATATGATAAGGGAATGATTGAATAGGATTGGATTAAGCATCTTATCGAAATACCAAATAAATACCGGATCTCCATCTTCAGTGTATGCAGTAGAAAGTTTGAGAAGCGATTACAGAAATAACATTTCATCAATGTCGATGATAGTTGCGAAAATTAGTTCCAGCATTTCATCTTAAACGCACGTACTCATGCAGCAATATAAGAACTCGTATAATGAGTGGGCAAAGAGTTAATAATCCCTCACCAATGTCACATATATTTTAGTACCGACTCCCAGAATGCTTCACTGAAAGAGTAAAAAAAATGAATGTAGATCATTATGTACAATTTAAGGACATTCACAATTGGTATATGTGACGACATTACTGTGTTATAGTTGTTAGAGGTCACCTCACTACATCTTATACTGCAGATCTACGCGAGTGCATGTGGAAGGGGTTGTTAGGTGTTCCGCCATTAGACTACATGGGGGAGACGCGATGAATGGCATTCGGGAAGTTCGAATGATACGTTGTACGTTTTGTTCACAACTGTTTTGGTCAACATAATATATGATTGGTCATGATAAAATTTCATTGGAAAGGTTATTTTGAATTCTTATCTCCTTAATGACCTTAGGTTTGCGATGAAAAGAGCCAGGAATCGTAGTTTGGTGACGAATAAATCTCATACAATTCAATTTACCGATTCGATCAACTTGACAACTCCGTGAACGAATTACCTCCAAGTTCCCAAATTCCGTTAATGCCGGTCTCGTTTCTTGTTTCAATGAAGCGACGTTGCCTGATGTTTGGGAAAAATTCGTCGACCATTGGCGGTAACTGGTAACCTAAGAAAAGGAGAAAAAGTACATTTTATTTAGAAAATAATGATAAATATGCACGCTGTTGATTTAGTAACACCATAATAATTATTAAAAAGTAAAACTTTAAACAAATTAATCATAAAAAATTCTCATTTTTCCATTCATCTCCCTATTACAGACATTTTCACCTTATTCCAATTAACCTATTTGTTGGAAATAATAAAAAGTCGGTTATTTGCTTATTTATACTTGCCTCTCCTGACCAAAAACACAACCTAAAATAATTGGACACGATAGCAAGTCCCTCTTCAATTCCTCATAATTCTTTCCTCCCTTCATTTTGTGCAACATCCCTATTCTATTCCTGCTCCTCAATGTTCTCCCTTCTATCACAGTTGAACATCCTATTCCCAGTAAAAACGCTCTCAATTCATCCTTCCCTAATCCTTAGGATTTCTCTCTGCAAACCTCCTCTCCTACCCCACCACACCTAACACCTCCTCATTTATTAAAATAGAAAGAAAGACTCGTACTTTTCCAAGGATTTTAAAATTAAATCTGTGGAAAAGTACGAGTCTTTCTTTCTATTTTAATAATGGATATTAATTACTTCCACGAAGTGAAGCCTGAAACAATAGAATACCTCCTCATTTGTTTTCCTTTCTGTCCACTTCACCTTCTCCAATCCTTCTTCACACCCACATTTCAAAAGCCTCCAATTTACGCCGATTATCCTGCTCCCAAGACCATTTTACCTCGCCGTAAAAAAACACGCCCCATATCCAAGTTTTCATAAGCCTTTTCTTAACATCCTTATTCCACGCCCTTTTCATTAATTCCTCCCTTCTTTTGATTATCGGTAATCTAATGGTTAATGCTGATTTTGGATGGTTTACCTGAATTATCATCAATAATTGATCATGTAGTAATAATCAAATTGCACTATGGTGCATTATTTCTCCAATTATTCAGGAAACTGTTTGACACGCCCAACGTCTCTTCGTCTCATTATAAACGACGCTCACCAGGTGAAGGAAAGGGAAAGAAAAGGGTACAACAAGGAGTAAAAAATGTATTATTAGATTAATAGCTTATGCTTTCCTCTTTCGTGTCGATTATGATTAATATATCAGCTGGAAATAAGCCAATATACTCTGTTTTCACGGCATTAACCGAGATTCCGTAGAATATTTTGGACCTTTCTAATCTCTAAAAGATTCCGGACTTGGGGAAGTGGAGCTGAGTATGTAGAGTGGACTTCCGGGGAGAATGCCACAGCTAAGATGATCCAACATACAAGGAACCCTAAAAGCTCAACGTTAGTAACAAAATGATTTCCTTAACTTTGATAAAAACTCCATGGAGTAAAAGTGGGTTGAAACTCGCAGCTTATTCAACCAGTCCTCGTGTCATAAGTCACTGTCCTACACCAAACTTGGTTTGACCAAGTCTTGTGCAGGACAGTGTGCTTGCTTTAGATGATTGCTTTCGGAAAAAAAGATCTCGAGTACTTTGCTTTTAAGGAAGATTAATTTTGGCTGGTATGGTACGATTGCCAAATTATTAAAATCTATTAACAGGAATTAATGATGTTACTTAAAATAGAATTTCGTTTTCATCTAGTTGTATTGTTTCTACGTTTTTATGGGCCCTCTTAACCATTCCATGCCGGGCACAGAGAACAAATAAAAAAAAATTTTCTTTTCTAAATAGAACAATTGTTGAGTGGAACACCTTACCTGCAAAAATATTCGAGCCCTTTCCTAACAGAGTGTATACTTTTAAGAATAGATGAAAGGCACATATGTAATAATTTGATTGATGTGTGGTGTATTGTATTATATGTAATAGCTTAATTTTTTTTTTAATTTATCTTTTTTTTCTTGCTGATTAATGGTTGTAAATGGGATGGGGATTCACTTGTTTTGTTAAAGAGATTTGTGTTTGGAAGTCTGGTTTTATGTATTATCTTTTGGGATTATTTGGGACTTGTGTGCCACCTGACAATGTCTATTAGCACATGTGTATTTTTAATAATAAGTAATAATAATAATAATAATTCCATAACGTCATGGTCTTTTCAGGAATTTATTTTTTCAAATATAATGATGCACTATATCAGCACAACGACAATTACACAGCGTCACTCTCGCGCTTCGAATGTCCGTCATATTCCTTCTCATCGTAAAAATATCCTTCCCCTATCCCTATCTCTACATTTTTTCCCTCTTTCTAAGTCATTTTTTTCTTCTAGAAACATTTCAATGCATGAAGTTTGAGTACTTTGTACCGCTTACTCGACATAAAGGTAACATGATGGTGACGACAAAGGTGAAATAGCGTACCGCCATAAATACACCATATTAAAATTAAATAAAGACAAATATTGTATTCCCAAAGTGAGCCCACTAAAAATCAAATTAACCTAGCATTGGCAAATGGTTCACAAGGCTTGAAGGTAAGTCAATATATTAATACTAGTCAAGATAAAGGTTTCCGAGAACGCCTCCCTTTCATATTTCATGAAAACCTAATTAAAGACGGAAAATCAAAGTTGAATGCGTAAGAATTTGTCATTGCATATTTTCCAATTATGTCAGAAAACCGTAGCGACCGTTCTCTTCACCCCCTTTTAAGGCCATCCATTAATTTACAAGAATAGTGAACATTTTCAATATGAGTAGTCAAAAAAACAGTGGAAAGGTAGAGATCGCCATGCTATGCTGTGGAAGCGGGCGACTATACTATTTGCATCTGCATTTTGGAAGACTGCCACTCTTTCAGGCGAGTGGCCGTTCAGTGGCGCATACATTCCGCGGTCGCATGTCATTCGGACACCCGACCCCCCCCCCCTGCGGGCAAGTACCCTCCCCCCCGGGGCGCCTTCCCTCCCGGAGTGGGGAGGAGCGGGCCCCCACGGTAGCGATTCTTACCCGAGTGCTGGAGGAAGAGGAAAGGAGGCTCCTGGAGGACCCGCTGGAGTCCAGCCCCGTGGAAGACAGTTCGCTGCTGCCGCCTTGCCTCCAGGACGAAGTGCTCTGCGAGTGGACCACGCGCATCGACGCACCCGGAGCGTGTGTCTCCAGGAGCTCCAGCTTCCGGCGCTGCACCGCTCCGGGAATGGCTCCGGGTCGGTCGTCGATCAACTTCGGCCGGAGACGGGGGCGGGGGGTTTAAATTAAAAAAGAGAGAGAGAGAGAAATAAGAATTGTGCTGCCGTTGGGTTCTAGACAGCGTGGGGAGGTGTGGGGGGGTTGGAGGGGTTGGAAGGGGTGGAGGGCGGGGGAGGGGCCGAACTGTGCCGAATATCATTTCGCAATCCCCCCTCCGTTTAATTCCACGGACGCGGCGGGCTCAGAAGGTTTCGGGGCGCGTGAAAATTGGATTAGTGTTAATGCACATTCCTCCGCCCTTGGGCTCCCTCCCCCCCCCTTCCCCTCCCCACCCCGCTTGGCCTCGCGAACGTCGCCTTATTCGGGAAAAGAATGAGGACGATGCCGGATTTTTGTTCTCATCCGCTCCCTGATGGAGCCAATGCCCCCCGCAGCAGTTTTTCCTACCTTTCCCGTCCCTCGGAATTGGATTTAGACATTAGATGTAGTTTCCAAGGGATTGTTTGATTGATAACGCAATTAAGTATTTCACCCCCTCCCCCGCCAACCTGACACAAAATATATGTAACGCCTGGCATTAAGTCCCCCAAAACAAATTGTAGCGATAAATCTTTTCTAATTGGCTGCGCTAATAATCCCAGCGAGCATTGATATGATTGAGTCAGACAACAGCTTTCCAGCTGAGTCACCGCAGCTCGCACGGTGGAAAAAATTGTATTCTTCTGCGGCATTTTGAATACCAAATAACATTGTCGATTTGTGGCACATTGCTTTGCCAATCACGTTGCTATAGCGAATACGACGATCTAACCAAACCCCACCGCTTCTCTTAGAGCATCAAATACTTGAGGGAGGACCCATATTTCTATTATGAAGCGGCGAGGAAATCGAGTGGATAAGGCATTCGGCTACCGACCTGATTCAGATCCAGGGCCTGTGAACACTCCCTGCCCCGATGAAATCTACTCCGTATGATTCTTCATGGGAAACCACAGGCGCTACACGAAAAAGAAATAGCACCCCTTCATCACCCTGCCAAGTGCGAAGCGAGCGTTGCTCAGCTATCGAAACCAACCTTCTAGTTGATTGCTGTGGAGGCGGCGACTATGAGACGCGTAAGATTTCCCTGTCCCTCCACTGGATAAACTTAGAGTTACTTTCAATTTACAATTATAAACATTACATATAAACTCGCACAGCGGTGAAGGAATCTTTAAGAGTTTATTTCATGTAAATCCGGTCCTGCGTCAACCACCCCTTCCTAAAATGAAGCTTAAGGCCCCGGTTTTGAATCATCACAGACACTCACGGCGACGTCGAAGGCCGCATGCCATCACGCCGGCGAGTGAATGACGCTCTCGTGAACTTCAAATGCATTAACGGGTGGCGTAACTTATTAACTGACGGTTAAAGACATGGCATGTATTAAGAAAATCCATGTATTAAGAAAATCAATATTCACAGCCAATTCAGATGATCGGAGAAAGACGAATGTCTTTTCATTTTCACAACCGTCACCAAGCTTCGTGCGTGTCCACAGTTGAAGAATATGCACGACCATGGACGTAAATAATGTGGGGGTAATATCCGTAAATACTTAACTGTCTGCTTTAGAGTAATATGAAAGGTAATAATTGCATTTGTCAATTAATATTAACCGAATATCAAATGAAATTTCGTATTCGGTTTCAAATCATCACAATACACAGCGTCTGCTTGGACAATAACCATTATTAAAAAAATTGAGTCTTGGGTGGTCTTTCGGTTGGAAATATGTCATTTTAGCATGTTATAATACAATTCATTTTAATCAACTTTTAAAGAGAAAGATTAAATTTTCAGAAAATTAAATTGAAATCGACAGTGGATATCGGTCACGCGTTTCCGTAATCATTCGTCTACGAGCCAACTGCACTCGATATGACGCTCCGCATTTAAATGGAAAATCCATCACTTTTCATCTTATCGTTCAGTGGCCATGGTTCACTTCAACTTCTTAGCTTAGACAGCAATACGGTCATATGCAGGCTACACATTTATAACACACTTCGAATGCATGGGCATTTGCCGGCGTGACTCCTGCTCGGAATTCCCTTTAGATAGTTTTTATATCTTCCCTAATCCTTCCTTTTCCCTGCGTAAACATTTAGCATTCAAAGGTCATCAATAACCGTATAATTGTACTATTGTTTAAAAACTTAACCACCAACCATTATCAATTAGCCCTAAATTAAAATTCTCCAAGATTTTACTGCACTTGAGGTCATAAAATGATAAAGGAAATCACACCGTTAATGACTTTTCATGATTTACGGTAGTAGTGGAGAATAAATTTGACCATTGCCGCAATCAACCGCAAGATATGCACCATAGACTGTGTTTTCTTTAGCATTAAGTTGCAAAATGGAAATGTAATCGGTCAAGGTGAGGCTACCTATCAATGTGATTCAGCATTGTAAATGCAGGTCTCAAATAGACCCATAATCAAAATCATACCAAGAAATGTATCTTTCGGCAGTTATCGAAAGTTTCTTCGAAACATTAAAGGCATATATCCAAGCGAAGGATTCTGGGAAATTGCGCAATCATTATTTCAATAAACTTAAGTTTATAGGCACAGGTGCAGGTTACGACGGGGACCATGAAACTCATAAATGCTGGAATTGCTCCAGAGAACCCAATCAATCCGCTGTGGATACCAATTTACCATGACTCTCCGGTGTAGGATGTCACCGAAACTTCCAAATACATATGATTTGAAAACTTTTCCAAGCGACATTTTTTATCATGGCTTTCTTTATCAAGTAGGAGCTCATAAATTGAATCTTCTCTGCGAAAAGAGCTCCCGAGGGTTGATTCCGGATCCGTTAAATCTTACAAATTATTCGTAAATCAGTTTAAACAAACATTTTTCAAAAACCAAGCCGCGAATAGTTTCCGCTTGACTGAGGAGACAACATAGCTTCGTGATTGAATAAGATAGCTCCAGATACATAAAAAGGGTTACAAGTAGGGCAGATGGGGCCATTTCATATTGGAAGTAACTGGGATCTTCCACCCTTGCACTTTGCTTTTATATCCTGCGACGCCGAGGAAAACATCTTAGGTTCCAGAAAAGTCTTAAATAAGTCGTCAAATGGAGACGTATTCGTCTTTCTCCGGGATGCCTCTTTATTGCTGGGAACTCTATTCCGGAGAAAACTCTTTCGAAGTAGTCTTAGAATGAAGTATGCTGCTGGGACAATCATTGATTTTTCTATTGTCTCCTAGGCCATTCATCTACAAACAAAAGGTAACTTGATATTTATGGTCATTAAAGGTATCTATGGTCTATAGTCTCTTCTAAAACGCAAAATAATGGAAAAAATCATCTCCTCCTAATAATCTTTCACACTTCCTCTTTCATTACTTCCCCTTTATTTGAATGGTATCCGGCTAAACCTTGTGAACATTCGTCTTGAGGAATAAGATAAACTTTGTCAAATCCACAACGAATTAACATAGCACTTTTGATCACACACGTGACCTACATACTAGTATATATAAGTGGGTCGCAGTAGTCCAGGGGGTAGAGCGTTGGACTACTGACCGGAGGGTCCCGGGTTCGATTCCCAGGCAAGGCACTCTGGGCACCTGCAACTGCACCCAAGCTATGTGATTTTTCGGGTACCAGATCTTCCTGGGAAACCATAACCGGCACAGGGAAATGAACTAGCCCCCCTACCCTGATGTGTGAACAGCTCCCAGTACCCTACCCTGATGTGAAATTCACACATCAGGGACCCTGATGTGTGAAATTCACACATCAGGGACCCTGATGTGTGAAATTCACACATCAGGGACCCTGATGTGTGAACAACTCCCAGTACCCTACCCTGATGTGAAATTCACACATCAGGGTAGGGTAGTACTGGGTGAACTCTGCCATCACCTACCAAACCGACCTTCGGATTAATTACTGTGTTTATGGTATGTATACACACACACGTCACATATTTGATGAAACCAGTAGTGCCGTGTTAATAATTTTTTTGTGAAATTTACGAAATGAAAGTTTATCTCATTCAATATTTTTCTGGCTAAATAATAATTCTGACTTTTCTGAACAAAATTCGCGACAAGAAACTCGGACACAAATGTAAGTGCGCGAAAAGCATTTAAATTTTAGAATATTGAATGCTCGGGCAAATTCTGGCTGCTAATTATAAGAACTATTTCTGTTTCGCTCGTCGTTTCTCCACGGAGGTTTTATTCTCAGTTGGCAGCAGAAATCACAGGTGAGATATGCACTGGTACCTCCATTCACGCGTTCTATAATTCGTTGTCTCATGTACAACTCGGTGGAATCCATCCTTGATGATTTAAAATAAAAATGTTTTGTTTACCAACCCGGTTTTAGCGCTAAGTGCGCTTACTGTATTCAAAAAGTTCGTATGCATCTTCATCTCATGAGGAGGACAGATGAAGAACACAATTCGAAACTGGGGTTGTCAATAAATAGAAATAGCATGACTATTTATTAAGGCTAATACTCATAATGTGAAATACTTGTACTTTTGCTCCATGTGAAGGCAAACAATTTAAATTTACTACAAAAAATTTAGATTTCGTGTTCGATGGTCCGTTATACTATCACTTTGGGTCGTCGGGCATAATGCATCGTGGCGCAGAGTGGGAAGTGGCTCGCTGGCGAAACATTTTCTCGACGTTTTGAATCGAGAGTCTCGTCGAGGTACCGGTAGTTTTCAATTACGGCACGAATTGCATCGAATTAGGGGGACAGACGTGCACCAGATCATGCTTCCAACCGGAGGGCATCGATTTGCCGACCGGAGCGTGGCCAACTGCAAGCCGGAGGGAGTCTCGATGCGGAACGGATTGCGCCGAATGGTAGACTGGTCCCGGGGCAGAGACGAACCGAAAGGATGCTGCATGACTCGGATGGAATTAGGGAGTTTCAGGCAATTATATGGTGGAGGAGCGTGCCGATTCCAGACGGAAACCGCACCACGAAAATTAGGTCTAGCCTCACCACGACGAAACAGGTCTTCGAAGGAAATCGTTAATTCAGCAAGGTAATCGACACCGGGAGAAGCAGACAAAACGTTATGCTTGGATGGAGGCGCCGCAAGGCCCGGGAGAGAAAAAAAGATGAAAAAAGAACAAAGAATAAAAGATTAAAGTAAGACGTTCCCAGAATAGTGCTTTTAGATTAAAACTAAGAATGTCAATCGCATTAAGTGAGGGATTAAGGAAGAGTTTTAAATACAATTGGGAAAATAAATAAAAACCCATGGGATGTGAGAGGAGGATGATCAAATTGGGTGGGATAAGCAAATGGCCGTGAACAAATTCTTTCTTTAAAGATAATGAATAAGGAAAATTAGAGAAGGAACCTGGCTGAGAATAGGTTAAATATTGAATAGGTTGAGATATGGGATTTTACGTGCTCTACGTTGAGCTAAGGACAGAATCAAATGAGTCTAATGACAGAATGAAACCGCGTTTCGCCAAAATTTAAAGAATCCCTGTGTTAGAGTAAATGACGATATTCATATTTTCAAATATTCACAGTGATGTGTATTGAAGCATTGAGCTACTGTCAATGAAATTCAAAAGATACGTTAGAATGCGAGTATACATGAGGACTAAAAGATGTAAAGAAATTTCATTGGGCGTCAATATCCCCCCCCCCAATTCCGACAACTTTCATGCATAATATATAATGATGATAGTAATATTTCTCAATACGACACCTTTTCCTCGTCATCAATATTTTTTTCAATCCAAGGTTTTTTATAAAAAGTATCGGTAACAATTTTTTTCCTGAATTGAGCGTTAAGTGCAGAAGGCATCTTAACCCACTCATGCAATTACTACTTCATTTGTCACTCTATCGCTCCATTTCATTTGCATCATTCCTCTACAGCACCATATGCATGTATATCGCTTCTAATCTTCGTGTCACTGCTGCTCCTCACATCCCAGTCCCAAAACCATAGATAAGTACACATGTTAATTAAAAATTGGCAATTTGGCAATTGCCAAATAATTATTTGTGGAAAATTTCCAATTTTTAATTAATTATGATATTCTACCATATCACGTCTGAAACGTCTCTTTTTATAAGTACACATGTATTCCATTCCTAAGATGTAATTAATCGTTTTCATATACCTATGCTAGCAATATTGGTCATTAGTAGCCATTCCGGCTGGTAAAAATCCTTACCGGCTACAAACTATTTTGCTGACTTTATTGATATCTCAACTATTCTTGTTTAACTTGATGTATCACATTTTATTCCCCTTCTCCATAAAAGAGTATACTTTTGTTTGGCCTTTTTTCTTTTCCTCAACTATTACCGATATTTCATTCAAAAATCGCAGCATTCTTATCGCTTTTCTTTATTCGCGCGCCAGCTTATATTTTTTCGTTGGCCTTTTTAATTGCCTTCCCAAATAAGACATTAAGCATTCAGGGCAGCATCTGCTTCACTCCTTTCTTTAGGTTTAGCTTCTCTTCTGCTTTCGCCATATTTAATCACTACCGTCTGCTCTCCATATGTAGATCTATATGTATCAATCCCCTTTCGCTGTTATTCGTTCCAATTTCATTTATGATACCTAGTGCCTTACACCTATTTCTATCCTCGTTGGCATAAAATTTCTCCATACTACTAATGCAATAAGGACGCTAACCTAGGTTCTCTGCTCTATGATGAGTATCGTCTTCATAAGTAGTAGTAATCTATTCCAATGAGAGGTAGGCGTTCGATTGTTCCTAACAAGTATTACCCACCATTATAGACTTCCTCGCAGCCTGTATGTATATTTATTTCCTCCACATATTGCCATCTTCAGCTCCTCCAACCTGCCCTCATGCCGTCCTTTAAACCAAATTCACCTCCTTCCTTCAAACTTACCTAAAATTCTCCCTCCAATAAAGTTACTCCGTCCATCCCTTTCATTTGCATCACTTTTTGTCGCAGATAGAGAAAGAGAAAAGATGAAAATATATTATTGGAAGGCGTCATGATTAATTTCATGATAATAGATAGATTTTTGTTCCAATGTCACGGATACGCGGGATCTTGGCCTCTCACGAACGCAGGCGGGTCATCGGGGCATCCGGCCACGCGCTTCGAATGACCCTTGGCCACGGGCGCCGCTACGGAGGGGCGCAAGTGTTGCCACAGGTGGCGGCAGATGAGGTGCGGTCCACCGAGTGACGGCCCTCGTCCCCCACCCGGGTTCTCGATCGCTATGATTTCCCCACAAGCGGAGCGGAGGAGTGAAAAATGGGTGCACACGAGGTTTCCCCAGACTTTCTCGCAGACGCCTGGGTTCCCCTCGTCCGCCAAACCCACTCCCCACCCACCGCCATCCAACCCACACATTTACGTTCATTAGAACACCATTGCGCCCAAGTGAAGCTGAAGATTACTTGAAAAATGGACGGAAAGGCAAGTTTAGAATGGCAGCCCAGCTTTGTAGTAACAAAACCTAGGTTGGGATCGCTCCCCGCTTGTCCCTAAAGACAGCAGATGGAAGAGAAACTCGTAAGAGGCACGCAGACACCCGATTTTTCCTCTAGCGTCGAAGGCGGCTAAGTTGGATGACCCGGATGAAGCAAGAGAGATGGACAAGAGAACCAATCGAACTGGTGTAACGACGGGAGATTTGGAGATCGAGGTTCAGATCCCGGTCAAGAAAATAATTTTTTCAGCGATGGGACTACTTTTCTGTCTTGAATCTATCACACACCTTCCTTTCACACTTCTCGCGATTTTAACCAAGCTCATACTTTCAAATTGTCCCAGACGTCTAGTTTCAGTGATTGTGACAATAGGTAAGTAGAACAGTTTTCACCGGCATCTTTCCATTATCAACCATTCGTCAAACAATTGACAGCTGGGTAAGCAGAGACTTATGTCGTGAATCCTCTGACCCGATTTATTTTACTTTCAAGGAGTAAGATTCACGTGTATCAGATGTAAGTATGGATGAATATTTAAAATGATATTAAATGAAGCAGTTCAAAAAGATCCCATCGGGGCTAAAAATAATTGGATTTTTACTCAATACGATTTATACTTAATACTCGTATTTCAAATATCTGATTTGATAATATATAAAATTCACTACAACCTAGCTGTATACATTTTGCATTTCAACGAACGGAGTTCTTGTCATTTTCACGAGAAACTAATTACTGATGATCTAAGAATCCTCGCCATCAGCACAAAGGGCGTCATGTGAGATATGCTGCTATTGCACTTACTAAATGGACGGCGTCGACATTTAGCAACTTGGAACGCTGCAAATGAGTTAACTTCACCTCTAATTTATCTCGGGGAACGCGCATTAGAAGGATTTTCAGGCCCTAGGTAAGAAATGCGTGTCATTGAAAAGACGTTTTATCTCTCAAGAATATCTAAAATCCTTCTAATTGGTATGGTTTAAAGAGGGTGTGCGTACCAAAGAAACTTCGATTGCCACACGTCAAATGAGTCAAAAGCAATCTAAACTACGTAGAACTTTCAGAAAATGATAGAATTCATTGCCCGTTTTTTCCCTTGCACAACTCTCGCTCACAATAAAATCCAGATTAAATACAGCAATACTTGTGACACCTACGCATATCATCAGTATTGCTCCCCATTCCCTGCTTCTCGAACACATAATTAAATGCATTCTTAGGTCGATAAAAACAATGACATAATGAAGGACTGGATATTCGTCGCTATACTCCTAATAAAAGACTTAAAACTATATCTACAGCGCACAGTACAATCAGAAGTATTTAATTAACCCAGAAATCATCAATTTAATTGAAGCATTTACAATAATTATCAATCCGCGTTGCTAAGAACGAAAGGATTTCCACCCCGTACTTAATTCCTACGCTAATGATAACCACCGAATGCAAATCCGTAATAAAGTGAAATAAAACTAGATTCCACTCGACTTCCATCTGTGTCAACCAGTCTAAAAGTAGCACACAGTAACGGCCCAAAATCGCTGGGCTCCACCTAATACCGAATGCGGAAACAATGTTTCATGGAGATACCCAGGTGACAGTTGCCTAAAAAAATATCCCAATTTCAATGTAGTATCCGTTGAAAGAGGTGCGAAAACGCGGAGAGCATAAATTCCAATTTTTTTCTGTACTGATTCCTTGTGGATTTTAAAGTTTCCAACCTCCAATTCATTGGTAGGTGCCCACTGCAGACATTTTTCCCAAATTCCTTTGCACTTATTTGTTCCATCGTGAATTACAGCTCTCTAGTTCTTTCATGCTCCAGGTGCTCATAGTTTCTAATTTACTTACCTATGTAAAAAGGTAGACTCGTATTTCAGAGTTATCTGATAACTTGGATCATCTATAGCGCTAGTTATAATTTATTTTTTTTAATCGAAACTAAATATTTTTTAGTTGAAAAGGAAAACAGAGAATGTTTTAAAACTTTTCTTTCCTTAATTCTTAACTTAGTAAACTTGGACATGAGCACCACCGAAAGTGGTGTTCGATCACCGGTTGCTTCGCAACTCGATCATCAAATGCGTTTAACCATAGAAATTGAATGAAACCGTAAATATTATTTCAGACGTGACCTACGAAACCTTTCTATCCATGTCGGGATTTAAAATTCTAAAAAGTCTATGACGCATTAAAATGCTTTTACGTCAATGGGAAAATGACTTAATATTGTTGGAACGTGGAGTGAGGCAAAGTCCAGCAGTGGAAATCATAAAGCCTTATTAGTTCTAAACGTGCTAAGTAAATTGCCGAGAAAAAGTTCATTGAGGTGACTATAATGAATGAATAAAATAATAAATTACAAAAATCGCTAACTTATGATGGCATAAAATAAAACGCGTGAAACAGGTGACATGGTTTGAGAGCGTTTTTATGGAAAATGACCGTGGGGTCATAGCAGGGGGTGATATCAGTGCAAGAATCGTTAAGCGAGAAGATTGGTCATAAATAAGCACGCAGAAGAAAGATTGGAGGAAAATTTTATATGAAGAGGAGTTTGAGGACAGAGAGCGAAAGTACTCAAAATAATTTTGAGAAGCTGGCAAAAGACGGGCAGGAAAGTAAGCTGAATTGAAAAGAAGGCAAAACAAGAAGTTTTAAACCATATTGAGTAAGACAATAGGGAAAATCATAACTAAGTAGACCAAGTAATCGCAGAGGTACGGATAGTATGAGTTGGATGCTAAAAGATAGATAGTGGAGTGGAGAAAGTTGAGTTAGCCGGTAAGAGAGACTCACTAAGTAGAGGCCTTATGGATGCCATTCACGAGAATACTGGGCATGACTAATTGAATAGGGAAATAATACGGAGCAAACCGATTTTAGCTTGGCGGCAAGTGATTTAGATCACCGTCATAAAATGGAGTAGTTTTCAAATGGAGCCTAGGACCAAACTCTAATTAAGCAGAGTAGACTGCATACAGTGGTGATCGAGAGTTATTTATTAATGATCAGCAATTACTATCGAATTATTCATGTGGGATCCACAAAGGATTAGAGAATGCGAGCCCCAGCTTCCTAACTATTTCCGCGTCTCCCGTAATGAGCGTTGGGCTCAAACAAATGGAAGGTTGTCGCAGCACTACCCCATCGATCGGGAGGTTGAACTCATCGCCTCGAGGCAGTATCCCCTCCTTGCGGCCTATGTGAGTGGGGAAGGGGCCGCGGGAGAGTGGGACGCTCGACGTCTCAGATGACCCACGGGTGTCGGCCGCTCGCTGAATTCAGGGAGCGTGTCGTCATCTCCAGGTATACGAGCGGGGAAGCCGCCTCCGCGCTCCGGGATCTCCGCACAGCGATGGGGAAACATACAGTCATGGGAACGAAGGAGAGCGGAATGTGTTTCACCGAATATATTTTTAACTTACGACTATATCAATGTTAGTAAATGACAACGGTATCATTCGCAAAAATTCGTGGTCCCGGAAAAAAATATTAGCGGCGCCATCATGAAAAATCATCTGATCATGAAAAATTAGAACGCCTGCTGTCGGGGAAAATTTCTCATTGAACTCTCATTCGCCAAAGGGTTTTGCTCACATCGCAATCTAAAAACGCATCTATGAACTGTTCCCTGATTCCAGCTGAGAATAAAACGGAGTTTTGAACCCCAGAATATAAAATTTGCGATTTCCATCTTCTGACGATAATGACAACACCATTGAAAAAAATTTGATGCATAGCCTAGTTTCTTAAACACTGACATGAGTGAGATTTTACATTTATGCTATCATTCATGCACTAATTATTATCCCACAAATTCGGCTATATTTGTTGAAACGACACTTATCTTCGGTATAATAAGTATTGACATGCTTGATATTCGATATAAAACTATAAAATGTTGGTCTACTAAGAATTCTTTCAGTTTAACCAAATTTTATACTAATTGTGAGGATTCAAATATCATCCCGAATTAGAAGAAGTGTGGTAAAGCATGTATTTTAAATTCCTTTACGTGTAAGGACATCTTACAGATTATAATGCATCTAGCAGAATTAAATCAACTACATAGTTATAGTATTAAGCCGAATCCTTGATACCCCAAAATGCAGTTTCCCACCGCGAGAGAAAATAAAATTTAGAAGTATCTTACATCTCAAAGAAAACAAACGTTAGGCGGCACCCTCTTTTCTGATGCTTGATTTTTTACAATAAAACTCGCATTTTATGCTCGCACAACCAGAAAAAATTGATGAGTCCTATATTTAGGGGTCATTTATGTTTTTTATCCATGAATGTTCCCTTACTGATGCTCATTCTAGCGTTTTTCAGAAAATAACTGATGTCTTCCCGGTACGTAGCGCTCTTTTAGTGCGACAGGCGGCAAGCAATTTTTGTTGAGCACATGCATTCGAGGGAAAATTACGTTTTAAGGGCTATATAAGGCGTAGTGTACACTCGCTTACCTTCCCATAGCGCATCCTCCTCTCCCCGCCGTCCCACGAGCCGGACGCCGAAATCCTCCACCAGCTGGGGTCCAGCCCACCCCCGCCACCTTCCTCCGTCTGCACGTGCAGGGCCGCCGCGGCTGGTCCCTCGGCGTGGTGATGGCTCAGGCGGAGAGGTGGGTGGGTCGACGGGGGGGGACCCCGGGGGGCGCAGACCAGAGGACCGCCACCTTGCACCACCTCCATTGCGCCGTCTCCTTTCTCCTAGGGGTGGGCGGGCAACCGGCGCGGCCTTCGCCGTAAACACACTCTTGTCCTCTCGGCCGACCCTTGAAGACGAGCGGGGGAGAAGAGTCACAAAATGTAGATCTAATCGGCCCGCCAACGCAGAACCCTCCCCGCGCGGCTGTGGTAGTCGAAAACTTCTACAGCACGGTCAACCCAAACGCGTCACTTGCGAGACTTGTTTTTCGAGAAATTGGGACAGGGGAAACGTCACCAGTGAGCCCGAACCGCTCGAATGTTGCGTCATCTGGAAGGTCGCGCCTTTTGGCCTCTCTCCCGGGCGATTTCTCGGGTCGGGAAGGTCGAAAAATGCAGGCAGGGATCACAAATGAACGATTCGAGGGGAGCACCGTCACTAATCAGTGGAACCCGCTCTAAAAATCACACGACACCAACACCACAAATATATCCCGTCAGTCAAACGCGGTGCCGGATAGGGCAAACGCACTATGGATTCTAGTCGTAGGAAAGGGTCGCGACCCACGGAGATGGGAACGTCGAAGTCTGCACGAGGACCGTTGGAAGATGCATCACCCACGAATCGTTACGCACCATCTCCCGGCGGAGTACCGCAGGAGGGGCGGAGGTCGGCGGAGGCGAGTCCGTCGGCGGGAAGAGAGCGAGCCGCGACATGATTCACGGCCGACGCTCCGAGGGGAATTGAAAGCGCGGCTGCGGTGCGCGCCCGACGAGTGAGTGACTTCAACGCCCACACGAGTGCGGAGGAGCGCGACGGAACGCCGCGAACGGTGGACGAGGGAACGAGACGGGCCGGCAGCAGCGCACACCGCGGAGGAATGACAATGCGGACGAGGCGAAGGGCCTCCTCGTTCACTTAAAACAAACGCTCTCGAGGAGGAAGGGGAATGGGGAGGGGGCGGGAGGGAAGAGAGGAAGTCGAGGGCAAAAGAAAGAAGCGGAAAGGGGAGTGCGCGAAGGAGAAGGAGATGGTACGACTTGTGGTAGTGGAGCGAGCAGGAAGGAAGGGAGGACTCCTGGGAGATGGCCACGAAATACATTCATTTATGTTTATGGAAAGAGGAAAACTTGGCGGTGATGGAGAGGGGGAAAACCTAATGGCGTCCCCACGCGTATAATATATCTCGGACATCCCCATTTTTTCATTTCTAACTAAACCACGAGGAAATAATCGGATCGAGTGTGAGACGAACACTCTCTGGGAATCCCGTGCGAACGAATCTTTAACCGTTTAGTCAAAATTAGAACCCATTTCAATGTCATCGTCGTCACTTTTAGATGGCATTACAATAGCTTTGGTAGAAGATAGGCTTCAACAGAGTCAGCGTCCCGAAATCTGGCTACATAACGAGCATCTTTTCCGTAGTTTTCACTCATTTTTAGTGTGTACATCACCGTGTCGATAAAATGACACACTTTACCAATCCACCATAATAAGCCACCCGTTTGGTTGATAGGCTAGGGCGACTAATACATGGTCCTTTAAGCATGGGGGCAATTTCTTTCACCCGTGCCACCTGCAACTTCCCAGAAAGATCTGATTCTCAAAGAAGCATACACCTTGGGTATACGGAGTCATTCGGATTTGAACTCGGGCTCTCCGGTCAATACCCGAGCGCTCTACCGACTATAGCCTACCACACCCATCACATAAGTACCAAGAAATATTACGCACACTTGGTATGCAGAATTTCCACTGCAGGGAAATCCTCTACGAATGCTATTGGATCGTCTTGAGTCAAAGTGATTCAAGTTGTAATGGTTCACTTTCAGACTTGCAAACTAAAAAGGCGTTTATGAATTCTCTTCTTAATAAGAGCAAATTGGAAACCTTGGTACCAGGACAATTGATTTTTCGTGCAAAAAATACTTTTAGTAGTACATGATACAATATTCCCTCTAGACTACAGCTCTACGACGCAGAAGATAGTACTTAAGCGCTCTAACAGAGTTGGTCTTGCTGTTTTACAATCATCCTTATTGGATTAAAATGACATCGTATTTGAATCTCATTTGATATAAATTGCGTTGTAAATTATTTGTATAAATTGATAACCACGTATAACCGAGCAGGTTTTAGTTTGTCATTTATCTACCTCGATACCTTAATTAAGAAATGATGTGATACCATTTGTTAAAGAAGTAAGAATGTAACAAGTCACTTTCACCCATTTCTCTCATTGGAGATTTTATTCTTAAGATCTGTACTCGTAAAATCATTAGCCAGACTCGGAGATCACTCATTATCTCTCATATGTATACACTGTATTATCAAAGAGAATTGTTTCTGAAAGAATATTCAACATCACTTTTAGTTTTTATTTTGCAAAATCGAATCCAATGAAAGTGTAAATTTTCATCTTCACTAATGAACCTAATGGCTCGCTCCTAAATAAATATTCCTCGGTGTCTTGTACAACGAATCTTAATTTTTACGAACAATTACACCCAAAAGGAACGCTTTGGAAGTTTATATTTTCCTGAGATCTTTAAAAGAACGTATAAACTGTTTCCAACTTTGCTCTCGACGACCATGATTCCAATTTTTCTAAATACCAATAAAACGTATTTCCTTCCTTTGAACGATACAAGAGGAAACCCTTTTCTTAAAACCCTCAGTGTAAGCACAAAAATAAGACAGTAATTATCAAGTATATCATATGCTCGCTTCCCAATTTCATAATTATTTATAATTAATTGCTAAATAGGATTTCATTTGTATGGTCAATAAAATTATTATTAATAACTTAATTCTATCACTTCAAAGATAATATAGACATTCTATTTCATTACAAGCAATAAAAACCAAGAAATGAATCCGATAAATAGGTAGATAAGTAAGATCTTAAAGTCCTACAGCGTGCTAATGTCTGTCTCTAAGTCATGGATTAAATACTTTATCCTTGAGATGTAGAGTCACCTTTATAAATCTGGCAAGGTGCCTTGATTTACCCAAGGATTCTCGAAAAACCTAACCAGGTTGAAACCAGAGATTTGTTGGTAAAATTCAATCGAGTTAAATAACAATAATTAGACTTGAGTTCATAATTTAAATGAGCCCATCACACATTCCCAAGCTCATTTGGAGTTGAAACGAGTTTTATTCGATCGTAGACATACTACGTTAATTCCTGTTCTGTTTTTGTATTGTAAAGTCGTGATTGTGTACATGTCCCTCTAAATGTGACACACTGTGCACGGCAATAGGTGCGTGACACATCGCATGCGTCACATGTAAATCCACGTCACGGCTGTTTGCTAATAGCGAATCTCCAGTGCCACTACGCACAAAGTCACTTTCGCATGGTTATTACTCAACTTTTCGCGTCCTTAAGTTGAATATCACTTCCTTAGCGTACTTGGGTGAAAATAGTATGAAACACCGCAATATGAAATTTACTAAATCACTAATTTAATGCTTTTGCTATGAGGATAAGTGGATAAAGTTGATTAAATTGATTAGAAAAGAATTCTTCAACTGCATTTCAATGGAAACCTTGCATTAAATGATACAAAAATGTCATAGTTTTCCAAAATGTGCTTTTTCATTCACAATGTCCTCGATTGGCCATGAACTTGGTACTTGACAAAAATATTCCTCGTAATTTGGAGTCAAAGGAGCGTCCGTCCCAGTAACCGGATGACTCACTTGCCGCACCGGCCTCGGTCGGTCGCCTGGGTTTCCTCCGGGAATAATCGCACTCTAACTCGCAATCGGGAATCGTCCGTCCGTCCGCCATGAGTTCGATGTCTCACGCGAAATAAAAATCGGCACGAGGGAAATGACTCCAGCGGAGAACTCATAATTGACGACAGCGATCACATCGGCTCCGGAGCCGATAAATCCCCTCGAGGGCAGCGGAAAAAAGATTTAAGATCCCGCAAAGAAGATTGAGAGGATCTCTTATCTTTCTTTTCGGTGAGGCAATATTTAGTCTTTATAAAGTCTGCTGTACCACCTAGCCCCTTTTCATCATTCAACTAGATGGAATAATGCACGAGAGGCAATATAATAAAAACGACATACGGTCCAGCAAGTCGAAAGATCCGTGGTTCAAGTCCCTGTCAAGGAAATATTTTTTCACTTGTGATTTTCTCAATTCGGCCTTCCCCAACTGTATTTGTCTTTTATGTGTGTCCTCATCCCTTTTTCCTATATCTATACCCACGTGAACGATTATTTGTTCGCTAATTGGCAAGTTTTTCGTGTTTGAATATACATATGTATGTGTATATATATATATATATATATATATATATATATATATATATATATATATATATTCATATATGAATGTTTGTATGTGTTATCCATATATATTTAATAGGGAGGGATACAGGTTTGAGGAAAAATAAAAACTTGATTGAATTCTTTCATTGAAAATACAGCACTCGATGAGAACAGAAGAAGGGGATGTGGGTAGAACACCTGCAAAACCATTTCACAGTATAGCTTAACATGTCAGTACCTACAGCAAAAGAAACGCTTTCAGCTTTAGACACAGGTAATCGGATCGATCAAGATCCCAGTGCAGTGCAAAATCCGTGAGGGCGGAGGAGGCGCATTCGCTTTTCTCGGTTTCGATCCCGTCGCTCGACTTTTTCATTTCCCCCCTCCCCACCCTCCAGCACTCAAGCCACTCGCCTCTCGTGCGCCAAAATGGAAAACTTTCACTCTCTTCTCCCTCCCCCCGCAACTCCAGGGTGGAGGAGAGCACCACGAGGGTGTGATGTAACACTCTGGGACTCTGCGTTTCCCTCTCGGGAGACAACTAAGAAAGGATGGATGCACGGGGTGCCCCCAGTGGTTTCCGGTGGACCGCCTGCTGGTCGTGATGCACGATACGGAAACGGAAAGTCAAATTGATGGAAGAAATCCCGTTAAAAGTATTAAAAAAATAATATGAGCGAAGAAAAAAAGAATGAGTCGCGTGCCGACCAATGTCTCGCGTCGTAGACGTTCGCGCGAAAACTTGCGTAAATCGTTAATCTCGATAATTTTGAGAAAGTCCGATGTCGTGTGCCGCTCATTACTTCCTCGGATATTTTTTTTCCAAGAGGATCGCTCGAGTTTAAAGCCCATGGCTGCTCATCACAAAATGCGTAGTTAAGGCCGCCGCGAATCGGCGTAGAGAAACGTCGCGGACGTGGGATGGATGAAAAACCATTCTTCATTTCCCGGAGGAAAGTCTTTGACAGAAAATTAGCAACTCAGGTAGTCACCAGTTATGACGCGTTCAATTCCTTAAAGAGATATGCTATTCGTTACGAGTGACGGAACGGGAAAGTCTCCACGAGTGTTTCTTAAGTTCGGGCTCTCGGAATCTTCCAAAAGAAATTAATTTGTTCATATGTGATCGCCATCGGGAGTTATGACATGCTTCCATGAATTTCCGGCGGCGAATTAATGGTAAAACCGCGTTTTAGCTTTGTTTTCTATTTCTATGCAAATGCAATTAATCCGAACACTAAGTAATAGAACTGCGTGGTACATATGACTTTTCGAAATACTGAAAGGGGTTGAAAAACAAATTTTATTTTTGTTTTTTTTTTAAAGTTTTTAGCCTCTGAATACTTTTGCGACATAACCTTCCATGCGCTAACTTCCACACAAAAAAAGTTCCATGAATACCAACGCTCAATTAATTACTCGTTCCACTGGCACTTTCAATTTTATCTGCTGGCGTTTGCGAATACGATTATCAACCGAGTCACCTCAGTTCAGCGAGCTTTCTGTGAGTCGAAACTCTTTCGACATAACGGCTCATGACTAACGGGCAGAATTATTTATCTGCACCAGATTAGCTGTTCTCAACTTTTCGCGTCGCAATTCGAGCGGTGCTAAGTTGATGGATACCTCGCATGGTGCGTACTCGGGCATACGACCAATCGCCGACCTCGCTGGCGATAACAGCCCCCACTGTGAGTGGGGGCTGTTATCGAAAGAGGTCGAAAGAAATCCGAGAGTATCTTGAAAGGCAGGATCCACGAGATCAAGCAACGGCTTAAATGGCCGATTGAATGAAGAGAGGATGAATTCAGAAGGAATTCAGAAGAATATCTTAGAAGAGTTTAAACGGCGTTTGAGGCCCTCCGTCATTTCCTCAATTTTTATCCCGGAACACTTGATGTCCGACCGTGGAACATTAAGTGTGCCGTGACCCAAAGGTTGTTCCACATACTGGAAACCTGAAATTAGGTGTGGAGGAGAGATTTCGGAGGGTAGTACACGGAGGACATCGTAAATTCCAGAGAAATTAGCCTGTGTTCGTGACCAGAGAATCTGAGACCACATGCTTTCCAAGGGAAAAAGAAAAATGTCAACAAATGAACGAATTCAATTGGGTCCCAAGGACTTCTAATGCCATCTAATGCTAAGATGGCACGGGCATAACACTGACCACATCGTCAAATAATTAAGTCAACCAAGTGAGTTCATATACTACGGTCGTGAGGCCCACGAGCTTGTTAGCCCGACGGGTTAGCCTGATGAAGCAAGAACTCGAACGCTTAACAAGTCCAGCGACGGGCACGAGTTCGTCTTGGTTTGCTAGCTTTTAGTGAAACTTGATGAAAAAATTGTAAAATAAAAGGACTTGATGGTCCTCACTGTCCAAAGCAAATAATGGCATATCATAAGTATTATTTAAAGCTCACGGGTCAGGGTCACGCACGGAGAGAAAGAGGCTCGAGTGTATCTTCTTGAGTGTATTCTTTAAGTTATGTAACTAGTTTATAAGATTTACGGTCCGGTTCATAAAAACTTATGCCTGAGACGTTCCATGGCTTTAAAACTTGGATGATTGCAGCAATAGGGAGGATAAGACGATAAGAGGTGATGAAAACGTGGTGCTTCCAGAAAATGATGAAGATAACAGAGATATTTCGATTGGATGAGGAGGACGTCCTTCGAGGGGGAGTGGGTGAAGGGGCGGATGTCAAAGTAGTACACAGGAGACAAGAGAAGAGGAGAAATAATTGGGCACATCCTAAGATGCAAGAGATACTTCTGCAAGAAGACAGTAATAGAAGGAAGCATGGAAGGTGCCAACAAGTAGGAAGGGCAAGGACTTGTATTACGAGAACAGAGGGAACAACAGGCACCGAGATAAGGAACTACAAAGGAATGAGGTTGTCATCGGAGATCAGAATAGATTTCTAGGGCTGCTATGTATCAATCCAAGAGCTGATCTATAACGGTTACATGATATTCCATTAAATAGCAACAATCCATGAAGAGGTCAGTTTGACAGGAGAGCTAAGTCGAATCTCGAACACGCTCCCCTAATTTATCAAAAAAAAAAGGCGTTCGTAATTACACTGAAATGAGAAAATATAAATATCTGAAGAGCGTTTAAAAAATTATTTTTTCTAGGATAACGCCTAAACTTTACAAAAGTCATTCAACAACTTAACATATTACGGAGACTGTCCCAATCCAAAAAAAAAGCATTCTTTCATTGGTTTGACTTTCTTCTCCCCATATACTGGGTCTGGGCATGCCAAATGAAAGTAGTCCAGGAATAGAAATAATTTTTATGAATCCCCTGCACGGTTTTTTATGGTGTCACGATTAAGTCATTTACTCGTATGCCGTTTACTCCTAAAGGGGTTATTTTCGTTTTCATGGGGTTCAGGGGAAAATGGTTGTGTATCATGCATGCTGCCCGGGCAGTGTTCCAAACATTGGACAACATGAACTAACGGATGCAACCAGTTTCTCTCTACCATGGATGTAATAACTCGAGATGCTAAGGAAATCATAGGCCATATGTCCATCAGTTTTGACAATAGACCTCCTGGTGTTTACTATGGACTCTAAATGTCACTTTGCGACATTCGGTTACCGTTTGCATGAAGTCAAATTCAGTCGCAATATTATGTCTTATAGTGAAGCTGGATTAAAATAGTCCCACATTTCCAATTAAGTCGCTAGATATTAGGGTAAATATTATTAACGTAATAATCACAATCAATGCTTATCAAGGCAAGAAGTGAACAATGGAAAATAAATCGGAAATATTCATGTTTACAGCCAATAAATGATGCCTTCAAGTTTCATAAAATGCAATGACTCACAATCAGAAAAAATATGAAAATCATATTTACCATGCAAATAAATAGACTGCAAATAATTAAAAATTATTCTTTACTGGCGACGGTTGATTTTCCACTTATTTCTTTACATGCTTTTACTCGTGGCAGAAAGCAAGGAAAATTGGCTCATATTTAGCAAAGTGGGAGAAATAAATTACTAGATTATATCTTTCCAATATTTCATTCAAACGATATTGATTACGTCCTCCATTTTCGAACGATGATGCCTGGAGTGTTTCTGAGAAAATATTTTACCAACGTGAGTGAGATACTGGGAAAAACTAACCTCGACATCTTTCTCTTGCCCTTATATTTCTTGGATCGGTGATCTCTGCATGCGTATGACTATGCAAAAGAGGGCAATGATATTTTCTCACTCAATAATCATTTTCCATACCACTCCATAAAACTTTATTTTCTACCACGGTCTTTTTGAAAACCTGGTTTCTCTGGGATGACCCAAAAATATATTTAACCAAGAGTGGACACTCGAATGGAAATCGACATTAATGGATCCTTGTGGGAGCCATATGTCAGTCATCGTCACACGCTATTACCTGCTTCTTGACCCGTATCACATTTTTCATTCGCTTGCCATCTGGGTAAAAATGTTAACCTATATTCCGGTTGTATAGTGCATAGTTCGAACCTATGCTTCTAAGGTTAGATATTTACAGACTAATGTAATTTTCCTATTAAATTGGTATATAAATACGTTATAATAACATTTATTAACAGATTAATGGCGCAATAGTAAAAAACAAACCAGAATTGCAATAATTTTTATTTAAATAACCTTAAGCCATGGAATTTCCACGCCAAAAAATAATTAAGGACCATTTTGGTGATCTGACATCTTTCTTACAAAAATCAACTTTATCTGTCAATTTTATTTTAAAATAAATGTTGGTGGGCACACCAATATATATATATATATATATATTGGTGTGCCCACCACACGTGTATATATATATATATATATATATATATATATAAGACATTATAAACATTAATAGAATTAGGTATCTCACTACTACGTATAATTAAATCGTATAAGAAAAAAATTATAACACTTTTAAAATTATCAGCTACTTGCAAATGTTCACCTTGATCGAACTGGGTGATAGCGAGACGGTTTACCAGGCAGGATGCATCACAAAATCCAAACAAATTGTCAAAATATTTAATTCATATTTCAAGCATAGAAGGCTTCGAGGTCATGACATATTGGTTGCCAATTAAGCAACCTTTCCGCGACTGTCACCCCATCCTTGTTGGATAATAGTTGAAAATGAAGATAAAGTATTCGGTAGACGTTTAAAAATCATTAAGCACTGGTCGTCCAAAAGCCATTGGCAAGTTGTTTTGGTATAGCCAGAGAGGAATAGGTATTAATGGTCACGCATGAGAAAGTAAAGAAGAGAGAAAACCTACACGCATTCTGTCAAAATTGTTGATTCCATACTCACTGCGAAATCTCTTTAGCGAAAAGGTAACGTTTTTACATTTTAATTAATCTTATTAGTACTTGTCTAGGAGTCTAGAGCAAGGCGAACAAGTGAAGGATGGGACAATAGGCTTCAAAATTGAAATCAGAATTCCCTCTTTTAAGTTAAATTCCGTGAACTGAACATAGTTAGAGATGTAGAAGCATATGGTAGAAATGTGAAATTTATATTGATTTATTTTTATGTAAATCATATCGTATTGCAATGAGTACATTTCTAAAACCATAAAAACTCGACATTAAAAATACTGTAAAATGTTCTTGTTAATAAAACTTTTCGTTCCTCTAAAAATCCAAATACTGTTTTTCTCTGCATTTTACGTTCCGAAAAAGTGGTGACGAACGAAACATATTTTTTTCATGTTAGTAAACCATGCATATCGTTTCAAATTGCATGCTCAAATATTTGCCATTTTTGAGAGACATCACAGAAATACGAGGGTCATCCGGAAAGTAGTACCCGTTCGTGCCGCATGAAGTGCTGACGACGCGAGTAGCCGCTGGACGAGGTCAGATAGCTTCAGTGGCTTGTCTGCCTTCTCTGAGCCAAGTTGCGTTACGCTAGCATTGCCTGTGTTGTTTCTGTGATTGTTTACAATGTTTAAAAAAATTGAGAACGCCGCCAGTTGTGAAGTGAGGGCAGTGATTAAATTCCTCAATGCAAGAAACGTTCGCCCATGTGATATTCATCGCCAATTAAAGGAGGTGTATGGAGACAATGTAATGGACGAGTCGTCTGTTCGGCGGTGGTGTCGCAACTTCAACATGGGGAGGGGGAACACACACGACGATGAGCGTTCGGAGAGACCGTCTGTCATTACAGACCAACTGGTGAGCTCAGTTGACGAATTCGTGAGGAACCATCGGCGCGTCACAATTGATGACATCTGTGAGCATTTTCCCAATGTTTCTCGAACAATTGTTCATGAAATTGTTAAACACCATCTGCATTATGCAAAAATTTGTGCAAGATGGGTCCCTCGCGTATCTCAATGAGCTGGCGGCGAAGGACTATGCAGCAGGAATACAGAAACTTGTCACACGTTATGACAAATGCCTTAATTTGCTTGGAGATTATGTTGAGAAGTAGTTTAAAGTATCCTCTTTCAAATAAAATTTTTTATGTTTGTTAATATTTACTTTTGTGTCTTTATTTCACGAACGGGTACTACTTTCCGGATGACCCTCGTACATTTAACACACACTTTTCAAATTGTGTCTATCTCGTCGCGGGCAGTGACAAGTGTCCTAAGTAAACGTTAAATTACTTTACCTTAATTTGAAGTATGCATCTAACGCTAAGTACAGCATTCGATCTTCTTTGGATGATATTTCCGTTTAGACGTTGAAATATCTGCAATTTGTGTACACTACGGTTTTTTATTAAAGCAGTAATTGTATACAAACACAATATATAGCAATCAAATGAGTCTTTTCGCATTTCCTTTGAAATATAGAAGTCTAAGGTAACTAACCAACCATGCATAACTGCAATGAACCTTCGGTTTCTTTCCGCCACTTACGAAACGTTTGAGATTCCAACTACCCAAATTTTCCCTATGTCTCGCAGCCTCCGAAATAGTGGGTATTTTGCGATCACGTGACGTTTAGCGGGTATAATTTAATGCTGTGAATAAGGTTTCTCTGCTAATCTTACTCAGAGGTTCCTCCGGGCCATTTTTACAGAAGTCATTTCATTTTTGTTTGTGGGCCAAAACAAATCTTGATTCGCGAACCTTGAAAGCACAATAAAAGAAATGATTGCAATAGACCTGCTCCTCTGATGCAATGTCTGAGAATTTTGTTTTGTTTCAACTTTTCGTTAGGTAACACGGAAGCCAATAAATTCATCCAAACAAAGAAGAGATATTAAAACTACTTTCTCCAAACAAGCTAGACGAAAGATATAGCGTAGATTAGGGGCTGTAGGCGCCATAAAAAGAACATGGGTGAAATTTATCTTTATTTTCGAGTCGATTTCCTTATTCAGTTGCCGTGCTTTCACGCAAGGTGAAAGAGATTTGAGAGAGTTAATGGATTAAGTAATTCAAATTCATGAATATGAAATAATAATATTGCCATTCGAAAATATTTATTCTTTCACACAACCTCACCAAACTGCATTACACAAAAAGCAAGACTAATGACGAATTTTCTCGAAAAATACTGGTACACCATACCCAAAAACATATTGCACACAAATTCATCAAATAGTTTATCTTTGAGTTCTTTAACAAAAACTTAATCTATAACTATAATTTCTAACTACGGTTTTTACTGTCAACTTTCCGAATAAACAAATAATTCGACTGCGTAAAACTGCTAGTTTCAACAGGCTTGGATGCGAAAAAATGAGATATATAATAATCGAAAACAGTTTCACTTTCACTCACTCACGTCAATCACGCAAAAAAATATAAAGCTTTTAAAAACTAAAACACGATTTTTCCGAGCATCAAAATGGGAAAATAAAATGAATAGTGTCTATTAATTATGCCTAGCGGCCCTTAATTTGCATCACGTGTCATTTATAACAAGGCGTAAGTTAAAAAAGGCATAAAAAAGACATTTATCTCCTATGAACGAAAGGCCGGTCTACGGCATCATCCAGCCAGGACGCATCATACGTACACATCAACCTCATCTACAACGAAGTGTCCTTGATTATTAATGTTTCAACAAAAATAAATTTATTCTAAGCATAATTTATGCCTTTTTACCCAGCTGGAAATAGTTTCAAGACTCGAAATTTATCTTCGGGAATTTCAAATCAGAGAAAGAATAACATTCAGGCAATACAAATAACATGAAGAAATCCCTCGATGCTGTGAGTGAAAGCGCGAATTTTGACGGTAATCGCTGCGTGGCGTGACGCAATGTGAATGTTGGGTCTCGTTACATGCTCGCGAAAGGAGATATTTCACTAAACTTTGCGACACCGTAAAACCGTGACGAATTTATTTTTTATTTTTATTTATAATTATACCATTTTAATTATTTCACACATGTAAACAAAAGAGGTGATCACTTGATAAGAATATAACGGTCACTTTATTAAATTTACCTTCCTACTTTTATTGCAAGAACATAAATTTAAACATTCTGCAACGACAAAACCGCACGGAAAATATGACTGAACTTGCGACACGACTTTAGCATTTTCAATTGGGTTTTTCAGTGCATGAGCTTTGTCGTGCAGTCATGCACATTATTTTTTTGTACGTGTGTGTGTGGAAAAGAATGTACTTTCTATTATATTCCGGGAGAAATTCTGTTACGTTCTCTAAAAAATAAAATGTGTTTTTGCTGCTCGCCGTTTCTTCCAAAAGCATAAAACGTCTTGGACGTGTTCACCCTCAGGAATGTCTACTCCCTGAGTGCAAGTGGCTAGTTTCTCCTAAACTGTCCTGAAGAAGGGCAAAAAGCCCGAGAATTTACATGTAAGTGTAATCCGGGTTGTTTTTTCTGCTCTTTTTTACTAACTTGTGTTATCTACGTTTCAATCCATAGGTACGAGGTCTGTACAATAAATACGCGAACTGAGGCCATAAAACCTTGCAATATTTAGTCTACATCGATTTTGTCCCCTGTTCAAAGTACTCTCCATTCGTTGCAATGCACTTATTCCATCTTCTTCTTTCCCACTGTTTAGTAAAGCACCCTTTTGGAAGTCCTCGGCAGTTAGGCTTTTTGGTTTTCTCGTCGTTTCTTGATTTATTGTGTCCACATCTTCCCAGTGATGTCCCCTCATCACATTTTTCCATTTTGGGAATAGGCAAAGGTCGCAGGGGGGTCGAGATCTGGCGAATGAGGAGGATGATCAAGGATGGCTGATTGAATGTTTTGCCAGAAAATGGCGAACAAATAAATGCTGAATGTGCAGGTGCATTGTCATGGCGAAGGATCCATCCAACACCTTGAGTCAAATTTGGTCGCACGCGATCTCTCAAAACGCTTGAAAGCTGCAAGGTAGAACCAACCCAACATTTACTGTTCGTCCTTTAGGGAGGAATTCGTGATGAACAACACCTTCGACATCAAAGAAAACCATGAGCATGACTTTGAGTTTCGATCGGCTTTTGCTTGATTTTTTGTTTTGATTTAATCCACTTGGAAACGGATATTTTCTTCAGAGGATTATCACCGTAAATAGCTGTCAATATTTCCGTAATTACTTGATTTTATTTAGTACCGCACTTCACCAAAAAACTTTATGTTGATTCGCTGCTCCGTGATTTCTTCAATTTCCATTTCCGACGAACAGTGAAAACAAGAACAATAGAATTTAACATAACTGGCACCATACGCACAGCTCGACGATCCGCCAAGAACAGATGGCTCATTGGGTCTCAGCCAAACTAGCGCCGCTAGTGGCTCTATAGTCCGCGTCATGGCCGTCAGATTGCACCAGTTCGCGTATTTATTGTACAGACCTCTTATGTGTGCGTGTGCAAGTATACAATTATACTATCTGTATTTGGGTGCGTACGTATACGTATTCAATCTAAGTGTACACTATGAGTGTACATACACATATATAGTGGGCATAATTTCACACGTATACATATCTTTAGATAAAGTAATCAAAACGAAGGTTGTTTGTAAAGGGAGGCATAGGTAGACCTCATCTCGCATAAAACCCTTCGACCGGCGATTCACAGTGGAGTCATCTGGTTTCTTTCACCATGTTATTTGCGGTTTCCTAAGTAAATGTGGTCCAGGAAAAGACTTGTGGGAATTTTAGAGTTCCCATAATCATCGATAATCAAACCTCTGGCCCCTCTAATCAATGGCCGAACGATATATAGTACTCCTTGGGCGCTACCAAATCCCTCATTTATGCTATAATAACTCTCATATATATTATACCAAATTATGTACATTTGCATAAATTAATATATAAATTCTCCGGTCATAAAAGGGTATTTTAATGCACGGGGAGTTCATTTCACACCAAGGCAAAGAGATTACACAAACCTTCATACATAATGGTAGTGTTGTTGCCTCAAAAACGCATAGCGTCGAAGCGGAACAAGTTCATTAATGACAAAAAATGGATTTGCTAATAGAACGAACGGGGTGGCCAGAGGCGGCGCTCGGAGGATGGGAGTAATGGCATCGGATAGAGGAGGGTGTGGATTGGGGCGCTCGGTGCGTGGGTGAGTTGACTGTCGACGGTCGAACGGGGCACTTGAGAGTGAGGTCGACGGAGGCGGCAATTACGAGTCCAAACAAGACGCCGGGGGCAAGAGTAGGAAGGACTCATTCGGCCTCCGCTCCGAGTGGAAGTCGAGAATCTTAAAATTACATTTGAAAATTTTAAATGAAACAAAATGACTTAAATACCTCGGGTTTAGAAAGACTCGCTCGATAATATGGACGGAATAGAACCGGTCCTAACGCGTAGGTTGCGAGAAATATTATTTATATCAAGTTATAATCTACTCGGAAACAATCGAAGCGAGGCAAAAACTGAAATCGGTTGTTTTCATTCGATTATAATGCTTTATTAGCATAACAAAATGAATATGAATTATTTGGCTAATCGCAGTGGTGGCATTTTATCAGGGGGGAATAAAATATGAAAACGATCAATACTATTTTACTTCAAGTAATAACTTATTCTGTTTAGCCCATGAATCTTAAATTTATTACTTCATTATTTACAGAATTTTATCAAGTTTCAACAGAAATAGCATTATTATACCCTTTCTGCGCTACCATATGGAAACCAATCTTTGAAACGTGTGGGTAAAAGTTTAATACAGAGTACAAAATTGCACTAATTCAAATAAACTGAAGGAAATTCCGAATGATTTTCAGCTTAATATTTTTAGAATAGCGCCAACCGCTGGCGGTTAAATAGCACAATGCAGTTTGAGAAATGCTAGCGACCAATATTTTCTTAGTTTTCAAAAGTATTCAAATTTGAGGGATATATTTTTAATCTGAAAGCTAGTTTTTCAAAGAAAATCTCTGCTAATTTGGAGGACGTAATTGAATGCGGCGTTAATCACCCTGCCAACGGCCTTCAAGATAATGACGGTAAACATTAATATTCAACTCAAAAGTATCCAGGTCTCGAAATAGAATTAATCAATGGGGGAAAATATACTGCATAAAAATCATAATTGGTGGTAACTTTCTTTCGCCAGAACCAAATATCCCATTTGACCTTGGGAATTTTAATGCTGTCCCAGCAGTATGTTTACTAATGTATGTACATATATATACGTGCTCATTCCTATCGGGATGAACATACTGTAAATTTGTCTGGTATGCAGTCAGAAATTTGCATAAAAATAAAAACTCGATGAGACCTAAAAGCCGGATCCAGGTTGGGAAAGTGGTTGTTTTAATTATTTCCCCGGTGATTCAAGATTGCCGAATCATGCAGGGCGATCGCTATGAACATATTTCCAGCCCAACGAAAGAGAGAGGCTGCCATTAAGTGAAAATAAGTGACAAGAAGAGTATCCAACTCATTTTAAATGCTCTGACATTTTTAAGGGAATTGGATCTCATTAGTCACACAAAACTTCTCAAGATGAATTTTAAGTCATCGTAATCCATAACTGCTTCGGGGAAGGAAGCGAGGCGAAAGATGACCAGGAAACTTTGGAAGACACACGATGTAAATAATCGGAAATGAACTTCGCATCGTTTGGGAGTCACTCATTTTTTTCACTTCACAGAATAATAAAACGAGTAACGAACGACGCTACCGCCGGATTCGAGGGTGGGAGCTGAACATTATGCGCTGTACGTGTGTTACCGCACACCTCGACGGGTTTGCGAAATACATTTTTCCCCTGAGCAGGTGATTTCACTTTCTTTCGGTTCATCTCGGCCTGCTCCGCTCCGAGTTGAATCCTAAAAAAATCTTATATTTTGTCGTGAATGACAAATGTCCCGCGGTTTGCTTAGCAATGTGGCCCTTTTCGAACACACGAATGATGTTGCGTCGAATTAATGATTTGCGGAGATCATAAATGTGGCAATAATCCATTATTTGTCATTCGTATGGCAAAATAATAATGTTTCACTTCTAAAAAAATTAAAAGATTCGAAGGATGGAATAAGTAAATAAGCATTTTTATGGTTCAACCGTGAAACTCATCACATTTATTTCAACTCGCAACCACGGAGATGTTTTTAACATCTAAAAGAGGATAGTTTAACCGTTCTCGAATTAGTGGAAACATTTTGTTTACAATAGAATACATTTGAGCGATGTATAATTTTTCCAAAATTGGAACATTTTATTTCCATAATGCGCATGCCATAAGTGGAAATTCTATTGTGTTCTGTTCTGTGGCATTCTATTAATAGAATGCCACATAATATAAAACTATAGAATTAAAACATAAACAGCCCATTAATTTCAGTCAAATGATTCTTTGGTACTATTTCATGAGAAATGACTTCACGAATACTTTCACATGGATTTCTGGTTTATATTCCCATTACAGCCCGTAAAACTCACGATCACACGGCTCAAGCTTTAGTAATCACGAAGAGAGACGGCTTGTCAGTGAACTTGAAAACACAAATTGTCGCAAGACCCGTTCACTGAAAAAACAAACAAACAAAGAATAGCTGCATAATACCGCGCGCTTCCCAGACGGAAGAATCAACTTCCAAATGTAAACGGGAGGACGTACCCTCCAATAATTTTCATGTGGCTTGTTCGAACGACGAGTTTGGAAGACGAAATTTACGGCCCTAGCATACAGCAAGCAGTATCACCCTCGGGCAATCCCTACTGCTAGGGAATATGCCAAGAGTGAGTGAACAGGCAGGAATGGGATAGGATGGCGGGGAGAAGCTGTCGCCATGTTGTTATGTTGGTACCGTCGCGTGAAGAGCGAAGGCAAGAAGCAGTCGGTGTCGAGGGCGGCAGAGCGGATCGAGGATGAGGATGGGGAGGAGGGGAGGAGGGGAGGAGGATTGGGAGGAGGGGAGGGGAAAGGAGGGAGGAGCAAGAGGACTATGACGACGACACGGGTGGGAAACCTTTGGAAAGGGGTTAAAATGCATGTTGGCAAGAATGGCCCCGGCTCGGTCTCGCCGGGAAACGAACGCTCTTTGCACTGAAACAGCGGTGGTGGTGGAGACATACTACGTGTTGGAATATGAAGTATTTTGAGGGGTCATAGGTCACAAGGAAACGTTGGCACCGTAATGAGAGTATAAAGTGTAATTTCGCATAAAAGTATTTAAAATATTTTTAAATTTTTTTCAAACCTACAATAACATTCTTCAAGAGTATTTAATACAAAATGAACAGATAGTTAGGCCTTTCCCATTCATTTTGGGAAGGCTATGAAATGAAATGAATGCATTGTGGGAGCATTTAGCAAGAGGATCAATGCCCTTGAAGGTATCCTGGTATTATTAGGAGTGTAAACAGCTGGGAATGTAACAAATTTGGAGAATCAAGATACGAGTTTATGGAGATGAATGGACAACACTGACGTATGGCTACGATTAGGAAATAATACGAGATGATTTACGAAATCGAAAGATAAAAACCCCTAAATATTCAAAAAAAAACAGACAGCAAACTTTGTTGGGCATTTAAAAAATATATTTCCGATTTAAATAATATCATTTGAATGGAAGAGAATCTAAGAGGATGACACAGATGCCCACATCAGGAGAACTCGTGAACGACTTGAAGAGACTGAGCAAGAGATGAGCGAGGCTGGAGACATTACTTAGTCCAAATTTTAGATTAATTGGAGTGGGTCCCCACATGCGTCGTCGGATGCACTGCCGTAACGCCGGCGGTGGCATTAAGAGAGCATTTTGTGTTTCAGGTGCTCGGTCGGCCATTTCGCAACACCAAGTTCGCCTAGCAGATATCACATGGCAACGCCACGCCCACGCCCTCAGCTGGATTCGACCCGACGACCTTAGGCTTAGCAATCGCATTAATCCGACCGCATTTTTTATTACTCGCATTGAGTTAAAAGTAACGTTTACAACATGTCGGCGGGACCCACCAAGGTTTTTTGGATAAAGGGAAACTGCTTGCCCGCCCTCATTTCGCTCACTCGTAAATCTGATGGGGAATTAAAAAAAAAATATTCCACGTTATTTATGTATCTAATCCTTGAAACAAGCAGGAAAGGCTCACTTTGTCATCATTATGATGAGCTATTCATCTCCCGGAGTGAAGAACCGGATTCTTACATCGACATCTAGCCATAGATGAGAATTAGAAAAGCAGATAATTTAAGTATTTAAAAAATCCTTCAGCTGTTTGCTTTGAATGAAAAAGTCCCACGAGGCTAGATGAAGCCAAAGCACCGAATTGCTTAGAATGACACTCGAACGCTAATCGGTCCGAAGACTGAAAAGACTCGCAAAGGAAAATGAAGGCCTTGACTTCCCGACGCACGGTAAGGATTTGAACCACATTTCTTTCCGACCAAAACTGATCACGCATGTGCTTCCCCATTCCCGGAATTCAGACAAAACCTGAAGAAAAGAAACAAAAAAAAAGAGAAATTCCAATCACCTGGATGATTACACGCAGAAAAAATCCAATCTAATATTATGCGAAATGGTGAAACTGAGAGATTTTAATAATTTATGCAGGAAACATTTCGCTTTCAATCGCTCCAGATTTTCCGGGAGAGAGCTCATCCGTTGGCACATTCCCTTCTCGTGAATAATCCGCCTTTTAAACAAAAATACCGTCGAAATAACTATGACAATGAAGTGTAAATCACAGTCTGTCGTTAAAGACACAACATAAGAAAACTATGTATAAAATTATATAATTCATTATTATTAAAACATTTAACTATTATGGTTTGAACAGTAAAAAAACCAAATCCTTTATCAAAAACTTCATTGAATATTTACTGATCCAAATTTTTCATTACCACACAAACTTTCCATCTTATTATTCATGAAAGTATCCACCCTCATAATTTTTACGGTATTACAATGTGACGATAATGATTTTTCTCAATAACTCCATTTCATCGCGAGTACCACCAGGCTCGGAATAGTTTTTTCGACACTCGTGCCAAAAATTTAAGCCGACAACATCTCTGCCCGTGAAAACGAGAGTCGAGACTTTTATTTTTTTTCCACGGTGACGATGTCGGTGATACCGACGTCCTCCGCTCTTCTCGCCATCTTCCCGCGCGGAGGAATCAGGGAATCATAATGGATGACTTCCCAGGCCGCCTCAAAAGCAACTGCCATCACGAGGAGGCATCAAAACGCGAAATGCAAATGGCAGGGCGGATGCGGGGGTCGCCAGCAGCGAACGACGGGGAAGCAAATTCGCGGAAGGAGAGTGCGGGGAAAGGGATAGAAGGGGAGGCATGTGAGGGTATGCAATGTAAAATAATGACTCACCCACCTGAGATTATATCCAAGAGGGGGGGAGGGGGGAAGATGATAAGAAATCATTGTAAGTCATCCGAAAGGAAAAGGATGGTAGGAAAGGCATCCCGCGAGTCTTCTGGGCCGAAGGAACAATGGCCTAAAAATATATTCGGCACCACGGAGGTGAGAGTAAACCTTTTTTTTTATCGAAAAAAAAACAAACGTCCGCGAGTAAATCGTGTCATAAGAATTATTAGCATAGGTAAAGGGCAGGATGAAAAGGAGGAGATGTGTGTGGATAGGGAGGGAGGAGAGGAGTGAGATTTCCTCGATAACGGAGGTCATTCGAGTGGCAGGGAGGGTGGGAGAGGGAAGGGGTGTTGGTGGGGGGAGGGGCCGAGGGCGGGTGGGGGTGGGGAGAGCGAAGAAGAAAGGGAGGAGAGTGAGAAATTAAATGGATTCGCTCTGATGGGCGCATAAGCTTTCTCTCTCTCCCGTGGAGAGAGACTCTCGGAGGGGTCGCGTTACAGCCAGCAGACTTGCCAGGCGCCCACGCTAACCAGCCGTTTAATTTCAGGTTAGAGCCACGCCACGGATCAAGGGAAGGGCATTGGGAGAAAAAAGGGAGTCTTTCCCTCCCACCCTCGGGGAGCCTGTCTAAGGGGGAGAGGGGAATGGGAGGGTAGGGGAGTCGCGGGAGGGAGGTGTGCACGGCCTCCAAAAGGGTCGCACCCACGTCGGGGGGGAGAGGGAGGGATGGGAGGGGGTTAGAATGGGGATGAGGGAATGGGGGTGGAGTTTGGGTCGTATATTTTTTATTTTCAGGAGTGCTGCTTGCATGTTTTGGGAAAATATCACGTTTCTAGGAAAAGGATTCCATATAAAAAATGGCCATTTAATAATGCCTCCGTTACCGGAATGAAACATTAAATATAGAGAAAATACTCACCAATTATGCTATCGACCTTTTCGCACCGAACAATAGCAGCTTAAAATGTCTGACAGGACATTAAAATCAACTCAAATTGGCCATTCTCCGACACGTTTTAGTGATAAAATGAAGTAAATTGATTATGAATACGAGAAAAATATGAGAGCATTGGTAGAATGAAAGTTCAAACAATAATGTATGTTTTAAAATACAAATGAAAACCAAAGCATTTTAATGACTAGCCACTTTTTAACGCAAGGCTCTTTGAGACAAGTTAATCGCGGGTTCGAAATGAAAAGAGAGGTCAGAGTCTGTATTTTAACTTCCATTTTAACATGTAATATAAGATGATCTCTAATATTGAGTATAATTCCTCATGCAGTACCGAAGCTTATGCTGGAGGTTAGAACGCTTAAGCAACAGCGAAGTAAAAGTGTTGCATTAGGATACAATTATGGAACAGTGTCAATCTAGTAAGAAGAGTAGCTGCTCTATTAAAGCGACTAAGTATTTGTCAGCTGCATATGGGTAAGTATTTTAGGACAGCGTATTTAAGGATTAAGTTTACATGGAAAATGCTCAAAATCTCCAGAATTATCGCAAGTATTCAGTGGAGGTACGAGTTATCTATTCTACAAAATATTCAACTTCACTTTGCTGCTTATTTACACGATAGCTTTTTAAATATACTTATATACGTTTTTCAATACAATCCAATGAACAGCAAACATTGCTATTTCATATTTGTAGCAAATTGCCACATTGAAACTCTGGCATAAATAACTTTGTTTGTCTAGAGTGGCCCACTAACCCCGGAGGCTATGGACCACGCGTTTTCCCCGCGCCAGACACTGCCGCACGATTGAACCACATGGAAAATGATCTAGATCTCTGCTGATGCGAAAAGAACATTTTGCCCTTCGTTGGCGATGATTTTAGGCAATAACCGTGTCGTCTATGAAAGAAATTTAGGATAAGATAAGTACTCCGACAGTAATGTATAAGGAACAGAAAAGCCATTAAGGTAGGTAAAAGGAATATTCCGGGAAAAGAGGTTAGGATTCAGTTCGAAAATACGAACTGGATGTTGGTAATTCTTTATAGTTTCCAATAAAAACCTTCAACGATTGACCTAAGGAATGAGCACTTCTATACTAACACAAGACCTGTAAGTTAAATACGATACTAAACTTATACTAAACTAAAATTCTAATATTTCCCTATGCACAATACAATTGGCGTGATGGAAGGGCTCGCGTGTTCCTATGTTCCATAGAATTGTTCTGACGGAAGCAATGGTAATTGCTCTTCATAGAGTTACCCACCACAAATAGGTGGAATAGTAGAAGCCAGACGAAAGACACAGCCAAAGAAACTGCGGGAGATGCCGCAATGATTGTAAGGCACAGCATCTGTTCCTCAGGGCGGTGGCTGCAAAGGCGTCTCGCCGGTGGGACAGGCATTTCATTTTACGTAAAGAAGATTTTCACAAAGAGGCGGGAGTTGATGATAGGCACCTAAAGTATTGATGAAAAAAAATCTAATGAAAACTTCAATATGCAGCGTAGTTATGTATGATTCAAATTTAAGTCTTTTAGGCAGTAGGATCCCCGTAGATTGGAGGCCTTTGAGATGTGGATCTGGAGAAGAAAGGAAACAATAAAATGGTCGGAAAGGAAAACAAACACGGAGGTTCTGGACATGGTAGGGGAGGAGAAAGGTTTTGGGGAGAAATTCGAAGAAGGTATGACAAGTAGATGTAGTAAGAGATACTTAGGGGCAATGAGATCCTGAAGACCATAATTCAGAGATCCTGAAGATGATAATTCAAAGAAGATGCTGGGACAGCGAGGCAGAGGAAGAAACATAATATTAAATTATGAACAAATTAGAAACATAACATAAAATTTTGCACAGAATTTAGGGAGGAAGTACGCAGAGCTAATATATGGGATATTGTAATGTGTAGTATAGGGTTTAAGGATTGTTTATGCTATGTTAGGAAGGGCTTAGGAATACAGCAGCGTCCAGTGCCAAGGTCCAGCAAAAACTTATCCAGTACCAGTAAACTAATAATAATAAATAATAGTAGTCTAAACTAATTTTTATTAAAATAAAACATTTTTAATACCAAATACTTTCTACTTCCGCTGATTCCTTCCAATCGGCCTAATAGTATTCTCCGTGCTCTGTTCACTCAACATTACCACAGCTCCGCTACCCTCCCTCCTCCTTGCAAATTCTCCCAAAAGCATTCCATAATCTTCCTCCAACATTCCTAGCACTTCTGCCTACGTCTCCCTTTCCGTCCATTTAATGTCGCCATTCTTCTCCTCACCCGGCTCACAAGGCTCCTATCTAAGATTATCCCTTTTCCTGGATGGCTCCATTGAGAATGCTTCAATTGGAGTGAAAATTAAACAGGTGCCCTATGTCTCGCCAGAGACAAAATGGACCCGAGTTCAAATGCCGTTCCGTCCCCCACCGCGGGTTATAACGTTCTCTCGAGGGGCGAGAGCGGGCGCCATGTCAGGGAAACCCCTGTTTCCTCGTGTCCATGCGCACGGCACGCCGCGCCGTCGGAGGCATGCAGTCTGCAGGTGAAGTACGATTTCATAAATGCGTACTGCAAGCAACCGACATCGAAGTCCAGCGATCAAAAGACGCAAACCCAGAACACAGAATTAAGACATGCAAATCACCGTGACTGACAGTCATCATCGCAGACGATCCCATTCCAGAGGGATGATTGTTCAAGATGGAAGAGTAATATGCGCCGTGGAACGCACTCTTTCCCCAAGGGATTTTACAGTTAAGGTAATATTAAATTCTAAGCATTTCAGGAAATATATTGAACAATTTCGTAACTGTTTTGACTTTTCAAAGTACACATCATCCTAAAAAAATAAAATTAACACTTTGAAATGAGGTAATTTTAATATGATTAATGTATTAATATTTCATGCTCTTACTGTTCAAGAAATTCTCAAAATATCATAATTTAATTTTTTTTCAATCCATCTGATAATCCAGGAAAAAAGCTTGGTCAGGAATTACTTTCATTTTCCTTTCTAATGAATATGTTTGAAACATTTAAAATAATGCCTGATTCCCTCATCCTTCCTTGCCATAATGCCAGTTCATTTTCATGGAGAAAATATTTGACTTTCAAGAACCAAAAAAATTGCCAGCTATAAGTAAACCTTCGACAACACTCAGATCAACATCAATGTGAATGGAAAGAACTGAATGCGCACAAAATTGCACTTTAACACACTCAGTATATCAGGTTTTATTATTTATCTCATACAACCCATCGTGTAATTAGTCCCGAGAATCGTTCAATAAGTCCCGGGATTAACTAAGAAAACATCATTTGTTTCGCAAAATTCATTTTCATTCTGACACTCATTCCATTTTCCAAAATTCATTTTCATTCCAAAATTCATTTTCATACAATCATTCAAATACTTTTCTAACATTTCGATACCATGCTTGTAAAACGATTTGTCCTTGTCCTCAGAATGAGCTTCAGTTGCCACGATGATGACTTCCTCATTCGCGCCAAATCTTTTTCTCTGGAGCATCTTTATCAGATTAGCAAACAGCCAGTAGTCGCTGGGGGCCAGATCTGGAGAGTGTGGTCGGTGGGGAAGCAGATGAAGCCCAAATCGTTCAATTTGGCCATTGTTTTCATTGACTTGTGGCACGGTGCATTGTCTTGATGAAATATTATTGTTTTCTTCATGTGCGGTCGTTTTTTGTGATTTCGTCCTTCAAAAGCATCAATATCTCACTGTAGTAGAAGCTATTGATAGATTTTCCCTTTTCAAGGTAGTCGATGTAAGTTATACCTCGCACATCCCAAAATAATATCCCGTTCAATAAGTCCCGGGACTTATATATATATATATATATATATATATATATTATATATATATATATAATGGGCTGACACAATGTAAGACAAATAGAATAGAATAGCAACATTTAAAAGGACACTCACACGGTAAATTGTTCGAGCTTTCGGCCCTCTCAGAGAGACTCTCTTGAAGAAGGCCTCTGAGAGGGCCGAAAGCTCGAACAATTTACCGTGTGAGTGTCCTTTTAAATGTTGCTATTCTATTCTATTTGTGTTATATTGTGTCAGCCCATTATTGTGCCGCTCGTGTGAGTTTTTCCGTACAATCGTTATATATATATATATATATATATATATATATATATATATATATATATATATATATATATATATATATGGCGAAGTCCTCAAATCTGAAACCAATTTTCCCAATCGCTGCAATATGAAAACGGGTGACAAGGCACGCCGATCTAGTTTTGGAACTTCGTCTGTTCGAATCCGCCCGTTGGTGTGCTGTGGGTCTTCCGCCTATCGAAATCGGTGTCGAATAAATACGAGAGATAGGGTTATGCGGTCCAAGATCATCACGTGAAAGGCACATCCACGTTCTCCGTGAGATTTGAGTGTGTTCATTCCGGGAGGGGCGGGGGGGGGGGAGACATTGGGAGCGTCAACGCTGCCGTGAAGAGTTAGTCGCCGTTCCCCGAGAGGAGAGAACAATGCCCCGACGCCCCAAAGTGTCATTTTGACCGAACTAGATCCGTGGTTCAGCTCCATTTCCTTAGTGTGGCAGCGAAAATGCTTGATTGGTCCTCTTCATGGTTCTCTTGGTCGCACAGAAAGGAATGAGACAGAAATATTGACCTCCGCATCTTCGCCATGTGCTGCAAGTGTGAGAATGAGCGGCAAGAAATGACTGCTGATGCCACAACTGTTTAATATGTTGAATCAACAGTATACTAATTGATTGGTCCAATTAACCGTGGAGCGGAGTAGTTACATTGATTATTCCAAAGAATTAGGCATTTCTATAACTAAAGTAAACCTTCGTGGACACGAATTGCAAGGGGTCGAGAAGTCTCTCAATAAATACCATAATTTTTCCGTGGCTGCTTCACGAAACATATCTGTGAGGGTGTGAATCACACTCGCATTTAGACTGTAATTGCGCTTTTGAGGTCATCAATGAAAGGGCTTACCTTAGAACCTTACCCAAGTATTAGTCTTATAGCTCCAAGTACTCATATTTCAGAAACTTTATTAGTACTAATGCTTGCGAAAAAGAAATGTGTCGGTGAATCTAGGAGCAAGAATGTAACTATTTTAGAACCCCAAGAATAATATAGCTGCAGTGATTGGCCATAGCAAAAACTCCCATCGATTTTGAAATGCTCTTTCCGACAAAATACATTCCACACAAGATCTGGATCTTCTGGATAGATCCAAACGCTATCATTTTTTTGTAAATTAACCCCAACCTATCTGCACATCCTATGAAAACGATTACGACGTCTTGTTTCCATTGAAGACAATGTCTTCCTATTCAAAACAATTTGTTGTCTCAGGCGTAAATTTATGGAATTCGTATAACATATTGAAAAATGAAATGAAATAATTTACTTTGTAATTCCACACACTTTGGTGTGGAATTATTTCATTTCATTTCAATATGTCCTCCTCTTCCATATTTCACTTCGTGGAATTTCTAAATTAGGACAATCGTAATATGTTTCCCTCGGATAATTAAATGCACATTATCAGTGCCATGCAATATTAATTACATCTAAATTTTAAACTACAAATTTAGCATGTTTCGTTTCATTTGATAGTGCAGCATATGATATATTATTTTCTTTCATTGGCTCAATCGACTTATAAAAGAAAGTGTAAAGGAGGTTTAAAGAGGGAAGAGTTAATTGCCTGCTACTCCTTCTGATGCTAATGTGATGGTTTCCAATAGCTACGGAGCTGTGCATTTTGCTATGCTGCGCAGCCGTTAAAGTAATTTTCCCTACGCCGGTAATTAGATGAACAGAAAGGTATACATTTGAAGCGTGCAGACAGAATACCATGGCAAAATATCTATGACAGAATGTCATGGACAATTCAAACAGAAAAACGATTAATAAATTTGAAATCATTGCCAAGGTTATATGCTACCGAAGAATGATTATGATCAAATGTACCAATCAATTGACAAACAAAAAGAAGTTCTATGGAATTTTGGGGAAAGAATGAGTCAACTCTGAAAATAACAAGGGACATACTCTTATCGAAACATTTCGAGACACGATGTGCTGATGAAGACAGTCATCGAGGGAAAGCTGGAACGGAAGGGATTCATTAGCAAGACCTGGAAAATATAGTATGAGATACAAGGAATAAATAACGAAGGACGTCGAAAGGTAGAAATAAGTATAGGAGAGCTCAACGGAGGGAAGGATTGATTGGAGAGCTGATTCAAACCAATCTCAGGAGTGTTGGCCTGTAAATACGAGTCTGATGTTTAAGTTTTAAGTTAACGAGCGATCAAAGAGTCCGTCGGTGGTAAGGATGATCTCCCAGAAAGGACGACCCACTCCAATGGAGAGCGGCTTCGGTTACTTGGCACGTTGACGCCGCAACAGTCGCAGGAGCTGAAGGGATGGGCCGCGGTAAAAGGGAGGAGCGGTTCGCCAACAGACCTGCTCCTCAACACACCGCTAGCGATTTTCTGTCGCACCTGCCGTGCCGTGCAAATGAACAATCCCAATGCATTTTCGCCGCGTTTTTTTCTCTTCGCTAATCACGCCAAAAACGTCACAATCGACTTCCCCCGGGGCGGAAACAGTGAGACGGTAACTTTTAAGCCCTGGCGAAGATGGACGATTTTTTTCTCGCGTGGCACTTTCCACTGCACGCGGCGATGCGAGACCGTTCATACGCTTTTGTAACTCCAACAGCGAATCCCATTAAGCGTTCATTGCTTAATACACCGTAGACTTGGCCTCGTGAACGGGATACTCTCGGATCCTCGAAAAAATCTACTGTTGGGTATTGCTATAAAACATTATTCAACGGCCGATGTTAATCTATGCGAAACCATATGGAGGATCAGTGAGCATAAAGAAATGAAACGAATTCGGAGCGCATATGCTACAAAATAATCTCGTAAAATTGAAAAAGCCACCAGCGAAACCACATTCTTACACACGATAATTTTTGCTCGGCAGTTGAGGACAGAGCTTCCATCTTAGCCAGTTACTACTGTGTGGCGCTCACAAATTAAAAGGATAATGAGGGCAGTCAGTTCCTACTACCTGTGCCGTATGCGGTTGCCCAGGGAGACCTGGGGCTCGAAAAATCACACTGATTTTGTTTTAGCCCATTTTTGTCCAGACGAATCTTTCGACTTTGAACCTGGATACATGCGATTAGCAACCAACCACTCGTTATCCAAGGCTGCCACGACAAATTAAATTTAAATCTCATTTAAAGTAATTAATTGGTGCGATGAGACTATCATTGCTAATTCTGGATGGTTACTGGAAATGCCAGATTGGTTGAGAGAATTGTCGCTTATTTTAAAATAACCAAGTTTCAAAAAAAAACCAAAAACGCCAGCCAACGAACTATTATACGTTTGAGATTTAGTGATATAAAACTAAACTTATATAAGATTTCAAATCACTTGGTATAAGTACTTACACGCTCATCTTAAGAAATTATAAATGTTTTTACAACGTTTTTACAAATGTTAAGAGAAGAAGCACAGAAAATTTACATTCAATTTTTATGAAAACTTCGGATTGACCGAGGAACTTTGAACTTGAGTATTTTTGGGCGAAAATATCCTGTTAATTAGGGCTTATTCGTTAATATAACCATATTTACGATAAGATCAGTATAAATAAATCCTGCTAAACAAGCACCATAAGACCAAGATGCAGGAACTATTTGCCGATGGATAACCAAATGGATACGAATGTTATATGGAATCGGTAAACAAATAATAACAGCTGATTAAGAAAACAAAATAGGAGATTGAGTAAAATACATTTAAAATTTACTTTAAATTCTTCTTTGTCGCGACTTTGATTTCAAAAGGCATTATTCTAATCAACAGAATAAAAAATACCCGCAATAGTATAAACACATTACCGCATTCGGCATGTTACAATTTCATTGTGAATATGCTAAGGCTTAATGATCAATTTAATTTTTGAGTTTTCGCAGGTTTTCTATTGGCAGTGTATTCAACTATAATCTTTGGCTCCAAAACTTGCATAATATAATTACCTACAGGGTTCGTCCGGAAAATAAGTGTACTGAGCTCAGGAAAAAAAATTTATTACACTTTTACATATCTTAAGCTAATATTACTCAAAATAGGACCCTTGTGAGTCGATACACTTGTTCCAGCGGCGTTCCCATTCCTGGAACGCTCCCGCGAAGGCATCATCGGGAACCTCTCGAAGACACGTCGTCACGGCCTCTTTGACGGCGTCCAAAGTCCCGTATCGCGTTCCTTTCAAACTCCTCTTTATCTTCGGGAACAGAAAGAAGTCCGGTGGTGCCAAGTCCGGGCTGTAGGGCGGGTGCGGCAGCGTTGCCACGCCGTGCTTGGCCAAGAAGTCCGACACGACAAGCGCGGTGTGAGACGGCGCATTGTCGTGATGCAGCCGCCAGATGTTTTTGATCGCTGGCCGGACGCGGGCGACTCGTGCACTATTGTTTTTGGCACATTACACTGCTCTGCTATCATCCGAACACTAAGACGACGATCAGAGTTCAGTACATCGCGAACGTTTCGCACATTTTCGTCGGTGAGTGTCGTTGATGGGCGTCCAGGCCGTGGTTCGTCGTCGACCTCTTCTCTGCCCTCCACGAACATCTTGTGCCACCGAAAGATCATGTTTCTGGACATGGCTGACTCCCCGTAAGCCTGGTTAATCATACCGACAGTTTCGGTAGACGATTTCCCAAGCTTTACCGCAAATTTGATGGAATAACGCTGCTCCAAAAACTTCGGCATCGCGTTCCGTGACGTGGGTCGAGCGTGGAGGTTCGCGTTAACAGAGCTCCTCACTACACCACAGCTCAGAGCCGACTGCCTTTTTCAGTGTCGCTTGCCAACATACCCCCCTCCAATCGCAGCCCGTCAGAGCGGTGCTGGGCGCGCCTGGAGCGGCGGGAAAAAATCAGTACACTTATTTTCCGGACGAACCCTGTACATTACATGGACAAGAGTACAAACACAAACACATGAGACAAACTCTTACACACAATTACCCATATTAAATGGATATGAATTGACGATTATTTTGCATATTCATTTAAAACATCCCATACCAAATGGCGTTTAACGTTTTAGTGTTCGATCATAGTTTACTTCTTCCGTATATAACCGTCTCCGTGAATAAAAGCAATAACCCCAGCGTTCAATTAAATTTCCAACTGTGGCAAGTGTGAATCCCAGTCAACAATTGGGGTTTGCCTTTTTGACGGCCATGAGGAATCTTGAGGCAGCATCACTCGTCGAAGGAGGGGCGAGGGTGACGAGGGGGAGAGGACTAGGAGGGGTCTTGGACGAGGATGATTGGATGGTCTCGCGGTCGTTGCGATATGCTGCCCCTCGTGCGGATTCCCTGCAGTCAACAGCGTCCCTCCGGCGAAGGATGGAGTCTCGAGTTTGAGATGGCCATCCGAACAAAAGAGTTAGTTTCATCGGACGGGGGGGTCAGCAATCCGCCACAGCCCTGCCCTTGACCATTCCCTCCCACTATTGATAGGCTCCATGCCCGCGTCATTTTTGGAGGGGCCATGGCCGAACGACGGGGTCGATTGAAGGGGGGAAAGGGAGGGACGGGGGGCGTGGTGGCGTGAAAGGCAGGGGCCTTGAGAAGGCGCCCGTTGGCCCATTCGGGCTACCGAACTGTCATTACCCCAAGTGGCCGAGGACTTTTTGGATGCCGGATGAAAAAAATATAAAACAGATTGAGTATGGAATGCCCCAAGAGCTCACGGCTTTTCCGCATTTTTGTGGTGCTCTCATCACCATCTTGGCAAAGAGGAGGAACATGTTTTTTTCAATGTGAGGGGACGTTTCCAATATTGAATTTCTATTTTCTCGAATTTCTCAAGCATAAAAAGAAAAATAATGCTAGCAGGCATAACTTCTGCCTTTCCTTGCGTAAAATATTCTGTATTATGCTGTGTTCTATTTTATATTTAGGTATTTTCTATTATTTTTTATTTTATTTGTTTTTATAGTTTTATTTACCAGTGATTTTGATAAAAAAAGCTCTTTGCTACTGAAAATGGCATTGTTGCGAATTCCATCCCGCACATCAACGAATAGAGACACTCGTCAAATATAAAAGTGTGCCCTTATTCTAGTGCCATCATTCGGTTTCCGAAGAAAGACTAGATGCTCGAGAAACGATGTATCTTGGATGAAGTTTAGAGTTTTTCGAACGACTACCTGCGAATGAATCAGATCCCTCAGATCGGTGGTCCCTTCTACATTATACTTTCAAAATTGAACCTGTTACAGGCACACAAACTCGAGATTCTGTAGTATAGTTTAAAATATTCTATAGGTAACCATTTATATTCTTAAAAATTTCTAAGCTTTGATTGAGGACTACTTTACTCTCTCTCCCGAAGCGATGTGTAATGTGGAGCATGATTTTTAATTCATTAAAATAATTTATATCCTGGTTATTCATGCTCGTTGAGAGTCAATTATTCCAAGGAAGCCTCGAAAAAAATATTATTTCCGTGAAATTCTTAGTTCGCCTTTTACAAAATCGTATGACTGGCTACGAGCAAGTGACCTTACATAGCAACCGCTCTCCTTCATCTTGCCGATTGGGAACTCTTCCGCACACCGGCATTCCGCTAACCCCCCCCCCCGCAACAATAACGAGACTGGAGAAAGACTGGCGCGTCCATGTGAACATTTGACCCCCACTAATTCCATCACGCAAACCCCTGGGATTCTGGAGAAATCATTAAAAATATGCCCTACTGCAGACAGAAGTAGTAGTTTTTTTTTGGGGAGGCGACCGACAGCTAAGGTCATTTGCGCCATAGGGTATGGACAGGAAAGGATGAAGGGTGGAGAGAAACCCGGCGTCGGCATTAGCCTACTCTTTACGAAAGGCGCCAAAGGGTCCGCAGCTTAACGTCCCATCCGGCGGACGGCGTACTCACTCAAAGTGCCCTCCACAAAGCACCTCAAGTAGGGATCGAGATGCCTCTGAAAAATATTCAACACCGCCGGGATTTGAACCCGCGCCCTCAGGGTGGGAAGCCAGTACGTTAGCCCCCGCACCATCTCGATCCCCATGCAGAAAGAAGTTCATAACATGAAGATGTCAAAAGGGCAAAACAATGCATATCACATTGCGAGAAGATAAATCATGGACAGAGGAGAGATAAATCTAGAACTGAGAGTTTGGAATCTCTTGAGAAGACTAACAAAATGATTCGTGAGGCTTACGGGGACTCTGCTCTGTGCTACCCACGAGTTTCGAGATGTTTAAAGGCCTTAAAGGAGGACCAGGAAGAGGTTCACGACGATCAACGCCCTCTGGGCGGCCGTCAACCAGCAAAATCGACAACAATGTGGCTCGTATATGGCTGCCTAAGTTTGCGCGGCGGTTGTTTGAAGGAGTCTGCATTCTTGGCTTTCACCGCGTCGTTGTTTGATGCTGACAACAGTTTCGCCGAAGTTGCATTCGGCGTCTTCAGGTCGAAGATGAGGGACTCGGATGTTTGCCACCCTTGTATAGGTGGTTCAATGTGGCTCGTGTTCGGCAATTGCTGGACTCCGACCGTCGATTGTGTATCAAGATGATTGCAAATGAATTGAAATGGTCGTCTTCTGTTGTGTTTCACATTATTTCTGAAGATTTAGCGATGAGGAAAGTGTCCTCCAAGCTCGTTCCCAAGGTGTTTGTCACAACGCGCTACTAGTCCGCGAGTTCCTGGCCAAACACCAGGTGCCAATGCTGCCCCACCCCCACTATAGTCCTGACATCACCCCAGCAGACTTCTTTTTGTTCCCTAGGATTAAGGCAGCCCTGAAAGGAACCCGTTTTTCGTCCTTAGAAGAGATCCAATCATCCGTGACGAAGACCTTGCGAGAGGTCCCAAAAGACGCCTTCCATGGCGCGTACCGGTCATGGCGGAGTCGCTGGAAAAATATGCAGGGGCCCAAGGACAGTACTTTGAAGAACTTTAAGGGTTTGTGCAAATCTGTTCAATAAATAAATTTTTTAAATAATTGCATTACTTTTGGAACTCACCCTGTAATGCTGCAGTGCGGAGAAGGATTCAACGCTATTCTTTCCGTGAACGTTAGTGCCAGTGATACAGCAAGGGAGAATATCCCAATTAGTCTGGATGGTAGCCCTGATGCATCGTAGGTATGTAGCAGTTGGTTCATTAGACACATATCTATATTAGGAATTCGTCTCGCATGCCTGAAAGTGCTACCTTAAACTAACCAAACACTAAGCAGTTTGAGTTGCATAATTTATCAAAACCAAACCCAGAAAGCTGCATTATGGGCCGTGTGTGGTTGAAGCGAAGAACACACCCACCGCCAGTGGCTGGCGAGATGTAATTCCGAGTTGGCAGCCCTTAAGCCCGTCTTGGGCGCGCGAGTTGCCCCCCCAAACCCTCTCCTCGGAGTATCGGGGCGAGCAAGGGATCATAATCGATATCCCCTCGTGTTCACCGCCGGTGGAGGGTGAAAAGACGACAATGGTGAAGCGGGAAAGCATGCTCACACGCATCGAGGAGGGGGGTGGATGGTGGATGATGACCGTCTGAAAGAGGACGGGATTAGTCGACGCGGGAGTAACGAGAATACGAGGAAGCGCCCGCCGTCTTCGCCAGATTATGCGATGCTCTATGAATTTTTCATCTCAAGTAGAGCATAAAGCTGCGCAACCGAAATTCGGAGACGGGAAGCCCGAGAGGGAAAGTGAAGAGCGCTCGGCGAACCGTGGGGGGGGGTTGCTGGAGAGCGCGTGGGGGGGGGGGCGATCATCTTAACTCGATGCTCTCCAAAGAGCCGAGTGGCGTGGATTCGTTTCCTGGGGCAACGGACGTCGATGAGGGCGTGGGGGTTGAAAGGGGTGAAGGGGTGGGGGGCCTCTTCTGATTTCATCGATACGAAGCACAATTCCTCCATGGCAACCCCGGAACAAGTATTTCCACCATCCCGGACGCTGAAGCATTCGGTAGAAAGGGAAAACGTCTGTGCACTATGTAATTCCGTACGAAGCAAGGATGAAAGTAATAAGTACCCACTGCGCGAACATAAATCTGAAAACTGTAATTTGAAGTGTTTTCAAGAAAATGAAATTACAAATTGAGGGAAGAGAAGCCAATCGTTTCCAATGTAAATTGAGTTTTTGGAAAAAAATCAATCCACAGTGCAATTAAGTTGGATTGCTTCTGGAAAAACCAAAAGCCCCTTGGATCACTCAATCTTAAAACTAGATTAAATCGTGGGTAGAATTATTGTATCAATGATATCGACCAAAAAACTATTTTAAACATTGAGCTAATTTTAAGTCTCTTACAGGATCCTTATCCTCGGTTCTTTAAGCTTAATGAAGCTTTCTTTTGTTTAGTTTCAATTTTACATTATTTAAAGTAAGCACAAGGCCTTAAATTGGGTTGGATAACTTCATTCATTAAAGTGTCTCAGATTTGCCTAAAATATATCTTTAGGTAACAGGATCACAGAGAAAGTGTCAACGGTGATAAAACTTATTAGTGTTTGCTGGTCGGTACACGCACTTTTGATGGGGTAACGAATTTAATGGAACCTATTTCAAATGATCTTGACCCATATTCGCTGATACTACTTTTGAGTCACAACTTTTGTCAACAATCTGTGGCATTGGAAGAGATAGCGCGATAAGAGGCAAGATGTACACAAGCGTATATTTCAATGTTTATCAACAATGGATATGGTGAGGAAGAACCCCATTCCACTTGAAAATATAACAAATCAAAATCGATAGTAGGAAAGAAAGCACGATTAATTAATTACTCAACAACCTTATAAATTGTGGGAATGATAAACAAGTTTTAAGGGGCGTGAAATTCCATCATCTATTTTTTTATAAATGAAGGATTTTTATTTTTGGTATGGTTTAAAGGACAGGATTTTTGCGTATTCTCATCTAGTTCGCAGGTTTGCCGATTTGGCGGAAAGTATTTTTCACAGAACCTTATTGGTGACAAAAGTATGTCTTTCTTTTAGATAAAAGTTTGGATTAAGTGTACATACATACAATAATCATCAACGAAGTGTAACTGTATTTAGTTTCAATTTGTTCGGCGCGCAATCATTTTTTTGAAAAGACTTGTTAAGTCAGCCTATTTGCAAATTTTTTGTATTTCCTCCTGATTTCAAACCTTGTCTGATTTGATGTCGAAAGCCTCCATGATAATAATGCAACAAATCATTGAGCATGCTAAAATGTTTTGGCACAACCTCTTACGTATAATTAGCACAGTTACTGTATGAATCACACAAAGTATAATATTAAACAACATGGCGTTAAGTTAGCAAAAAACGATTAGCTTACGTCAAATCGATTGTTCTTCTCTACAACTCCCACGTTTTTTCTGTTGTTTTTCCCAAATAATTCTTGAAATGAAATAATTTTTTATATAAAAATGAGTCCTTTACGTTCGTTGAAAAATACTAGTAGACTTTATACAGTGAGATGAGGGCATGGCTAATAATGTAATTCATCTAAGTGATTCTCGTCAAAGCTAAAAGAATACTGACTCAATCATTGGAAGCTCTACCTATTAATAAAAATCATCAACTGTAATTGCACGACTAAAATAATACAGTCGCAACGCACTGTTAGCGAAACTTTCACATGTCACGGTCACAGTTCACAGTCTACACCACTGTCAGCATCGCAAGGAATCTCGTGAGTTTTCGACGCTATCGTTTATTTTCGCATATGAAGTCATCCAAACAACCGAGCCGGGCAAAATATCAGCATCAGGGCGGCGAGGCCGGCCTCTTCCGGCATTTCCACGGGGTCACCTCCACCCCCACCCCCTTTCGCCCATCCATCCAATCAGTTTCCGCGAAGGCATTCGCAGGGTCACTTACTACGGCGCCTTTGTTTCCTCGTCAATGATTGACTTTATGGGCGCACATGACTAACGCCGCGAAGGACGATGATAGGCCGAAATCTTTCTCCCAAAATCGGCAATGAATGAGCGTCGACCTACACTTCTTCCACGGTCGCACTCTGTCCCCCTCTCCCCTTCCATGGATCGTTAAATTGATTTCCTTTTATGGGACACGGAAAATACCGATTCAAGCCGCAGGAAGCATCGTCTTAATAATTTGGCTCGCCTTTCGCTTTTGCGATCCTATTAACCACAAATCTCAATGGAATCTTGAAAAGTCATTTCCTGCAACAATTTCAGAGCGTAAAAATCATTCGCCTTGACTGGGACTCGAACCCAGATCCCTCAATATCCGGTCGAGTGCTTTAGCCACTTAAGCTACCGAGGCGTCCTCTTAAACTCTGAAATTTTGGGGCTTTTTTTTAAAGGAACTAGATGTTATGACGAAATACCGTACATACAATGTCACATGCATTCGTAGTCGTGCGCGAGGCGCCACTGTCCACGAGGTTAAAAGCCAACTTTAAACACGTATGGTGTTTTCCCTTTGACAAATTCCAAAGAAACTGCGGGAGATGCCGCAACAGTAACTTTTAACGGAGTCATCCGCTAATGTGCATTTTAATGCAACAATTTCAGAGCGTAAAAATCATTCGCCTTGACTGGGACTCGAACCCAGATCCCTCAATATCCGGTCGAGTGCTTTAGCCACTTAAGCTACCGAGGCGTCCTCTTAAACTCTGAAATTTTGGGGCTTTTTTTTAAAGGAACTAGATGTTATGACGAAATACCGTACATACAATGTCACGCACGACTACGAATGCATGTGACATTGTATGTACGGTATTTCGTCATAACATCTAGTTCCTTTAAAAAAAAAGCCCCAAAATTTCAGAGTTTAAGAGGACGCCTCGGTAGCTTAAGTGGCTAAAGCACTCGACCGGATATTGAGGGATCTGGGTTCGAGTCCCAGTCAAGGCGAATGATTTTTACGCTCTGAAATTGTTGCATTAAAATGCACATTAGCGGATGACTCCGTTAAAAGTTACTGTTGCGGCATCTCCCGCAGTTTCTTTGGAATTTGTCAAAGGGAAAACACCATACGTGTTTAAAGTTGGCTTTTAACCTCGTGGACAGTGGCGCCTCGCGCACGACTACGAATGCATGTGACATTGTATGTACGGTATTTCGTCATAACATCTAGTTCCTTTAAAAAAAAGCCCCAAAATTTCAGAGTTTAAGAGGACGCCTCGGTAGCTTAAGTGGCTAAAGCACTCGACCGGATATTGAGGGATCTGGGTTCGAGTCCCAGTCAAGGCGAATGATTTTTACGCTCTGAAATTGTTGCATTAAAATGCACATTAGCGGATGACTCCGTTAAAAGTTACTGTTGCGGCATCTCCCGCAGTTTCTTTGGAATTTGTCAAAGGGAAAACACCATACGTGTTTAAAGTTGGCTTTTAACCTCGTGGACAGTGGCGCCTCGCGCACGACTACGAATGCATGTGACATTGTATGTACGGTATTTCGTCATAACATCTAGTTCCTTTAAAAAAAATTAAAAAAAAGCCCCAAAATTTCAGAGTTTAAGAGGACGCCTCGGTAGCTTAAGTGGCTAAAGCACTCGACCGGATATTGAGGGATCTGGGTTCGAGTCCCAGTCAAGGCGAATGATTTTTACGCTCTGAAATTGTTGCATTAAAATGCACATTAGCGGATGACTCCGTTAAAAGTTACTGTTGCGGCATCTCCCGCAGTTTCTTTGGAATTTGTCAAAGGGAAAACACCATACGTGTTTAAAGTTGGCTTTTAACCTCGTGGACAGTGGCGCCTCGCGCACGACTACGAATGCATGTGACATTGTATGTACGGTATTTCGTCATAACATCTAGTTCCTTTAAAAAAAAGCCCCAAAATTTCAGAGTTTAAGAGGACGCCTCGGTAGCTTAAGTGGCTAAAGCACTCGACCGGATATTGAGGGATCTGGGTTCGAGTCCCAGTCAAGGCGAATGATTTTTACGCTCTGAAATTGTTGCATTAAAATGCACATTAGCGGATGACTCCGTTAAAAGTTACTGTTGCGGCATCTCCCGCAGTTTCTTTGGAATTTGTCAAAGGGAAAACACCATACGTGTTTAAAGTTGGCTTTTAACCTCGTGGACAGTGGCGCCTCGCGCACGACTACGAATGCATGTGACATTGTATGTACGGTATTTCGTCATAACATCTAGTTCCTTTAAAAAAAAGCCCCAAAATTTCAGAGTTTAAGAGGACGCCTCGGTAGCTTAAGTGGCTAAAGCACTCGACCGGATATTGAGGGATCTGGGTTCGAGTCCCAGTCAAGGCGAATGATTTTTACGCTCTGAAATTGTTGCATTAAAATGCACATTAGCGGATGACTCCGTTAAAAGTTACTGTTGCGGCATCTCCCGCAGTTTCTTTGGAAGTCATTTCCTATTCTCACACCTCTTCCAGCTTGTTCTGGCTTCTCTGCTTTATCGAACAAGGTGGAAAGTTACAGCACCGTTGTAATTATGTTGTACAGATATTGACGGGAAAGTTTTAGTCTCTCTGTAAAATGTGGGAAAAAGTTTAAACAGAACAGTTTTTTGCTTAACTAGGTGGAATTCCTTCATGATGGGGGTAGGGATAAACTTCGCTATTCCACATAAAAAATCAATTTTTAATGTCGAATAGCAAAGTTTTTCTCTACCCTCATCATATACGCTACCTCTACGTACCTACCGCTATTCGCTACTATGGGTATACATATATTATAAAACTGCTGAAACTTTCTACATGATGCGAAGACGCAACACCTAGAGAAAGTAGAAAATCAACAAAACGTCATAATGAGATGCTATCTATCGTAAACAAAAAATAGTTCGCGATACAGTTGACATGCTTAAAAAAAGTTCGGAATAGTCAAAATCTAAATCAGAAGAAACATATTCCTCTAATTATCAATTTTACAAAGAAACTTTTACAAATTTTGAGGCTTCATTTTAGAGCAGTTTTATATATTTCTGCCAGCATATTTCAATGCAAAAAGAAAACACATTTGCTAATAGTCATTGAAAAATACTCAATAAGATACTATTTTAAACCATTGAAAATACGGCAAAGTAAATAATAATATGATCCCTCTGTGATAGAATCACTTTGCTGAAGTAAAATTTTCAACCTGAAGCCTTTCTGAGCACATCGCGAATAGAGGACAGTGTAAGTCCCAATGAGAAACGATGGCGCCAAGATGTAATCTTTGGAATGGATCATGAAAGGAAACGAGTTTATGTTTCTACCCTTAATCGAGATAACATTCTGTTAGACTCGAGTGCTCTGCAAATAAATACGAGTATCGAATTTCGCCTCCTTCCCTCGAATAATTCGGTTCCATCTACGACCAAACGACAAACAGTGCAATTCTGTCTCATCCTTTCGACATTCAAGTTTCGACTCACTGGTTACATGGCTCCACCCCGCGACCGACGGATCCCGGGTACACTCGAGCGGAGGGAGGGAGCGAGCAGTCTTCGGGGGAGGGAGGGAGGGAAGGCGGAAGGACAGGCAGAGGCGGCGACGGAGTGAGTTCCATTCCCAATGGTGCACACGCGCCGCTGTCGTCTTCCCCTATGCGCCCGCCCTGCGAATGGAAGAGATGACCTTCCGATCCCATCGCGTCTATGACGAAGACCACCGGGTTGGGGGGGGGGGGGAGAGCGGAGTGGGGCCACTTATAGATCAAGGCTTTCCATCCATCCCTGCTCTAGGTATTACCACCGCGCGGGAATCCCCCAAGTTAACATTGCATCCACGGCACAACTCCATCCAACCCAAACACCCACGGTTCCGCAAATTGGGAACGGATGGTGAACAGCTTGTGCTTGGAAAGTGGACGTCATTACAAAATTCAGCGTTGAATTTTTCATACAAAGGATATGCCTTTGAAAAAATGGTTAAAACCACAAAAAACATCCTCACATGTAGCGTTAGATTTCGGGGCACAATAAGTAGGGATTTTTGGTAAGGAAAGCATCACGACCATCGGAAATGAGTACTTAAAACACGGATGATGGGGCCAAAATATTTCGGACACCTCCTTATTCCAACCGCCACTAGATTATAACAAAAATTAAATGCGCCACCGTGACATATACCTATTGTGATCACATCAAAAATATGCAATGTTTGGTGAAGCCTTTCGTGGGAGAAATATGAGTAAAAGTAAATTAATAAAAATTGCTCGACCTGGCATTATTGCATCCCATCAAACATGAAATAAAGTAAATAGCCGTTTTTGTCATAACCAACCAGTCCGATAATTTCAACAATATTCTCACCAGACTTAAAGTCATTCGTAGCTCATTTAAATTTGAGCGGTCTTCCACCTTGGCAAGAGTTTAGAATTTGATTCCCCTGATTTATTGATTTCTCTCATTAGCTTTTCGCAATATATACAATACAATAGGATACACATACAACAACTAGAGCAACCTCTAAATCCCATGAGTTTACGTGCAATACCCTGCCATGGAGAGAAATCAGTTGGGGGAAAATTCCACACTTTTAAACAAAAACAATTGATAGATTAGAGAATATAGCGAGATTTTATTAAATAAATAAATGTTTTCATATTTTTTCAAAACTTGATTTAAAACTGATACTTACACTTTTTAGGTGCTCGTATTAGATTATGTATGTTTTTATAGCTTGAAAACATTTTGCGAAACAAGGCAAACTAAATAATACGCCGACCCCGGTGGCGGCGGGGTAACGTCCTCGTCTGTCTTTCCAAGGGTCGCGGGTTCGATTCCCGCCTGGGTGAGTTTCCCTCCATCTAAGGCTTGGGTGTTTGTAAATTTGACCATTGTTATCGTTGTTAATAGTTCGATTGAAAGGCCAAAATGTGCTGTTTTCGGACTAATACTGAATAAATAAATAAAACAAATAAATACTTTTCGATGAGGTGAACGACAGTCGAGATTTTACTAATTACGTGATAACTAATGCATTAAAACAAAACATTTACGAAAAAGGGTCAAGAATTAGAAAAATAAGACATAGTTACATATCGTTACATGCCTAATGTTTCTGTAGAATTGAACTTGAAACTTAAATGTTTCATTTACGCCTGGAGTAAAAATGATAAAACCTTGTCGGGAGGAATTTCCACGAATAGTATTCAATGAGTATTTTTGATACGAAAAATTCTCAAACGGCAAATCTAAATCGTCCACTTACGTTCGATATGGCACCGCCATCCCTTGCATTAGATGCAGCAAAAAATGGCGTGACTCGGAGGACTTTTTGTATATTGGCGAAACACCGTAATGTGATCCCACAAGTAAACATTATATACCCCCCGTGGACTCATCTCTTCGTGTATTTCCAAGCAAAAGCGTTTTCAGGAAACTCGACGGCCTTGTTCCCACCAATATTTCGGTTTCACTTGAAGGCCTCTAGGGCTGCATGGGTGACATTTACAAAGGCCAAAGGTGGACGTGCGTTTAAACGACGAAGTGAAGGACATAACCCGAAAATAAGGAGGATTCAACCACTTTTATGAAGGACACTATTTGAAAATTATTAATATTCCAGCTAGCTACGGCAATAACAATGATCATTTGGTATTTTCTTTTCTGTAATAAAAATTTCCCTTTGACAACCGACCTGATGCCGACAAAAAGGTAACTTCCCTTCCAATCCAAATGGTGTCGCGTGAATTTACTCTGCGTCGGGCACCAGCACCGGAGAAAGTGCTATTTTTTAACCTCAGGTTTTAGTTGCCCACAGATTCACTCTAATTTTTCCACTTCCGTAAGTTAGAAAAAACAAAAGGGAATGGAGAAAGGGAATAGGGATATCTTCTTTAACCCAAATCGCGGAATCACGTATCTCGTGCGACCAGACTCCACATGGTACGGGCCAGCATCGCGCCCCAAAATGAGCCCACGGGCGTGGGAGGTCGAAACAGGGCAAGTTTTACGCGTAAGGTAAAAAGATAAGTCCATCGTTCCTTCCCACAAAATAAAAGTCTTTTTCCCACAAAGAAACTTCAGGGGTTGTTATATTTCATTCATAATGGCTATTAAAAGTGCATGCAAAAATGCTAGTAATCCGTCAGTCGGTGTAAGGCAAACGTCATTAGGCTTACTATAGTCTCAAATATATCCATTCTTTATCTGAAATGAGCACCGTACTTGACTGGATGTAGTGTTAGCCTCTGTGCCCTGGCATTAATTAACATTTCTTCATCATCTATGAATGGAAAGTAAGGCAGAGATAACGAGAAGATCTTAAAGATGTTTCATCTCATTACTTTTAAAATCAGAGTAGTTAACGTAAATAAATTGTTTCAAAGTTCAAATAACTACCTTTCATTTTATACTTATTTATTTTAACTCAACAAGTCGAACAAACTCGAAATAAAATTTTGTAAATGTATACTGAACTATGTATAAAATAAAAATAAGACTCGGAGTTTGAAATGTATTGGGAATGACCAAACACAAGTCGAATAAACTGTGCTTCAATAGGTGTCGGGCCGCTGGTGGTCTTAACCTTGGTGAATCGACCGTAATACATTAATCATCACCAACCTAGATGCATGCATCCAATGGCCCTGAATCAACCCATAAACACCAATCGTAGTCCGGTATTTGGTATATGGCCATTGTTTTCGATTACAGTAGGATTTCGAAACTGAAACAGCATTTCGAAAATGTCTAGCGTTAAAGCAAATAAGAGATATTTAATCCGCTTAGCAGTTTTTCAGCGAGGAGAGTAATCGCCACAGATAATCTCCACTTGGGGAGCCTCCCTTCTTCCACACTCGCCGCCACTTCAATAGTGACTAATTGGAGAGTAATATACAGATATAACAGGAAGAGATTTCTACTTTCCGACCCTTCTGCAACCCTCCGGGAAAATATAAATTTATCAAGGATGAATTCCACAAACACCATATTTAATCTGGAAACCGTCGAAGTGTTAAAAAAATCATAATCGCTTGTTATTAAAATTCCTCGAAATCCTCCGACAATCTCTGCTTCCGCGGTACCAGAAATTAATGTTACGTTGAGTCAACAGCCGTGTGCATTATCTCTAAGGGAATAAGTGAGAGATTCTCAAATACTATTATTTCCCAAAAAAACAGTTTTAGGAAGAGAAGTCAATATTTGCAAGGAAGGAAAAATTGTCAAATTATTAAGTCCTAATGTAGGTTGAGAAACAAATCCCAGTTAGTTTTCAGATATAGTGAAATAAACTAAATAAAGACAAGAGAAATTAACAGATTTATTCAGTCTAAGATAGGGAGCCATGCAGTGATAATTTATCCCGTTGCATTAAAGTAGTTAAATTAGTAAAATACTGACAAAGCTAGAAGCTTATGGCATGGATACAAATATCCTGGGTTGCATTAAAGACTTTTGAATGGTCGGGTCTAAGAGTAGTCATAGACGGAATTAGCTCAGATGCAATAGAACTTACTTCAGGTGTCCCCTAGGTAAGTGCTATCGGACCTCTTTTATTCCTACTTTATGTTAACGGCGTTGACTTCGTAGTTACTAGTAAGATGCGCTTATTTGCCGATGATGCTGTGGTTTAACGTGATATCCGCAATCCTGAGGACACATTAGCTTTTTCAGATTACCTTAATGCTATACAACTCTGGTGCGATACTTGGTAATTAGAATTAAACTTAAAAAAGTGTGTAGTGTTGACTTTTTGGAACTCCCTCCCGAACGCCTACTGTATCGGGAAATGTGTAGATTCAATTATAATTAGGCGTTACCCTGGCTCACGATCTCTTATTGGTGAAACATATGCTGGGAATATGTGGACAAGCTGACAAATAATTAGGATTTATTAGAGGAGTACATGGTAAATGCTGTGAAAAGATCAAAGAGAAATGCTATATTTCGCTGGTTAGGCCTCATTTAGAATGTGCTGTTATAATATGGAATCCTGAAGAAGTCGGATTAATTGCCGAATTGGATCGCGTGCTGGATTTGTAAAAACTTTGCTATGATAAATTTAGGAGCGTATCCAAAATATTAGAGCAGCTAGGCTGGGAATCACTCACGGAGCGAAGGTTATACAGGTATTACAGATTAAATCTTTTACCATAAATTGGAAGAATGTCTCTATAGCAGTGACGTTGAAAATGTATTATTACCCCATCGCACAACGGTAGGTGTGATCATGTCAATAATTTTAGAGATATTTAGACTAGATCAGATAGATTTAAGATGTCGATTTTTTCCCCGAACGATAACGGATCAGAACAGTAGCAGTGTTCGACCGCGGTAGGGCTAAAAATATTCTGATACCCTAACGGTGGCTTGCAGACTACTAAAAAATTAGCGTATATAATAATTTAATAAAAATTGGAATTTCTACGCTTTTGTTCATCAATAAGTTAAGAATTTGACGACAGCATCCGGCTAACTGGCCAAAAGGTCCCGGATTCAAATCCGGGCGACGCCCTCGCCGTCTGAGTGTCTGATATAATAAATTTTTATTTGGAAAAACCACACGTATAAATGAATAAACAGGCTTCTACCCTTTTCCTTGCATGGGGGAATTCCACACAGCTCATCCTTGAGGAATGATCAAGTTGCTATTGCCGAGACTCAATCACACCACCCTATGGCGTCGAGGTCATTTAGGAAACCACTGGTTAAGTGGAATCCTTAGTATTTCTGGGTTAATAAGCCAACATAAACTTTTCATTTTTTTAAATTACTAAATGAGGCATACAAATATATAAGAACTTACATGCCTTATAATATTATACAGATCGTGGCCTGAGCCGTTTGTATTACCATGGACACCTTGTGACTCGTCTCATCCAAACCCCTGAACAAAAATGTCTAAAAATAAAATGTACCTAAGCTGTATATAAACGTCTGGATAAAAGAGCAGCGCAGAATGCTACGTATAGCGCTGACCACTTCATCACCACAATAGGTCGTGTAGTCGGAAGGTTTTGTTCGGTCGCGTAACCACGATTACAAATCGCTATTGAGCTCTTAATTACTTCCTTAAAGCCTACACTCCTGTCTAAATCGCATTATCTCAGTATCTTCATTTCTTCACACTTTTTACGGCTATGCCGAACAAAAATTCCTTTCTCTTCCTTCCTCTTGCCCGATTACTTAATATTACCCAGGTCGCCCGTCCCGTCACGTGAACCAGTTGATTTTATTTGATTTCAATCAAGTGAATTCCTTCACAACCCTTTAGTGAAAACCTTTGAGAAGAGCGGAGGAAGGCTTCGCAAGAAGGTGCGATCTTTGCCCACGTCAGGATCGCCCACGCTCGCACATGTGCGCGTTCCTATTTTTCATACCGTCCGCAATCCGTACGCCCTCCACCCTCGGCAAACAGCCACCGCGGCCACGAGTGGACACAACCGTCACCCATTGCTTCGAAACACGCCGGCATTCGGTGTAGGCTTCTGTTGCACGTTTAACAACCACTAGCAATTATTTTAAGATATTTCACATTATGAACGATGAAAATGCACACCTCGTCCCCAGGGCATGCCAAAGTACGAAAGTAAAGATATCCACATCGGAGTCATTCAATATTTCACCACTTAGGGTAAAGTTATTTTAACTTCCTAAAATACATGACGTTAGGAAAGATATAACTACAGACGAGGAAACAATACGTGAAAACATTCGTATGGAGCGTGGCACTCTTATGGATGAGAAGCATGGACCATCGGAAAAGTTGACCAGAAAAGACTAGAAGCCTTCGAAACCTGGTGCTGGAGGAGGATGCTTAAGATCAAATGGACGAATAAAATAAGAAATGAATAAGTATACAGAAGATTAGACGAAGAACGGACCTTATGGAACACCATAGTGGAAAGAAGAACCAGATGGATTGGCCACAGTCTGAGGTAAAATGGATTCGTGAAGAATATAATAGAGGGAAAAATAGAGGGAAAAGTCCAAAATAGAGGAAGGCCAAGGGATAAATACATGGGACATAGAAAGAAGAGAGTATATTGCAGAAATACGAGGAAGTAAGCCAAGTAGCATCCGATAGATGGGGGGCTGCAGTCAACCAATCATAGGATTGAACGACCAAAGATGATGATGTGAAATTAATTAAATAAACGGTGTAGTCTCCCAGTGTGTAGAACACTCAGATACTGAATGGAGGTACCAGGTTGAAATCCTGTCCTTTGGACATCCTCATCAAAATCCAAGTGGTTTGAAGTAACGGTTACCAGAAATTGGCAGGAAACCGAAGTGTGGCAATGGAAAGGAAATGCCATCCGCAATTACTTCATTCATTTTGCATGCCTTCGGGTTCATTTCGAGGTGACCTCCTCCACCCTCACCAATCGAAACCACACCAGGCTTGAATACTGTGGTCGTTACTTAAATCACATGAACCCAGAGGGATATAAAATGAAATCACTGACAATGTTAAATTATCAATTCCATCCAAAAATCCATTTAAAATCAATATTAAAGAGTATTTATCAAATCTAGTCTTGGCTTCACGTTTTCGTCCTTAGTGATCACGAAACCTCCGGAAAGAAACTCTTGTCTAACATGTAGAGAAGGTGACTTCAATGTGATTTCTTTCGCGTCTTTTTTATTTTCGCCTCTGCTCCCGAGGTATTTAAGGCACTTAACTGCTGAAACCGGCTCAACAGATACAAATCTACGCCCTCGTTTTGTAATGTCTCGGGCCGTTTTCCAATCCGCGATGACCTTCACAGTGTGTGTTGAAAAACTCTGGAACAGTTCAAAACAAATATCTACACTAGGAACGCTCACTTCGAGTTACAACTCACACCACCGCTCAATTGTACCTTCAAGTTTACTCAGACTACAGTTCTTCCATGTTGATGACGGCGTGAGCAGAGGAGGATGAGTCTGGGCCTCCTAGGTTGCTGAAATAACTATCCTCGAGTCCGGAGGAGATACGGACCGCTTCCAGGCATCCTATATGCTCATTCTACACGCCCATACCACATGGTAATGTTTTATGCCACGGTTACTGTTACCTTATCTATCCAGCAATGCATGTGAGTGAATATTCGCCCAGAGCTGTAAAAGTTTCGCGGAGAGTGTCCGCTTACTCGAGAAGCTACTGAAGTGTTTACAGGGACAGTGCAACAGCAATTGAGACTATTTCACTCGATACATACCCATTGAAAACGCAATAGACGAAATATATGTCTGGTGCATTGATTGAGAGTATTGAATTTTCACAAAATAAGTCAAGGTTCGAATTTTGAATTTTGAAGGATTTTATGCCTGAGCTCAATCGAACTAATGTTATGACTTACAGAGAAAACTTCCAGCTATCATCCAGTCTTTCGTCGATAGGAGAAATTGTCACTTAGGGAATTACATTAAGCCTAATTAACATCAGCTGGAGTCATCAAACATTGTCCGGAAAAGAAAGAATGAGAGGCCAAGACTTTTAGAACAGTACAAGGCACCTGAGTTCACTTGTGACTTTGAGGAAATTGCAGGGCGTGTGGAGAGCGGTTCTGGATTTAAATCACATAAGATCTTCGGGGCAGGGGGGTTGCCATTTTAGATATTTAATTGCCCTGCAAGCTACGCTAGGGTTTGTAGCAGGGGTGAATACACACCAGACTAATTTTGACCCGAATATTTTTACCCCCACCGCGGTCGGGCAATGTTACTCCGATCCCCAATCGTTCGTGGAAAAAATGACATCTATCTGTTCTACACTTAATCTCTTTAATTGTATCGACATGCTCTCTCCTACCGATGTACGAAGGGGTCAATAATGTTTATTCAACATCACTTCAAAAGAGGCATCCGTTTCATTAGGTTTCCGAACGTAGGAGGTTCATGAGAAATTTTGCATAAGGTTTATTAATGCATTTATTCTCTCAATTTATGAAGAAAGAATTGTCTTTATCTATGACCACCGAAGAGAACATTGCTCAGCTACTCACTAATGAAAATGCCGCTTCATCGTTACTTAATCATTTAAAAATCCATGAAAAGTTTCGAAATTTTGTATTCGAACCACTTTTTCAATTCTGATATCACTTATATAAAAACAAATTGTTATTCATGGCTGATTTCGACACTCTTTCTCGACCACAATTCGAAATCACCACAAGGGGCATGATTAAGCACCCTTGCCGTTTTTTCAAGCGGCTTTATTTTTCAGAGGTCGCCTAGTTGGGCTTATACTCATTGTCTCAATATTTAGTTCCTATATCTTCCTGGAGCACCACCAGCGTCGTTGTATTTCCCTCTTTTTATTTATTTAATTTTTTCCGTATTGTTTAGGAGTGTAGCATTATTTGGTCTCTTATATTTGTTATAGGGGCCTATTTTATTTTGTCTGGTGTATGTCATAGCCCTATAGTGTGTTCTTGTAATTAGTGTTTTCTTGTAATTTTTCGTAAGTAAGTATGTTTTACACTTTGTCAGTAAGAAGTCTGAAAGTTTTTCTATGTTTGTTTTTTTGGTATACCATCTCGTTTTCTTCCCAGGGGGGGGAGACCAAAAGCCAGCCTCGGCATCTTCCCTTCTGTACTATTTAATTTATCCATCAGGGATCTACTGACTAGTCCCATCCACACAGGTGCTGCGTAGGTCAATACTGGTCTTATTACTGTCGAGTATATTAGTATTTTTACGTCTTGAGGGGTGGCGTTTTGTGTGAGAATCGGTGCCAATTGCGACCTTGTAGCGGCCGCCTTATCTCGCATCTGTTTAATTTTGTATTTTGAAGTTCAGTCTGTCATCTATGTCCACTCCTAAATATTTGATGCTTTTATACTCCATTCAATAGGTTGTTGTCCAATCCTGATACATTCGCAAGATATCAAAGTTTTGAAAAAGCTAAATGGAACCTTCCACCTCATCGGCATGTCCATGTATTTCCCCTGCCGCCGCACGCACCCACGGTGGCTTGTAGGACATAGCATGGATGCAGACGTGATGTGTGGTTCCGCCTGTTAGATCATTAAACCGTGCTCCTCGGGATGCCTCGCGTGAAGCGTAGGATGACGCTCTTTATGGCAGTTTTCTCTCCTCCCTTCCCTCTCGAATTCCTGTCAATATTTATTCACGAGTGGTGAAATTTTTCTTCCGCAGTCACTGAATCGCCCCAATTCCCGCGCCATCTATTTCACTGCACGCTTGAGTTTCTTTTTAAGTCTGGCGCAAAACCTGGGGAATTATTTTTACCATAACTTGAAAACCATCGAGCCATCTGTTGGGTGAACGCCTACGCGGCAACCCCGGATGAAGGCGCGAGTATTGAGTACCTACCACAGATGAGCAAGTTCAGAGATCCGGTGTCCTTCGAGGAGAAATGGTGATCTGTACGTAGCCTTATCTCCTTCCTTCCAAACACTGCGCATGATTTTAACCTGGAGGTTACCAAGAACTAGATATGGACCGAAGATACGGCGAATCGATACGGTATAAGAACCACTTATGGACATCCAAATAGCATTGGAATGATTCCTTTTCAAAAAGAATTTGGGGGAAGAGGATATGACAATCCCAACTAGTTTGATTTAAAAGACCAATTTTTCCCCAAAATCCAACATCTGGTCATAAAAATCGAAAATTAATACCCCCTTATCCTCACCGCGCAGTCGAGAAGAATTATCATGTGGGAATGGAATGGGGTTTTACGACTCCCGCGTTCAACTGTCCAATTGACGGCCATTGGTCACAGGTTTAAAGGCGTCGATTTTCATGGCTCTCTATTCCACGCGATACGTAGGGAGCCCAGTGGTCCGTGACGGAGGCAAAACCAGAGAGCAGCTCTTTTGACTCTTCCAGAGTTACCTCGAGCCCAGCTTTCCCTTCGCCTAGACTCCCCGGCATGTCCTTCGAAACCCGAAATTTTTACCGCCTCCGCTCACACGCGCGCATTCGCTCATAGGGAGACACGCCCGGAGAGGCTCTTTCCAGCATCGATTCCGTGGAAAAACAGACCTCGATCCCGCCCTCTTCCTCACCCCATCCTCATCCTCTAAAGCACTTCCTCGGACCAGCGCAAGATTCCCGGACTCGGGCCGGACGCAGGGAAAAACACTTCACTCTCGATGTGGAGACGAAGGGTTGTCTCCACATCGTTTGAGTATAGAAAATTACGTTCCTGAAACACACCATCTTGTTTATTTGGAATCCTACATTCGTTGACCTTGTTGCCATGGATATAATTGAGAGAGAATTTGTGGCCGAGTAAAATAATGAAATTAAATATGGAAAAACTGCTCTAATTCTACAATTTAAATGAAGAAACCGAAATTTTGAGTGTACAGAAAATGCCGTTCCTGAAACACGTCATATTGTTTATTTGTAATCCGTTCAAAAATGCCGTTCCTGAAACACGTCATATTGTTTATTTGTAATCCTATACTTGTTGACGCCATAGCCATGGACATGCATATAATTGGGAGCAATAACAAACAAGTAAAACGAAAGGTTTTATTGATGGAGAAACAGCTCTTATTCCATAAATGGAACAAAGAAGCCCTGCTCCTCTTTAAATCCCTCCGTGCCATCTGCCGCCACACTCTCTCCCCTCCACTTCGGCCATTTTAGTTTAGCTTCATCTGGTTTTAGTACATCCCTTTTTGTGAATTTATTTCTTTATAATGAGGTTCACAATGTGCTTTCAAGTAACCACCAACTGCCGTTATGAAAACAACCATATGTATATGCCTTCCAAACACAGTCTACGGTTATGTCTTTTGTAGCCTGGAGCTCATGTTGCTCTTATCCCTACGGATTCATACATCAACAAGGACGGGGTGGGCCACTTGCGACCTGCGATTTCCCAGGAAGAGCGGGCATCCATGAAAAACGCACAGATTGGGTGAAGTTGAGGTGAAGTGCCCAGGGCCAACACCCAAGATTTGAACCATCATACTACCACGAAGCTACTTTCAATCGAAGTACACCCTTTTCGTAAATGTCATTATTTTTCTCTCTGAATTAATTGAGCAAATGTCGTAATTGTATTCCACCGCAGTATGTGCTCATCTGCTCGCTTGTTTGAACACCTACGCCCTAAGTACATGCACATTTTCCACTTCACCAATTCTTTATGGCGCCATTTGCGATTCGAAACACGCGGTCGCTTGATGGAGCAGACTGAAATCTCAACCTCCATCCGGACGATAAATAAGTCTAGTATCTCAATTGCATGCTTATTAAGCCAATTTTATTTTTGGATCCATTGAATCCTTTTTTTTATTTAAAGGGAGACCAGGAAAATTCAGGAAATTTTATTTCGTAGAAAAACATTTAACTTTTTCGCCGCCCTTTAGACGTTTCAACGTAATAAATCCAACAGTTTAATTATATGTTAAGTACAGAGATAAAAGGTATATCTTCAAAAAATGGTGATGACTTCTAAGACCATGCTAACACAAGAATTTCGTAAATTTCTGCTGAAACCCCTGTGTAAAGTGTTGCAATCCTGTGAGGGGATACATGCTGTCTACTCAATGCAGTTTCCAGGGAGACGAAAAGAATCTCGCGTTCATGTCTTAGTGCCTCTCTGTCTTCCCTCATGGCTCGGAGTTAAAGAGAAATCTCTAGCGGAGATCTTATTTAATGACATTTTCATCGAAAACTTATTGGTGTCACAAGTTTCCTCTATCCACGGCTGTCACGTGGCCAACAAGATACGATGCAGGAGTAGACCAATCACTTGAGATATCCACGAACGAAGCGCAGTTAACGATTTGACCATTCGGCACCATCGACCCATGAAGAATAAGAAACCAGATATGGAAAACGAGAGGAACGATCTAATATGACCTGAGAATCGCCCCAAGGCTTTGAGGGGTGACAGTAGAAAAACTGTAACATGCCGATATATTTCATGCGTAGGGCCAAAACAAAACCCCTTCTTGCGATACTTCTCGCCACGTGTCGAAACGAACGCCCCCTACCGATGGGTGTTGCAGCCTCGTTTCAATTCGCGGCATCACCGCCAGGTGGACGCCCACGTCGGCACGACGACGCCTCGTCGCCGATGCCATTTGCATCCGATGTCGAAATGCACTCGGACTCTCGAAAAATCATCGCGGCGTCGGGGAGTGGGCAGTGGAGCGGATGCACGCACCCGCTCGCAACAATGAGCACCCCGAGAAGACCGCGAGCAGGGGAAAGAGGAGGGGGAGAGACCGACATAGTATTCATCAATCGCGCTCCGGGTTTGCTTAACCGTGGGCGTAAACACCTTTGGCAGTGAGTCACCGTCGAGAACGGAGCGACCGATCGGCGCCCGAGCGGCGAAAGTGAAATTTTTCATCCCCTCGGACGGAGAGGCCACCAAGGCGTAACGGGAGGAGGTTTTAGCACGGAATTTTCCGCAGAGTTTACAAAAAAAGGGAAAAAAAGCTTATATTTTTTTTTTGGTTTGTGCGCACTAGGGCTCATCCCACGAGAGCCTGGATAGTCGGCCGATTCACGAAAATACGGGGAAGTGTGGCACCACGGTCGACTCCCGAGCCAGGAGGAAACTTTGACAACTATTCCATCCTTCCGCCCCTCCCTCCACCCCCCCTCCCTTCCAAAAGGACGCGGTTATGCATGGAAGAGCATGGAGTCGCGTTCTCCCCGCGAAATACTCCCGTCCGAGCTCCGGCAACATGGTTCCACGATACATCCACCCAAAAGGTTAAAAGTAACTTCCCGCGTACCAAGTCCTACGTAGCATGTTTTATGAATTCAAATCAGGGAGTCCAGCCCTTTTCACCGTAACAACCAGATTCATCTTGGTCCTTGGAAATAACCTTGCTTAACCAAATTAAAAGATCGTAGTTTTCTGCGGCAGGAAGTTAGTCTGTCATTTATGAACTAAATGTGGATGTATTTTCAGGAAATTTTCGAGAGAAGAAAAATAATTTGAAGTGATATGTAGCCCAAGTCGAATCCAGGTCATAAAATCTTTTAAAAATCTCTAAAATTGTATTCCTCAATTGATTGATGGTGAATGTTTCCACCGCTTTGCCACGGAGTCCTTACCGTGCTCAAAGCTTGAGTTTATCTATCGGTTCATATTTTTGAAATGCGATCACGTGGATGTCTTTATAAATTTTATTTAACAACAAAAATACGACCACTGTTTTTAGCAACGGGTGTCCTTATTTGGACCTTAATAAAGGCACATGGTGTCGAAATTAAGATATGTTGAAGCAATTTCACAGCGTAAAAATCATTCGCCTTGACCAGAATCTGCTTTCGAATACCCTGCACAACAAGAATTAATGCTCATTCAATCCTGTAGGAGTTAAATCAATCAAAATTAATGCAATTGAGCGTGACGTAAATGGCCCTTGCCTCGTTGAAGGCTCATGAACGAAGGCTCGGAATATTCGGCGAGAATTAGCTCCCGTGTCCTCACCTAATCAATATATTTCCAGTTATTAAACGTCGTAACACCATACCACGAATTCTTGGTCCGGAATAGTGAATAATAAATAATCCATTCGGCGTCCAATTGGAAAAAAATTCGCTCGTCACAGCTTACCTCGAACAACCCATTAAGGTTGTGTCGCGAGGAAATAACGCTGAAACGCATGATAAGGTGTTCGTCGGAGGAGCAGTTCTTCGCCAAAGTGAGCAACATTGCGTTCTCGGAATGATTTTTCCACCTCTTGCACGGAAGGTGAGGTGTGAGGAACTACTTTCCAACGCCACGGGTCGCAATGGTCGACAACCCGACTCCCCCGATCGGCCCCACTCCGCCACCGCGTGTTTCACGAATGCAGGAATCGGACGTGACGGGGGAGGCTGAAGGGCCCTCCCTCCCCCGTGACCAACCGAAGAAAAATGAGGCTTTTGAGCACATCCTTCATGCAATCACTCCAAAAGAAAGTCATGAGATTCTCAGGAAGATGAAATATCAATCAAAGTCATGTATATTACAGCCATCTGAGATAATAATTTAAGTGAACATTTAAAAACCAATGTTTGCGATAACTTTTTCTCCCCTTTTTCATACCTAAATATCGTTAAAATGTCACTTAAATTAAAAATAATTACGTTACAGTACAAGGTCATTAATTAAAGAAGAAACTAGTTATGCATTGGGAAAGTAAAATGGAAGCAAGCGGTTGAGGTGGACGAAACGCCGGGGAAGAATTGCATTCGTAAAAGAAGCAATTAGCAAGAGGAGAGGGAGTTGATGGCCGAGACTCTCGAGTAAAGACGCGAACAAATATCAACCAAAGCTTCAATTTGGAGCGCAGGGTGGCGCGGATAATAAATTTGGTCTTTGGTAAAAGAGAACGAGCCTAGGTCAGGATTGAATAAGCAGGATGGATTGAGAGGAAGACATACACGTAAAAGGAAGTTACATAGAGTAAGATTAGAAAAGATACTGCAGGAGAATATTTAAAAAAAAGTAAATATTGAGTTTTGTGGGAAAGGGGCGGATGAAAATTAGGTTTGCGCGCCCTTCTCATGAAAGGAAGGGATATAAACTGATGTAAAAGTTGAAGAGAAAATATTTTCTTTTGATTTCCCTGGGATATATTTATATAATGCATCACGTTTTTATACTTTTTAATTTTTAAGTGATTTTAAGTCAGTTTGACCGAAAACATGACGTCAAATAGAGTGTACGTATTTCTAGTGGACACTGATTGTGATGAAGTGAAATTTATCACTATTAATGAAAAATTACAGATTCGAAAGGAATAAAGAATCAATTTAATGGTAAAAATCATAACATGACCCCTTCTCGCAAAATTATTATACCCATCCTATTTGGCAGCGAAATTTCAAAGCATTTCATATAAATGATATTACAGGGCAATAGGGGTTGAAACATTGGGATAATAGGTATTTTTGATAGGCATGAAGGCGGAAGCAATAAAAATTATGCGAAGACACCGACAATTAGGGGAAAACTCACTCTTTTGCCGCCCAGGAACGTGTTAGAATCCAAGGAGAATGTTAACAAGTTTTCAGGACCATCTAAAATCCACCACTTCATGGCATTGCACCCTATATTAACAATAGCCTGCGACATTCTTTCAACCGGCTCGAGATCATTGCAGATTTACAGTTTCAAGCAACAAGACGACACGGGTGACTCATTAATTCCCTTTCCCCCTTCCCTCGTCTCCGCGAACGGGAGAAGATCCATGCCCTCTTCCAACAGCCACCGAGATCGCATTCCGAAAGAGGAGCAAAAGCTCAACCGTAGGCCATCGTGGGGTGGGAGGGGGCAACGGTTATCAATGGGCAGAAGGAGAAGGGGGTGGATCGGGCGGCGGCCAAACGGTTTTGTTCAGAGCGGCTGCGACTCTTGCCGAGGGGTGGACGGGGGAAGGAAGGGGGTTGGGGGTGGAAGAGGAGGAAGCGGCGGCAGAGGGTAGGTGGTGGATGTCGTCGGATCGGGGTTGACCGGGGAAGGGGGGGGGAACTGGCCGCGCGGACCCCTCCATCCCCGACGACGTGTATCCCCTCCTCACGTCCAACAGCCTTGTTTCCCCTTCGCGAAATCGCTTTCCTCTTCAAGAAAAATACCGCGTGTAACTTGCTCTGAACTATGAAAGACTGCACTTAATTGAATTAAAATCCAATAATAATCACAATAAATTTAAAACCTGAATCACTGCATACATAAGTCTGCATTTTCTTACGTCTATGCTTCAAACATGAACACGCATGAGTACTTTTATTGAGTTACTTGATGTATAATTTCTTATTAGTTCCCTTGGACGTTGCAGATACAACATGGAACTGCGCTTGAATTCAAATGATTCGTGTAAATATTCATCATGAGTTCCTGCTAACTCTCACTGCAAGCATAATGCCTGAATAAAATTTGTTGTCTCAGGCGTAACTTTGTGGAATTTGCATAACATATTGAAATGTAATGAAATAATTGACTTTGTAATTCCACACACTTTATTTAAAAACACACGACCCAGGTTTCGACGTTGAACGTCATCATCAGGTGATTAGTACGTTAGTACAATCAGGCGTTAAGTACATATTCATTGTGAATGTTTCCCTGAGCTAGTATAATAATGCTTTTTTAAACTTGTATTTTCATCATCCCAAAAACGCTAATTTTCATTTGATATTATTTTGCGTTAGTAATAGTTATAGAAATTAGTGAGGAATTAATTAAATCTACTCAAGCTCTTCCTCATTCGCAATTGCTGTGGCTTGTCCTCATGGGAAATTTCTCCCCCGAACAATAAAATGCCATCAAACACCGGCTATCGAATGTCTATCCATGGTCTCTCTTCCCACGCACGCAAGCACGCACAGAAAACCTCCACTCGCCGTTTTCAACAAGATCCTCGGATCGGGTGTGCGCGTGCGTGGATCGGCGAGACGGCTGCCGCCACCGAGGCTCGATCCCCCACCCACCCCGTACATCCCCTCGCCTGCCTACTCCTCCTCCCCCCCACCCACTCACCCCCGGCCTCACAGTTATAGCCTCTCCCGTTTTAACCCCTACCTTCCCGACCGCTACATCCACCGCATCTTCAAAGTCTCAATATGTCTCTCTCTCTCTCTCTCCCTAACTCTGGTTTCAGGAAAAACATGGTGGAACAAATAGATCCCACCGTATCTCCACGGAAACGATCCATTCTCAAACAACGGAGCAAGTCGTGCCCAATGCCCCATATGATCATTTACCTTTCTTTAAAAACCCGACTGTGGTTTCAAATTCCAAGTTCCATTATCAAGGTCATCCTTTTGACAACCTTGTGGTATTTTCAATTTCGATTCCACACACACCGCTTGATTTTATTTTAGAGGTCCTATGTACAACACAAAATGATCTGTTATATATTCAAAAAATTTAATACTAAGACAAAAAATTTAATTTTTGTCACGCGGTCCATTTCCGCGAAGTACCACCTGGATGCCCTCTTTAGTCACTATAGCAAACGGTAATAGGAACAAAACTCAGATTTCATCTGCGTTGCCTAACACTAAGTATCTTTGCGTCTCTGGCCCAGCAATTGAGGGAGAAATTGATAGAACCAATATTAACTACCTTTTCCAAGGGGAAACGGTTCGACAAGCAACGGGAATCATTTCCGTCGGTCCGAAAAAGAAGAAAAAATCCCTAAAATTCTAGAATATAGGAAATTTTAGTTCATACCTCTAGCGTTTAAATACCGATTCTCGACATTAAACAAAGAGTACAGGTTAACAAAGTTAATTCGTCGATTTATTTGAGCTGTGAGGTATTTTGTAAGAATGTATCTTTTATAAGATTTCGTAACGCCGTTCCGGCGCAGACTACGTTACTATCAACTTGAGCTTCAAAACTGGTCGTACGCTGTCGTAGTTGAGTCTCCTTCCAAACTCTGGACATCACAGATAAGGCTTCATCTTCACCTTCCCTAGCATTATTCCCACGTCCCACGGGGGGGGGGGTCCCTCGGGCAACCTTCTACATGGGCTAACGGGGGGCAGGGTGCGCCGCAGTATCCCAGGAGACGGCTCCGCCCCTCCCCGAGTAGGGACACCCTCGCCGCGCCCTCTTCGCGCTGCCCGGACGCCACCAACTTGCCCCCCGTCAACCTCTCGCCCCTCCTTCTCCCCCACGCGTGCCTGCCAACGGGGGACCGCGATGACCGCGTGATTTGCACGCCACGACGTAAACAACGACGCACCCCCAAATCCCAGTGGCCGTGCAGACACGAGAGCCAGGGCAACCGAATCCTTCCATCCTAAGCACGTTCCCAACCCACCCTCTCCCAAGCTCCACCACATTCACTTAAAAAAATGAAGTGGTGCACGAAAGAAGCCTCTCCCGGGGCGCACGCGAACGTCTTCTCTTTCACTAATCCTCCGTCCACCGTCACTCAACGATCAACGGAATCCTCCTGGTGACGACGACAGAGGAGCACTCGGTCGAAAACGAACATTTAACAAGAAAGGAGAAGAAACAATAAAGGCTTAGCCACAGTGCGGCTTCTTTCACCCAATTGACATTCCCCACCTCCGCTCTACTCACTCGTGGTGGCCGGTAAAGATGGGCGCGGGGCTTCCGGCGCAGGATGCGGAGGAAGAGGTATGTTAATCTGGGAGGAGTAGGCGGCGAAGTCGTCCTTCCCGGAAAATATTCTCTCCCTCTGTCTCACACAGGCGAGTTCCCGGAGTCGCTGTCCTCCGCGAGGGAGGGATTATGCCGGGAGGTCCTCCGCGCGTCGGCGGCGCACGGCACGCTCCTTCACCACCAACCACCACCGCCACCACCACCACCTCCTCCACCTCTCTCGTCAGCGACAGTCGATGACCGACTCGCGGAGGAGATCTCATCGGCCGCCGCCGCCGGATGGGCCGCAGACGTGGCAACGCCGCCGGCGGCCGCCGATGCCACGTCTGGCGGCGGCGAATATTCAACCTCCTCCAACTCCGCCGCGGCCCACCTGTTCTCCTCCTCCACCCCTTCCTCCTCCGGTGGCCCCTCCGCCCGCCGTTCCCTCCTCCTCCACCCTCCTCCCCACTCCCCTACACCTCCTCCACCCTCCTCCCACGGCATCGCGGAACCGAGAACGTATATGGAGAGGAGCGGGAGAGAGTGGGAGGAGGGACGGGCGGAGGGGGAGGGAGGGGAAAGGACAGATCTGCAGCGGAGATTGGCGGAGGAGGAGGGAGGTAAAGAGAGAGGTGGAGGAGGATGTGGAGGGAGATCTCCCCTTCTCCCTTTCCTCCACTCTACTCCCTCGGCGCGGCCACAGAGTGGAAAAGTGCACGACATTTAATAGCCCCTTTAATCCCAGAGACCTCAACGGGCGGCCGGCAGCCCATTGTAGACGCACACCGTCCGATACCGATAACCCTCTTCGCCCACCCCCGCCCTCCGTTCGTGGGATCGGAATCGAAGTCATCGCTTCGTATCCCGCCAAGGGGCCATACGAGGGAAGAGCGAGAGGCGAGCGACGGGTCACGCAAAGGGCCCCGCCGGGAGTCTTCGAACCCAGAAGTGATCGTCCCCGGGAGGACTGGCCGGGGCCACCATCTTCCCCTTCATCCCCGTCGGGAGGGAGAGGGTTGGATGGGGGAGGATGCCCGCGAGGAATCCATCGACGGGGGTGATGGAGCATTAAAATATTTGCCCAAGAGGAAATTTCCTTATCGATGATTCCACCGTGCGATAGGAGCCGTGGAATGAGGAAAGGGTCGTCACGCCATGAGGACACGCCTTCCCTTCGGCCGACTGTCACGAAAACTCTCCCGCTAAGTCATTGATGGAAATTCGCGGATTTGTGTTCAACGATGAACACGAGAAATCATTCGAAGGAATAAATTATCACTCACGATCGCAGAATCAAATGAACGTGAGTAATAAATTATTTCGTTGTTATCAGTAAAGCCATTGGTCAAATAACCTTGTAATTTGAAACCAGTGTTTAAAGCCCTGCAGAAATTAGACCAGCAGTGTTTGTCACGTATGAATATATTCAGCGCACAGGCCCTTGAAGAGAGAGTGGGAAATATTTGTAATTTCTTGGAAATGAGAAGAAATTACAAAAGCAGCCCAAGGAAAAGCAATTGCGTAGTGTTTAAAGAAAGTTTGGTGGACTTGTTAGATTATATTAACAGGTGAAACTCGTTGCAAAATCAATTTTTGTAACCACTCAATAGAATCAATCCAAGAAAAAGAAAATACTTTCATTTCATATTAGACGAACTGATGCAACCAATTTTACCACGTGATTTTATCTATTCACTCTCCGTTACAAACACATAAGAGACGAAGTATGCTTTGGCATGCTCAAATGTCATTGAAAGCTACCGAAAGGAATCATTTACTAGGATAATATAGCATCCGCCAAGAGAGCATAAGTGGGGATAATTTCCCAAAGGAATTCTCCGACTGCGTGATATTCCGCTCGATGATTTTCAATGCCGAAGATGATCGCCAAATAAAATTGAAGGATGATTATACATATCGACTTCCAATCCACTCTCACCCCCTGTCATCAACCTCCCTCAGTTTCGCCGCGAAAGCTGCCCTCAAAGGAGAACTGTTATGCTTGGGTTCAACGCACCATTTGAGCATTCGAGGAACGCTCCGCGCGCAGCGCTTACCAGAGTACCGGACAAAAAATTGCAAGCAGCTTCCCCCGCAGCATAACGCAATTTCTGAGCAAGCAATCTCCAAGACTGTATTTCCATCACTCGAATCGAGCAAGCCGTAATACTTAAGAGCACTACGAGGAACGCGGCTCCGATCGGTGAGCGTGATCGGGAAGAAATATTCACGCAACATTTCCCAAGTTGTCTTTCATTGTGTTGACGCTTTTTACGTGCATTAATCCAACACCTCACACGCCACGACTATCTCGGACGACTAAATATCGGAAAAGATGACCCCGGACATATCGAATCTAGTCGATGTCACTCTTAACAATCGCTTCTGTTAATCAGTACGTCTGTCCATACAATATTTAGTGTTGTAATTAGAAAAACTATTTTTCAGAGCTGAATTTTTTTTTTAATTTTGCCTTTGGTTTACTTAATGATTTTAATGTTTTAAAATAGTAATTTTTACAAATTACATGTTGTTTCATGCGAAAATCATTTATTTTTCTAACAAAATCACGTTTAAAAACAAAAACACTATTGATAACACTACTACTGATACATTACAATACAGCATGGCAAATTATGTGATTTCAAATGCACTATTTCGGAAAACCAGTAAACGCTATAAAACTTTCAAACCTTTCAAAACCAGACATTGAAATTCATCTGCCGCCGTTCTTTTTGTATTTTCTCATTTTTATGACCTTAAGATCTTTTGATGACTTGCAGATAATCACTGAGTGTCATTCAATCGAGCACCACTCAAATCGGTGGTGCTTTTCGATATGAAAATCTAATGATTTTGATCGCTGAAAAAGCAAACCGTCTCGTAATATCGTGTAAACTCCCTAATAATGGCATTATGGCACTGTCAAAGCATAAAGTAATGTCAAAAATGAAATACGAAAAAGAAATGAGAAACGACGCATAGATTTTCTCAGTTTTCCTCCTAGGGTGGAGACTTTAACGAGGGTTTTGGATCCGAAACAAATGTTCCAAATGGAATCTCTCCAGTGGAAGAGAACGGCAAAAGGAAAAAATTAATAGGTTATTATAAACAATAAATTCGTCTGCCAAAGATTAAACCATAGGTACAAACATTTGACCAAGCGGAACAGTTGACTAATTTCGGCATAATTATGCACTTACAAAGGTCTAGGTGTACGGACAGTCGGATGAGAATGGTGGTGGTCATAGAAACGTTAACAGTAAAGAAATGATCGAAACTTGTTACTTTGAGGAGAGTTATAAGAAAAATGTTTATTTATGTTGGAATATGAACCACGACGATGAAAGTTTTATAAACCTGGTCTCTGAGGAAACGAAATGTTAAGAGATTAATAGTGGGTGCAGAAATTATTAATAAAAAGGTCATTATGCGAGTCAAATTCAATATTCGCTATTTAGAATAGATTGGTAAATAAGTGCAAAACTGAATGAACTAACTTCCAGCAACTGTTTCAATTAATCTAAAAGCTGCGGCAGTGTTTTTTGCTGATTTGAAGGGGATTTGGATTCAAATCAGAAAATTATGTCGATACCTCCCGTGTATGGAAGACCACCTACACGTAGTTATAATAACTGTAGAAGTTTATGGTAAATATTAAGGGAACAAACAAAAATCTGTGATACTAAAATTCAATTTTACATATTACATAATTACATATAAATCTGCATAAACATTTGATGCAGTACTACGGCGATCATTTATTGCCAAAACTCCGGCTATTCGACGATTTAGTGCCAAAATAATATTGTCACGGTATTTATTCTAAACTATGAATCCGACCTAAAATATTATTTTACAAGATTATAAATGATAACCGTGATGGAGTTTCCAACTAGTCCGAAGACTTAAAATGGTTCATTAAAAATTTACATACTCAAATTCAAAAGTATAGAAGATATATCCTTGGACTTGACTTGGTTGGAAATTAGGAATAATGGGTCATATTTATTTTGTATTCATTTCGACTAAATACTCCTGCGATAATTTCATTTGATATAAAATAGGAAAATCATTTTTTCCATTTTAATGCTCAAAGGAATAATTTACGAGATTTACCGAATTTAACTCCCTGTGACTTCTTTTTGTTCCCCAGACTCAAAAGGGACATGAAAGGAAAGCGTTTTGACACTGTGGAGGAGGTAAAACAAAAATCGCTAGAAGGCCTAAAGGACATCCCGATAAATGAATTTCAGAAATGTTTCGAACAATGTAAGCATCGTTTCGAGAAGTGCATTATTGTGATCAATGGGGAATACTTTGAAGGCGAACAAAATTTAATGTAAATATATTGAGAACTAAAGAATCTATAACAACATTCCTGTTATTTTTGGGTCCCCCCTCGTATAACCATTATTGAGACAACTATTCATGGCAATCTTCTTCAATGCTCTTTGAGGAGAAAATATGCGATTAAAAAGCGAAAATATAAAAATGAGACGCCACAGACATTGTATTATATTGATTTAAATGTATAACGATTGATGTATAACGTACATGAAAATGGTCGAGAAACGATATCTAACACTTAGAAGACACTAGTAAACAATAAACAGGGCATAAAAAAAGAGAAACTCACTCGTGGGTTGATTATAATTATCAGTGGAAGAAAGGAGAAGACTCTCATTTTTAAATAAGTGATACTTGTGCATGTGAATCACATAATACTTCATCTTTAGGTTGGTTCAAAATAATAGGCTCAACAGAAATCTAAAAACACAACGATACATTTGAAACTCAGGAATTCAATGTCAATTCTTAAATGTGGCAAATATTGTAATGAAAAATACACATACATTACCGTGATTACCGGAATTCATGTAACAGCGGTACTTGGTGATATTATAACGCCTTTATATTACTGCCACCTTGAGAAATTCATCATGGTGTTACTACACTTAATGTACATCACTAATGACTCGTTAATATTTTAAATAGCAATTCAACCTCAAAAAGCATTCACTTCCAACTACTTTTACATCAGAGAAAGGATGAGATTATTAAAATATTGAATAAATTTCCATAAGCGTATCCCATCAGCCAGATAAAACCAGCCAACTGATTACATGTGGTCGTTAATGGGATTAAATTGTAACTTTCACCTGCAATGATGTTTTCATTAAGAGACTTGAAAATGGTTCCGAGCCGGCTCCATACAGTGGGGTGTATCCTTCTGCCTTTAAGATATGCTACATCGACACAGGCACATAAATATTCATGAATAGCCAAAGGAAATACCAAAATAGGCACCAAAAGCACAGCAATATAAGGAAACGCGAAGGTGGGGAAGAGAATAAAAATAAAAACATTCATATTCATATCACATAATCAAGTAAATTGGTTCATAAACGGACACTATATGAATGAACACAAAATATGTATTGTGGCACATGGAACTAAAAATTTTAACAAAATAATACTTTCATGAATTATAATTGCCGAACTTTGGCCGAAAATGGCCGGTTGGCAATATTTTAAGTAGAAATCGAAACTGTAAGGGAAATTTATAGAATAAACCAACGGCCGTAATCAGCCCAAAGGTGCTTTAACGGGTGAGCAATTTAGGGGAGCGTTTGCTTTGCTCACACGCTAACACGTAATCCCAAAATATGACATGCCTTCAGTGAATCTCAGGTGGTCCAGGGGCTTCGCGTGGAAGTAAATCCGGCTCCACCGGTCAGTAACCCAGCCGTCTACCCACTGCACCTGCAGGCTTCTTTCAACTGAACTAATATAATAAAATACATCCAATTCACCTACGTTATTTTTCCCCGTGCATAGGAGAAAAGGGGAGGTCAACTCAGTCATCTGCAATAGTTTCACAGTGCGCGAGCTGTTCTATTCATGGCAGTCACAACAGCGTCGGCGTATGGATAAAAATCCACTTTGGATGCAGATGAATTATACTTGCTTCATATGTTTCTTTCGATCGGCATTAATGGTCTTTCTGGTAAAATATTCTTCTAGCATATGTAGAGCATGCAACTTTAACCTCAAAATTGACTGATTGACTGGTTCAGATGAATGCGATCAGAAAGTTTTCGTCGATATTTGGGCGGCTGAATTACTGCTATATGCGATCACACTTCCCACATAGGGGATATAACATGCGTAGCTACGTGTATCCCCGGAGGTGTTTTTATAATTTTTATGAAAGATTGTAACATTACGAAAGCAAGCTTATGACTAGCCGGAAATTTTATTACATGCCAAACAAAAACTTCGTATTAGTTCCTTAAATTAACCCCGCGTTAGTTCTTCCTAAAATAGAGAATGCATCATGCTCAATTTTTGGGCGTCGTCCAGGATTTTAGAACTTGGCTTTGAGTTGCTCGGGTGGAAAACGTATTTTCTGTATATTAAAACAAAATCAAGTAACACGCTACGTCCGAGACTAGATTTTAACTTTGGATTAATGATTGAAGATTAAAATCACCTTAAAGAGATTAAATTCAACATTTTGATCAAAAGTAAATTCTATCTGCAAAAGAGTTTACACGAAAAATTATAAATATTTGTGTACGAGCGAAAATTCTATTCGCAATTTCTTTATTATCGTCGGTGAGAGCTTACGATTGTAATCGATCATTTAGATTAGACACGAGTGGATTGGAAGTCAGTTGACGACTTAGGACGACGAATATCAGTGGCTAAATTTCCGACTCCATTATCTTCCTCCGGGTGCCTACCCCGCATGTGAGCGGAGTAGGCACTCGGAGGGAGTAATATTGTTTCTGGGCATTTAGAAAAAACACTAAATGCGTACATCATGTCTTTCAACCATCAAAAAAGTATCTCTGAACAAATTAAATCAAAATTTAGTATCCTTCTTCATGCTGTCACAGTCACGCTATAACCCTCAGTATTACCCACGCATTTTTATTTCTCCATGGCAATAATCCAAAAACATCATTTTTTGGCAATCACATCAAATTATTAACAATCATATTAACAATTGACAAGTCCTAGGTGGAGGAAAACCCACCCCGGCGGATATGGAACCTGCGTTGCGACCTTTGGGTTGGCAGACGAGGGCGTTACCCTACCGGCACCGGGGCCGGCATACAGGGTTCGTCCGGAAAATAAGTGTACTGAGCTCAGGAAAAAAAATTTATTACACTTTTACATATCTCAAGCTAATATTCCTCAAAATAGGACCCTTGTGAGTCGATACCCTTGTTCCAGCGGCGTTCCCATTCCTGGAACGCTCCCGCGAAGGCATCATCGGGAACCTCTCGAAGACTCGTCGTCGACCTCTTCTCTGCCCTCCACGAACATCTTGTGCCACCGAAAGATCATGTTTCTGGACATGGCTGACTCCCCGTAAGCCTGGTTAATCATACCGACAGTTTCGGTAGACGATTTCCCAAGCTTTACCGCAAATTTGATGGAATAACGCTGCTCCAAAAACTTCGGCATCGCGTTCCGTGACGTGGGTCGAAGCGTGGAGGTTCGCGTTAACATAGCTCCTCACTACACCACAGCTCAGAGCCGACTGCCTTTTTCAGCGTCGCTTGCCAACATACCCCCCTCCAATCGCAGCCCGTCAGAGCGGTGCTGGGCGCGCCTGGAGCGGCGGGAAAAAATCAGTAGTCAGTACACTTATTTTCCGGACGAACCCTGTATATTGACGATATATTGACGGAATCAAACAATGTGACCAAATTAGAGAGATCAATGACGGAAAGAACAAGTTTGGCGTGCCCATGTACCATCCACAAATTTCGTGAAATCAGCACAAGGTTACTCCACCTGCGCAAAGTTTTCACATTAAATTGTTTTAACACGTTTTTTACACGGAGTTAATATAAATTTAACGTTGAAAATTTTATATCAATAATCGAATTTGCTTATAATTTGGATGTTGAATAATGCAAGTTAAAATTATTTACAGGAGAACAGGAGGTATAACGTATTTGACAGAAGGCTGAGACTAAGGACTTCAAAATAGAAGCCGTTTGAAGATGGATGTGTTCGACATCAAAATAATGGCTTCTCGCTTCGTAGTGATCTGCATCGAATATAATTTAAAGTGATCGTTGAACGCAATTAACCGTTTAAAAAGAAACTCATATTTGATGCGTAGGTGAGGCAGAGGAAGTCCGCTCTCTCAATCCGCCTCCCCTCACCCTCCCGACCCCTCTCCTGCCCCCCTCCCTCCCTCCTACATCTCCTGCCGCTCCCCTTAGATTTCGCGAAGACGTCACGGGGGCCCCGACGAAGGGGGATGAGGTGTCATCAGGGTTGCCCCATCGGAGGGTGGCTACTTGTTTCGTTGAGAATTAGGAAACAACGAAATCGAAACAAACTTTCATCGAGTGATTCACGTCATCCTCCGTAAACATGTCGAACTCGCAACGCATTACATTGTGTAAGTTTGTGCAAAGCATCAAATCACGGAAACTACTCAAACGAGTATCTGAAACTTCGCTAACTTCGATAGTCTATATTTAATCATATTCAATCACGTATGTATGTGTGTATACACAAGAAGTGTGTGTGCGTATATATACACACACACACACACATATATAGTGTGTTATATATATAGTGCTCAAGTGGTTAAGAGCCTCCGCCCGGCGAGTGGAAAGATCCGATGTTCAAATGCCGGTCTATGAAATACTTTTACATTCGTGAACTGCTGGATTCCGCCTTCCCCACCTCTCCTGTGTTCGTCCTTTGTGTTTGTTCCTACCCCTTTTCCTTATATCTGTTTCTATATAAATGTATGTATATATATATATATATATATATATATATATATATATATACATATATACATATATACATATATACATATATACATATATATATTTTTTTAAGGTAATCTACCAGTTAAGGTAGGTTTTTGGATGGACACAACTACCAAACAAACATTTTATTACTCCTAAAAAAACACAACATCCAGCATCCTACTCTCCATCAAGTCCCTCTTCATCTCCGAGTACCTTCTTCCTCCCTTCATCTCGTCCAGTATCCCTATCCTACTACAACCCTTTCTTCGTTTGCCTAACATTCTCCCCTCTATCACAGTCTTCAACATCCCACTGACGCTCAACACCCCCTTCATCCACTTTTCCTGCCTCCATAGGATTTCTCCCAACAAACCCCTCTCTTCACACACCATACCAAACACTTCCTCATTTGTTTTCTTCTATGTCCATTTTACCTTCTCCATTCTTCTCCACACCCACATTTCAAAAGCCTCCAGTCTACGTCTATCCTCCTGCTTCAATGACCACGTTTCCGCACCGTACATAGCTACGGTCCATATCAAAGTTTTTACGAGTGTTTTCTTAATATCCTTACTCAACGTCCCTGTCATCAACTCCCTCCTCCTTGTGAAAGCCTCTTTGCCTAGCGCAATTCTTCTCCTTACGTCCCTACTACTTTGACGGTGATGTTCCAAAACACTTCCCAGATACGTAAACTGTTCTACCTGCTCTAGTTTTTGCCCTCCTATTTTAATGTTTAGCTTAGCCTTTTTCTTCCTAGAAAATCGCATAACCTTTGTTTTATTAATATTGATTCTCATCCCATACCTGTCGAACTGAATTTCCAATTCACTCAGCAATGCTTGCAGCCCCTTGGCTGACTGACAAACTAAAGCTTGGTCATCAGCAAACCTAACTGATTTTACGAATCCCCCGCCCGCTTTCATTCCTACCTCGAGTTCTTCCCATGCCTCTTTGATCATTTCCTCTGCATACAGGTTGAACAGCAACGGTGATAATGGGCAACCCTGCCTTACACCTCTTCCTAACACTGCCCAACCGGACTCCCCGTTCCCCGTTTGCACCTGAGCAGTCTGAGACATGTACAGGTTGCGGATTAGCCTCCTTTCCCTCCAATCTATTCCTATTTTCTGCAATATACTCATTAGTTTTTCCCAATTCACTTTAACAAAGGCTTCTTAGAAATCTACGAAACAGGCAAATACCTCCTCGTTGTGTTCTATATTCCTCTCGATTAATAATCTCATTACTGCAATGGCATCACGCGTACCTCTCCCTTTCCTAAACCCAAACTGATCATCCCCTAAGTAATCATTTGCCCTACTCTCCATCCTTTTGTTTATGATCCTGAGAACAACTTTAGCTGTATGGGATATCAAACTTATCGTCCTGTAGTCCTCACATGATGTAGCCTTTATCTTTTTCGGAATAGGAACTAAAACTGATCTCACAAAGTCCTCCGGCCAGATTCCTTCCTCATAAATACTACTAATGAGCCCATGTAGCCTCTTCCTCCCACATTTTCCTAAACATTTCAATAGTTCCGTGGGAATGTTATCCACCCCCATGACCTTATTTAGTTTCATCTCCCTTTATGCCCTTTCAATCTCATCGTCGAGTATGCCTGGACCTAAGCTATCTTCCTCTACATCATATTCTTTTTCAATGTCTAACTTTGTTGGTCTAAGTTCTTTACTATACAGTTCTTCTATATACTCCTTACATCTCTCTTGGATCTTTCCTGCGTCAACTATTACCTTACCCGCCTTATCTCTAACTGTTATCACAGATCTTCCTTTCTTACTTCCCGATAATGATTTAACTTTGCTGTACAGCGCACCGATTTCACCCTTCCTCTGCAGACTTTCCATATCCTCGCACTGCGTCTTCCACGAGGCTTCTTTTGCTTTATTTGTTGCCCGCCTCAATTTATTGTTTAATTCTTTGTACTTCTTTTTACCTAATTTTGTATTTACATTCTTCCATTTTCGCCGCTCATCCATCTTTGTAATCATCTCATCCGTGATCCATGGTTTCCTAGTCCTTTCAGCGTTAACGGTTCCAATAGTGTCTTTCGCGGCTTTAGACAGCCCTTTCTTGAAACTTTCCCATTTTTCTTCGATAGTACTTAGCTCTTTACCATCTTCCATGATTTCCTCTACCACCTGTTTGTATTCCTTCCTCTTCAAGCCATTTAATGCTTCTACATTCCATTTTCTAACTCGCCGCCCGTGCCTTATCTTTTTGGAACAGACGCTACATTTCATAACAACTAAATTGTGGTCAGAGTCCGCATCCGCTCCGGGGAAGCTGTGCGAATTTTTCACACTGTTCCTAAACCTGTGTCTAACCAGGATATAATCTAGCTGGTACCTTTCTGAGTCATCCAGCATTTTCCATTTATATCTGCGTCTTTTCTGATGTCTAAGCCAAGTGTTGATGATGACTAACCCCTGTTTCCTGCAGAACTCAACTGCTTTCTCCCCGCGGTCATGTCTCGTACCTAAACCGTGGTCCCCGACCTAATCACCATCTCTTCCTTCGCCTACCGTCGCATTCCAATTCCCCATCACTATCAAATGTTTCCCTGCAGGAACACACGCGATTATGTCCTCTAACTGATCGTATATCCTATCGACCTCTTCTTCCTTATGGTTGCTCGGTGGCATGTATACCTGAATAATGACCAAGTTCGTCGGTTCTGCTTTTATTTATATTAGTAATAATCTATCCGTTACCTGCTCTATGTCGACTACGCTTCTTCCTACCTCCATATTTAATACTATGGCAACTCTCGTTGGCTCTCGTCCCCGCCGCTGTATATTATTCTATACTGATCACTCCATTAATCCCCGCTATCCTTCCATCTCACCTCGCATAGACCTAAAATATCTATTTTTCCCCTTTCCATCTTACGCTTAACATTCTCCAATTTCCCTGTTCTCATCATTGTCCTAACATTCCACGTTCCTATTCTAACCGATTTGCTCTTCTTCTCCTGCGTCTTCTGTCCTGCTGCTGCCGGTTTTCCCCGGCAAGGGTTTCGTTGGATGACGACCGCGAAAGCCTTGCCTCCCCCACTGCCGGACACGACACACGGCTGATTGGGTCGAGCCCCGCAGTTGCCAGGACTCAAAATCTCTGTATAGTCCATCATGTTAATCTGGGAAATGATAATTGAGGTGGTTTCCCGTTGCCTTCCTCAATAGTGTTGTTAACGTGACACCATCACTTACTGGCCGCCCGACTGGGGTCAGACGCCATTGCAGCCGCCTCACTGAGGAACAGACGCTGCGTGGACTACCTTTCGTCTGGCTCCTAACCTTCGACCTATCTGGCATGGGTGACCCTACCAGGAGCAATTATTATTACTCCCCCCAGCAAAGCTCTAGGGGTCATCGGAACGCACAGGCCCTTCCACCACGTCAAGGTTGTAGTCCGGGGAGGGATATATATATATATATACATATATATATATATATATATATATTTTTTTTAAGGTAATCTACCGGTTAAGGTAGGTTTTTGGATGGACACAACTACCAAACAAACATTTTATTACTCCTAAAAAAAAACACAAAATCCATCATCCTACTCTATATCAGGTCCCTCTTCATCTCTGAGTACTTTCTTCCTCCCTTCATCCCGTCCAACATCCCTATCCTGTTCCTTCCCTTTCCTCGTTTGCCTAACATTCTTCCCTCTATTACAGTCTTCAACATCCCACTGCCGGTCAATAGCCCCTTCATCCACTTTTCCTGCCGCCATAGGATTTCTCCCAACAAACCCCTCTCCTCGCCCACCATACCAAGTACTTCCTCATTTGTTTTCTTCTCTGTCCATTTAACCTTCTCCATTCTTCTCCACACCCACATTTCAAAAGCCTCCAGTCTACGTCTATCCTCCTGCTTCAATGACCACGTTAGTGTCCTTTTAAATGTTACTATTTTATTTGTGTTCTATCGAGTGAGTCCAAATATTATACTGCTTGTGTCAGTGTTTCTGTACAATCGATATATATATATATATATATATATATATATATATATATATATATATATATATATATATGGTTACACATGTTGGCGGCATATATAATATCTGTAAACATTACATTATGACAAAATATTAATAATTAATCGCGTACCTATAAGAATTAGAATCAAATTTTTTGAACCATAGCTATTCTGAGCATAACCTTGTGGATTGCAAGCATTGTAAATTTTATACAGAGTATATTTTTGTCACAAATTTCAATATCACAATTTATTTTTAAGCTTATGAACTTTTGAAACCAATTTAAAAGCGCTGAAGGAGCATTTTTACATTTTGTAAAAAATAAAGAGAAAGAGCTTGATGTCTCAGTGTTGTCCCCTGCTCAGCACCGCTAAAACTTTACGTTCTTGTCGCCACGGAGAGACGCGGGGGGTCTACATCTACATAATACCCCGCAAGGGCGTGTGGCGGGGGGTGTTCGGTCACCACCCGTAAAAAGGAACAATACCACATGCAAAACAACAACATGGAAAATTACACCCACAGCAGCGCACACACTCATGCAAAAATCCCTTCATCCAACACTCATGCAAACACTTATACCATAAACCAACAAACAACTGCACCCCAGGATGCAGCACGAAAGCCAACCAACAACGCGCAATCCAGAACATAACAAGCAAGAAGGCAAAACTCAACTCAAATGTTGGGTCAAGGTCTAACAAGGTTGAAAAAAGGAAACAACTTTTATCACCATCTACGCTTCTTGGATATTTCACAGATAAGCACTTTTTTCAATAAAACAATGTTATTATCAAATAAATTAGGGCGAGGACTCCACTCTGGGTGTGAGCTAACTATGAGATCGCGAAGCCATCAATTTGAGGGCGAAAACACTGTATCAGAGAACGTCACTTTGAAATATTCGCTTTGTGTCTCAACCGCTAGAAATCTTATTGGATATACCACCTGCGGATCCCTCATTAACCTCTGATAAAAATATTTCCTTTCCCTTCATTTCCCTACTCATGTTAATTCCACACAGCACCTCTTCCCATGAGCCCGTAGAACTTTCTTGTAAGCAAGTAGGCTTAGCATTCCATTTAAATTTTTTTTAATGAAATTTCTCGTTCATTTTCCTCTCCTACCCCATCAGGTACGAAAAAACACATGAAAAACTGTCACCAAAAATCACCAGAAAAACTATCACCAAATACCAAAACGTCACGCAGTACATACGGCATGAAAATGATGAATTATTGACACCAAGTTATGTTTCATTCGTAAATTAATCGTCCACGGGCTGAAATGGGAAGTACCAACCACCAGCGTATTATAAAGAGGTTCTCATGAAAATATAGGGATTCGCTTGCCTGATCCTTAAACTCTCATTCACCGTCAATGATTATGATAATGCTTAGTTTATTCCATTCAAAATCCTTGTTCTTTAATTAATAGCATGTATTGCTGCTAACAGGGTGTTAATATGTGGTAATCCTCTCCCTCTTTCCTTGATTACGTTGAATTCTTAAACCTCATAGATGTTACGCAGGACGACTTCATTTACTGCATTGTAAAAATCTCGTAAACGCTACCGACCCTGTTAGCATGGGCGACGGGTGGGGGCAGCGCGTCCGTTAGTTAACCCAGTTGAGGCGCGTTTTAATTTTGTGCAATTGGCATTAATTTTCAGGGAGATGGCAATTATTTTTGTTCACATATGCAAACAGTGAGAAAATGCTGCCTCAGTTACACATCTTTCAAAACTTGATTATAGCGTTTGGAAGTAACTAGATGGAGGCACGAGATACCAAAAAGACAATAATTATTTGTCAATACAAAGAGTATAAGTAACATTTTATTTTTAAAGATAATAACTCTTTATGCTTCATGGTTCACATTTATCATCGTCATGATATTTTGATGGGAACAATAATGAGTTAAATTATTTCAATGATTAACAGCAGCAGAATGTAGATACCACCTCAACGTATTACAGCTGGGCATTTTCCCCATGTCAATCGCACCAAGTTACGAGTACATCTTATTATCCAGATGTAGTACTTATAAGACATGAATCAACACATGCACTACCTCAACCGATTTATTTTTGTGGGTTTGCCAGGATTCCTTGTCCCATTCCGAGCTTCGGAAATTACTTGTTCTGCACCAGAGCTCAGTCCGACAAACACAGACCCCTGAGTGACCAAAATTAATTAAACTTGACCGAGGCTACTCACTCTACTGAGACTCCAGGTGATGTCGCGCCTTGACGAAACATAGTCGTATGAAAAAAAATCCGCGGAAAAACGAAGCGAAGTCTCATTACGAAGCAATTGCAACAAATTACGCCCGATGCCATTAACGCTTATCTCCTGAGTCTAACGAATAAAAATGTAAATCAAGGCATTATAAATGGAAATTATGACAACATCCGTGCAGCAAAAAAATTGAATCCGCAATTGCGTGCTGGTCAAGGCGCGCAGGAGACTTCAATGGCCGAGTTTCACGCGCATGTTCCCCATCGAGTGAGACTGCTTAATGCCTTAAGCGCAACTTATAAAATGCTCGCCCACCGACGTGAACTAATTCAGCGCATGGGTGTTGACGATCGACGCAGTCAATAGATACGACTGACAGTCAATTAAATAATCTTCCACAGAACCAGCGGTGTGTTCAGCATCTTCTACACCGCAAAAGTGCCCCCATTAGAGGGATATTATGAAACAAGTTTTCTAAAAAGAGTGAAATTCGGAGCAATTTTGTACTGATAAGATACCATATCCAATGTCATCTCAACTCCGACCTTGTGAAAAAGTGGGCGACCGAATTACGGAGCCCGGTGATTTAAATTAGCATGAAGATTAGGAGAGATGGCATATTAACTTCATTAATTTTCAACATCCGGTTGATATTAACTTAGACATTTTCCATAAATCTGATCACATTTAATGTTTCTACCACTAATTTTCGCTATTGCCGCAAGCAAAATTCGAAAGAATTGTAGCTTTAACTACAAAAAAAATGTATTTCGAAGCTTACAAGAATTTGAATCTATTTAAACAGATTTTAATCTGAAATTAACATCAGGGTCTTATACTCTTCAAATAATCATGTTGCCATTATTATTATTATTATTCAAAAAAGTGTATTTGAGCACTCGATAATTTTAACGAATGAAAATAAAGAAAAAATCTCTATAGTTGTAAATTTGGGGAAAAGCATCAAGAAAACACATATCATCAGATCTTTCATGGAGAGAACGCTTTACAAACAGCTACGAAGCTACATTTTAAAAACTTGATTTTATAAAAAGGTTATGTTCGTATACTAGGACAAAAAGGTTGAGCAGACGTGTTATTTCGCATCGGTTAGAAATCACTTTGAATACTCGTCGAGCATTTGGGAATTCTGTTCAGGATGACCCGCAGAAAATGGTGTCGAAACTTCGAAAATGGCCACAGAAATGTGAAAGATTAAGAGCGGAGTAACAGGCCCAGGATTCAGACCGGTGACTTCGTTCAGCAAATGAGTCAAGAACTAATCGACAACTAGTGCTCTGGCTGATAAATTTCCTCTTGTTAGAAGGACCAATATTTATACAATTGTCACGGAAAAACCGGATATCACAAATGATGTTCAAGGTGGTAACAGGAAATGCTTACCGGCAAACAGAAAGAGCAAAGTATTTTGAGTGGACGCGCGTTTTTGGATTGCTTTGATCACACATCCTCGAGTCCCGACCTTGCATCTAGCGAGTATTTCTTCAGCTTGCACTCAAAACAGTGGCTTGGAGGCCAACGGTTTGAAGACGACGAGGAATTCAAGACCAACTTCAGTTCAGAAGTTCAACTTTTATGCTGAAGGATTACAGAAGCGGATGCAGCATAACGAAAAGTATTTAGAAGGGCACCAGGACTATGTAGAAAATCTTTTCATTTGTATTTGTATTTTTAGTACCCTGCAAGCCACCGCTAGGGTGTTTGGCAGGGGATGAATACACACCAGACTAATTTTGACCCGAATATTTTTACTCCTACGCGGCCGGACAGTGCTATTATTACACTTTATGGTTCGTGGAGGAAATGACATCTTAAATCCATCTGTTCTTCACCAAATCTCTCCAATTTTACTGACATGATCTCGCCTACCGTAGTACGAGGGGGGTAATAATAAATTTGCAACATGACTGCTAAAGAGACGTCCTTCCAATTAATGAAAGAGATTTAATCTGTAATTTAACCTTCACTCCGTGAGTGATTCCCAGCCTAGCTGCTCCAATATTTTGGATACGCTACTAAGTTTATCATTAAAATGTTTCACAAATCTATCTCCTCTACGCTGCACGCGACCCAATTCGGTAATTAATCAAACTTCGTAAGGATCCTATGTACTAGCAGCACATTCTAAATGAGGCCTAACCACCGAAATATAACATTTCTCTTTGACCTTTTCACAACATTTACCCATCACTCTGCTAATAAATCCTAATTTTTTGTTAGCTTGTCCACATATTCCCATATATGTTTCACCAAGAAGAGGTCTTGAGTGAAGGTGACGGCCAAGTATTTAATTGAATCTACACATTTCCCGATACAGTAGCCGCTCGGGAGGGAGTTCCAAAAATTCAACACTACACACTTTTTTTTAAGTTTAATTCTAATTACCAAGTATCGCACCAGATTTGTATAGCATTAAGGTAATCTGAAGAATCTGCTGTGTCCTCAGGATTGCGGATATCGCGGTACACCACTGCATAATCGGCAAATAAACGCATCTTACTAGTAACTACGAAGTCAACGCCGTTAACGTAAAGTAGGAATAAAAGAGGTCCGATAACACTTCCCTGGGGAACACCTGAAGTAACTCCTACTGCATTTGATGCAACTCCATCTATGACTACTCTTTGTAACCGACCATTCAAAAAGTCTTTCAACCAACCCAGGATATCTTTATACTATATATAGTATGTCATATGCTTCTAGCTTTGCGAGTAGTTTACTGTGAGGAATTTTGTTGAAGGCTTTCTTAAAATCTAGTAAATAGCGTCCACTGAAACATTGCTCTCTCTCGAAATAAGAATATAATGAACAAAAAGCGTACGTTGTGTCTCGCAGGATTTATCCTTTCGGAAACCGTGCTGAGTTTTCATTAATAACTCCTAACTATCGAGGTGTCTCACGATCGAACTAGCAAATAAATGTCCCTTAACCGTGCACAAAATGGACCGACAAGCGACTTTTTAAATATGATTTCTAGATTAGGTGCAATTTATTTATTTATTTTTCTAATTTATGTACCCTACAAGCCACCGTTAGGGTGTGTGGCAGAGGGTGAATAAACACCAGACTAATTTTTACCCGAACATGACCCTACTGCGGTCGGGTCAGTTTCGTGTAAAAATATTTCCGACCCTAGATCCTTAAGTATACGAGCACTAATTTGATTGGGCCCGGAAGATTTATTAGACTTCATATTTTTCAGCTAATGTTCCATTCCATTTAATGATATTTCAATTCTGGCATCTGTTGGCTGGCACTATTTGGTTAGCTATCGGAGGCATTCGGTGAGACATTGGTGAAGACGCTTTCAAAGAAGGAATTTAAGTAAGCCTTTTTCCAAACTGCTCGTTTCACTTTAGCATTTATCATTTTTATGTTAATATAAGGTGAGAGTCTCCCACACGAAACCTGTATTTGCCCTTGGGTGGGTCGCCCTGTTGAACTAACTCGTAAGTCATTGAAGCAAGCTAATCCAGACCTATGTAAAAGGAAAATCGTCGTCCTTATAAGGCTTCATTCATGAGACTTCTTCCAGATGGATTAGAAAGACACAAAGAGTCCGGGATGCGTATAATAAAATCTAATGTAGATGGGATTAGAAGACGAAGACCAAAAGAAAAAGAATCAGACGGAAAGAAGGTCAGGAGAACTAATCTACTTGATCGAAAAAAATTGCATGAAATGGGGGATAAAAAAGGTCATAATTTTTTACCTCCGAATTGAATATTGATGAGTCCTTTAATTTCAACGAAGACAGGCCAATTCAAAAGACGGGGGGGGGGGTTTGCTATTTTATAAGCAGAAGCAGTGACGTTTGAAGAAGCATGATGGAGTAGAAAAGCAAAGGCAATGAAAGCATTCAACTCAGTGCAAGCTAAGAAATAAGGAGGAGTTAAAAACATACATCTGAAATATTTTACTCTATGGTTTTCAATGGAACAACAGCAGGCAAAGAGGATAGGAAGTATAGGAAATGTGGTGCTATTCGTCAGAGAAGGTAGCCAATAGTAGGATTTTAAGGGATATTGCTATTAGACACATTAAAAAACACCAATGGCCTGATGAAGACGAAGTCGTCGAGGAAAAAGTGAACCGGAAGAACTATAGAGGAAGATTTCGAATAGGAGATACAAGGAACATTAGATGGCAGATGCCAAAGAGAAGGAATATGTGGGTATTAAGAGGTTAGACGAAGTAGAGGAATGTGTCTCAAACCGATCTTAGATTGATGACGATTATGATGACGCATGATTAGGACCTGTTTAATCGTTGTACGAACTAGATAGGTGATCTGGAAGGCATCCATGACTATGTGGGTAATGCGTTCAGACACCCACCCAAGCCCAGAAGTAAGAGCGTGTGGCAGAGGGTGTTGTGGAACAAAAAGGAGAGGAACACTCAACGTGAGTGACGTTTGAATTTGCAGTGCTGGCCTCTCCATACAATGGTCGCGAGCGCGCAAGAGGAGAGAAGAACAAATTAATAAATCTCTTCACAACGCCTCCTTATAACTTTGTCTCTTTTGTGTGTCCTGCCAAATAAGAGTGGAGCCAGAATGAAATTCTCGAATGCGTTGAAGAAAACCGCGATCTCCCTCCATGACGGCTCTATACAACGTCAAGGGCGAAAGGACAACGCCTGTCCCTTCCTTCGAAGACTAACACCAATAAATATTTTCTGATTAAAAATTAATTATTGCGAAGCGATGAAATTCAATCTTTGAAGTGCAGCAAAACAACGGAGGTTTAAATCTGCTCCTTACATATTGAGAATAATATATCAACTCGTAACTAACAATTTAGCCATCTGTACAGCGATTGAGTGTGCGTGGTGTGGAATCAATACTACCAAATATAACGCCTATTTTTAAAAGTGGTGACAGGGAGGATCCCAGTAATTACAGACCTATATCTCTCACTTCTATCTGTTGCAAAATCTTAGAGCACATAATTGTCAGTTCAATAATGAGACACCTTGACAATATTAACTTTTTAAGTGACAATAAACACGGATTCAGGAAAACCCGCTTCTGCAAAAACCAAATTAGGATTATTTACACATGATTTACTTTTATCTGGTGAGAGAGGTAGGCAAGTGGATGCCATCTTCTTAGATTTTCAAAAGGCATTTGATAAGGTTCCACAGGGTAAACTCATTCATAAATTAAAGGTCGCGGGTATAAACAAGGGCGCCATAAGTTGGGTTAAAGATTTTCTTTCAGAGCGGGAACAGAGGGTAGTCCTTGATGGCGCTAGTTCCGACAGCGTTCGAGTCACGTCGGGGGTACCTCAGGGAAGTGTGATCGAGCCGTTGCTTTTCTTGATTTTTGTTAACGATTTGAACCGCGAAGTGAAAAGTAAAATTAGGATGTTCGCGGATGACACGGTGATCTATCGGGAGATATATGGGGATGAGGATCGTTTTATTCTAGCGCAGGATTTAGATTGCATTACTAAATGGTGTTCTAACTGGGGATTGACTCTAAATTATAATAAATGTTCAGTGGTAAATTTCTTTAAAAGATCAACGGGATTTGCTTACAAATTAGCTGGAGGTGACCTAGCAGTAGTTGATACGGTAAAATACCTAGGTGTCACATTCACAAAAGACTTAACTAGGGGGACTCACATACGTAAAGTCTGCGGTCAAGCATATAAAAAATTGGGATTCATTAGACAGGTTGTCGGCAAAAGAGACTCGAAGGTCAAGGAACGTTGTTACCACGCTCTTGTAAGGTCTCATTTAGAATAAGCATGCAGCGTGTGGGATCCGAGTGAAAAAGGTCTCATTCGGGAAATTGAGAAGGTTCAACGCCGGGCAGCCCGTTTTGTAAAAAATTCCTACGATAAAACGCAAAGCGTCACCGAAATGCTCATGGATTTGGGGTGGGAATCATTGGCTGAGAGACGATTCAATGCAAGATTGAAATTATTAAATAAATTTAGATCCACATGTTTCAGCACCGAGGTCTCGCAAATTATTTGTACTCCTACATACATTGGTCGCTTGGATCATGCATGTAAAATTCGGGAAATAGATGCCAGAACTAGCCGACTCAAGGACTCCTTCTTCCCACGGACAATACGGGATAGCAACTGCAGTGTTATACATAGCAAAAATTCCACTTGCCACCCTCAGCGTCTAAAAAATAATTAGTTGTATTTAAATGCATGCTCTTCCACTAACCTTATGTGTTTTGTTATAATAACCCATTCTTTCCGAATTACCTCATTCGTGTTCTGTTCATCTGTTTTTAAGTTTCCCTTTCAATCCCTCGTCCCTCTCCGCGGGGGGAAATTCCTGCTACCTGCAACGTTGGGTCGCATTCCCTGCCTTTTACAGACTCTTTGGGGGTAGAGTGTTTCGTGGTGCATTTTCATGTGGTAGTGATGTTTCAATTTCTTGCTTGTTGTGTCCTGGCTTCCGTGTTGTAGGATGGCTTTCGTGCTGCATCATGGGGTGCAGTTTTTTAGTTGTTTTGCGGTATATGTGTTTGCATGAGTATTGGATGAAGGGATTTTTGCATGAGTGTGTGCGCTGCTGTGGGTGTAATTTTCCGTGTTGTTTTTTTGCATGTGGTATTTTTCCTTTTCACGTTTGGTGACCTAACACCCCCCGCCACACGCCCTTGCGGCGGCTTGCGGGGTATTATGTAGATATAGAAATACCATTGCGTTGGCTTCCAGGGTTCCATGGAGACAGGGTACGAAGAGGTTAGCTCATATCTTTGTATCTCACTTCTCTCGCCGGAAAATCCATTCCTCACGGCCCCTCACCTAACCGTCATCCTGCCCACCTACACCTCCGACCTACAGGCCGATGGCCTGCTAGCTATCCCCCAATTGCTAAATGTGGGAATCAAAATTGTTGGCTTGCAATGCTGTTTTGTTTTCCCTCACCTTGATTTAATTTTTTCACCAAGCTGTATACAACGTAATTACGATTCTTCAAGATCAAAAAACAACTCTATAACTAAGCATTCACTCTTCAATGAGGGGCATGATTTCTCTCAACTAATACATTTTTTCTCACCACTCGTATGAAAATTAACTAATTAAAAGTTAATTGGTTAACTTAATAATCCGTTTCTCTGACGGATCCCGTGAAATTTGAGATTTCACGAGATGGAATAAAAACCTTTTTCGTAAAATATTAATAGATAAAGTTTTATTTCCATCAATGAAAAATCAATATATGAACATAGAAATTCATGAATTGCTGCATGAATACCATGGGCTAAGTTTAAAATAAATTAATTTTAAAACATAAACAGAGATCGACCTTGCATTAGCAATCCGCGCGACTGTGGAATACAGGGTTCGTCCGGAAAATAAGTGTACTGAGCTCAGGAAAAAAAAATTATTACACTTTTACATATCTTAAGCTAATATTCCTCAAAATAGGACCCTTGTGAGTCGATACACTTGTTCCAGCGGCGTTCCCACTCCTGGAACGCTCCCGCGAAGGCATCATCGGGAACCTCTCGAAGACACGTCGTCACGGCCTCTTTGACGGCGTCCCAAAGTCCCGTATCGCGTTCCTTTCAAACTCCTCTTTATCTTCGGGAACAGAAAGAAGTCCGGTGGTGCCAAGTCCGGGCTGTAGGGCGGGTGCGGCAGCGTTGCCACGCCGTGCTTGGCCAAGAAGTCCGACACGACAAGCGCGGTGTGAGACGGCGCATTGTCGTGATGCAGCCGCCAGATGTTTTTGATCGCTGGCCGGACGCGGGCGACTCGTTTTCGAAGCCTGTCGAGCACTTGGACGTAAAATGCAGCATTTACAGTTTGTCGTTCAGGTACAAATTCGTAGTGGACGACCCCTTTTGTCAAAAAAGACAATCAAATCAGTACACTTATTTTCCGGACGAACCCTGTACATATGCGCGGCGTCCGCGGCGTCCGCGGCGTCCTGGGAAATATTTTTAGCCTTTGGGCCACGTTTTTCACGATAGTTAGCTCCATTAATAAATTCATATTCGGGTAAAACCAAAGTGACCATTATTTACGATATTTAACACAAAAGAAAAAGCAGAAGCCATCATGATACGTCAGCAGATCTGATGTAACGGAATTGTTCCTCAGTATTAAAAACATGTCGGCAATTTTCCACTAGTATCTTAATACGACGTATAATCCGGTGTATCGCGATTCCTCAGCCGCAACCCATCCCGTCTCAATACACGGAAATAAGTGTCAACGCAAAATAAATGAGAGAGAGAGGAACTATAAAAAATGTCCATAAGTGTAAAAACAATGTGCGAATCGTGAAAAATGTGATTAAATAAGCAATGCCACCATGTGAAGGGAAGTGATCATGAAATTCACAAACAGTAACACACACACAACGCAACCGAATCGAATGCATATGCCTTTCTGGCGCGCATAAACTACCATTCAGACGAATGAATGAACGTGAAGTCTTCAAAATATTTTTTTTTTATTTTTCAAAAACGGCGAGGATGAGACTCTGTTGGGTTTCCCGACCCACACAGTCGGTCAAAGGTAAATGATGCTCCGAAGATATTCGACGTGAGAGAGAGAAGAGGAGGGAGGGAGACAACTAAACCCGGTTGGCCATGGGAGCGACCTGTCGCATATGATTCGGAACAAGAATGAGTCCTTATAGGCGAATAATAACGAAGCTTTGCCGTAGGGAGGCAACCATCTTGCGAAGGTGTTCTTGAGAGAAAGGGATTCGTATGAAGAAATCTCTCCTGAAAACAATTAGACCCCATTTTTCGCGCCAATACACTCATACACCACGAAGCATGACTATAAACTTCATGCATATTTTGTAATACATATTTTTGACTGTGGTTCGAACATTAGATCTCCGATCTGGTCTGTCATCATTTTAATTTACCAAGAATTCTTAATTTAAGTCAAATAGATTAGGTTTACCCGCATTAGATAGACAATAACTTACACACATATGTCCTTCCAGCATTTTTCTCCCGGTGAAGGAACTTCCAAGAAAACCCTGGCATTAAGTCACTGGAATTTACTTTACCATACTAGTTTTTTCCATAGTGTCCTATCCTTGCATACTTCTTTCCTCTCTGTCCTACTAGGTTTCACGCATCTCGAGACATCATTATCGTATTCGACCACAGTCACCCATGACGTTCCCGGTCTACCCCAAATTCCCAAACCATTTAATCCCCTTTCATTCATTCTCGCCCGTTTTCTCATCACGACAAAACCAAAGCAGTACACCTATTTTATACTCATCGATTACAGACGCATGCAATGCACATTCTTCCATTACCCACTCATTACTCAGTCTCTTCTATTTTGATCACAAACGCTCCCTCGAACATCCCATGCTTAGTTAAGAAATACATTTGTAACCCTGTCTAACAAAGCGAAGTTAATGGAAAGCATTCCAGTCCCTTTATTCGCGCCGGATTTCTGATGAAACATTTGAGGCACAGTAGTCATACTACTACTTCCACAATCTATGAGAGACTCCAAAATCTCAAGGCCCAGGGTACACAGGGGTCTTAACTCTGCACGAACCATTGCAAACAATACAATCAAATGATGCGACTGTTTCCACGGAATCAACGACCAAGAACCAGTGCTGCGGCGGCCTGTCGATTCGAAGGACCTCCGGACCTTCTTTCACATAACGCACTGGATTATAAGACAATCAGTCAACCCTAAAGAGACCCGTAACTCGTAACCCGTAACTCAATAAAGAGACTTAACAACCACACTTGACAGGTGAGAAAACAGGACATTTATTTTTAAGTGGGAGTTGAAAAGTAGCCTATTCTAATGAGTGGTATCTCATAATGAAATCGATTCACTCGGGACAAAAAGAAGTCCATTTAATCTCAAAAGATGCTAAATGCTCGCACTTAGAGATACCTCAGTGTTTTCATCGATAAAACCATTGAAGACACTATAAAAGGAATTTTAATGAACCTTGAAGGGGAACATGAACGTTGGAGTGGTTTTATTACCGTTCTGTTTTCCCTCTGCTTACACGCCTTACAGTTTAGCACAGCGATAAAAACTTTATCCTAAATCTCGAAGACCCTAATGTCCAGCTTCCGAAAAAAAGAACAAGTACCGGGCACAAGATTTTTTTTCCACCAACATTCATTTGCTTGGCAATGAACAAACTTCAACCAACAGTAAACCAGTTTCACGAGACAAAATTTTTCATCTGTATATTCCTCTGCTAATCTAGGAATTTTTACTTTCAGAAATATTTAATTTGTTGATAAGCCCTTTGAATGATGTCCAAATCGAAAGACTGAGCGCGACTTATATTTTACCGGTTCAGAAAATCATGGATAACACAGATTGACGCGTACGGAGAGACAACGGTGGTTCGTGATTTTTTTCAGCCTTCGGTGTTTGGACCAACTGCCGTTGGAGTGGAGGGGCGCGAGTTTACTTCGTCAACGGAGGAGAGCGAGTGGGCCGAGAGTAAAGAAAGAGCTTCCATAGGCAAACTCAAGGGATCATCATCACCTTCATCCGGGACTCCTCTCTAGTTACGGAAAACGTAACAGCATAAAGTGAATAACCTTGATTCGACCCAAAGTTTCAATGATAGGTTTTTCACCGCCGTCCTAAACGTTCCGAATCAATTTGGCTAGTCCTCTATGGACTAATGGACTGAATGGTAGGGTGCTTTCACGAGCACACTATTCCAAACGGGACGGGTGAGGAAGGAGGGAAATATATTGTTAAATACACAATAAGGCCGCACTTCCGCGCCCTCCGGAATCAATTGAACCTCGGCGTTTACCTATCTCGCCTACGACACCGTCGGCGGTTGGGGTGCGGGGGAGGGGGGTTAGAGGGGAGGCAGTGGAGGGAGGGTAATGGGGAGAGGGGGCGAGATCCGTGCGCCATTACGCAGCGCTCTAAAAGCCGCGCGTGGGCGTCGCGATACGCCACCGGCCCAGGCCAACCTTCCCGCGGGGAACCCGTGTCGCAACTCCCCAACCCCTTTCCACCAACCACCTGGAAGGGAACAAAAAGAAAGAAAAAAAAACGACCAGCTTCATTTTTTTGTCGCCTCCCCCGACTCTTTTCCAAAAAAAAAATAATACGCCCCACCCCTTCTCTCACTTTAACCCCCACCCCCCGCCATGCCACCCTCCTTCCCGAGAAAACACTCGACTCCTTTCAGTGGCCACAACCCCCGAAGAAATTTCAGAAAACCTTAATTGCTGCGATCGTCAGCGCAGAGGGGGGGAGGGGGAGGAGGAGGGAGGCGAGCGGGGGCCCGCCCCGGCGAGGCGGGAGGAGGCGTGGGCCGAGCTCTGCCCTCGCGTCCTCCGGGGACTGCGGAGGCGGGAGGAGTGGGCGTCGCGCATATCTTTCTCTCTCTCCTGCCGGGCGAGCGAACAAGAGAGAGAGAGTGTGTGTGTGTATGTCTGTAAATGCTACGTCACGGAATACTTAGGCCCCTCCCCGAAGAACCACTCGAACCAACGCGCCACAAACACACGCACGCACACCAACACGCACACGCCCATTGCCATTTTAAGAGATGGGAGAGGAAAGGTGGAACTGGTTTTTAGTTCGGGGCCAACACCTCGTTACCTCGTCCATACGTCACTCTCGGGTCTCCCGGTTCGAAGTCGCGGGCGGGGTGGGTCCAGGAGGTGGAAAGAGGGTCGGGGGGAGACGAAGGGTTTGACTTTAGGAGGATTGCGACCATTTGCGCGCTGGGCCGACGGAGTCGTCAGCTTTCGAACCCTATGTTCATTTTCACCGTCCATCACAAAGGGAGAAAAAAGCAGGTGGTAATCATCCATGCACTGATTTAACAGAGGCAGGAAGAAGTCCCCATGGATGGAGAGTATGGGAAAAAGAAGTAAAAAAAGACGAGGCGATTTCCTAAACCACTCCCCAAAAACAGACCTTATGGAGTGTGTTCGGTCAGAAAGGAAAGATCGTGAAGGGTAGGTAAAGCATAGTAGGGACAGAAATAATAACACGTATGTGCATCTGAAAAGGCGCCACCAACTTGACCAGCGTACAAACCTGGAGATCATGAATTAAGACATGGATGAGGTCATTAAAAGGCAGAGAAATAGAGCTGCCTACGCAAAGAGCATTTTCCTTCAACAATACGGATGAACGAAATCTTACTGCCATGACTGCAAAGAGAGACAGTCGTAATTTTCCTTTGAATGGTAAGGGCCGACAACAATTGATGCCAAGGGTCTCCGAACCTTGATCAGTCGGGAACATCCGAAGCTCTGTTTAGGAGCATCAATCCAACATCCACCTCCGTTTCAAGGACAATAACAGAATGACGAGATTATATCACGGTTAGCTACAATCCAATTACAACTGGAAAATGGTTCATTAAAAATATTCCATCGCATTCAGTGTTCATCAATTGAAGAATTCAGTTACTCATAGTATGTAGACCTAAGGGACTCTATCTTTGAGAAAAATAACAGTCCTGGTTATTGTAAATAGCTTTTAATATGTAGAGAGTTAGGATTTTTTAAGGATGATAGGAAATGACCGAACAAGAAGGAGAAGAATATATTGGTACAGTAATAACGAAATCCATACACTAGAAATAGAGTAGACTCTCGATTATCCGGGAGGGCGGGGAAATAATTATCCCTGATAGTGAAAATCTCAGGTAATCAACTCCCAACTCGAAACATGTATGCATTGCGCATAGCATGGCGGCGACGTTTTTTTATGCTGCTTGAAGAAACTAAATTGCTCCTTATAATTTCGCACCAAGCAGAATTCAGGTGTGACCCGGCTTGGAAACCTGTTACCTGGTGATCTTTACAAACGTTTACCAAACACCACAGGCGAAATAGATAACGAATAGACGCGACCTTGGGTTGCCTATACGGCAGGAAACTAATTTTATCGTAGCTATTATCAACAGAGTGTACACATTATATTTCTCTTTCATTTGTTACGTTTTTTTATTATTGTCTTGCTCGCATTGCGCTATTTGGTTTGCTCTACGTCCGCTGACCCAATGAGTGAATTAAAGTATCATTATTACTATACGTGTATCTTGGTGTCGCAAAGCCCTATTGAGTAGAGAATACTGTAAGAACGACTGGCTTTTGCACATCGCTCATCAGCAGCAGTCGCCTTCTCAGATGCCTTACTTTGCAGATATTCTCCGGGATGTTTTTATGTGAGAACAACAAATGTGATATGTCCATATACACCTTTATCACACTCAGTGGAAATGAAACTAACGTTTCTGACCGTTTTTTTGGCAGCTGCCTTCCTAATTCCAAATTATTCATACCCAGTCTAGGCGATAGTTTTATGCATGCAACATTCAGAATTTGCAACATGTGCCTTCATCACACAGAGAGTTAATGAAGCTATGCATGCCGGATTACATTTAGTGAATCATTTTCCGGGGGCCACCTCCTCCCCAATTACAATTACTACTGTTGTCCAAGATAAGATTTGTTTGGGTATCTAGTTAATCAAGTATGATATACTGATAATTTTCTAAAAAATTGAATAAATTTGAGAGTTTAACTCTTGCTTGGGCTTGTGGCTGTAAGGGTAGTGCATCATCGCCACGTGGTGCACCAGTGTTCCATATAATTGGGCTTTTCATATAATGCACATTACACACTTTTTTGGTCTTTACCAACACATTACCCTACACCCTGTAATTCACTTCCCTTAGTATTAATAACAATTGCACCACTTCTGATCTTTTGAAATGGCATGACTTAACATTTTTTATCGCATGGCTACCTAAATCATCCCTCAAACTTTCTAAAAAATATGTAGAATTAATTTCTTTTGTGGGAAAAAACCAAATCACAGTAACAAAACCAAAAATTGAATTTGATAGGCAAGAGTAGAGCTCACCACAAAACTCCATACCATACATTTAATTCATGCATAAATGTTACGAGACCCAGTTCCTCCCCCTGTACCATCAGTTGGTTTTATTTATTCATTTAACTAGCCAACATTAATCAGTGTGCCAATTTATATCAGAACGTAAAAATAAAATCATCAAAACACGACATAGAAAATGTATGAATGCATTTAAATAATAACAATGATTATAAAACATCAAGAATAGGGAAAGAGTAGACACAGAAGGTGCAAATTATTTTTAGAGGAAAGAGGGGCCTTGGTCATCGAAAGAGTTTGAGGACAGTGAAATGGATGAATGCTGTCTGCAAGTGAATGCCAGGAGACACAAGAAAAGAGATTGTTAGGTGAGGGATAACTTGGGTATCAGTAAATGGAGTAATAAGTGGTCATGGTGAGTAATGGAATTCCATGATGGCACACATTTATGAGAGTGGTTCAGGGAAGTCGTTGGTGGAATTCAGTGGCATCGATGAGTTGTTAATTTGTTTTTAGCATGTGATTGGGGAAATTATAAATGAGTAGTGGACAAACATGTAGAATGGCAGTATGTGTATTGAAAAAGTGGGAAACATTTATATCCCAATTTTTTTCAAATAAAATAGTTACGCTATCAAGAATTGCAAGATAGGACAGAGAGCTCACATCAACCATATGGGGAGCTACAAGTGATATGTGGCTAGACAATTGCTGAAAAAAATTGAAAAACATAGCTTAAACGGTTGAGGATATCTAATTTCTGTTGAGTCATATAGATCTAGGTGAGACATAACTTAGTTTAAACTGCCTGAATAGCTCAGATAACATTAAGTTTTTGATTTGTTAATATGCCAAGATCCTTTACTGATGAGACATGATATAGAGGTTTGGAGTGAAAGTTGAGAGGCAGTTGTTTTAGTAAAATTGAAATAGTAGTTGAACTGAACTTCCTTGTGTTTCAGTTCAAGTTTGCATATATTACACCAATCAGAAGTCTCATTCAACGTATACCGCGAAGCATTTTTTGAACAGGTTCTAGAGACCAGAAAAGCACAGTACTTGGACTATTAGATATGGTAGTCCAAAGGTAACATCCACATCCCTCGAGTCGGTGGCCTAATATTCTACCCCCAGGCTACCATTCCACCCCATTTCACTGGTATTACATCACAATAATCCGTCAAAAATCTTGAAAAATATCACTTTAAATGTCTTCCTCATATTTTTCCTACTAAATGCATGTGCAACTATAGCCACCCCAAATAAGTTCTCCCATCAGTTTTATGAGATGGATTACCAAAATCACCAGGCACAAAACCACTACCTTTTAGAATCATAAACAACAAAAGGAATCACAGGCCAAGAAAAGGAAATGAGGACTCGTAAACAGGATCACATTTAGACTAACACTGCCCTTTTAAGTTTACCGTCCCATTTTGCCCACTGGAAAGGTATTTGGACACATAAAAAATGAATTTTAAACAGTCGATATTTACATCTTAATTATGAAACTATAGGGCATTAGATTTACTTGAATCTCCTAATGTAGCTCTTGTAAGGTTACTTGTAAAGTAACCTTAAAAGGTGGGACAGATGAATTGAACTATGTGAGTGCAAACATTTTTTTGCATTGAAGCCACCTTAAGCTTTACGGTTAAAATTATGAAGAAAATTACAGTAAAATTTTAAATTTACTATCCTTGGATGCCAATACTCATAGACACATTTGGTAGTAGTAGTAGTTTTGAGGGGAGGCGACCGACAGCTGAGGTCATTTGCGCCATAGGGGATGGACAGGAAAGGATGAAGGGTGGAGAGAAACCCGGCGTCGGCATTAGCCTACTCTTTACGAAAGGCGCCAAGGGGTCCACAGTTTAACGTCCCATCCGACGGACGGCATACTCACTCAAAGTGCCCTCCACAAAGCACCTCAAGTAGGGATCGAGATACCTCTGAAAAATATTCAACACCGCACATTTGGTGTATTACCTTATCTTCCTATATAAGTATTAAATAATAAGTATGATTCACCTAGTCTATTGTCCATTCTTGATTTAAAAATTCCACCCTAGTACTTAAGAAAGCCTCTAAGTTTCATTTTCCAGTCCACAATGGCATACATTTTACCAGACAATCAAATACCAGGAAAAATGGCAAAGTAAACAAAATTAAAATGAAAGGCTAAAAGCGGCCAAAAAACTTTTGAGAAAGGTAAAGGTGAGGGCAAAAATGTTGAAGAATTAAAAAAAATACAAGGCGATTGATTAACCACTCAAAATTTTCAGATTATAAATGGAATGACTCAGTAGCTACCTGTACAACCACAAATGGATAATCATTTAGGGCAGATATTATTAACTAGTATTTCTTAAGGAGAACAATAGCCACCCAGTTGTATAGAAAGGAGTCTCAATCAGTTGTTAAACTCTATGAAAAGTATACCGGTTAGTTTCCTTCAAAATTGATGCTCCTTATTTTGTTCATTTTACAAAGGCATTTTTCTTCATAGGGCATCATTGATATGATACCCGACTATAGTTGAATTTTTTAGTTACAAAGGTCTCAAAGCAACAATGCTTTGAATAATAATTGATTTAGGGATTGAAAAACTTATTTTCCACCAGTTTTGACTGCTGGTTCACTTTAATGTTTGGATTAGAGCATTGTCATGAATATTAAACTATCACAATATTGTCATTGTAACCACTTCATGATGGAAACAGATGACCCAGCATTTACATCAGGTCTGGGTGAATGGCCAATACTTTTTAAGGCTACTTTGTTCGAGACCCTCATATTTCCTCACAGACAACATGGTAATGGGACTGACTGCTATTAATATGGACTATGCACATACTCATATACTCGCTATCCTTTCTAGTTCTAATCTCATAACTTCTAGTTCGAATCCCATAATATTTTTGTCATAGATCAATATAAGAAATGAGACATTAAACAACCAAAGTTTACATCACAAAATGTATAAATGGCATCAATTAGAAGTTCTACACCACAGTGTGAAATTGAATGACCCTCATACTTGAGAAGTAATATAACATTATTCTATTGCCAAAACATGGGGCCTGCATTCAAAAAAAGTTTCCCTATTCACTTCATGGCCAGAAATGACGTCGTAACATACTTGGGTCAATGGGTATTTGAGTTATTCAGCAATCACCGATTGATATTTGGGCCTGTATCCAATTGAGGATCAATATTAAGAAAACACAGCTATCATATTGAAATGGTATCTTCATTGGAGGGTAAAAATATTATGCCAGTTTCCTCACCAAAGATACACTGAACGATTCTAAACTGAACCTACATCCATAAAGCACAGGACTTCTTCCTTGGGCCTGATAAATGTAAAAAATATAATTAAGCCATTTACTCTAATTTTAATACACTCCTTTATTAATGCTGCTGCATGTTACACACAAGATATTTGGCACTAAAAAAAAATAGTGCTTAGCATATTCACCGATCTCATTCACTTAAAAAAGAATTCTTTTGCCATCCAATCACACAACCTGTAAGGGCTCTTTGTCTTGCGAGGACATTATCACATCCACAGCACCATCAAAGAGGTTGCTCAAGACTTTGTTCTCAACGAGATGGCGCAGAAAACCCCGCTCAGTATTTGAGTGTTCGCACAGTATTACATGGCAACCTCTGTGAACTGCTTCAAGGACTTCATGATGCCCCATTTCTCCAGTTAGAAATACATCTGCCCTGACTCCAGCAAGAACAGAAGATCCAGAACCTGCACAAAGTGCCACCGTTTGAACTCGTGAGTCTGAAAAAGTGAATTGTAATTCAGATCAAGAGGCCAACAAGATTGTATTTGTAAGGATTTTAAAGGGCCCCATTAAAAATGAAAATTACTACCATGGACTCCAGTATAAATTTAATGCATCCGAGCCATGAGTAGTAGTTTTTAAGGGATGGTGACCGACAGCAAAAGTCATTTGCACCATTAGGGATGGGCAAGAAAAGATGAAGGGTGGAGAGAAACCCAGTGTTGCCATAAGCCTACTCTTAACGAAAGGCACAAAGGGGTCCGCAGCTTAACCTCCCATCCGACGGACAACACACTCACTCAAAGTGCTCTCCACAAAGCACCGCAAGTACGGATCGAAATACCACTGAAAAATATCTTCCCCCATCGGGCTTCGAACCCTATGGGTGGGAAGCCAGTACATCAGCCACCTCACCATTATGAAATAAGCAACTTAGCCACTCAGGAAATATGATTATGCAGCATTTTGTAACTCAAATACCAAAACTCTTTTGAAATTGCTAGCTTCCAAAATTTGATCAACTTCGATACAATTTCCAAAACTTTAAGAAGAGAGGTCTAATTTTCAAAATTCTAAGAACATAAAAATGTTAATACTAAAGATCAATACAACTGTATATCAAGGTGTTTCATTCAGATTATTTAAATGCTGTCACCCATTTCCATTAATTAGCAATTGAGTAAATCCCCTGACAAATTAACCATGACTATGGTTATGAAAAGATATCACCCATCAGGTGAATGAATGGCATTAAGAAAATAAATAAGAGACAAATTTAATCTTCTGATTTCTGGATATCGTAGGACAATGAACTTGTTGGCGCAATACTTTCTCATGAGCCTTTATCCCTTTTATAGCTGCACTCAATGGAACTAGAGGGTTGGCTAGGTTAAAGCATTTGGACAGATATTAAGGAATGTGATTCAAGTCACACATACAATGCGGTTGATTTCCTTGATTCAATCAAACTGCTTGCATTTTCACACACATCAGTACATATACAGAGTGATATCATGGAAGCTGCTTTTTCCACAATTCTTTTTAGTCGAGAGGTATGAGTGTATGTAAGGTGAAGATTCAGGTCTAAAGGATATTAATCCTTCATTAAGTAAAATGCCACCCGAGAGTTCTAATATTTTCATATGAAATGGATCTGTTTATTTTCACCATAGTAAGACACCAGTTTCATTTCATTGACGATAATATTCATGGGCTTAACATTTTTCCTGGCAGCCACCTTTTTGTCATCAAAGCTGATGCATGTATTTTCATAAAAAAAAAGTTTACACAAGGTATTTAGAATGAATACATAACTCTAAGTGATGGATTGTCGAGAGCTTGTATCGTAAGAACCTTAAAATTTGCCACTGCTAAAAATCATCTAATTAAAGAACCATTCTCAGGATATACTATTCCATAATTCACAATTGATTAAAAACAAATATATTACTGACCAGTTTGGCTATTTCTGCCAGTCAAAGACAATTCAGCTATTATGATCAATTTTTATAGCTACATAATGTGTCATAAGTAACTATTACTCACCAAGATCAAGATCCTTGGCCACAGCCAATCGCACATGGCTCAACTTAAGATGACTTTTCACAGCATCCACAACATCTTGTAGGATCAAAGGCTCTTTTAGTGTACACAGTCTTCCTTCTCCAAAACCAGGAAGTGGGATCTACAAAAAAAAATGTTCAAATATTGGCTGACAATTTAGTTTAGTTGAAATATGAGAATTTTCACAGGGTAAAAGTCATTCTCCTAGACTAGGATTCAAAACCAGACTACTCGTTGTTCAGCCAAATACTAGCTAGCCAGTTAAGCTAATAAGGCACCCTTTTACACTGTGAATTTCTAGGGATTTAAAAAGAACAATATTTGATGAATTACTGAGCATACAATGTCACAAATTTATTGTAATAATTCATGTTTTACCACGGGCCCAAGAGGTTAAGCCAATGTTTAAATACAAAGGTGTTTTCCTTTGACAGATTCAAGGGATCAAGGGATCCATAAACAGCATCAAGGGATCAAGGTGAATGGTTTCTTACACTTTGAAATTCATGCCTTTTGGTGCACATCAGCGGATGACTCAAATAAAGTATCTGTCATGACATCTCCTACAGTTCTTTGAATTTACTACAGTCAATTTTTAAAGCACTTAGGCTCCTGTTCATACATACCTGTTCATACTTATTTACTCTAAACTGTAAATGAAGAGGTTTTAAAGGCCATGACTTTACACATTTCACCAAACGATGCACACAGTCCTCATCACACACAAAGGTAATAACTTTGGTGTTATCAGAAGCATCCTTCCTGTAAACAAGCACAAAATGTTCTCTTTGAGTAGAAGGACACAGCTACTTAATTTTAGGGGTGTCATTTTTAATGATCAATACATTCATGGATAGTTGAAATTTTTAACTGATTAAGCTTTTCACTCATAGCCTTGTTCCATGTTTCCCGAATCCTCTAATAGACTCCTGAACAAAAGCAATGACGGAGATAGGCATGGGAATAACTATGGAGGAAGGTTGCAAGGGAATGCGAGATCTAAGTGTTGGAAGTCATGAGGGAATGAAGTTGCTAGCTTAGAGGCCAGAGCGTAAAATTACAGTAATTCAATATTTACAGTGATAACTGTTGTAAATGACAATGAGCAATAAAGACAATATTATATTTTCTTTTGCTCCCTTGCAAACTTCTCACAAACTAGATGCAATATTATTATGATGATCAAAACCTAGTAAACAGTACCTACTCCTACAATAAGATGAACAAGGTATAAATGAGGAGAAGAAATGAGCCAGGGGTACAATGGGATGATGGCCAACATTATAACTTTGAAATGTAATCTTTTCAAGTACTTGGAAATTCATTTCAGTCATATAATTATTCAGGGGCGGCTGTCTTAATTATTACTTAATCAACTAATAAAAATCAAAATGCTTGTTCTCTTTTTGTATCTAGAGAAGCATCATCACAAAAGAATAAAATAAAAATTCAAATCAAGCTAATGATAAATCATTTTATTACTACTGTTCACCCAAATAATAAATTATGTTCTCACAGATTATTATCTATCAGATAAATGTATCAAAATTGAACAACACTACTAGAAATAATATAAATAAAACAGATCTTACAGGTCATGAATGTGAGTTCCCATTTCCTCTGCACAATCACTCAAGAGCTCAAGGAAACTCCCCAACTGTTCATCACTCTTAGAAACCACTATTTCCAAGTGGTGGGTTAATTTGCCTCCTTTGGCATTGACTTGGGGCCAAGTCTTGCTAACAGTTAGAGGTCTGACCTTTTCCGTAACTGCAAAAAAAATGTTGATGGTGGAATACGATTTCTGAGGTAAATCGTAAATGGGTTATGAAAATGTTAAAGATGACTATCCCCATGGAGGGTTTCGGGTTGGTTCAATATTAAGTTTCACAGAACATCCATTTAAAGTCAAACATGCTTTCCTGAAGTATTTGACCCAATCAGAACAACTATATCACCTCTATTTAAGTACAATTGGGAAAGTTCACAATTAAGCTGATGGCATGACGTACCTTCAGGGTTATCATAAATATCTCCAAAAAATTATAACTTATTCTCTCATATATAACTCATTTTGACTCACTAAATTTCACAATGAATGAACAAACTAAAGCTATTGCCATAAAATGTAATAAGTGGCAACTCACCAAAAGCAGAGGCCAACCAATCATTTACACCACCCTCCACTGCATCCCAGGCAGTATGAGGAGAATACACAGCAATTCTATTTTCAATGCATGCTCTAATTACTCTCTCCTGCAAATAATTTGAATAGGTTATGATCATTCTTAAATACAAGCAGTAACTGCTCATACTAAGAACTAAAGAGCAACCAACCAAAGTAATCAACCCAAAGATTGGTTTGATTTCAAGAGATGGGCAGAGATAGATAGAGCTTAGTATTAGGTGAGATAGCTCATGTAGCCCTGCATTATATTCAAATATCTCATTGTCAGAGTATAGGAATTAGAGCATAGGAAACTTAACATTTACGACCTTGTTATGTAATATTGATGTGAGATTTGAGCTAAGAAGATCAACCCTCCATGCAATCACTCTAAGAATATCCCCCATCAAAAACAAAACAGAAGTTTCCCAGGTCATATTACACATAAAGCATCGCACATCACACCCAAAGATAATCTGTTTGTTCTAAAAATGCTACCAAAATTTGGCACATGTTTACTAAGCCATCTAAGAGACAAAAAAGGGAAAACTTGTTTTAATTGCAAAATAAAATATACTTGGGATAAAACTTGAAATTTTCTACAGAACTTTATCTCCTAAGTTTCCCCATTTATTTTGGCTGTGGAGAAAAAACAAGCTACGTTATGCATAGGTAATTCTATGCACCCGACCCCAAAGTTTTTAGATTCCTTGTAAATTCTAATTTTCCAAGGAAAATATTTCAAATTGCAACTTCTCTGTGAAACTATTTGCCAATTTTTATATACCTCAAGTTTCACAACAATAAAAGCCATTTTAATATATGTAGATATGTAATATAATATATTAGATAGTATTAGGAATATATGTAGATAGTAATTTGAAGTGGGATACACATATAGAACAACTATGTAAAAAACTGAATAGAGTATTCTATGTAATATTTGTATTAAAGCATAGTATAAGCCAATATGTTTTGAAAACATTATACTATGGTTTATTCTACTTAAGCATGTCATATTGTATTGTAATATGGGGGCCTTCCTCCCTTCTTAATAAAGTGTTCATCATCCAAAAGAAGATAGTGAGAAGCATGTGCAAATTAAAGTATCGTGCTCATTGTCGCCCTTATTTCATATCACTTGAACTGCTCACTGTACCTTGTGTATATATATATCAGAGTGTTATATAAGTAAAAAAGAATACGGCAAATTTTATTAGGAACAATAGCTTTCATACACATGAAACCAGGAGATGTAAGGACATTCATGTCAAAATAACAAACCTCTCACTGGCATCCAGAGGGCCCCGGAGGTCATGTGTTCAAAATTGTACAATAACTTACCCGCAGATATTAAAAATATAGAAAATATATATCTTTTAAAAAAAACCGTATTAGCATACTTAATAGAGAAGTGTTTTTACAGAGTAAATGAGTATCTGAGCTGTGGGTTATAGCATTTCTTTTGTGATATTGTCATCTCTTTTTTTGTGAAATTGTTTTCTTTTCTATGACGTGCTCTATATACATGTATAATGATTGTATCATGATATATTGTGTCCTCTGGGCAAATAAATAATAATAATAAATGGCACTACTCCAGAGAGCAGGAAGGAGTGGCACTTAGTTGATTTTTTAATTGTCAACCATCCCAATTCACCCACATGACACATACTCATATATGTACCAAATTTTCCTCACCCCTACTATTCTAGCATGCAGTTAAAGCTCACCTTCCAGGTGGTACTAGTGAGAGTACTCAGGGGCCGAAATATTGGTGGATGATAAGACACAATCATGCCAAATGGACCCTTTTCTATGGCCTCCTTCACTACCACTTCAGTGAGGTCATTGGTGAGAAGTATGCGATTCACTCTATGTGAATGGCCACTGGGTTCCACTTGCAACCCAACTTTATCCCAAGATGCAGCCAGGGAGAGGGGAGCCCAGGACTCCAGCTTCTTCACCACATTATGGATTAGCACGCCTTCTCCATTCTCATCACATGAGGAATGTTTCTGAGGGTGGAACAACAAAGCAGCTCATGAGGGGAGTTACAGTAGTGATTATAGTGTCCTATTTTAGATACTCCAAAGATTTTGCTCAATTAAGGTTAAAAGAGTGAAACTTCAATCTATTATTCCTCTATTATTCCCCATGTCCATCATTCATTCCTTCCAGTTCTGAAGTTATGAAATAACTTCTGACCTAGTGAAATAACTGAATTACAGGGTCGCACCCAAAAGTGGTAGGACTGATTTTCTCTGGCGCGAACGGAGCGGTGGAGGGGGGTCTGCCTGGCAGGTTAAGGTGGAGGGGGCTCTTAGCAACAGACCGACCCCAACCTCAGTCGCCTGCGGGCTGTCTTTGAGTGAGGACACCGTTTTTAGTGAAGCAAGTTTTTTGTCCGCGTCAAAAAACTAAATGAATCTGAATTTAGAGCAACGTTATTCCGTTAAGTTTTGTGCGAAACTCGGGAAGACGGCAACTGAGACCCTCGATATGATCAAGCAGGCTCATGGGGACACTGCCTTAAGCCGTTCCACAGTATTGAGGTGGCACAAGTTGTTTAAAGAGGGTAGGGAGCTCGTTGAAGACGACCATCGCTCGGATGGCCGTCGACGGCAAGAACCGACACGAATGTGGACAGAGTGAGGACACTGCTGAACACAGACCGACGCTTAACCAGTGAAGAAATTGCAGACCAGTTGGGTCTGTCTGCATCCAACGTCCAACGCATTATTTCACAGGATTTGGCCATGCGCAAGGTGTGCGCCAAGATGGTGCCGAAAATTCTGCCATGGTGCGCTCGTCGTCAGACAGCTCCTGGCCAAATACGGCTTTGCCACGTTGCCGCACCCGCCCTATTCTCCCAATCTGGCACCACCTGACTTCTTCTTCTTCCCCCTGATGAAAAGACAGCTCAAGGGACGACGTTTTGACTCGATAAAGGCCGTTCAAGAGGCTTCGACGAGGGTCATCAACGGCATCCCCAAAGAAAATTTCCAGCGGGCGTACGGGGAATGGGAGCAACGTTATACTAAGTGTGTAGCATCTCAAGGAGCATACTTTGAAGATTATTAAGTCGATGTAAGTATATCGTCAATAAAATTCTTTTAAAAAAATCAGTCCTACCACTTTTGGGTGCGACCCTGTATATCACATTCATCATTCCTTGATGCATCATTTTCTAGTATTTATCATTCTGAACTTCCTAATCTGAACCAACAATTTTTCCTGACTCATTGCTTTTAACAAACTTGAGCACATAGGCTCTAATATCCAATCACAATATTGCCACTTGCATAATATTTGGGCAAAACCATGCAAATAAGAAAGTATGGATGATTAAAAATATGCTTACAGCATTTAAATGGTTCCTTGATACTTATATAAGTACACAACTTTGTAAAATATATTTTTTTGAAAACGGCATCACTTTATGAGTAAAGAGTCATTGCTGGAGTACATGGAGGTACTGTTTCAACCCATTAAGTGTACTGGTGTACTGTAGTCACCAAAAGTACACTTTGTGAGCACTAAATTGTGATCCAAACTAGGCTGTTTGTGGGGTGGAAATCCAAAGTGAAAAGGGAGAGAAAACTTGGATAGGATGAAGGGGCAAAAACAATAGAATGGTTGGACAAGGTCAAGAACCAGTATTCCTTTTTTCTGAGAACTATTTCATAAAAACCTGAAAGATGTGCATTTAATCTCAAGGACCATCCAACATCTACCATTAATCAATATAACCGTAATTAACTCATTAATAACCCATAGTTACAAATATTCAAATGATAGATTTGACCATTTAGCATGTACGAGCTAGCATCTCGTACACTACTAGATGTTAATGAACCTATTTTTGATAAATAACTTTTTTACATTAATAACTTAATTTCAGGAGCTAGTCTAAAATTCTAAAGAACTTTTGCCAGAGCACGACTGTTAGATTTCAATTTATTTCCTTAAGAAGTATTAATACTTCATAAGTTCATAGAACTGAGTTTCTCAAATTCATTGTGATAGTTGAAAATGAACATTCAACATACATTAAAACCTTGTAATCTTCAATTCAATAAATCCAACAAATGCCATAAAAATATCCTGGCATGAAATAAATTAACTTAAAAACATCTAAAAAAATGTCTTACAGTTCCATAATTGGCCGGTGCAAGTGAATTTATGATGCCATTTTATCTTTAATTTAAATACCAGGCAAATTGACCAGGAAAATAGTATTTCAATGCAACAATTTCAGAGTGTAAAAATCATTTGCCTTGACTGGGATTTGAACCCAGATCCCTCAATATCCGGTCGAGTGCTTTAGCCAGTTAAGCTATCAAGGCATCCTTCTAAACTCTGAAATTTTTGGGCTTAAAAGGAATGAGATGTTGTGACGAAATACCCTCTGAAATAAGTTTTACACTCTGAAATTGTTGCATTGAAATGCACATTAGCGGATGACTCCGTTATAAGTTACTGTTGTGGCATCTCCGGCAGTTTCTTTGGAAATTAGTCAAGGTATAAACAGCCTATGTTTTTATAAGTTGGCTTTAACCTCGTGGACTTTGGCGCTACGCGTACGAATATGTATGCCTGTGACATTGTATGTACGGTATTTTGTGACAACATCTCGTTCCTTTTAAGCCTCAAAATTTCACAGTTTAAGAGGACGCCTTGGTAGCTTAAGTGGCTAAAGCACTCGACCGGATATTGAGGGATCTGGGTTTGAATCCCAGTCAAGGCGAATGATTTTTGCACTCTAAAATTGTTGCATTGAAACGCACATTAGCAGATGACTCTGTTTCAAGTTACTGTTGCGCAGTTTCTTTGAAAATTTAGGAAAATAGTAGTTTAATGTTTTGAAAAATTTAGGAAGGACATAATTGCTGCTGGGAGTAGTCACTGAAACACTAAACTGAATGCCTATCCATAGGCATGAATCAGCAAACTGTGGAATGGCCTGATAGTGAAACTAATGTTGTTGGAGAAGAAATTGAAACTTTTCCAGTTGTATTTTTCTTCGGCTCTTCTGGATTTTGTTAAAGTGGGTGTAGTGGGTAGCTCTTATTCTTGAGATATGGCAAGATTCTGTTGAGTCAACCCTACACCTTGTAACAACAATCTCATACCCTTTTAGCATTCTCCGGAATAGTATGTGAGAAATACACATTGAGTATCTCACATTTGCCCAAATCAATATTTTTGCTTCCTCTTTAGATAATTAAATACACCACCCTCCATTACAGTTTTTTCCATGAGTTATGGCTGTAGTGATTTGTATAAAAATTGCAATAAATTCCTAAAAGAATATACTGTTGACTTTCAGGCTTTTCTTCATGGAATTGTTTAATGCCCATATTAAATGAGTTTGTAATTTTCCACAGAATTTATTTTCAGGCACTATACATTTCACCGACTTGTGGCACCATCATGTACAAGCTTGGCTCACATGCAGCCGTTGAATATATACCCTTAGGACATAGGGGATGAATTGGCTATGTAGGAGGGGGAGGGAGGGTGGAAAGTTGAAGGCGAGGGTTTTTTCTGGTAAGGGAAGGGAAAGGCAATGGTGCCTTGGTTATGACATGGAATTGGGTGTGGTCAGGGCCATGGGAGGGGTAGAGGCAAAACGGGTCTGTTGAACGGTTGGATTTGTTTTTCCTCAAGGTCAATATCACTGAAAGGAGAAGGGAGAGATGAGTATATAATTACTCATCACAAAATATTGTTTCAGGGTCAGCCAAGTGCCTTCAAATCTTGATTAACTCAAGAGCGTACATTTTAAATCCTTTCAGGAGGATATGCAGTATTTCTGGGACAAAATTGCTATTGTGTCTATAATCATTGAAGTGTTTTGCGAAGAGGGAATTGGAGTTTTTACTTTTAAGACACCTGGCGTATTATTTGGCTCGTGTCTTGAAATTCTTCCCAGTTTGACAGACATAATTATTGCATTTTAGTTTATAGATGCCTGATTTAAAAAGTGTATCCTGTTTGTCTTTGCCATCAGCTATGAGTTTGGAGAGAATAAGGAGTGGGTAGACGGCTGCTTTGAGTGACGTAGGAAGGTGATTGGAGATTTTATAGGAGATATCTCCCAGGAATGGAATCAAACATCACTTGAAGTCTTTAAATGCTGAGGACTAAGAGGAGGAATTTCTATTTAAGGCCATTGATTTTTCTGAAGTATTTTTCCGACTAGCGCAGGAGCCTAACTGGTGGTTTGACCCTGTCCACAGGCAAAAAATATCATCAATGTAGCTGAACCAATACACCACTTTTTCCTTGTGTTTATCATCACTTTTGAACAGATATTCTTCTAACGAATTAACGAATATTTTGACTAGAAGAGGGGAAAGAGAGGAACCCATAGCTAGACCATCTGTTTGGATGTAAAAATTGTGGTTGAAACTGAAATAATTTAAATAAATGCCATTTTAATAAGGGAGATTAATGTTTTTGAAATTTTTGGGGAAATGTTGGAGTCCTGGAATAAATTTTGAGCTTTAGGTAAGGCTTCCAATCTAGGCACACAAGTGAATAAATCATTTTATCAAAAGAAACTGGTGTTGCTTTACCCAAAAAATCAATTCCTTTTAGCTTTTTGGAAATTTTGATTGAGCTTTTACTCCTTATATGGTTTTGAAGCATGAGTAGTTTTGGATCGTTAGGTTTAATTTGCATCACAGAAGGTGTGAGAGGACAAACAATGGTCAAATTGGCATCACCTGTTTATGCATTTTTGGCAGTCGATACAACCTGGGAGGCCACTACCTTTCCCTTCCTTTAGCCAAAAAAACACAGGCCCTCACCTTTAACTTTCCAACCGCCCTCCTACATAGCATATAAGTTCAGGAAAAAGCTCATTTCTTCACAACAGCCATTATAAGCCAGTCAGATATGACATTAGTTTGACATTTACATATAGGTATTTAGCCGCAAAATGTCAATTGGCTCAGATCTAAGTTGAGACACAGAAAATTCATTGAAAGTTTCATTGGAGTGATACAGATTTTTGTGGAATGAGTTTATGTTGCTATGACATTAACATTCTTTCCTTCCTTCCTTAGCCTAAAAATCAAAACACAACTACTATGGGCACGGGGTGTTAAAATTACATGCAGTATTTATTTGGGTTTGAAGAATACATTTTTCCCCTTCTGCAAAGGGGAGATAGCTTATCATTCACCATATATATATATATATATATATATATATATATATATATATATATATATATATATATATATGCATGGAGCATAAAATATATATATATGCATGGAGCATTATATATATATATATATATATATATAACGATTGTACGGAAAAACTCACACTTCAGTACACATCAAAGCCACTAACCATCAGCAATACCTACACCATACAAGCTGTCATCCTCAACACACGAAACGCTCGATTCCTAACTCTCTCTCTATCCGCGGACACCGAATTTGCAACACCACAGCCACTCTCAACAAATACCTTGCCAATCTACACCTTGCACTCCTCAAACGCGGTTACCCAGAAAAGTTACTACGAAATAAAATCCACCGTTCCACCCGACCAAACACACCACACAATAACAAGCCCACATCTGACGCAGGACTCAACCTTTGCACCACCTATTACCCCGGATCACACAGACTGAAAACCCTCCTTAAAGAACTGTTTCCAATTTTACATGACAATGACGCGACCTCATCCTTACTACCCCAATGCCCATCTATCGCATACAGATGACCCGCCAATCTCAAAAACCTTCTGAGATCCACCAACCCTTTGGCGCCCCCCCGTGACAAATTTCCCAATATTTCCCCAACTTGCAACCGCCCCCGATGTAAAACCTGTCCTCTTATTATGCCTACTCCCCTCTCCCTACATCCCCTCATAGCCCCCTCACCTCGTTCCCACGCTAATTGCCTCTCAAAAAATATTATTTATCTTTTATCATGCAAACATTGCACTTCCTTTTACATAGGTGAATGCATTACCCCCTTATCCATCCGAATGAATAATCACCGGTACTCCTGTAATTCTGCCTCACTCTCTTCTCTTCCTATCCCTTCACACGCCAATTCCCACAACCTTTCATTTGACCAGTGTTTTTCCCTCAGCATCCTAGAATCCCTACCTGATTCAGCCACCAACATAGAGGTGAGAACTCGTGAATCCGCCTACATACTATCCTTCCGTTCCTTTAAAATTCCCACCCTTAACCGCCATATTTAATTTCCCTCCCAGCATTCCCTTCACACCTCCCCTCCACGCCCATAGCTCTTTCCCCTCTCCTCAGCCATAGCATATTTTCATTCTCTCTTGAAGAAGGCCCCTGAGAGGGCCGAAAGCTCGAACAATTTACCGTGTGAGTGTTCTTTTAAATGTGTCTATTCTTTTCTATTTGTGTTATATTGTGTCAGCCCATTATTGTGCCGCTCGTGTGAGTTTTTCCGTACAATCGTGATATTAAGCTACCTAGCTACTGTTCCTGTCTCTTCTGTGTTCGTCGTGGGATCCAGCACCAGGTTTTGCGCCGCGGATTCTGCTCTATTTTGAATGTGCTATCCTTTCCCTCACCACTGTCTTCCTTCGTTTCCTATTTCTTTTCCACAACTTTCTCAATCGCCTAAACATGGACCACCCTCATCCCATTCCGTCTTGGATCCGAAATTTTCGCCGTCACGCCTATAAGCTCGCCAAATACACAAGCCACACCGAGTTTCTCACCTCCTGCCTGTCCTTAGGAATCGTTCCCAACGGTCTAGTCATTTCCCTACCACTATCTGCTACTCTTCCCGATATCCACCCCATACTTAATGCATTTTCTTACCAAAAATCTTTAGAATACACCCACCTTATCCTTATGCAATACCAATGCATTCGTGAACAACACAAATCAAACCTTTTTTCCCTCTTTAAAATAATCTCTTTGGCTTCTGCTCACCTAATTCCACAACTCAACGCCATAATTTCGTCTGCCCTACGTTCCCTCCAACAAAAACGTCAAACTCTCCTTAAAAAGCTGTCCAACTTGTATATTTCCTACTTCCGAGTTGGTCTCAAAATTCCACACTCTCACCCTTTCCCGCCACCTCCTCCTCAACCACCCCCACTCTTTCAATATAAGCCTGACCTCCGCAGCATTTACAACCTTCCCCCTCCTCCCAAAGGCCCTCCGGTTTTTCCAAAACGCCAGCCACCACCGAACAATCCCAACACCCCCCCTCCCTCCGACAATGCCCATGACATTGTAAACCTTTCAAACACCAGCCTTTCAGACAATGAAATATCCGTTCTTAGTAAAGGCCTATCCTTCTCCCCTACACCAAAAATAAACCACATAAACATACTCACTGATACCCTCAATTTCTGCCGAAACCTTCGATGGCGCGCCTTCTGGAAATCACAAAGTAAACCTTTCAGTAACCTAAAAACCAATCCCGCACTTGACAAATTCCGCCCGGCTTCAACTCATGAGCCAAAACCCCTTCCTAGTAACCATCCTGTCGAAATTTTTATACGTCTTCTCATCGAAAAAGTTTCCAATCAATCCTTCAGAAAACATCTCAGACCGAAAAATAACCTCTCCATGAACGAACGTCATGCCCTAAAAACCCTACAGTCCAATCCTAACATCGTTGTTACCTCCGCCGATAAAGGCTCCTCTGTTGTAATTCTAAACACCAATGATTATATTTCCAAAGCCCTCGCTCACCTGAACGATACATCCACCTATACCACTCTAACCCAAAACCCAACACAAACTTTCCAAACCGAAATTCGGTCTTTTCTCCTCCACTCCGGACCAGAAGAAGGCCTCACCTCCCAAGACATATCCCTACTTTCACCCCCAAACCCCAGAACACCCCAGTTTTATCTCCTCCCAAAAATACACAAACCCAACATCCCCTGTCGTCCTATAGTTTCCAGTTACAATTCTCCCACCGAAAGAATCTCCGCATTCCTTGACCACCACCTACAATCACTTGTACTCTCCTTGCCCTCCTTCAAGAAAGACACGTACCACTTCCTCGACCGTCTAAATTCCGTCTCTATTCCCTCCACACCCAACCTACTTATGGCCACCATCGACGTTACCTCACTTTACACTTCTATTCCCCATGCAGAAGGTTTATCCTCCCTCCGGCATTATCTTTCTCTACGCCCCCTACCACAGCGCCCCTCAACGGAATTTCTCCTCAATCTTGCCACTTTCGTCCTAACAAAAAATGCATTCACTTTCCAAAATTGTTTTTACCTACAGACAAAAGGCACGGCGATGGGAACGAGGATGGCACCATCATACGCCAATCTCTTCATGGGCCATCTCGAAGAGACCTTCCTGTCACAGCAACCCCTTCAACCTCTTTTCTGGGTCCGCTACATAGACGATATTTTTATTCTCTGGACACATGGCTCTGACTCTCTCAACAATTTCTTATCCGCCTTAAATTCATCTTTCACGGTTAAATTCACCTCTTCCATTTCAGACTCCACCATCACCCTTCTTGACACAGACATCTCACTTCAAAACAACAAATTCACTACTTCAGTACACATCAAAGCCACTAACCATCAGCAATACCTACACCATACAAGCTGTCATCCTCAACACACGAAACGCTCGATTCCTAACTCTCTCTCTATCCGCGGACACCGAATTTGCAACACCACAGCCACTCTCAACAAATACCTTGCCAATCTACACCTTGCACTCCTCAAACGCGGTTACCCAGAAAAGTTGCTACGAAATAAAATCCACCACCTGTACATGTATCAGACTGCTCAGGTGCGGGTGGGAAACGGGGAGTCAGGATGGGCAGTGTTAGGAAGGGGTGTAAGGCAGGGTTGCCCATTATCACCTTTGCTGTTCAACCTGTATGCAGAGGAAATGATCAAAGAGGCATGGGAAGAACTGGAGGTAGGAATGAAAGGGGGCGGGGAATTCGTAAAATCAGTTAGGTTTGCTCATGACCAGGCTTTGGTTTATCAGTCAGCCAAGGGGCTGCAGGCATTGCTGAGTGAATTGGAAATTCAGTGCGACAGGTATGGGATGATAATTAATATTAAGAAAACAAAAGTTATGCGATATTCTGGAAAGAAAAAGGCTAAGCTTAACATTAAAGTAGGAGGGCAAAAACTAGAGCAGGTAGAACAGTTTACGTATCTCGGTAATGTTTTGGACCAACACGGTCAAAGTAGTAGGGACGTAAGGAGAGAATTGCGCTAGGCAAAGAGGCTTTCACAAGGAGGAGGGAGTTGATGACAGGGTCTTTGAGTAAGGATGTTAAGAAAAGACTCGTAAAAACTTTGATATGGAGCGTAGCTATGTACGGTGCGGAAACGTGGTCATTGAAGCAGGAGGATAGACGTAGATTGGAGGCTTTTGAAATGTGGGTGTGGAGAAGAATGGAGAAGGTGAAATGGACAGAGAAGAAAACAAATGAGGAAGTACTTGGTATGGTGGGCGAAGAGAGGGGTTCGTTGGGAGAAATCCTATGGAGGCAGGAAAAGTGGATGAAGGGGGTGCTGACCGGCAGTGGGATGTTGAAGACTGTGATAGAGGGGAGAATGTTGGGCAAAAGAGGAGAGGGAAGGAACAGGATAGGGATGTTGGACGCGATGAAGGGAGGAAGAAAGTACTCAGAGATGAAGAGGGACCTGATATAGTAGGACGATGGATTTTGTGTTTTGTTAGGAGTAATAAAATATTTGTTTGGTAGTTGTGTCCATCCAAAAACCTACCTTAACCGGTAGATTACCTTAAAAAATATATATATATATATATATATATATATATATATATATATATATATATATATATATATATATATATATATATATATAACCATAAACACAGTAATCAACTCGAAGGTCAGTTTAGTAGGTGATGATCACCCAGTACTAAGCCCTATACGGCGTGTGAAAATTCACACATGAGAGTAGGGGGGCCAGTTCCTTTCCCTGTGCCGGTTATTGTTTCCCAGGAAGACCTGGTACCCGAAAAAATCACTTCAGCTTGGGTGGAGCTGCAGGTGCCCAGAGTGCCTTGCCCGGGAATCGAACCCGGGACCCTCCGGTCAGCAGTCCAACGCTCTACCCACTGGACTACCGCTACCCATATATATATATATATATATATATATATATATATATATTTTTATAATTAATTTACCGTGTAAGTGTTCTTTTATATGTGTCTATTCTTTTCTATTTGTGTTATGTTGTGTCAGCCCATTATATATATATATATATATATATATATATATATATATATATATATATATATATATATATATATATATATATATATACACTCCATAACTTCTAACTCCATTCAATAAAATTAGGATTTCCAGCTCTGATGGTTTCTCAGATTTACAAATGCACACACTGACATGCATTTTAGAATGCTTTCACATCTTTTGTTAAGTCCCTTTTATAGCTTAAACCTTACCACTTCCTGTTAAAATTCTTGCAGCAAACCCTTCAGTATAATTAGCAGGTATGAAGCATTGTGCCATAGGGTTACCCAAAGGTAGTCAACCCAAGGTGTTGCAGAGATAAACAAGTCCAACAGCCTATCTGACTGCCCTGATGATCACACATTTCCCACCTCACTGATTCCACAAATGGCAAATAATTACATCCAGTTCCTGATCCATAACAAGGGAACAGATTTTGGCAATAAATCTGACATCCAGCTAACAAATGATTTCCAATAAAACAACGCCATCCCAATTTCATTGTCCACAAATAAAACACAAAGGTTGTGCACAAGTGTTACCTGTGTTCCTGACCAATCCCATGAATACTGAATACCTGAATAATTACTCTCATTCTGGTTACATCTCAAGGGAAACATTCAAACAATTGTTCCCAAACCCAAATGAAAAATAAACTCACCCCAAAAACAACATGATTTTCAAATTGATCCTCATTTAAATCCTGTATCATGCCACATCTCCATATTCCAAGGTGCAGATAACATGTACATTCACCTACCTTTATAGTTCCAGATTCCATTTTAATTCCAAAATGTAGGTTTTTTACAAGTATTGGAGAAACTTGCGGATACTTGATCAATGGTAAGGTCGCTCTTTCTAGGCTTAATATTCTGGCCAAGCCCTTTACATAAGTGACACATCCAATTTTCATCTGAAGAAACCCAGTAAATTTCTGAAAAAAAACATGAATTCTACAATATAATTTCCACTATTTCCATGGAATTGTTCCATACATTATCTTTTCAATTTATCGAAGTTTCATGAACAGGGTAAGCATGTCACTTCCATATGATACCTCTACTCCCCAAGATAACCATTAAGCATCCTAATGATTCCTACGTAGTAAGAAAATGTACCCTCTTGTAATATTTCACCTTTCCTTCACTTACTCAGTCCCATTTATTTCTCATCATCCCAACCTAGCTCCAAGTCAGAAAAAAGAAGCATCAGTGCTTATGTCTGGAAATAAGTATTTGTATTAGATTTCTTTTGGTATAAATCCTCCCATTTTTAAGGAAGACCCACCCTGGTTTTTCCCAGGCCTCCTTAAAATCATCCTCTTCCCATTTTATTTCTGAGCAATCTGCAATTAATTGTACCCCTTTTTATTTACAACTTTCTGAGTGTTCATATAGAGTAAAATTCATGCACATTGTCAATAACTGGTTATATATGATATACCTGTATTATGATAGCGTCATAATCACTTGATGGACCACACTTTAGAATCCAGAAAATACATTTTTCTTCAAATGAGAGATCAATTGGAAACCAACTCTATGGTCCACTAATAAGTTGGAATGGTCCTCAAATTCAAACATCACCTTCATACAAAGCCCCTCCTCCACTTCTCCAAACTCTCGACTCCTCAAAACTCCACCTCCAACATGTCAAATACAAAGCCCTCTAACAGAAATAGTTTTAAGCTGTGACCTCAAGAGTTGTTAGTCCTAAGGTAGCGACAATCGCTACTTAAAGTCCCAAAAAAAATTCCCATTAATTCAGAAACATATCATAGAATGTGTTATGGTTAAGCAAAGATTTAGGAACAGTATAATTAATTTGCAGTTTTCCAGAAGCAGATATCGATTCAGATTATAATTTAGTGTTAATTGAGTGTAATATCTAAGGAATGGAATATAGAAGCATGAAATGCGATGGAAAGAAAATAGTACTAGGAGGTAGTCAAAACATTTATGAGTAATAACATGTAGACAAGTAAAGTAATGGAAAGATAGAAACATATCATAAAGGAATATTGAAAGCTGCAAATGAGAATATAGGAACAGTAAATAAGAAAATGAAATCATGGATTACCATTGAGAAGGTTAATAATTGAAGTTCTGACGAAATGGATAGAATTCATAGAGAAACAATGAGATAAAGACAATAGGTCATGTAGATTAGATATAAAAATGGAATATGCTGTAAATAATGAAAGTATAGGATCTGGAATGCAGGATAGAAAAGACATCAAAGCATTGAAACCAAAGAAGGTTTTGAGAATAGATGAGACCTGCAAAACTACTCAAGAATTAAGGAAAGGAGAAAGAGTTTTTAGTAGCTCATTTTTGCCATACATGAGAGCAGAATTTGACTGTAAGACTGTTCAATCAGTATTGATGGTCACCTCAAAAAAAGGGAAAAGCAGGGGAATAGGTAAGTGTTAGGTGGCTAAGGTACAGACTTCCCACTGAGAGGGCCCGGGTTCAAATCCTGGAGACAAAAAATATTTTTCAGTGGTATCCCGATACCTACTTGAGGTTCATTGTGGAGAGCACTTTGATTGAGTATGACCTCCGTCCAATTCAACTGCGGACCCCTTGGCACCTATCGACAAGAATGGGCTAATTCCAATGCTGAGTTTCTCTTGTCCCTCTCTTTCCCAACAATCCCTAATAACACCAATGACCTTGGCTGTCGGTCAACTACCATAAAAACTACCAACTAGTAGGGAAAAGCAGCCATGTACAAGGACTCTTGAACTATAAAATTGATATTGTAAGCAGCTAAGGTGTAGGATCATCAATAAAAGGATGGAGAGGAGGGTAAATGATTACTATGGGGTTGATGAGTTTGGGTTTGTAAGAAGAGAGGTACATGTGATGCCACATAAGTAATGAAGTCACTTGTAGAAAAACATAAAAATACAACCAAGATTTATTCATTTGTTGAATATATTTCAAGAAGGCATTTAATAGAGTATATTGGGCAGAAGTAATGAAGGTATTATATAAAACAGGAGTAGATTGGAAAAATGCCTTGGTAACTTAGCCGTGCCCTGCATATGTCTCTGGCTACTAGATAAACGTCTCAGACTACTCAGGTTGAAGCAAGACAATAGGGGTTAATAGGACGCTTTTGAGATATGAGTGTGGAGAAGGATGGAAAAGGCGGAAAAGATGGAAAAGAAAACAAATGAAAGAAACATAGGCATGGTGGGGGAGGAAAAAGTTTTGGGAGAAATCCAAAGGACGCAGGGAGGATGAATGCAGAGCTATTTGATTGAAAATTGAATGTTGAAGATAGTGTTAAAGGGGAGGTTTCTAGTCAGCAAATTATGGAGAGGAAAAGGATAGGATTGTAGAATTAAAGGAAGAAACAAAGTGGAATTAAAGAATGGCTTATTGTAGCGCAGGTTGTCACGTTTTAGTCTTGAGGAGCAAGACTTGGACATATGACATTATCCAGTCTGTGACCATCTAAAACCTATCAAAAATGTTAGACTACCAAAAAAATGTCCTAACCACTAGAATTTTCAAACATTAAACTTTTTTGATAGTGATATTGTAGGTTACCTGTTTCCAGTGAAAGTGATTTTTCTCGACCGCTTGTCTTCTTAAATGAGCTATTTAACTTGACAGAACCTTTAACATATCATGAACTCATACCTATTTATCCAATATCACATCGATTTCTTCAATATTTCTATCAAGAAACCACATTAACATGAGCACCCTCACTACTGACAATATAGTATCTACTGCTGGTAATGGATATAGGTATTACTGCTTAGGATTTCACATGCAACTCCATGTGAATGCATTCCACTTCACCTGAAGAAGACATCGGAAATGCCAATGAAACTCTTGCTTTTGTTAGCATTAAATGAAGATATGAAATCCCAAATAGAAAAACATTTATCAAAATCATCCCATGGAAATCTTCTCAAAAATATTATTGGAATTGCATCGACATATTTCTCCATTACAATGCAAAGATTTCATAGAGTAAAAATCATTCACCTTGACTGGGATGGTGAATAATTTTTACACTGTGAAATTGTTGCATTTTAATGCAAATTAGCCAATAACTCTGTCAAAAAGTTACTGTCGCGGCATCTCCAACAGTTTCTTGAAACATTTGCCAATATTTTAATTGCCGAGAATAAACAGTTTGTGAGATAAGAGCTCGTCCTGTGGATATTTGATTATTCAAGAATTTAATTATAATAAAATTCAACTTTTGGGTAGTAAAATGCCTTCTAGGGACAGTGTTCCTAACTGTAGGGGGTAATTGTCATACCAGACCAACAGTATCAGAATTTAACTTACCTAAGGACCCAGTTCTGTGGAAGAAGTGGATTGCAGCTATTCATAATAGTTTTCCAGCCAAATACTCACTCCAAAGTGATTAGATAGTTATTAATATTACCATTCTTTTATTTTCAGAGGAGGGTTCTGCATTAATGATAGAGTATACGTTAATGACCAAGATGTGGTCAACTTGAAATAAAGTCTCCCTTCTCTAATATACAGGTACTGTATGTTGCAGGATTCTGTGATAATTTTATATTAAAAAATGTTAGCTGCGGTCAACAGAGAGACAATCTGGTAACAGAGAAAGTGCTTCATGGGAATAAAAATTTCAATTGAATAACCTGTTGGACTGAGAAGACTTGATACATCCATTTTATGAGGCCCTAAAAGTCACTTTTTTGCTGTTATTTTTTTGTGCACAAAAAATTATCAAATGAAATCAAGGAAGAAGTTTTTTAAGCATGACAACCAAGGAGGAGTTGAATGTTAAATTAAGTGTAATAAACTCAAAGCGAATACTTAGATATGAACTGGGCTGATTCAAATTAAAACAAATCTCATGTTATCCATAGAATACTCATTTTGGTACCCCATTACCACATTCAAATGATATTGCCAAAGGAGAATCGACTTGATGGCTGCAAAAAAAATGTTCTACTCAAAAGCTAGGAACTCTAAAAAAAGTCACTGTTGTATCTATTATGATATTGCTGTTTATATGACGGTTATTGAAAGCATTCCATAGGATGAAAGTGCCGGCAGAATAAAATAAATATTTGTAAAATGTAAATTTTTTATTAATTAATTATTTTTCATTAATGAGCCACACCCTCCCCAGACTAGAACCTTGACGTGGTGGAAGGGCTTGTGCGTTCCCATGACCCCTAGAGCTGTGCTGGCGGGAGCAATAATAATTGCTCCAGGTAGGGTCACCCATGCCAGATAGGTCGAAGGTTAGGAGCCAGACGAAAGGTAGTCCACGCAGCGTCTGTTCCTCAGTGAGGCAGCTGCAATGGCGTCTGACCCCAGTGGGGCGGCCAGTAAGTGATGGTGTCACGTTAAAAACACTATTGAGGAAGGCAACGGGAAACCACCTCAATTATCATTTCCCAGATTAACATGATGGACTATACAGAGATTTTGAGTCCTGGCAACTGCGGGGCTCGACCCAATCAGCCGTGTGTCGTGTCCGGCAGCGGGGGAGGCAAGGCTTCCGCAGTCGTCATCCTACGAAACCCTTGCCGGGGAAAACCGGCAGCAGCAGGACAGAAGACGCAGGAGAAGAAGAGCAAATCGGTTAGAATAGGAACGTGGAATGTTAGGACAATGATGAGAACAGGGAAATTGGAGAATGTTAAGCGTAAGATGGAAAGGGGAAAAATAGATATTTTAGGTCTATGCGAGGTGAGCTGGAAGGATAGCGGGGATAACTGGAGTGATAATTTTAGAATAATATACAGCGGCGGGGACGAGAGCCAACGAGGGGTTGCCATAGTATTAAATAAAGAGGTAGGAAGAAGCGTAGTCAACATAGAGCAGGTAACGGATAGAATAATGCATGCCACCGAGCAACCATAAGGAAGAAGAGGTCGATAGGATATACGATCAGTTAGAGGACATAATCGCATATGTTCCTGCAGGGAAACATTTGATAGTGACGGGGGATTGGAATGCGACGGTAGGCAAAGGAAGAGATGGTGATGAGGTGGGGGACTACCGTTTAGGCACGAGGAATGACCGCGGGGAGAAAGCAGTTGAGTTCTGCAGGAAACAGGGGTTAGTCATCACCAACACTTGGTTTAGACACCACAAACAACGCAGGTATACATGGAAAATGCCAGGTGACTCAGAGAGGTATCAGCTAGATTATATTCTGGTTAGACACAGGTTTAGGAACAGTGTGATAAATTCGCACAGCTTCCCGGGAGCGGATGCGGACTCTGACCACAATTTATTTGTCATGAAATGTAGCTTCCATTTCAAAAAGATAAGGCAGGGGAGGCGAGTTAGAAAATGGAATGTAGAAGCATTGAATGGTTTGAAAAGGAAGGAATACAAACAGGCGGTAGAGGAAATCACGGAGGATGGTAAAGAGCCAAGTACTATCGAAGAAAAATGGGAAAGTATCAAGAAAGGGTTATCGAAAGCCGCAAAAGACACTATTGGAACCAATAACGCAAAAAGGAATAGGAAACCATGGATCACAGAAGAGATGATTACAAAGATGGATGAGTGGCGAAAATGGAAGAATGTAAATACAAAATTAAGCAAACTGAAGTACAAAGAATTAAACAATAAATTTAGGCGGGCAACAAATATAGTAAAAGAAGCATGGTGGAAGACGCAGTGCAAGAATATGGAAAGTCTGCAGAGGAAGGGTGAAATCGGTGCGCTGTACAGCAAAGTTAAATCGTTATCGGGAAGTAAGAAAGGAAGAGATATGCTGACAGTTAGAGATAAGGCGGGTAAGGTAATAGTTGATGCAGGAAAGATCCAAGAGAGATGGAAGGAGTATATAGAAGAACTGTATAGTAAAGAACTCAGACCAACAAAGTAAGACATTGAAAAAGAATATGACATAGAAGAAGACAGCTTAGGTCCAGGCATACTAGACAATGAGATAGAAAGGGCATTAAGGGAGATGAAACTAAATAAGGCTGTGGGGGTGGATAACATTCCCACAGAACTATTGAATTGTTTAGGAAAATGTGGGAGGAAGAGGCTATATGGGTGATTCGTAGTATTTATGAGGAAGGAATCTGGCCGGAGGACTTTGTGAGATCAGTTTTAGTTCCTATTCTGAAAAAGGTAAAGGCTACATCATGTGAGGACTACAGGACGATAAGTTTGATATCACACGCAGCTAAAGTTGTTCTCAGGATCATAAACAAAAGGATAGAGAATAGGCCAAATGATTACTTAGGGGATGATCAGTTTGGGTTTAGGAAGGGCAGAGGCACAGGTGATGCCATTGAGGTAATGATATTATTATTCGAAAGGAATATAGAACACATCCAGGAGGTATTTATCTGTTTTGCAGATTTCGAAAAAGCGTTTGATGGAGTGAAATGGGAAAAACTAATGAGTATATTGCAGAAAATAGGAATAGATTGGAGGGAAAGGAGGCTAATCTGCAACCTGTACATGTCTCAGACTGCTCAAGTGCGAGTTGGGAAATGGGGGCTTATCTCCCCCCTCTACTTACCTCTCCATTTCTTTAGTTTTTCTGTTTCTTTGGGTTTCCCATATTTCCCCTCTTTGTCCCTGCCTACCTTACTCCTCACCCTTTTCTTCCCCCACACTTTCCCAAACAGGTCAAAATATAATGTATCACAATTTGAATCATGTCTTGTACCTGAAGATGGTTCGATGAACTGAAACACATTGCAGGTGACAAATAAATTTGTGGAAAAGTGTAAATTTGTTTTTCTCATAATGACCAACTTCCACTACATCTTGCCTGAATCTGTTGACTTATTATTATTATTAGGTAATCCACCGGTTACGGTAGGTTTTTGGATGGACACAACTACCATATTAATATTTTGGGAATCCTAACAAAACTAAATCCAGTATCCTACTCTACATCAGGTCCCTCTTCATCTCAGAGTACTTCCTTCCTCCCTTCATCCCATCCAACATCCCTATCCTGTTCCATCCCTTTCCTTGTTTGCCGAGCGTTCTCCCCTCAATTACAGTCTTCAACATCCCACTGCCGGCCAGTACCCCCTTCATCTACTTTTCCTGCCTCCGTAGGATTTCTCCCAACAAACCCCTCTCCTCGCCCACCATACCAAGTACTTCCTCATTTGTTTTCTTCTTGGTCCATTGCACCTTCTCCATACTTGTCCACATCCACATTTCAAAAGCCTCCAATCTATGTCTATCCTCCTGCTTCAATGACTACGTTTCCGCACCGTACATAGCTACGCTCCATATCAAAGTTTTTACGAGTCTTTTCTTAATATCCTTACTCAACGTCCCTGTCATCAATGCAGCACATCTTGTTTGTACCAAAGGCCGGGCATTATGAATATTTTTTCTTATTCAATTTTCTTATTCAAATGGATCTGAAAATCTACCAACAACAAAATGTGCTATAAACTATATGTATTCCTGATCAACCAGGACAAATATATGCATGGTGTACATATATGTACTCCGGAGCAAGTAGAACAAAAATATGCATGATGTATAGATTTTATTTCAAGTTTTGACAGGATGCCATGCTACTATTGACCTGGATTACAAATATATTTAAACTAAATTTTGAGTTATTGAACTGAAAAATGATTTATTGTTGACAGTAAATTGCAAAGGTGGTAGTAAATAAAGGAATAATGTCAAGACCAAATCAGGTTCCTACAAATAATGTCTTTTCGGAAAGAAGGGAAATTTACAGTGTGCCCCGAAAAATACCCATACAAATCATCTTCGAAAAATCTCGCAATTATCTTATTAATGGCTAGGATAAGTATCTGATTAAGTATCCTGGAAAGATTTACCATAGGGGTTACAAATAATTACTCTTTTATTTTGCTTTTAAGGGCCCTCAGGTAAAAGAGAGTTACAAGCAGTAGCTATTTGTTCATTATTTTATTACCTACACAAGGCATAAAGAACAATACAAACTAACCCACTTAAATGCCAGAGAGAGGTAAAATATCAAAATAAAAACTGGACAAAGGTAGCACTATGAAGCATTGATATTTCTTTGTTAATCAGAATGAAACATCCATAATTTAACTTCTCCGTCATCACTTGCAGATGCTAGAAGCCCAGGTACTTGAGGATTCCAACAAACTGAATTCACATCTTGTAAATGAGCTGAGCGTTGTGTAGCCAAAATATCAACCGAGGGTTCATGTATTTCAATGGAGTCTCCTCCATCAGCCTCGCCAAAGACGCGAATCGCATCATCACCACAGGCAGTGGCTATGTACCCAGTACAGGGGCACCAGGATACATCATACACCGGACGGCCACCATGATGGCCGGATAGGGTACAAATGCACTTCCATGATGGATAACCATTTGGCCCAGGCGCCACACCTTCTTCATTACTTGGTCCAAATTCTTTCCATATCTTTACTGTTCCATCACCACTACAAGTAGCTAATCTATTCCCTTTATTTGATTTTTCGGAGCTATGACTTTCCCAAGCCAACCCCCAAACCGTAGATGTATGCGAGGAAAGGACAGAAATTTCACCCCATTCACCATCTGCTAGGTTCTCCATGTACAAACGAACAGTGTCGTCGTAACTAGCTGACGCCAAAAGCTCTCTCTCAGGATGCCATGCTACTCTCTTCACGTCCTGGGAATGTGAGTTAAGGACAGCAGCGCATTCAAATTCTCCATCCAGCTCTTCATCTTCACCATTTTCCACTCCCCATATCCATACCGAACGATCCCTGCTACAAGTTGCCAGGAGACGACCAGACCGTGCCCATGAAACGCTTTTTACTTCGCTTTCATGTCCTTCCAGAGTGGCAACACATTCAAAGTCCTTTCCTTTTCCGCTGTTCACCTGCTGGCGACGCTCCCAAATGGCAGTGGTAGAATCGAAACTAGCTGAAGCTAAACGATTACCACACGGAGACCACGCAATCGCTCGGATAGTTCTTTGATGTGCATCGACCAATGTCGCACGGCATGTCCAATTTGCTAATTTGTTATCCACTTGGCCTGAAGAGGCATTGGTCCAGAGACGTATGCTTTTATCCTCGCCACAGGAAGCTAAAATGTCTCCTTGAGGATTCCATGCTACATTCCAAACCCTCCCTTGATGACCAGAAAGGGTTTGTAGCAATTCGAGCCTCCCCATTATTCCTGAAAATGAGATTGAGCTTTAGGTAAAATATGTAACAAATTAATATTTTCCCCTCTCTGGCAAGCTGCAACATCGATTATCGAGTCGAGGAAAACTGTGGCAATTTATTCATTAACATCTATAAAAATAGCATTACCTACATAGGATAATTATAAATAACTAGGGCTAAAACCTTAAATATGGAATTAGGAAATCAAACATTAGGAGCTATAACTAACCACCGAAACGTCTATTCCTTCGATACCATTTATCTGAAGGCGGACGACCAATTCAAAGTATTGAAGTTTATAATCATCTTCTATCAACGAAACTGATACTTCCTAATCCTGCCAGATACTGGTCTCGAACTTCTCGTGTTATGGACAGAGAAGGAAAAGTCGCCACATATTCTGCTAAGAGACTTACCTGAATTACAAATAGTAGTAAAACAGAGCAGGCATTTATCCTCACCGATGCCTGCAGAAGAATTCACTCCTATAGGAACCTTCGAGATTGTTTCACAGATGTTCTTTGCAAGACATATAGTAATTACACAGTGTTTTTTAAGACAAGTACCGCTTGATATATAAATGAAAGGCTTATCAAACTTCTACATACGCTCGCGCATTTCAGTTTTTATATCGAAAGTTCTTCCTATCGATCCTATCAAACAACACCTATCCGAGGCACCTTTGAAACTAGTGAATCTTAACATTCTCACTAAAACGTAAGGCATATCATTCAGAACTTCGTACTTCCTGCATTAAATTATTGGCAGTATCATAAAGTATGGCATTGCATATTCATTAATATTTTTTAATGAAAAAATATATTTTCATAGGAATGTATTTAGTACATTAGATCCCCAGCCACCCATATTCCATTAATTTATTTATTTTAAAACATTATGGGAGCAATATGATATTATGGGAAGGACAATTGTTGAGAAGTACGAATGGAGTGCGATTGGATCTTTAATTTCGGTGAAGCGGCAAAGAAGGCCTAATAGAGACATTGCTTTATTTTTTCATCCTGATTGTGGTCGGAGTAATGTATTTTATTGCCAGTTATAACGCAACGGTCTTTCATGGTTGTTACTCTATTTAAGGGAGTTGAGTTAATTGGATAGTTGAACATCAGGGGTTTTTTTCAGAGCAAGAGTCATGATGTTGCATTTTCCAGGGTTTAAGTTAAGCCTCCAGGTATCACACCATACGGAAATTTGATTTAAGGCAAGTTGAGGGTGAATACCGTCATAAGTTTTATTAATTTGCTTGTAAATCTTGCAATCATCAGCATAGATAAGGGTATGGGCCTGGGAGGAAAGAAGTCGGGAAGGAAGATCATTAACGAATAAATTGAAAAGATATGGCCCAAGGACACTGTCCAGACATCACAGGAGACCAAGAGGAAGAAGCATTTGAGAGTATCACACGCTGGTTTCTGTGGGTGAGAAAGCTAAAAAGAAGGCTTAGGAACATAACATGAATGCCAAACTGTTGGCTGAGTTTATGAAGGAGAAGTTGATGATGCAGAGCATCGAAAGCCTTAGAGAAGTCAAGGTAGATGGCTTCAAGTTGACTTGATTTGTCTATTGCCATGACCGTGTGGTGCTGAAAGACGGCGAGATTTGTGAGACATGATCTGCTTGGGAGGAAACCATGCTGCTGAGAAATAGAAAGGGAGAGGTGAAATAATAAATCCTGTTGAGAATAATATGTTCACAAACGGAAGACAGGATTGGAAGCAATGAGATAGGGCGATAGTTTGAAACATCATTCTAGGGACCTGTTTTCTGTATCGGAATGATATTGGCAAATTTCCATTGAGGAGGGAAGGTTCCTAGAGAAAAACAGCGATTAAAAAAGATGGCTAAAGGTTGTGAGAGGGCTGAAGGGCAATTGTGAATAAATTTAGGGCTGAGAGCATCTGGGCCAGGTGAGCAATGGAGGGGTATTTTGCAGAGGTATTGAAAGACTTCCCGGGAGTCTGTCTGTAAGTGGGATAGGGAATGGTTTATATTAGGAAGGAGGGAATGGACAGAGGTAATACTGAGGTTAGAAGCAGGCTGCAGGCAATCGGAAAAGAATTTAAGAAAGAGGTTGGGTCTCTCTGATCCTGCAGCTTTTTGGGTACCATAGGAGTGCTTCAAGAATTTGAGAACGATTATGGCACTGGTTGATAAAGGACTAGAATTTTTTGGGGCTAGAGGAAATGTTAGAGGAGACAGTCTGCCAATAGTTTTCATAGTCACAGCAAACGAGGAATTTGGAATATCAGCATAGATCAATGAATGATCAGCACGTTTCCACATTTGGGACGGCCTTATGGAGGTGCTAAGCATGATTTTTGCTACCCAGAACATGAATAGTATCCTGTTTAAACCATGAGGGGAATTTTTTTTGTCTTGGGCTAGAACTAGAGGATCAAAGTCTTTTATGACGGCCTCGAGGACAGCATGAAAGAAGTCCACTCCTTCTTCAAGGGATAATGAGGAAAGGACACTCCAGGGAATAAGGTCGAGGGAGCGGTTGACATCCTCCCAGCGAACCTTCGACCAGGCAAGAAAGGGCTTAGATGGAGTGGGAGGAGCCCCGTGGGATTTCCAGGAGCCACGGAAGAAGAAATGGGCACCAATGGACTGGTGGTCTGAGTCGAAAATGTGTCTGCCGGGGGTGATTGCCTTGGGCACAGCGATCGAGAGCAGGTAGTCCAGGGGCCAGCCATATTGCAGGTGCTCTCGAGAGTGTGTTATGGGAGTTGGAGTGCATTTACAAAATGTTCAATCAAAAATTTGTCATTGGAATTGAGTGGGTGGCCGTTCGTGGGAGATTCCCAGCAAATTGATAAATTAAAATCACCCACAAGAATCACAGGTCCCAGATTTATGGCCCAAAACACTGAGTCAAGACAACTTTCCAGTACACTCAAGTCACTTGCGGAAGGAACAGCCTATGAATAATTTGTTAGCATTTGAGGATTTCACACGGGGTAATGATGATTCGCTCTACACAATTTCACAGTTAGTCTCTAGGTCTTTTCTCCGTTTCGAAAGAAACACTGATTTAATTTTAACATTCTGCTTCCTCTGGAGAGGCGATCTTGTCTATATACATTGTGAAATAAAAGCAATCGAATTACCAATACTTGTATATCTTCATCCCTTGAAATCATATATACCTTCTGCTACCCAAATGTGTATTATTGTGATTTCTTAAAGTCTGTTACTGAATTTCCTCATCAAAATGTAATAAATAAGATATAAAATTGTCTCAACAAATATTATTATTTTAAAGATAGTTAACATTTGAACGTGTGATCAATTCCTAAATTATTTTTAATAAAAAGGTAAAATGGGCATCAAGTAACCATGTCTACCGAATTCCTTCACTATTTCACACAAGAAAGAACTTAATTTCCTTTTCTTGGGGCATGCCCTTATTCTACATACGCTATGCTTGTTGCCAAGGAAAAATCAAATTTGCTTGTCACAACAAAGGCTGTAACAAAACTTGAATTAAAGTGTGACAGTAAAACTGGTATATTACTTTTAACAACAGGTCAAACTTTAACACAAGTTAAAAGTATATTTAAACACAGCTCCAATAAGAAAAACTTATATTTCATATATGCACCATTTATTTTCTTTTACATGAATTTTACATGACAGGAACAATACATTAAATTAGTTAAATTGAGCCATTCCAAATATTTCTAATACTGCTTTCCAATTGCACACATTAGTACATGGAGGTATGTTAGAAAAACCCAAATGAAATGAATTTCGATGGAAATAAATAATAACTTTGTGAAAAATGAAAAGTGGGTACTCATTCTCCAAACGACCTTTGACTTTACACAAATTATGTTCAAGCAAAGTCACAACTTCAAATATTATGCCCCATTGCAATTATATGGTATGGCATAGAGGTATGGACAATAAGTCAAACATTTTAAATTATATGAAGTGGCATCAACATGCTTATACTATTAATCAGTATAACCACAACTAACAAACTTTAAGTAAAAAGTTCTCCTATCTTCACTTTCTTTCAAAGCAGCACCTTATGTGATTAGTAAATGGATCACAAAAGAAGGATATGAGTGTGACAGATTATTTGCAGAAGTAAACAAATAAAAACTATTTCAATATAATAAGGATTTCTGAAACATGTAATAGCTCTACACATGTGTCCATGTACTTTAACTAATGAGTACAAATTTGTTGAAAGCAACAATTGATAAACATATATTTTATATAATAAAAAATTATAACAGTTCTATTATTATCTTATATATACACAACTTTGGAAATGTTCAAAAAAGCCACACTTCCACTGTTTTATTAGGTGATACTGCAGCTATTGGCAGACGTTTATCAGTCTAAAAAATTATTTATAAAAACCTAAACACTTATAAATGCTACAGGGCACACCCAAAACAGCATAAGAATTACATTGGGAAAAATAAGAAGAAACATTGGCAACCTGACTTTTAGGCTGAAACCTAGTTAAAACAAGAAATTATACTCTTCCAATTTTCTTAACATATGTTAAAGCATCAGCACATGGTAATAGCAACAAGTACAAAACAAGAAAATATGAACTTCAACTCCTTCACATTACTATAGAGAATAAATGCCTTTAAAAGCAATATGGCTGCAGTAAAAAAATACAATAGTGGAGCTTAAAAATCAGTCTTTGGCATTAGCTGAGAATCCTAAGGCACTTGAGTAATGAAATGTCATCAGCATCTCCACACAGACGTCATAAAAAAAATAAATCACAAAATATACTTTTCACTTTAAAAGATCCGAAAATATTTTGTGCGGGAAGATTTTGCCAAACACACTCACACACACATGATGAAGCATTTAGATGTGCTCATCAAAATTGCCATAAATTTATCTGTACGCACAGCCAAGAGATATAAATGGGTATTAATGGCAAATTTCACAATAAGCAGAAAAGCACATTTTGTCATAATTAGCAATAGGTTAAATTCTCTTAGAATATTACCCAGCATGTGTACATTTAACCGATACTAGGAAAAATGCTGGCATAAAAATACTTTGATAACCAAAACATAAGGTATCATTTAAGAAGTTAAAAAACTGCTGCACATAATCAGGGTTGACCAAATACTGAAAGAGTGCCTACTCTTGGTAACTTCCAACTGAATGATGGTAAGTGACAAAAAATATTTTTATCTGTAAGAAAATATATGAGTAAAAACACTGTTGAAAATATTCTTGATGTCTTAAATTAAAAAGGCATTGAAAGAGGTGGCAAACCAAAACCTACTGGCAGAACTTATGAAATTAACTAACCCTAAAAATACCCACACATAAGATATTCCACTTCAAAGTCACTGGTTTCAACAATAACTATGAAGCCCAGAGTTCCTGGAGCTACAAACACTTCTAGTTGTACCCATGCAGTGTACCTTTGAGTATGAGAACAATATGCACTCGAGCATGTGAACTTAACAACAGTACCCTAAATTTATTAACCTCGAGGTGCAGGTCATCACCCTCAAAATCAAGAAAAACGTAACATATATTCAACCAAAATATTGTTTAAGCCACTGACTTGGGTCAATCCAAAGCTCTTTAGCGGTTTTCTATTTTCTTTTAAGAAATGCCTAGTTGAATTCAGAAGCATTGTTTTGCACTTCAGAATATCTTCAATCAAGAACTGACATTCAAATTTCATCAATCATTACTAGCACACACCTTTATGCACTTGGATCTATTAAACATATGTATCAACACTTGGGCAGAATGATATGCAAAAATAATTTTTCTAGAGAAATAAGTCCACTCAAATTGATGAATTATTAACGATGTTACCATAGACACTCAACTCATGATACAATATGAATATTAACTAACTCATCTTAACACTCTTAAACCTTCTCATTTTTAATAGCATTTCCTTGAAACAACCGCCCTCCAAGCATAAACAATGCATGCAAAAATATTTTTTTCAAACACAACTGCTAAGAGGCATAAAATCATTAAGTTCATACTTTAATCAATATATATTTATATATACCTTTATCAGTTAACCATTCCAAAATATTATGTTGATAAATATTGCTAAAAAATTATGAATAGAGAAGACCATTTATCTAAACCCCAAAACAAAGAAAAAAAGATTATGAGCTCTGATAGCGACCACCCAGAACACAACTCTTCATTCAAATTTACGACTGGGCAATATTTAGCAATCTCTTTGGTGTAGTTGAATCGCTGGATGTAAAGGATTGAGAGAATGTACAAATATTATATGTATCTAAATTGGCAAACAGTGACCAAAGTGGCAATATGAAGCACAGTCTGTCTTTTTGAATCCATATTTTCCATATCTTTCCTCAAATGTCTACAAAAAAAAAACTTCTTCACTTCTCCTATTCTCGACCCTATATGTCATCACCATAACTTTAGATCTAAGGCACTGTAATTCACTTTTACTAAAAACTACAAACATGGCAACAATTAGGCATTCTACTCTTACACATCTGCTAACAGTTTGCACAGAAAGTAGGGGAAGAATCATCACTTCTCAACATGAAACAAGAGCACTTTGGTGTCAATTAAAGAATTTACACCAAATATTAAAAGAAAACCCTCACATGAATTACCTATGATAATAGTAAATCCAACTTTTCAAAGAAAATACAGACAAAGAAACCATGTAATGACAGAACCCAAATGAATGAAATCCTACAGTTTACATACTTTTTAATGATCCAGACAGCCCTCCGTATAAATAAATGCTAAAAAAACTCAAAGTTTAATTTCTGAAAAGTGGAATAAACAAAAAATTTCACTGCCCCACAAAGATGAAATGGCAATTTTTGGTGTATTTTTTCCATGTCTCATTCATAACCCTTTCAAGCTTTTAGGCTTGTGCATATTACATGAGTGAAATTAGTTTTTGGCAATAAATTAATTATTATAGGGTGCGTTAATCAAATTTTTTAAATGACCATCAGACATTGATGGCAAGGTGGCCTGAACTTGGTGAAACTTGGCTAGATTGTTCAAATGGGGGTGGCTTCTTTAAATCACTTCAAATAAGACCATAGTTATTGAATGAGCTTGGTCATAAGCTACTTAATCTTCAAATTGATAAATATTTCTTTGAACATTCCATAAGAAATATACATGAATATAGAAAAATTATGATAAAAATAATAATTAAATTTCTTTAGGAACCGTTATGACATGAATTTACATATAAATACTTCAACATTAGTACTTTTTTCCTAACATTTATTACAGTTAACCAAATTGTTGTTGCAATATTATTTAATCAGTGATGGTTCTGAGAAATATTTCATTCAAACAACATGAAACTACAATTTTTCATATTTTCTCCCCATTCTCAATTTTAAATATTTTTTCACCAGTTCCCTCAAACATGCAAATTCAAGGCTTCACTATACTTTTGAACATGCAACTACTTGGCTATCTCAAAATAACTTCCTTCAACTCCTCGTTAAGCTAACTGAGAACTTTACACTCATTCAAAAGAAACAAAATTTTTACGTCAAAACCTAGTTAAGACTTCTTACTTCAAATATTATACGTGATCCAAGGCTATGCATCCAGTGGCATGGATGGCTAATTAAATAGAGGTGACATGAAATAAAGAAAATACAATGAACCAATCGGAATACACATTAGCACCAAAGGAAACTCACAAAATTAAAATGAAATTTGGGAACAAAACTCAGCTTATTTTTAATTATCAATATTTGTCCACCTTCACTTTTCCCTGGTGTTACTAAAGATTTAATCAAATACTGAAGTTGACTGAGTAACTTCAAAACAAAAACACAAGTTTTACAACAAAAATGTAAATATTCAACGCAGATTAGAATATCCAAATACAATATATGTGCCATCAACTTTTGGTTAAAGCTTGAACTACTAATTTTTTAAATGAAAAACCTTTTCTCAAGGTAATATATCAAAAAACAAAAAAATATTATTTACTTGGTGAAGGTCAGGGGCAAACATTCCAGACAAATGATCTTCTACTGTGAAAAAAATATGCGTATTATAATTAGACAAAGGCATTTTTTCTGCTCATCAGGAACATTATTTTACAAGATCTTATTTTGAGGGTCATATAAACAAATTACCTTGTCAGTTAACTCTAAGAATTAAACCCCAGAATATACTCTTTGAAAACATAAATAACTATAAGAACACTGTAAAAGTGGCTGACACAAAATGCTTAAAAAATAGCAGCTAGGAATTTCACTCACAGGTACACGTATATAACGAGGTAAAAATTTTAAAGGTCATGAAAGCCACAATACAATTACTAGCAACCTTTAAAGAGCACCAGATTGATTTAGATGTTAACACGCAAGTTGTTTTTCAAGGGTCATTCTCGTTTACAGACTCCGTCTTTGTCTCTTGATAGTGATAGGAAATATGTTTCAATATGTTCTCCAGGGCAACAGAAGAAGATGACCCATGGTTTTGCCTCCACATATACTCCAGTATGTACTGCCGAGCATCCCTTCGAGGCAGCACTTGTGCCTCTTCACATATTTCCGCAGTGGTCCTCCATATCCCTCCTAAGCAAATAAAGTCCATATCCTTTTAGGTTAAACAATTTAAAAAAAAAACAAAATTCAAGGATAAAAGCTGATTAGATAGTAAAAATTGCTACTCATTAATGTCCATATCCTTTTCGGCTAAAAAATTAAAAGAAAACAAAATATAAGGATAAAAGCTGATTAGATAGCAAAAATTGCTACTCATTACCTAGGTCAACACCATTTATAATTAATCTTTTCAGGCATTACTATGCGGAATTTTTCCATGAGAATAATGCTAAAATAAAACTTCGTATTTACACATTTAAAATAAACATTAACGCGATTTCGGTTTCACTGTGATGCTGCTGCTCAGTGAAACCTAGGTTGTATTTAAGTTTATTTCATTAGAAGAATTACAACGTTTTATTATATGTTATTCATCAATACCATTTAAAAGGAATTAGATGAGTAATCACTGTGAACGATGGGGACTAAATACTAACATCCATTACTAAAAAGAAAGAAAGACTCGTACTTTTCCACAGACTTTATTATACGGTACCATATAATAAAATCTGTGGAAAAGTACGAGTCTTTCTTTCTTTTTAGTAATGGATATTAAATACTTCCACGAAGTGAAGCCTGAAACAATAGAACTAAATACTAAGTTGAACTTTTTGCAATCATATTATCACAATGCAGGCAAAGAAACACTAATTTAAGTAATACAATGTAAATTCATAAACTTGAGTAGATGGAACGGTTGACTTATTTCGGAAATATTTTGGACCAAAATGGTCAAAGTAATAGGGATATAAGAAGAATTTTGGCAAGGGAGCTTTCACAAGATGATAGGATTTGATGGTTGAAGGGATGTTGAATGGAATGGACAGAGGAAAGAAGAATGTGGAATTTCAAGAGGGACTTATTGCCGTGTCAAATGCCAGGTTGTGTTTCCTTGGGAGAGGCAAAGAAATACATTATTGTGACATGTCTGTGACCATCCAAAACCTACTTAAAATGGCTGAATACTAAAAATAATGAAAATAATTCTTTTGAATTCTCCAAAGCAATGCAAGGTAATCCCGTGGCTCATGATGCCAAATCAACAATGAGATTATTAATATAAAGAAACATAGATTACAATGAAGACAACTTTCTTTGCTTTGAAGATTTCCAGAATATATTTTAAAAAGTAAAAAAGGGATGTAAGCATTACAGAACATAAGAGCAAAATGGAGAGATAGCTACTCTTTAAAGAGATAGCTACCTGTATGTGGATCAGATGGCAGAAGTAAGGGTAGAGGAGAGAGAATTGAGATGGGCAGTGACATTCAGGGGAGTATGAAAAGGAAAATATTGCCATTGCTTCTTAACTTAATACAGAGGAAATATTAAATATAGTCTGGCTAACTTGAGCTGGGGATGAAAGTGATTAGAGATATGTGATAAGTCAGTTAGGTATACATATAATCAAGCACTGGTTAATTAGATAGTCAGGGAATGGATTGTTCATTGAATTCTTCACAGGAACTATTCAAGAAGTATGGCATGGACATCAATCACAAAAAACCCAAAGTAATGAGATTCACAAGAAGTAGGAAGACTAAGTTAAACATTAAAGCAGGAGAAAATAAAACTAAAACACACCAGAAGACACATTAGGCGAACTTAACTGCAAAAAGGTGAACTTAAAAGAGGAGAACCAATGACGTGTATGCTAAATAAAGTTATTATTAGCAAATAATTTCATATGATGTATACAACAGAATGATTTCAAACCTGGTCTTTGAGACAAATGGAGAAAGTAAGTTAGAGGGGAAGACTAATGATGGAATTATATGTCACACCCTTCCTTTAATCAGTGAATTACCAATGATGATCAAGTCAAAATGATAAATTTTTAAGTATCACTTACTCAAGTTATTCATCATGCATTTCGTGTCAGGTTGATCAAGGGCAACCAGCGACTCCACCGACACACCACATAGCCCTGTGAGACGCTGCAGAGGTTGTAGTGGTACCCAACGCATCGTGCCGACAACCTTAGTGCCTGGCAGAACAATCTGTGCCAGGTGAGCCAACACAGCACCCACTCCCTTCTCTTCTCGGTCCCCATTGCTCTTCCAACAGATTCGCTTCTTCTTGGCCGGTGGTTCAAACAACTGATCAATGCACTCTTCCTTAATCTTCTTCAAGTCCTCAAACTTTTCATCCAACAAAGTCATCCACACACGCGGAGGCAAACTTTTGAGGTCTGCGATGCACAGGATTCTCTTTGGTCTCGGTTCGGTTGGAGTTTGCTTGACCAAGTAGTTGGGACTCATGTACACACTTGGAAAAACATCAACAAGAACAACACCACCAACCCCACCGAGTGCCCATTCCTCTTGATGTGCTATGACATACTCTGCAGTTACGTCAATGCACTGCTTGTAGATCCGAGTGACAACTCGTGGGCAGATATCTGCAGGATGAACAATGTAAGAGGAGGACATGATTACAAAAAGACTATACTACTCATAAACAAACCCTGACAAACAATATTTGATTTCATTAGAAATGACATAAGGAAAGTAAGAATATATAAAATTGATAACAGGAAGCATTTATTTAACAATTGATTCTTCTAAGCGTTAATGTGTTTTATATTCAAATTTAAAACATGCAAATCAACTACCAACAAGCATGCATTACTACTGCATCTACTTGAGCTAAAATAGAATGATAAATCTTAATGTGATTCTACTAGTAACAGTATTTCAACTCACCTCTGAATGAGTCCAATTGTAAAGATTTAAAAAAATAATTTGAAATTATTACTCACAAGTATGGAAAGAGATTTCTAAAAACTTTCCAAGGTGTAAAGCTTAAGATTTTATGTGACCACCTTATACTAATATAATGAGCAAATGACACTCCTGTATTATTATGGCATGAATTGTTATATTACACCATAAAATATTCTCTAATAACAATATTTTACCAAATGAAACAGTTTCTGGCGTCACTTGGTGGAAATTCTTCATATTGAAATTAAATTTAAAATACTTCGGCTTTCCACATAAACCACTTTTATTACTACCTAGGTTTCGTTATGGTATAACATCATCACCTGATGATGTTATACCATAACGAAACCTAGGTAGTAATAAAAGTGGTTTATGTGGAAAGGCGAAGTATTTTAAATTTAATTTCAATATTTTACCACATATCCGTTGACAGTATAGGCCAGAGGACAATGTACCATTTGAATAAAACATGATGACTGCCCATCTTCAGATACTCAGCAAGTACTCACGTTATGAGAAGCAAGCAGGACTTTTCCCCGACAAATCGAATATTAACTGACGAAAATTGGTTAATGAATCAAATAAACCAACATTTTATCCTTATCCAGCTAATAATTGACAATGTGGGACAACATGAGAGTTAGGGAAGGACATGCATTCATGGAGTAAATAGCTGGTATTATAAAATGACACTATACAGGTGACCTGTATACAACTGACAGCCAGTTTATCCTATTTTTTTTCCAAAACCTAAATTCTATATTCAAGGACAAACACAGGATTTTTCACTGACCGACATTGCACAAAAGGCAATTCTTCAAAACTGTTGGCTAAAATATAATACTTATTTAATTTCTTATTTCAATATATTTTACATAGATGCTTCAGCTGGTCAGATTTTCATGCATGCAAAAGTATACTTAACTATAACTAAGTACTTAAGGGGATCTTCTTTAATTCTAGCTGAATAGCATTCTAATTGATATCAATAAAACTTTGTACATATGTAGACGCATTGGTTAACTACCACCACAGCTCACAAAGTAGTTTCCAGCCATCTACAGGCCCATAATCAACACCGAATCCAAGTTTTTCACCAATCATCCAGAAACCATATGCCACCAAGACCTTAATGTAATGGTCAAAAAACTCCATGATATTGGAACTCAGATGTACAATACCCTTATATATGACACTAAGAGGGTGATCCAATACCAATATCAAAGTAATGAGTTAAAATAAACAGAGTTTTCAGGTAATAGCCTCCACACCATTCAATGATTCCTTATCAAATTTGGCATACCCTTAACACCCTAGAAAAAATATTGTGGGTTTTCTAACTGCCAACCAACCCTAAAGACCACCCTCTTGAACATATTCATAGGAAGGACGAGACAGGATGATGATGCCCATATTAACTTAAATAAAAAAGTAATTACTAAGCCTGAATTTATTACTGGCCACATTACCAAAAGAATGATTTTTATCAAGATTGAGAAGAAGAACTATTTTAAGTCAAGAGAGAAGATATGAAACTGAAATGTTCACTTTGAGGTTGGTTTTGGACAAGAATACAGGCACAAAAATTTAAAACATTTTAATGAGGCAACCCTGGAGATAACTAATTTTGATATGGGATTTGAATGATTATGGGTTATAGGGAGAAATGGAATGAAGCAGAGGGGTATGGAATAGAAGGGAATTTTTTCAAATTGATAAAATTCAATTTGATTCGTAAAATGAATGTATTGATAAAAGTATGTGGAACTGAATAAAGATATACATATTGATAGCATGCAAATGAATCTATGGACTGTATAAACAATGTTTTTGAAGATAAAAAGGATGAGGACAATTAGAGCAAAAAGTAAATAACTAAGGTGAGAACCTAATTGGACACTGAAATTACATTGGGAGAGAAAGCCTAAGAAGGAGAAATTTCATTCACTGACATCCCATAAAAAACTTGAAAAATATCGATCACTGGAAATTGGGCACTGAAAACTTAATATTTTCATTGTGTTATATTTTAATTATGTTTTCACCCAAAACATCATTTTTGTAAAAAATAATAATTTATAATCATGACTTTTATCCATGGAATCCCATCTATTAATATTATAAAGATGAGAATTATCTTGATGTGAAGGTGTAAAGGTGGATGCAGGGCATTATTGGTTGGCAATGGAATGTTGAAGACCGTGACGAGGGGTTATCATAAGCTTTTAATTATTACTAAAAAATAATCAAGATAAACTAAGTTTTTATTCATTATTCATAAGACTTCTCTACAAAGTCACCATCGAGAGTTCTACATTTTTCCACGCATTTCTTGACCTTTCTAAGGCCATCATTGTAGTACTCAGTAGTTTGCATCAAAAACCACCGTTACACCTCTTGAATGGCACCATTTGTGCAGTCAAATATCTGACCCCACTCTGGTTTTTTGTGTCCTGAGAGTAAGAAAATGTTGCTTGGTTTGGCAGAGCATGGTAGATGTTGCAAAATTTCAAAGCAACATTACTTAGATTGCTGATCCCTCTGTTTACTCCTCAAAAGAAGTGAGTAACCATGGAAACCAGAGTGGTGACATGGGCAGTTCTTCGCATATAATTTTCCAGACACAGCCATAACTAAGATTAGCCTCATTCATGATCATTTGCATGGTTGCTCTTCAGTTTAATAGCATAAAGTCCTCCACTTTCCCCACTGCAGCAACTTCAGCTGTGGGTCTTCTACTTCTTTGATTATCTTTGATAGACGAGGGGGTCAAGTTGAAAATTCCTTTTCCACCTCACAACTGTGTCATAAGCAGCCTTTCATTTCAACAAACTTCCATTATTTCATCATGGATTTGCTGGGCACTGTAACCTTTCAAATGAATGAACTTAATGAGACTGCAAGCCTCTATCTTCTCCATACAGTGCGTTACTTCAAGTAGTAGTTGTAGTTTTGAGGGGAGGCGACCGACAGCTAAGGTCATTTGCGCCATAGGGGAAGGACAGGAAAGGATGAAGGGTGGAGAGAAACCCGGCGTCGGCATTAGCCTACTCTTTACGAAAGGCACCAAGGGGTCCACGGCTTAACGTCCCATCTGACGGACGGCGTACTCACTCAAAGTGCCCTCCACAAAGCACCTCAAGTAGGGATCGAGATACCTCTGAAAAATATTCAACACCGCCGGGATTTGAACCCGCGCCCTCAGGGTGGGAAGCCAGTACGTTAGCCCCCGCACCATCTCGATCCCCTTCATTACTTCAATCTACCACTTCCTGAGACAGAGCAAATCAACATTAAAGGCAGAGATTTATGGAATTATGTAAATATGGATCAATTAATATTCAGCTACCTAGGTTATTTCTTAGAAATAGTTGCTTAAAACCAATAGCCCCAGGGATCGGGATGTTGCAGTGACTAGCATACTGGCTTCCGCCCAGTGGGTCCAGGTTTGAATCATGGAGATGGTACATTTTTTCAGTGGCATTACAATCCATACTGGAAGTGCTTTGTTGAGAACACATTAAGTGAATATGCTGTCCATAAGATGGAAAATCAAGCGGTAGACCACTTGGCACATTTTGTTAAGAGTAGGCTAATACCAATGCCAGGTTTCTCTCCACCCTTCCTCCTTTCCCATCCATCCCTAATGGTGCAAAAACCTCAGCTATTGATTGCCTCCCTTGATAACTACTATTGCTATAGTTTACCCTAGTTTAGAGGTGATCATTGGGTGAGCAAGAAAGGTAAAGGAATAGGTATGTTGGAAAGAATGAAGGTAGGTAGAATGTATGCAGAATTGAAGTATAGAGATTATTATAATGTGGGGTATCAGGTTATGTCTTGTTATGTGAGACTAAGAAATTTTGCAGTGGCCTATCTTTGTCCATTCAAAACCTACCCACCTACAGACTAACAAAATGATAATATTATAAAATAGTCAAAGTACTCTATAAATAACTACTCTATGCAAGCAGATTTGTTTCAGACTAAAATTTTCCTGATATAAAAGCACTTTAAAAGAATTATGAAAATAGTAGATTAATCATTTTTGGTGTACGTTTTATAGTAAGTATAAAAAAGGACCTTTTTCAAATTTATATGACATGAATAAATGTGGTCAAAGCATTCAAAAAAGATTATCTTTACCTCTCACCCAGAAAAAAGGCAACAAAACAATAACAATCCAATAGTACTTCAAATTATAAAGCAACAGCAAGAGTAATTACTAGGAAACCAATGACTTTTACAACTTCTAGACCTCCTATCTCTTAAGTTGTCACCGGTTTTGATAGCTTGGTGAAAAAACAGAGTGTCAAGAACCCTCTGTTAGATTGTTTTCTCATTTTATTGAGATAACTAAAATAAATAGATAGTAGGTTCAAAGGCTAGAAAAATAAATCTGAATCATATTCCAGACATGTTCTTTACAAGTATCAACCTAATAATTTCCCCAAGCCATATGAGCAATAAATACATTGACAAATAACAAATTAATTGCATTATCCTTGTCAACTGACTGTTGGGAAGACTGGGATTTTGTTTCAGGGTCTTAGCTGTAGACCCGACTCATTTCCAGTTATGGCCTTTTTTTAGAAAACCTGGGTCATCACTTGGAGCAAACCCCTGCCACCACAGCACAAAATTGTTGGTGTTGATGAGATGGAGAATGTAAATGCAATGTGGCAGCTGATGAACATTTCAAACAATGGCTTTGCCAATTGTTTTGAAAAGTGGAAGAGACACTGGGATAAGTGAATGAGGTCCAAAAGGGGCGTATGTACTTCAAAGGCCTCATTCTTCTCAAGAGGCTATATTGCTCAAAATATTGCATGGCTAAATCCTTTCCGAGAGTTTGTTTGAAAGTTGAGGTCGTGTTTTGAGAACAAAATGATAGGATAAAAGGGAAAGGTGTTTGGAAGACAAAGGGGTTTGCCTAATGTTCAAGCATTCGATCAAATATCTGCTATCTCTTACAGCATCTAGGTAGTCATTTTTTCCTTAGTAATAAACCAACACACCTCATGAAATTTGTTATCTCCCGCATAACTTTATGGAATTTGCAACACATTTTGAAATGAAAAAAGTCACTTTGTAATTCCAAACACATTTCATTTAGAACATGACCTAGGTTTCGACGTTGGACATCATTATCAGGTCATACCCGATGTTGACGTCCATGGTCCAAACCTAGGTTGTGTTCTAAAGGAAGTGTGAGTGGAATTACATCATTTCAACACATTTCACAATAAAGTTGAAAAAAGACGAGACTAAATAAAAAGTTTTTGTCTCAGTCATTATGGAACAGTTCCACCAGTCCAGTTTCATCGCATATGAATCCGTAATTTTTTTAAATTTGATAACTTAACTAACAGTAGCAATGAAATTCAAATATCGTTAGCTAATTATCTTGGAACAAGTTTCAGTAAAATATTTGTTTTTTCAATTGGAATGATGTAGTCACAAACACAAGATATAGCTCCAGCATATTCAGTTGCTACATAAACTTACTTCAGTGCACTTAACTTTCAGTGCCGCAACTTAACCTTTTTGATTGCCGATGAGTTAACAGTAGTGGTCACAAGAGCAAAGTGCAAACAATGAAGACAGACCATCAAATCATCTAACTCAATCACTTATATTTTATACAGCAACGGAATGCATGTGTTGTTTAGTTTCCACTTATTTAATAAAAGTTGTTGCTTAACACAAACTACTGCTGCATTTATTTCGCCGCACACTAGCTATGACCCTCTTGGAGTTGAATTCACAGCCTTCATTAATCCTTAATTCATTGCATTACATATATCCTCAGTATATTGCCATTTCAAAGTGTCTCTTTCACTGTATCTCTCAAGAATAAATTCATAATCTCAATATATAGCAATGACAGTAAAGCTAATTTCTAATTCCAAGATTCCAATTATTATTTTAAAACCTTATTCAAGTTTAATACCAAAACGGCAGGAGCAGTCTTCCACTGAGAGTCGCTCACACCAACCAAGAATAGTTTCCAATGCTTTCTTTATTTCACAGTGAATGTTGCTGAAGAAGGAGCCATGGCGTATAGGCAAGCGACCAGCACATCTGGAATGCAATAGAAAACAAAAATATCACGCTGAATTGAGGTGAGACGGTAAAAGATAATCAGTGCTCAAGTAAAGCGCACTTCTATGGCTAATAATGATTATTGAGGGAGGTGACCGAAACCTAAGTTTATTTGCACAATTAGGAATAGGTATTTTAAATAGGGAAAATTGGCAGGATTAAATGTTCAGGGAATGGAGTAAGCATGGAGAGAACCCAACTTCAGCATTAGCCTACTATTTATAATAAGCAACAAGGGGTCCACAGTTGAACATCCCATCCGATTGAGAGTATACTTCACTTGAAGTACTTCCCACACAGCACCCCAAGTAGGACAATTTCATCCTCAGCCTGTTTTCTATCTATTAAAGAATTTCAAACAATGCAATTTATTGACACTTATTCTAGATGAGTGTATCATTTAATAAATGATCATTAATCACTTACATAATCAAATGCTTCCTAAATTTTGCACACACATAGAACATCATTTTATAATCAAGCATCAAAAACCTCCCAAAGTGTAGTTATGAACAGTTAGAAACTTAGTTAGTGTTGAACAATCTATATGAAATCCAGGCTGCTCATCAATAATAATATTTTCAAAGATATTTCTAATATAGTCAAGAGCAATAATTCAATAGACCTTAGCTAACCCAGAATAATGGCTATCAGTCGGCAGATGTCATCATTAAAGAATAATTATCGCCATATTAATGGACAGGCACAATATTGCCAGGTTTCAAATTACATGGGGAGGTACCAGACAATGTGGATCAAGTACACAAAACAGTAGGTGGTCCTGCAACCATGTCCCTACCGTATTTCAGCACAAAGTTTTTATTTAATTATTAAGTTTTAATTTATGGTCTACTTCGTGACTAGTGACAGAGATAAACGCTAAGTTAAAAATACTACCATGCCCGTTTACCTCAAGCTCAGCAAAACATAAAAAAGTTAAAATATTGGCCATGTCATTTGAATCTTAATCATTTTATGTGATCAATCAGCATATGGTAAAGCAATACCGAGTTTCGGAAATGACCTCATGCATAAAAGCTCGACCTTTACTTCCTCGGGGAAAGCGATATAATAGGGATCCAAATTACTTCATCTGAATAGAAATATGGGTAATAATGTTCTTTAATAACTCATATTTACTTAACTAAATAACAAAACATAGATGCTTCCTGTTACACCACAATAACATACATAACGAATACTTTTCACTAGCCGTTTGAAACACTCACCCTTCGATTGAGCACCTCCAGTTATACTTATCTCGAACGCGTGCCTTCGACCAAACCATATCTGTACCACAAAATTTCGATGGGCATTTTCCAGAACGTGACAATAGACAATGATCCTTAAGCCAATTGTATAAATCTACTTCATGTCCCTTTTCCATCAAAGGCCATAGCAGAGTTAAGAAGCAATCTCTCTCCCTGAAAAACGGCCAAGCAATAAAATCATATACAGCTATCAGGGTAACATTAGCAATCATTTTTTATTAAAGTTAATGAAGAGATACGTAATGAGTGGTATGTGACAAATGGCTTACCCCTCACGTGGATTTGACCACTCAAATTCGTATACATCCTTGACTTCAGCTTTCATTTTTTGCACAATGAAACATAAACAAAGAGTGACAATAACAAAAACCCACTCAAGTTAGACTTTCTCTCATCATTGGACTGCCTGCCACTAAAAAAAAAACCTTTCAGAAAACAATAATGTAATGAAATGCGCCCTGCATTTAATAATATCTTGTTTAACCGTGTACGCAGAATGAACAACAATAAATGATAATTGTTGACATGTTAATATATATTTTGAATATTTTAATTTCAATAGAGGACTCCAATGTTATAGAAAATAAATAGCATTAACAGCATTAAAAAATAAAAGTTACGACGACATCTATTGAGTCTGTGCGAAACAAGGTTATTTAATTAGCCAGTGAGTGAGAAGCGTGTGTGTTGTGATTAACCTCAATTTGTGACATTTCACAATGATACTTTTTTAAATATAGTGCTTTATGGTTATAATGCAGTCCCTTGTTTGGTCTGGGAGGCTATTGTCTCGTGCCTTATGGAATGGAATTTGTAACTATTCCAATTGTGCTGACCAAAGTTTAAGTAGGAAAAGAGAACCGCATTTAGTTTCTGCAGTGTGCGGTTTCCCCAAAGATTATGCAAACACAAGATTAAAAAAAGGACAGTTTGGTGATGATGCTTGGTTTTCCGCCAAGTACAAATCTGCTGATGCCATAGGTGGGAGTTCTTGTATTGGTGTTGACTGACAATTTAGTATGTCAACGAAGTAGAGCGCAACATAGTCCTGTCAAAGCTTCTGCTTCTATAGTGTGTAATGCATATGGTTATAAATGATGCTAATACATTTATCTTCGACATAGGTGTGGCAGATGGAGTAGGTGGCTGGCGTCATTATGGAATTGACCCTGGCGAATTTTCATCATTTTTGATGAGTGCATGTGAGCGTCTCGTCATGTCGGGTAGGTTTGTTCCGACCGCCCCTGCATCGACCCTTCTTGGCCGAAGCTACGAAGAATTGCGTGAAAGTAAACATCCGATATTAGGTATTTGATAAGTCAACTCATTTTCTCTTTGTGGAATATTGATTATAATTGTGGCGGTAAGTTAATAAGTATTGATTTTCATTGACGGTGCATGTATGGCAAAGACTTGCATGCTATTGACGAGCGCACATTTGGTCTTTTTATCTCTTTGGTGTCACTCCTACTCCTAATAATTGTTATAATTGCGTATTATATTACTGAATATGAAAACATTTTTGTGATGAGATGCTATTCTATGAACCAAGCGAAATTATAAAACACGAAGTCGTATTCTCCTCCCGAAAATAGTGTTCTCAGTCGAGCCTTGAATTTCAAGTGATTCCTTTTGAATTTTAAATAGCTGTTCAAAATTATGATACTTATATACCCTGGCATGTTCATAGAAATTGTCAGGGAAAGATTTTTTAAATTCAATGTGGTAATTAGTACTCTATCACTTTGTCTCAATGTGCATACTAAAGTAGTAACGACCTTGTATACACTGCAATACTACTGATGCATACTGTCATCAATATTTTATTGGAGGAAGTGCATCTTCAGAATGCCCGATATTAATTAATCCGATATGATTGTTAGTGGATTATCTTTTATGCTTAGCTTAAGAAAAATGTTTGGACCAATGTCATTTCAGGGCACCAGAAACTTCAAAACCTTAAAAATGCGCGTTCAATTCATAAATTGGTCATCGTCCACATTAATTCAGTTATTTAATCATATTCGATAATTCAATTTTGCTTAAAAGGCTGAACAGTGTTGAATAAGGAACCCTCGTTTCTATTTATATTTACTTTTTGTGTTCATTTATTAATGTAGAGACCGCCTTCGTCAGTTATTTGTTAATCTTATGTATTAAAGAGCAAGAATAGAATAAATCTTGTAAACCCGAACTCATTTTCCTTAAGTAATATACTGATTGTATTTTTTTTACGCCCACTGAACATTTAAGTATGAGAGAATAACCTAGACTAGTTTCTGTATTTGTAGTATTTTGGGGGATAATAGACGTAGTGGTCAGGACACAGAAGAATTGTGTTAGTAAAAGAAGCATTTGCCAGTCGGGAATTGATTATGGGTATGATAAGTAAAGAAATTAAGATTAGATGGTCAAAACATAGGGCATAGATGTAGCTCTGCAGATCAAAACATGGAAGACAGTCGTGGCAGAGAGAGGGTGTTCAAAGGCGGGTATTTAGTCATTTAATCAGAAAAGAGACTAAGAACACCGCTAATTATGGTTGAGGAAGGGAGGATGTTGCTTGCAGAATTCAGAAGATGAAATAAAAATTGAGTGAGAAGGTATTGTAAATTTGGTGGGGGTAAGGATAAGATAAGTGGGCCAGAGGAAGTAAGGAAGGTTTTTTTTCAGTCTGAAGGCAGATAGAAAGAAGCGAAGAAAGGCATAACATTGGCCAAACAAGAGTAATTCCATGCAATATACGTTTGCTACGGACCTTAATAAAGCAAACCTTCATTTGGTCATCTAGCAATGATGGATGTGATTTATATTGATCATGTCAGTACTCTGTTTACTTAAATATACCCTTCATGCTGTTCCTTACCACAAGGCCAGTCGTGGCCTAAGTTGAGGTAACTGGATCGGTTACTACTGTTTTTAACGTTTCATTATCAATCCATATGTTTAGTTACATTGCCCTCTTCATGCCCTTCATTCCTGATTGCTAATCTTCCTTGTATTTAGTCTCTTTGCACATATTGACCCTTGGCTTCTTTTGTGAGCCAATTCCTGTGATAACATTTTCTCATTACAAGGGTACTTTGAAATGTTGTCATTGTAAAAAAGTACTGCACATGTGTAAGCAGTTCTCAACGGTAGATAATTTTTAGAAGCAATGATCTCTATGTTGAGCTCAGTGACAGTATAGGAGTGTTCTGAAAAGCTTTGGTTATCTTGAGGCAATAAAAGGATGTAAAATTAATGATACACTGAAACCTTAATGATACACTGCTTAGTACTGACATAAATGGGGATGATATAGGGGGAAATATTGACTATGCACTAAATGACTGAATGTTTGTATTTGAAAATGATAAAGTTGTGGCATTGAACACTGACTGATGGTGAAATACATTAAATTCAATAACAAGACATCTATAAGGAATGGACAGGTTGAAGAAACAGACAGAATTATTATCCTGCAACTTGAAAATCCCTTATCTGTGGCTGTGTAATCTGTAATGTTGTTATTTTGTGTCCTGGTATTCATGAAAATAATCCATTGGAAAAAAGGATTTAACAAGAAAGAATTTCCAAATTTTCCCTCTGTCTACATCTCGGTGAACTTATTGGAACTGTAATAATATCATAATTTTTTAATAGCAGATGTCATCGATGGACTCATTTTATGTAGAAAGTCTTTTTAATTTTAATGCTCATAGTTTAATTATAGTTTTTCTAAATAGAGTCCATTTTATATACTGATTTATTTTTTTTTGCAATGCCCTTTCAATGCATTTCTCTTTTCTTCAGGAAGCAGTACTGCATGTGTCATAGTATTGAATAGAGAAAGCTGTTCGGTTCATACTGCAAACATTGGAGACAGTGGCTTTGTGATAGTACGAGGTGGCCGCGTTGTCCACCGCTCAGAAGAGCAGATCCATTACTTCAACACTCCTTTCCAACTGTCATTAGCACCACCTCAACACAGCGGTCTTGTTCTCAGTGACAGGCAAGGCATTTACTGTATCTGTGTTGAAACAAGTTGTGTATTTTGCTGGGTGTGGCTTATTATGTTCATTTATTTTTAATTCATCATTAGGGGCGTGATATTTGTTTTCATAATTAGCTTAATATTTTTGTGAATTATGGTGAATAGCTCAATTACGTAATATATTAATTGGTTTTACCCATGATTGCACGCGTCTGCGTTTGTGTCTAGGAGAATGGTCATTGTCTCATAGTGGCATTTTTCTGCAGGCCAGAGGCTGCTGACACCTCAGAATTCCAGGTTGAGGATGGAGATGTTATCTTAGTAGCGACAGATGGTGTTTTTGATAATGTCCCACCATCGCTGTTGCTTGTTGAACTAGCAAAAGTTCAAGGCGAGAAGGACCCATTTCGGCTTCAAGGCACAGCTAACACAATTGCCCTGATGGCTCGGTCGCTTGCCTTTGATGCCCATTTCCTCTCGCCATTTGCCAGAAGAGCTCGTGAGAATGGAATCGATGCCACAGGTTTGTTAATTACATTCAAAATTACACTGCCTTCTTTTTTATTGCACCCCCGATTGTTTATTTTTAGATCAGTAATTGGAAGTATCTCAGTCAGTTGAAGCAAGAGGCATCTAAGCAAGTGTTGCGTATTATTGGCAATGCCAGATATTGATTGTTGACAATTTCCTTAATTTCTTGAAAATATTGCACTCCTGCCAAATTTGTTGACCTCGAATTCAATTTAAAATTAGGAGTAAATTGAAGTTAGTACTTTTAAGATGTTCTCCTTAATTCATTGCACATACTGTTCAGGTTGAATATTTGTAAAGAAAGCCCTAACTTTTAGATGAAACTGGCGCTGTACCATTATTGAGTATTCAGTTTTCTATTACTGATGTAGACTGTAGTGATCCTGATAATAGTTGTACTAAGCTTCCTGGCATCTGAATTGGGACACTTCATTGAAATAGAAGTCATATCTTCCCAGGTAACTCATAAATGACCATTAATGTTGCACCTGAAAGTTTGGGACACTTAAATAACCTTATCAATTACTGGCCACAGTAATTACAACCCTGGATAATATGTAAAATGGTCAACAATGGCATCCAAAAACCAAATTTATATTCATATTGTACTGACCACATACGGTAATAGTGGTAAAAGACAATCCAAGATTAGTTTCCAATTCAGTTAATGCCAAAGTAAGTAATGCCTTGGTACACCATGTTCATTATTTTAATGGAATACACGGTGTGTTTAAAGTTAATTTTTTAAAGCTGTTTCTCTTAACATTTTACTTCCAAGTATTTTCTTAATGTTGATCATATTTAATACTTCTTTCTTTCCAGGTGGAAAGCCCGATGATATCACAGTTCTCCTAGCAACAGTGGCATTATGAAGAAACTGCAAATTAGGACAATTTAAGAAGAAACCATGGTACTCTAGTGACCGTTTAAATTGCTTAACGTATTTTTGAAGAATTGTATATAGGAATTCCATAAAATGTGTTATCGTGGTTTCTGTAGACTTGATAGCTCAAAAAGTGTTCAAAGACATAATTATGACAATCTACTGAGATGTCTAGGTAGTAAGAAGGGGAGAGTGTGGATTGATTGAGCTGTGACTGAGAATCACTTGGACATATGTGAGACTCATGGCTCTGTCTCATCGTCCCCTTGGAACTCGACTGTACCTGTCCAAGATATTGATCATGGCAGAGGCGTGCTGTGCTATAAATAACATACACCAATAATTCCAAGATGCAGTTGTTGAATCATTTAGCATTTGGAATGTTAACAATGCAATTTTTATCACAGGTATTGTGAAGTACTAGTGTTGATAGAATAAAAAAAAGGACTCGATAATCATGTTCATTGAAGCCTTGAAGGAAGCCTTCAAGTGGTTTATGTATTCCACCACATATAATTTTCAATATATATATCATGGTGCTCCCAGCTTTTATTGTTCATTTTGATTCCATTTTATCATTCATAAAGATTGTGCAATGGCATTTTAAATAAAAACCATTTCAACCTCATTTTGTTTCAAACACATAATTACATGAATTACATTATGTACTTGTACATTTCTATATCATTCATCTGAATCTCTCAAATTTAAATGCCAATAAAAAAGTTTTGTATCCTCATATAACTAGTATGGTCTGGATTCATTAAAAACTTTGAATAACCTTCAGTTATTCAATTACCAACAAACGAAGTGTAATGTGCTTTTTTAAAGCTAACATAAAGTATTTTTTCCCTACAGTTCTTTGGAGGGTTTTTTTTTAATAAATACAACTTCATTCCATTTAGCCGAATGCTATAGATTGATGATAACACAGCATTTTCACTCATTCCAACGTCAAAGCCAAGAATCTTGGGAAACATGACGTTCACTAGTGGCGATGTCCTAGCATTGAAACTTGCGTGTCTCATTGTTCTTCGGGGTGTTCGTTCCCTTCACGAGGCCGCTGTCCCCATTCAAAACCTCCTGGCCGATCCTCAGGGGGAAGGGGTGTGACGTCGACATCTTCAGGGTGTGGATCACATAATGCCTTCCTAATCATTAACAGGAAAACAAATGAGGATCAAGGAACAATAAATCCCAAAATCTTCTTATAAGCATTAATACCATGGGAACTAGGTTAGACAAGACAAAATTTACACAAGACATACCTATGAAGGGAACAATTTTAAGTTATACAAGGCATTTACAATAAGAAAAAAAATTTTTATTCAAACAAATCTTTGTTCGAAAATTTCATTTTTATGTAATACTATATAGCTAACTTTAAGTGTAACTAACAGGTGGCGTAAGTTTCATTGATTTGACTCCAGTATTGCATTGGCAGCAGCCATTAGCAGTTGAAACATTCAGTGCACCAAAGCTTGCTTTCAGATGAAAAGAGCATTTCATGAAGATTTTCTTTTACAATGGGGAACGAGGAAAATTCAATGGGGCCAGTGTGGCCTATAGGAAGGATTAGGAACACACTTCAACATTGACTGTCTCAAGATAATCATGATTTCACAGTGGGTTCCAAAGAATGCATTTCATGAGGAATGATCTCTAACATTTGCATGAGCCGTGACAGACTCTAGCTCCACTGTCCTTGGGTGTTGATTGTTTCCCCTCTTTTAATATTTCAAACCATCCTCTAGCTATGCTCTAGGGTAGAGGAGACCCTCCTTAGACCTCTTGTATCATTGCTCAGAACTTGGGTAATGGTTTGTTCAGACAAGAAGCAAAAGTTTTAATGCAGCATATTGCTCATCAATTGTTAACTCCACCGTTGCGCTAGGGGTGTCAACTAGTTTCAACTTTTAATGGCCGCCACTGATGCATTTCTCGAGTCAAATCCATGAACCTTGTACCACGTGTAAATTACACATTTAAGTTTGGAACATGGCATGTAATTAAACCTTTGCACAAAAATTGTGCAAATAAAAATTTTATGATAACTCTTTCCTGAAGACCTTCTTGTATTTACAATACTTATAGACTTTTAGAAAAATAATCCATTTCTTCTTTAACACTGAATTACTTCAAAATGTTTAGATTTCTCCCTCAAGAATTAATTACGTAAATAGGCACAAGAGGCAGAGGTGTTGCGAATATTTAAAAGGTTTAAGTTTAATGCTGATTTGATGATTATACACAATAGTAAAAGTTATTAGTTAAAAGTAACTCCATGGCACTTTCCTCAAAGTTGACCTGCAGAAGCATTTCATAAAAAATACATGAAAGTTCAACGAATGAAATGTTAATACAAAGATTGTACAAGAGTCATTTCATAAACATAACAGTTTCAGGTTAAACTTTTAGGAATTCCTTCATTATGAGGGTAAAAAAGAAACTTTACACCTCCACAATAAATACACTTCATTTCATAAGTCCTTAGGAGAAAACAAAAATTATTTCATTTTTCAACAATCTCCTTTCCGCTCAATACATTTCCCAACATTTCTCTAACTTTTTTATGCCTCCCAAAAAGTAGGATTTCTAAAGGTCCTCAAAATAGGTCTCTGTATGGGTGATGACCTCGTTCGATGTGAATCATTTTCTGTCAGGCCATTTTTTCAAGCTTGTAAATAAAAATGTCACTGGGAACCAAATTTGGCTAATATGGTGGATGTTGTAATCATTCAAACTACAACTTAATCATTTTTGTTTTTTTCATCAAAACTGTTGAAGTGTGTACCTGTGCATTTTCTTGATGGGAGAGAATTTCTCTCTTTGCTAAATGCGGACGTTTTTCTTTATTTCTTGGCTTAACTAGTACAACTGATGCAAAATATTCTCCAGATATTGTTTGTCCTTATTGGAAGTAATTGATGTACATAGATAGATGAATCCACGTACATGCCAAAAAACCATGGTTATCACATTACCAACACCATTTTCACCTTCTTTTTCACGCCCAATTTTTTGTGTAAAATTAAAAACACTACCTTGTGATATGCATATGGCCTCAGATATTTCACAAACTTTTATTTGCCAATCACTCAAAACCATATTGTGTATTTTGTCGATTATTTCCGAGGAAGCCACTTCCGCTGAATGTCAGAAATAATGTTAATCATTTGTTAGTGTACGGCCACATTTTAACTCATTAGCCCAATTGTAAGCAGTCGCAAACATATCTAATGTTCCATGAACTTGCATCTAACTCGGCTTTGATCGCTATCAGTGTTAATAAAATGAAAACTCCCATAGCCGTAATAATACTTACAACTTTTTGTCGAGTCCTTTTTTCCTTCAGTTCACTGAGGGGTACATTGTAGCCAAAATACACATACACCCGACACTTTCCCTGTTTTTTGCTAACTTTGCTTAATTTGAGTCATATTCTCCCAGTAGTGAGGCCCTTTTTGAAAGTGTGGCTGGTTGTTTTTCTGAGTGCTCATGAATGTGGCAGCTCTGTGTTTGACCCTGGCGCAGAATTTATTCCCGTCAACAGTCACGGAGAGTGTACATCTGATCATAAATCCAGGTATCCTTAACGGAGTCCCTTTAACCCTGTGAATGATCCCAATTGTGTTTGAGTGTTTAAGTCTGTAGTTGGTCACGGGCGAGGAAGTAACATTCCCGCAAACTACTGCAGAAGGGTGTTCTGGTTGAGAGGTTGTGGTTGGTCACTGACGTGGAATTTCTTTCCCCACGAACCGTCACAACTAAAAATTTCGTTTTCATTGTGGGACGAGTGGTGCTAACTTATTACGGCTGTAGGAGTTTTCATTTTGTTTTATTAACTTTACGAGGCCGTAGAACTCAAGTTCTTAGATTCTATCAATGTGGAGCTTTTTTAATAGAAGTGTTTAATCACAGCATGAAACTCATTTTATCCAATTTTCTGAATAAACAAAAGCTGGTTGCTTCCATTGATCATGAAAATGAAACAAGGGAAATATGAGTCTCAAATGTTGCCATCACATCTTTTGGAAAATCTCCTTTGTCAATCATTACCACTTCATTGTCATCCTCATTCATCAGCTGAATAGGATGCAGAATAATTATATCAATTTCTCTTCAGCCCAAATAGCCCACGAATTTTAGGCTTCAGCTTGCAGAAAAATAATTTAAATATGAATTTTTGCTCAGATGCTCTACTTAATGTCTTGGACATCATATTAAAAGTTACTGACATTCCTATGCTGGTGACCTTTTCTTTTGAGACCTGAAGTCCTAATGTCCCAAAAATGTGAATTGCAATACTTAATAAAATACCTTGACCACAATATTAGTCATATTTGACTTTAAAGTGTCTTAAATTGAAGAGAAATGTTTTCTGAACTAGACAAACCAATAAAATTAATGACTCTTTAATGGTTAGTCAAGGTACTTTGTGACACCTACCTTCCAAATTGAAATATTTCCGTAGGGCTGACATGATGTGTCTCATAATTCAAAAAGTAATGAAGAAAGATAAAAATAAGCCTAAGATAAATTTTAAATCTCTTTTAATTTTTTAATTTAAAGACTAGATAAATTTTTCCTTCACAAATATGTAATTTTCATCTTGTTGGATCATCCATTATGACATACAGCAATTACAATGTCAGAATTCAAGCTCAAGAGTGGGGCATGCCGAGCCACCATCAGAGAAACAACAATGCACAACTGTTTAATTGGATTTGACGGTATCATTGTTCTGTATTTATCTATTTAATATTATTTCATAGTGATATTAGTTAACATTAACACTATATAGAGAAGAAGCCTCAGCAGTAGAACATACCAAATCCTTTGCAATCTGAATTCTTGTGCAAGAGGTGTCTCATTCTGTACAGCTATAGATGCATTCAGTTTCATTTAGTACTCATCCGTTTTTTCATAAAATTATTTGGCGAATGAGAGAAATGATAAAATTTGACAACTTGTGTGGGTCACTTATTTTTCTTTTATGATTTTGCATGAACATCTAAATGCATTGTGAATGATCATGATTTTGCAATCCTTAAAATGAATAGGATACAAAGAGTTTTGATATGATGTCATATTCTTCATGCTTAATATAATGTACAATGACTTCACAAAAGCAACACTTTTTATCGTTTTTTTTCTAGTTTAACAACACACTTATCTTCAATTTTAGGTCAAGTATGGCTAATATTTAAGGCAAGGCATGTTCTTCAATGTCAGTATTCACATTGTCAGGATAATGGGACTTCAGGTACCAATAAAATGGAGACTCGCACACAAGAATGCCTTGGACTTTTGATGTGCTGTTCAGAACATCAAGTAGAGCATCTGAGAAAAAACAGATTTATCTTTGTCTTCTGCATGCTTGGGCCAAAAATGAGCTAAACTTCATGGACTACTATAATTGTTATAGAAGCTCAAATTTCCTCCACCGTGGAATAAATCCAGCCAACACCACTCAGCCCAGAAATATTTAGGGCTCATTTGCAGGGAAGAATATTTTTGGAATTTGCATTTTCAATGCACTCGGTTCAGGACAATTGTCAAAAAAAGTCTGCTGCAAGTGCAAGGCACGGGAGCCACTTCAATGCTACTTTCACAAATGGGGTACAGCTGTTTCAAACATGCTATGTCCCTTACTAAAAAAGAAAGAAAGACTCGTACTCGTCAAAACAATCCATCAACGCACCTGCGAGCCCCCACCCTTCTCAAATCCTTCCAACCCTCCCCGCCCCCACTCTGTCCTGAGGGTATATATGCTTGCTCTGTCTGTTTTGCAAATTTGTACCTGATGATGCCGCAAGTCGGTGAAACGCGTTGTACCGTATAATAAAATCTGTGGAAAAGTACGAGTCTTTCTTTCTTTTTTAGTAATGGATATTAATTACTTCCACGAAGTGAAGCCTGAAACAATAGAATATATGCTATGTCCCCTTGACTATCACTTTGAGAGAATAATACTTTTGTATAAATCTACATCTTGAGCAATCAGCTACTGCCCCTTTCAGGAAATCCACCTTATCACCCATTTCAGTCTCTAAAGAATTGCTTGACTTAATTAATTAATAATTTATCATTAATAATTGACTATGTTAATAACACAAATATTATTGCATTTCACTCGGTTAAAATAGCAAAGAGCATAGCTGTTTCAGTACTTATTTACTTTTTTAAGAAAAAGAAACTTGTATCCCAGGAAAATCATAGAATTTTGCTAGCAGACTCTAGGATTTGAAATACTAAAAAGAATCAGCCACCTCTACTATTCGACCAGAGGACATTAAGCCCACATGCAAGCCCAGAATTATTAAAATTTGAAAAAAATACATCACACCATGAGTTAAACTTGATTAAATTATGCTAATATGCAATAAAACCCTCCCTTGAAAATCAGTTCACCAATTGCACCAACCTACTCCAAAATCACTCCTTCATTATATTTAGGATTCCACTAAGGTCTACCCAGCTCCCAAAGTAAGAATCATGTAAGTTTCTCATGTATGGTGGTCACGCAAATAAAATAGGAGAAGTTTCCTCCCTTATTCAAATTTCCCCAACTCATATGCCATTCTGTGCCTTGACACACTTTGATTTTCAATTGAAAGTACAAAAATATTCACTTACAGGAAACGTGGTGTTTCAAGCAATCTGAAACCTCCTCTCTGATTAGGGAAGACATCTTCAATGAAATAGTACATGTGGCCCACCACCACACCCATGGCATCCACACCAATGGCATTTCCCAGCAAAATGGAGAAACCTAGCAGAGCCCAAGGCAAATAAGGAGCCTGAAGAGAGAATACAATCATCAAAATCTGTTATCTAGTAAATCACCAAAAAATGATTTAACAGTGCGATTAATGCAACTTGTAGATATCTTGAAACCTCATTTCTTTCGTATTCAACCACTTTAGATTCCATTCTACACTATGTAAAATATGACAATCATGGGAAGAGAATTTGTATGGTGCATCGGAGGCAATTTTCTCATGTGTTTCAGAAGTGTATTTCAATTAAAGTAATAACACATTACATTATGGCACACCAATTAATGGTGCACTTTATTTCTCAATGTCAAAAGGAACCCAAGTACGCTTTCTCTTATGTTTTATGAAACAAACTGCACATGAAAACAGACTCAATCAACAGAGAAAAGTACATATTGAGCATCTTTTACAACTCATTCCTTGACTCTTGACAAGAAGCATAAGAACAACCAAGGCATATAAAGCATGACAATTAATATTCTAGCAGCATCCAAATCCAGTTGTTTTCCTGCGGAAGAACTTGATAAGTATACAAAAACAATATAAATATAGAGTGAGCAGTTTAGACCAACCTAGGAATTTTATTTCCTTGGAAGGCTCAGTTCCATTGCAATTGATGGTCAAAAGATATTTTCAAGAGACATCACCTGTAGCTATAATTGCACTCTTTACAATAAAAACTATGATGAGCTCTATTGTAGTCAAACTGGCTCTAACACGGAAGATCCTTGCCTCACAGACTACCAGGATATAATGATTTAATCATGGTTGAAACACAATCAATCCTGCCCAAGATGAAAATATTTTGAAGCAATTTTTTACTGTCTGTGACAAAAGGATTGAAAACACTGCACATTTTGCTGCAGCACTGCGGCATTTGTATTAAAAATTAGACGCATTTGGCTCTAGAAAAATGAAACAATAATTTCAGATAATTTTTTCAATCAGGATAATATCTCATTTAAAAGAGAAAAATTCTTCCTATGGTTCTGACAAGTGGCATGCACTGCTGGTGCAAGGATAGAGAACGTTTATAAAGTAAGGGTGAATTTGGTGCGCCAAAAAGGAAAGTGAAAGCACTGCCAAAAAGTAAGAAGTGAAAATCCATGAAAAAATAAAAGTGGCTTTTGATATCCAATAAAATATAAAGACTCAAAAATTATTAATTGAGCCAGGTAAGACTCAAGAGAGATAGAGGGAATATATAAAGGAACTGAATCGTGAAGACTTGTGGAAAATATGAAAGAAAAAATAACTATGCTGTTCTTCTACCTCGGAGACTTCTTAATGAAAAGAGACTTTAAGCTGAAACAGACCCTAGGCGTTGAAAGAAAATTGAAGATTTTATGAGAGTGATGCGCAAGCTAGAGTGATGCCTAGAATGAAATAAGTAGCGAGCATTGTACAAAACCTAATGAGAGGAAATGATCAATTTAAGGTAGTATGAATAAGGTGATTAATTAAAGGTAAGGAAAAAATAAGAACCTCCAGAGACTACTTGGAACCATGAAGAAAAACCATCTGAATTTTCCAATTTTTGCAAAACAAACCTTGCAAAAATCTATTGTGACGACATACCAAAAGACAGAGTAGACTAAACACATTTGACCCTCAAAGGTCATTTTAAAGATAAGCAAACGCTTCCGGGTACCAGAAGTTTCTACAACTTTAAATCATTAGATACTTCAGGTACTGTGGAGGCTGAGATTATTAGTGTCGCCGGCAAACCCTCTCCCATAAACAACTAGAAAAAACAAGCATCATATTTAAAAACTGATGATTTGTACCCAGCATGTTGCATAGGTTATAAGCATGACAAACTGTGGCAGTTTGGAATCATGTCTGATGTAGATATGGGAGTAATTAATGTCAAGTTTCTACATCTTCATCGACCATCTTTTACTGGCCAAGGATAGAAGATAGCTGTCCAATACCCATTTCTCACTCATTTTTGACCCCCACACATCACATCTGGAACAACATACTACTTCATAACCAAATACATAATATTAATGAAGGAAAAAATGGTCCAAATCAAAGCTGTCTAAAAACTAAAATTTGTGGACCCCAGAGTTAAAAAAGTTTTATTCCATTTGTAAATAAATACTTTCTAGGAATGGTAAGTTAATAAAATCCATGCATATTCCATAGATATTTTCTAAATTTAATATATTTATCAATATCAAATTTAGTCCACATGAAAAATTTGATACAATCTATAAAAACAAAATTAATAATATTTAAAATGTTAATCTCCACCAAAGAGTATCAGTGCCATATTTTTATCAGAACTGCATATTTTAGAATATTCCAAAAATAGTTAACAGGCAGCCAATTTGTTAAATGGCACAATGATAATTTAATTCAATAACCTTTGAAGGAATGCAAAAGCCATTTTTATTCTTGTTATGGGATGATGAAATGTTTGGGATCAATAGAAAAAATGAGATGTTAGAATTATCTCCTTCTCTTTCAATGATAATTTAATGACTTTTGACCGTGTTTTTCTCCAAAAAATATTAACGAGGCATAAAAAAATTCTTTTACCTGAAGCATCATCTGACATGAAACTCAGATTACAAAGTTTTAAGGGCCCATACATATTTTTTTACGCATTATTCTCCCTAAAATATGCAGCCTTGCATTCAAACATGACAAGATGGCTTTCTTCTGGGTAAAATATTCTGGAGGTAAACTAGTCCCCCAATCGGATCCATGGGTGAGGACTACTGGAAGTGGAACATCAGTCAAGGCCGATAAATGCAGAATAGGGATATGGAATGTAAGGTCATTAAGGGTGTGCAGGAAATTTGAAAATGCAAATAAAGAGATGGATGGACATCCATGGATTGAGCAAAATTAAGAGGGCGGGGGCAAACGACTTCTAGAGCGATGGCTACAGAGCGATTTACTTGGGAGATGACCAGAAAATTGCAGTAGTAGGCACCATACTCATGAAGAAATGGGCAAGGAAAATAATATCATGCTGGCAATATAATGAAAGGATATTGATGATAAAGTTAGAGGCAGAACCTACGCATACAGTGACAGTGCAGGTGTGTATGCCAACGTCCAGCCATTCAGATGAGGCAATAGAGGAGGTATATGAACAACTGGAAGAGGTTCTAGGCACAGTAAACGGGAAGGAATTCCTCATAGTATTGGGAGATTGGAATGCTGTGTTCGGCGAGGGGCAAGAGGGAAGTACCGTGGGATCCTTAGAATTGGGAAAACGAAACGCCACGGGAGAGAGACTGATAGAATTCTGCAACGAGAAAAACATGGTAGTGGCAAATACCATCTTCAATCAACATCCGAGAAGAAGATACACATGGAAGATGCATGGAGACAAAGCACAATAGCAAATTGTCTACATACTTGTCAGGAAGACATACAAGAACCAAATTAAGAAGTGTAAGAGCTACCCCGGCACAGATATAAATAGCGATCACAACCTGGTGATCAGACTGCGATACAAGAAGATGAAGAAAGAGAGACAACAACCCAGATGGAACACAAAGATACTGGAAGAAAAGAAAGCAAGGGAAAGGTTCACCACGGCCATCAAAAAGGAAGTAGAAGGAAATAATGACAATACCAGCACTTGAGGGTCAATGGAAAGAAATGTAGACTATAATTACCCAAGGTGCAATTGAGCTCCTTGTAGGTAAGGCAGAAATATCTAAGAAGCCATGGATAACAGCTCAAATAAGAGGTCTCATAGATGAAAGAAGAAAATGCAAGAATCAAATAAATGAGAGTGAAGAAGACTTCCATAAACAGTTGCAGAACCAGGTCATACGAGAGTGCAATTAGGCAAAGGAAGAAGGGATAGAAAGCTGGTGCGAGGAAATTAATGACAACATGAAAAAGGAAAATAAAAAGATGGCTTATAAACTAGTGAAGAGGCAATTCGGAGAAAGAAAAACAAAATAGCAAAACATCCGAGCCGCTAATGGAAAAATACTAATGGATGATGATGACATTGGGAATAGATGGAAAGAAGACATTGAAGTACTTTATCAAGCTCCCAAACCACTAGAAGATGGTTTAATTAAAGATGAAAGCATGATAGGTAAAGATGATTTGAATCTGCAGATATTACGAAGCAAATTCAGGAGAGCCGTGGCAGACCTGAGAAACAACAAGGCACCAGGAGTTGACAAAATAAATGGAGAAATTGTCAAGGCACTTGGGGTCGAGATACTAGAAGCACTTGGATTGGACTACAACGACAGAAGAATTATCTATGACTTCTACAAGAATCAGGTACAACTATGCAAAGGACAAATGGAAGAAAAATAGAAGCCAAAATAAAAAAGTAATACAAGGATGCAACCTCTCGACAGCAATATTCAACGTATACCTGGAAGAGGAAATAAAAGAAGCACAAGAATTGGGTGCCAAGGTAAATTGAGAAGAAATCAACATGCTCCAGTTTGCAGGTGACATCGCAGTAGTGACGGAAATGCGAGAGGATCTGCAAGCAACTCTAAGTGCTACGGAACAAGCACTACAGGAATATAATATGAACCTTCAAAAAAAGAAAACTAAAATCCTTGTGTGCGGAAGAGAGAAGCTGAATGCAAATATCACGATTCGAGGGGTGAAACTAGAGCAAGTGGAATCCTTCATCTACCTGGGCAGCAGCATAACATGGGATGGAAGAAGTTCAACCAATATCAAGTGAAGAATAGCTCAAGCTAAGAACGCATTCACGAAGAAGAGGCAATTACTAGGTTCAAAGAACCTAAGACTCGAAACAAGGAAGCGATTTGTCAAGAATTTAATGTCGAGCATGGTGCTCTATGGTTCCGAGACTTGGAACATTAGACAAGTGGACCAGCAATGAATAGAAACCTTTGAAACATGGTGCTGGAGGAGAATTGTGAAGATTAAATGGACAGACAAAGTAAAGAACGAGGAAGTACACAGAAGAGCATAAGAGGATAGGACCATAAGGAGAACTCTACAGCAAAGAAGTAATAGATGGATTGGACACACATCGAGGCACAATGAATTGATTAGGAATATAATAGAAGGAAAGATTCTATGAGGAAGAACCAGAGACATGTACATTGGACAAATTAAGAAGGACATAAAACAGAGAGGATATCAAGGATTGACGGAATTGGCATTAAATAGAGTAGAATGGAGGGCTGCAGTAAACAAATCCTAGGATTGAAATACTGATGATGACATTTTTTTATGGAATCCTCATATGAATGATGTAGCTGTATAGTGTTGGATATTTGTTGATTGGTTAGCAAGATATATATATTAGTTAGATACAAAGGGCAGCTTTCTCATCATGCCAAGGAAATGGAAGACTGAGAATCCACTTAAATTTAACCCTGAAAAATAAAAATTATAAAAACAAGATCAATAAAATGTGGCAAGGTTACTTAAATCGGTGGGGTTGAAACTAAAGTTTTGCCTATATCTAAGGCACTAAAATTTGTTTGTCGTTGAAATGATATGGAATGACACCACATTAGTCATGTGAATACGAATTTCCATATAATATTTACCCTTACAACAGCCACATTATTATACACTAAATAATTCCCTTACACTTCCTTTATAATACATACCTGGAAATTGAGCAGACCAAAGAAGTTCATACGAACAAAGGGATTTCTCCTTGACCATACATAAACCAGCATAATGGTAAAAGCTTGACCCAGGAAGAGTAAATTCACAAAAAATGCAATGGCCTGGAGCAGGTTAAAGAAATTACACCTTAAATGTTGCATATAACCTGAGTTTACTAAATGCAAGCTAAGAAGTTCCAAAATTGTAGAACGCTTTATCCAGTACAAATTAAATGTACAAAAATAACAATTTCATTTACGTAATGTACTGTCTTTAAAGGATACAATCATGCATGTTCCTCCGAAGAGAAACATCATAACGAAGTCAGCCGTTTTGGACCTGAATGATCCCTCCTCCAGCATACGGCAATAACGGTAGGTGAATATAATGTTAAAGAAGAAATTAAAACCAACCGTTCCAAAAAATAAGAACGCCGTGATAAGCCGCCAGAACTGAAACGGGGAAACTACGATGAAGTTATATGGTCACTAAAAACAATAGCGGTAATCTTTTATTCACATTAATTCGTAGCATACCTGATACTGTTTCACTATCAATATAGGATTAAAGTATAACTGGAACGGAGAAACAAAATCTAATTGCTGAAATAAAATAATAGAGTTCAGATGATAAAATAGTAAGGAAGAGCAAATTTCAGTAAAATAAGAAAAAACGCTTTAATTACCACGGCCAATGTTGTAATAACACAGGCAGTTGTGTAAGCCCTTGTGACGACTGGCATTTGCATATATTCTTGACGAATTGTTTGATAAGCCATGTTTGCGTTATTTGCACTATTATGCCAACACAGCACGAAAAGTTAACAAATCAAATCTGAATCAAAACATTGCCTTCTACTTTCGGCCAACTCATAGACCACCGGCACACATAGAAACAAAAGAATTTTCTCTGTACATGTCACCACACACAACACATCTTCGTCAATGGTTAATACAAATGCACCGATTGAGCGGCACACGCAACTCGGCCAATATCACCAGGGTATATTCTCTACCATCAACGTAAAGTTATCATGAGCTACCACATCATTCACGTCAGATTAAAAACGCTGCGCAAAATGCACTCCAAATCGTAAGAGGCTGCCAACAATATCACTTTTTTCAAGATACAGAAATCGAATTTATGGCATTATTGTGCGGTACAATATTTACAACATATAGTGTGTGAAACTTTCGGTATTGGGATTCAGAAAAAGGCGAAAGATCCTTCTGCCAAGGGAAGTAATAATGTTGGAAAAAAATTAGTTGGTTGGATAAACTGATTACATTCTAAGAAAAGTTATCGGTTGCACAGGACGTGCAGTCTGCGTGCATAATCCTAGAAACTATCGTAAATATTGAATTTTTTTGTTCATAATCAACCAAGAATTGTACAGCTTTTTGAACCGAAAACGGCAAAAACAAATATGTTGATGGTGGCGTGTCTGACGGCGATTCATGGAATTATGATTGTGACCGTACACTTTTTTAACCAAACCAAATTACTCATAGTCATCTAATGCACTTTTCGCAGTAAGACGGTGAAATTCAAATGATGTCAATAAACTTTTCGCATACCATTATTTGGTATAATGAGTGGCATAGCATTCAATTCAAAGAACCCGCTTAAGTATGATTCAAAGGGGATGGGAGGTCCAATTCATATCGGAGGCGAGGAGGGTGGTTTAAAATTCAATCGCTTTGTATTTCTCTCAATACATTGCCGAAAAATATGCATGTAATGCTCATTAATATTTCATAGTCGATTACTGAATATTTACTTAAAAGGTTAAGTTCCTTTTCGTCAGCATTGTGTGTTACCCTTCAGGACGTCGAAAGCCTAAACCTGACCAGTAGATTACGTTGTCGACAAATTTTGTATTACCTCTGTAGTGTCCAATCACTAGCAAACCCTTGACTTTTATTACCTGTGAAATAGGTTTGCCCTTAATTATATTTGTATACAGACGTTACTCAGTAGTGCTTCAAAAATGGTAAAAATTAATGTCGGTGATTTTTCATAAGAAAGTCAACTTGAATCTTTACATTACTCCGTACAAATTACGCATAACATTCTGAAAAATGACTCATATGGTGAATATTCGTGTAGTAGGTGTCATTTTTTGCTGATTTGTCTGTGGTATCCATAAATACTTATCCGTTCCAGAGACCCCGGATATTCCTCATCTGCAGAGTCCCTTCATCTACATTAATCCACTGATTCATTGGTCAACCCCTTACCCTCAAACTATTCATTCTACTCTCTTATATCTCTTAGGTGATCCAATTCTCATCCACTATCTCAACATGACCAGACCTACATAACCTAATTTCATGTTTCTTCTTGACCATTAGTAGAGGTCCTAAAAAGCACTGTCATATGGATGGTACTGTAGGTGCTACTATAACAAAGTTTATTCATCATAGAATCCCAACAATTTGTCACAATCGCTGCTGAAATCATATGAGCAGTTATTTTCTCTGGAGTTTTCACTTTTCTCATTCACAATTTCATCTTCACTTTCAAATTTTTTGAATGGCTTTATGATAGTCTCACTGGTAATGTTCTGCCAGGTCTTTTTCATCCATTCATAGACACTAAAAATCAACGGTCGTTTCATTCTTTCCATCTGTGTGAAGTCATGAGTTGGTGCCTCAATCTTCTTTATCCACTTGCATAGATCCCTTGAGCAGTTTATTGACTGAAACATCCAGATACTCCAATTGAGATATTAATCAATCGGGAATCACAGCAAGATGCATCTGCCACTCAGTGGCAAGACTTTTTACTAACTCAGTGTTTTGGTCCTTCAATTGATCACACATAATGACAATGATCATTTTTTCAGATGACCACACTTTCATATCCTCTCTAAACAGGGTGCAGTAACATATCTTCTTTTTTTATAAAGCAAAACCCCTTTAAAAAAGGAAGTTATGTTTCCGCACCCTTTACATCCATCCTCTGGGATGGACATGAATACAAGGTCTATCCCAAAAGTAGTGGGACTTAAGTTGATTAAAAAAAAATATTATTGCCAGAATTGATACATTCACTCTAAAGTCTTAGAAGCAGCAACCTTGGGCGTCCACACCTTGTATGCCTTCTGGAAGGTGGTGCTGGGAATGCTGCTGAGCTCCCTCATTACGGCCTGTTGTAACGCTTCTACCAAGCTGTGGTGATATCCTTTCAGCACAGATTTGATGTGGGGGAAGAGGAAAAAGTATGGTGGGGCAACGTCAGGGCTGTAGGGTGAATTTGGATCGTTAATCATATGGTTGAGAAGCTATTGGCAGATCTGTGGGTGACTTTCCTTTGGTTTGTCTGAGAGAACTTGCGGCACTAACCTTGCACACTTTTCTCATGCTCATGTTTTTGGTCACAGGTCAATACGCATCATTTTTATGGATGACAAGTTCATCAGAAGCCATGCAAACACATAATCTGCCATCCCTGTCCAACAAAGCCTTCGCTCTTGCAAGATTTTTGTCACTTTTGGAGGTAGAAGGGTATCCTGAACGTTCGGCGTCCTCAACATCTTGTCTACCATCACAAAACAACTTGTACCACTCAAAAACTCCCTATCTACCAATGGCACTATTACCATAAGCTGCCTTGATCATGTCATGAGTCTCTTTCCCAGGGTTTTACCCAGTTTCTCGCAAAATTTGATGGCGCACAGCTGTTCCAATAGCCAGTTCATGACGGAGCGTAACGAGGTCATGATATTGAGGTTTTGCAAACGAATGATCCACACTTCTCAAAGGCTTGAAACCAACTTTCACCAGCATCCAGCCTTTCCTGAGACTCCCCTTCCTCAAATCCAGCTAGCGAAACTGCAGCCTGCCTATCTGGAAAAAATATATCATACTACTTTTGGGAATGACTTTGTATAAATGCCAAGTGGAATTGTACATTTAGGTAGTATTTTCCATTGAAAGATCAGCAAAGGAGTGAGTTTTGAACCATCCAACATGCATGAACAAAATTATATTGCAACTCCTTTACCAATAGTCTTTATCATAACCAGCCTAATATCTTCAATTTCCACGGTTCTATTTGATGGCATGCCAAACATTAAGAGTGACTGGCATTGCCTCTTCCGTGTCCCCTATTGTCTTACTTCAAAACACATCCTTTTTCACACATTTATGTTGCTTGAGTGGAATTCTAAAAACTTTATTTTGTATTCAAGTGGCAGTTGTTACGCTATTATTATACTATGTTCCTTCAAAATTGGCAATAGACATACCTGTCGCTAATTTTCTCCGTTCACCTAAAATCATTTTTGCTGAAACAGTGATACCATTCTTCCTATGATTTATCATCCAGTTCTTAGCATGTTCCTCAAGCTTTGGCCATTTAAGGGCATGTTAATGATTTTAAATTTACTCCAGTTTTCTTAAATCAATCTTCTGCTTACTCCATTCTCGTCCTTGTATCATCTTCTCAGTCGGTGGGCCAAATTGTCTTTCAGCTGCCCTGTTTCCATATCCTCAAGTATAACTCATGACTTCTAACTATTAATACCACTGATAAATAGTGAAAGCTTGGGAAAATCCATTTATTCTTCAGTAAGAAATTCAAATCTCAAAAAGAGACCAAAGCTATACTAATCATAGTTTTTCAATATTCATAAATAAAATCATATTACTATGAGCAGATGTTTTCATTTAATGCAACTGATTAATAGATTGATTGACGTTTGTTGGTTCCAAACAGACTTTTGAGACATGTATGAAACATGCAACATTGCTTGCAAATATTCCAGACAGGCAAAAATACAATTGGAGTTTGAATACAAATGATAGTCAAACATAAAAAAAAGAGTAATCAGGAGCAGTAACAGTAGGCATAATAAAATTATTTATCAAGAGAGAGAGATATGAATTGATATTTGTACAGGAACTGATCAAGTTTAGATATAAATGCGAACAAATTTTCTATTTCCCCCTAGTTTTCTAGGTAATGCTTTCATGAATTTGATATCTCCCGAACAAGGGTTCTTGGCAAACAGTGGACCTGTGAGTAGTCATCCTCTATTCATTACACCCTCTTGTGCTGTGCCTATTTACATCAGCATTGGTTATCAAATTGAACATAGCTTTGTTTTGCTGGACGTACTATAATAATAGCATGGAAAATATACCTAGAGGGAATGGTTAAAATTTAAAAAACTACGGTTTACAAATACACGCCTTTGGAACTTCACCTGGGATTCTCACTGCCCATTTTTTGCAGCCTTGAGAGGAAGGCTGGAATGATATGAGTGCCCCCCAATTGCAATTCCATATTTCATTTGATTATGAATGAATGCATGACAAACTGAGGGAGCCATACCATCATCAACCAGGGTCACAACATTCCCAAGGAGGTAAGTAACAACCTATAGCAACTTGAGCTTATTTTTCATGAGTTTCCTAGGATAGTCTCTCATGGATATGCATCCCCATGAATTCTGTAAAAGTATAAGACTTAAGAGGACTCATTAATACTGAGAAGTGGAGAGGATATAATTTTTTTTAAGGGGAAAGTTGGATTAATGTAGAGGAATAAGACAAACTTTGTTAATTCACAAAAAATATTTATAAAGTACTCCTGGTTTTATCACATAGTTATATCTGGTGGTATCTTCACCTATGTGATGAAACCAGTAGTAATGTATTAATAACATTTTTGCGAATTAACTAAGTTTGTCTTATTCCTCAAGATGAATGTTCGCAAGGTTGAGCCCGATACCATTGAAATGGATAAATGTAGTTTTCTCCTTGTTCATGAACGCCAAAATTTTCACACAATTTATTCGTTAAGTCAGTGTTACTTTGAACTACTGCATGGTTTAGGTTCTTAGAGGAGATTTGTTGAGTTTTAACATCTGCATGTTTATACAATGACCCATTAATAAAATAAATTGGGGGTTGTTTATATAGGGAAAATTAAGGGAGCCAGAATAGATGCTTGAGGGACACCTCTCTCAATCATTAAGGGATTAGAGATTGCAAGTGATTTTGATTCAGCTCCGTATAATTAATTTAACTGTTTGTGATCTTTCTGCCACAAAAGATGTTATCCATTGGTGGTCTATTGCAGAGATTTCATTTTCCTCAAGTAGTACTGCATGATCTACTGAATCAAAAGCCTTTTTAAAGTCATGAAATTATATATTGCAATTTCAGTTGATTTGTTTTTCATGAATCCAAATTGAGAATCAGAAAGAATATTGAGTTCACTTAAGAAGTATAGCAATCTAATGTAAATCACTTGTTTCAGAATTGTGGAGCCACCAGATAACATGGAAATAGGTCTATAATTATTCATGTTTTGTGGATCACCTTGTTGAGTACTATTATATGATAATAATTTTTACAACAATGTAGTGTTTTTGCCTATTAAATGAATGTAGAACTCTGCCCTAGTGATGTCACTGCCAGGTCAGTGGTGACATCAATATAATACCAGTTTGACGGACGAAGGCATCAACTGAACCTAACCTGTATTGGCATCATTATTAGGTCAGCATTGACCTTACTACAGAAATAGTAGTCTTTGTAGCATAGCATAGGAAGAAGAACACTGTTATTAAGATAATTTTTGCTGCCTAACACAAATACTGTTTTTTGATCAACATTTCTGCTGGCACTCACATGCCTATTTAATAGTTTCACTAACCACAATACCTTTCACAAACATTGTCAAGGTATTTAAAACCATTCATTTGTTCAGTTCTTTCATTGCTTACCCCAACTGTGCTCTCATTCTTCCCATTCTCCTTACCAGTAAAACTACCTTCTAAATCTCTAATGCTGCCATTATTCAAGCTTGATACCAGCAATTACTACGCTAGAGTGCCAAATAGAGCATTTAGGTGGTCTACCTGTTCTTAATACTCCAAGAGATGCAACATTCTCAGGTTTATTATATTTCTTGGGAAACTTTTCATTTCTTCAAGAATTGAGGTATTAACTAGGAAGATGATTTCAATTCTTACTCCCTGAATCAGCCCCCGAGTGCCACGGACACTAATGAGTAAAGGTAAATCAAAACCTAATATTTTAAATAACCTAAACATTCAATGCAATATTGCCTGCATGCCCCTCACAGCACTGAGGTCCCAAAAACAATCAACCCTTAAGTAGCATTCAACTATTTCTATCCAAAATCTGACATATGTCCATCAGACTAATTTTGCTTAGGGGATGATACACTCTCTTCAACAAAAATCCATAAAAAAGTGGGGGCCAATCATTAAAACCAGACCTGCAAAATTGTTTTCAAACTTAGGGGGTGGATGGCAAAAATTTCCTAGACATGCAGCACATGACATCAACAGTAAAGTTTTAGAAAATAAATGCAATTTCATTTTCTAAGCTGACAATATAGCCGCCCATGTATCCAGACATTGTATGCTTTTATCAACTCCAACATTATCCTTTTCCAGTATATACATGAAATTAAATATTCATTGAACAAAAAATTCACCTATCTCTTACCTGCTTATAAAACTTAACCGAAATTGGACGTTTTGATGGTAGTTCAGCTTGGTGGCCTTTGGCTGATGAGGCTATTGGAAGGTCCAATTTTTATTTTCTTTGGGTACCATTAGCATTACCATGTAATCCTATCATATTGCCTGCTTACTTTCCAAGGCAACTCTGTCTTGCATAACCTAAAATTTTCAGTTCATGGGAATATTTTCAAGGTATCTTCTCCAAGGTATACCATCTTCATTAACTTGACCTAGGCTGAAAAATTCCATCAAGAGTTTAGCTGGAATGATTAAAAAGGACTTGACAAAAGCTACTATGGATTCTTTCAATCCATGGACATTTAAAATAAATCATTAATAAAATAATTCATTCATGATTCTAATAAGAATTATTTACCTGCTTCGTTATCAGGAATGTCAACTGAAGTTAACTGACTCGTTTATGACAGTTTAATAATTTGTTTTGCCTCATGAAGCATAAGAACAAAGCTTCAGGTACTTATCAGTTTTAGGTATAACCTTATGGAAACAGCCAGAGTCCTTGGAAGTAAAGAGGCATACATTTTCATATCACCTCTTCCTTCGTACACCACCTAATATCAAACATTCCCAACTGAAAATGCCTCTTGTTCTGCTTCCAATATAAAGCTCAACATGCTAAAACACTAGGAAAAGGCAGAGAATGAAATTGAGAAGGTAAGAGAAGCCATACAAATACACAGAGATAAGCATACCGAGATTTATGGGCAGCATAGCTATAATTTAAGAGACAAAAGAATACCTAACAAAGATACCACAGAGCCTGTACAGAGAAAAGGGATGAACAAGAACTACCTCCAGATAAACAAGAACAAAAGCCGAAGTAATGCTCTGAAGTCAAAGTAAAGAAGATAATCTTCAATGAAAAGAAGGGAAAGACTCACTGAAACAAGTGGATTAATTTTAGTATTTTGGCACTGAGATCACTAGCAAAGGAAGAGAACAGTGGGATATAGTAAACAATATGGTTAGCATAGAAGACTTTCTAGCAGAAGCAACAACTACCAATGGCTAATGGTACTAGTCTAGACATTTATTTATAAGTTATAAATGAAGTGTACTTTTCTTTGCCTGTAACACTTGGTTAGACTTAACTACTGACATAGACAGTGACGAAAAGAAAACTAGAAATATTGAAAACATGGTGATACAAGAGAATATTGAAAATAAAAAGGATACACGGTGGGAAAAATGAAGACTTCAAAGAGTGGGTGAAGAGAGAAGCTTAGGGAGGACTATTAACCGAAGTGAGGGACAACTGCATGATTGGATATATAATGAGGCACAATACTAATTGAAGAGCATAGCTGAAGGAAATATGGAGAAGAAGATTTGCAGATAAAGATCAGGATGAATTATGGGAAGCATGTGATGGAAGATATCAGTGTAAGGGATAAGAGAATGATAAGACTGTCAGGGAATAACTGATAACCTGCAATTATGGACTTACATAGAAAAGTAATTAAAATAAGAAATAAAATAAGTAATCTTTTCTTGGTTTAATTGTGAATTCTTAAGTATAGGGTAATTTTAAGGCATTTAATAAGAAATTGTCAAATGAACCTTCAGTGTTAGGACGTTTGAGATGAACATTTTATAATACATAATCCATAATGAATGATCCCATTGGGCAGCAGTTGCATTTAGGTATGTCAAAAAATTTCACGTTTCACGACACATTTATTTCATATATTAACACTCCAATAAATAACTTGAGGCATAAAGATGGTGCTGGGAAAATATTTCGATTGGTATAAGATTAGCTACTATGATGAAATAATTAACAGATTGAAGCCATTAAAATCAGGTGTTAACCTTCTAGCATAAATAAAAGCCACATAGAACAAAGTAAAATTCTAATTATTCCACATTTTCCAACATGATCTGTACAATACATCCCAAGGATACTGACCAGACAATTCATTATTATATATATCCAAACAAAAAAAATGTACTGTATTTTACTGCTTGAAAACTAATGTAACCATAGCTGCTAATACAAAATTACACAATTTTATTAAGTTTTAATATATGCTCAGTACACACTAATAAATAAATGAAACTTAAATTCCAAAATAAAGGCAATCATATTTCACATATTCAACAACTAGCAGTTTCAAAAAATTCAGTTTATTTAAGGTTCAACAACTAGAATACGGAACCAAAGAAATGATTGTGGAAGCAGTACGAAAGCCTATATGCCCATTTATGTGCTGTGCTGAGCTAGTTTCCCATATTTATCAGACATGAGAATACAATTATTTTAATAAAGACAAATGATCAAACACGATAACAATTCAAAGATTAGGACAAAGTTATCCGATAAAAATATTGGTCCCATGATGTTCAGCCGAATAAATCTCCACATATATTTTAAAGGCATATAAATTAACCATGGCAGGCCTTTTTTAAAGAGGAAGCCTAACACACATGAAGCCAAACAGTGCAAATCTAACCATAAATGCATATCAAATAAAGAGTGAAAACTTTGACAAGGGTTGAGAACCTATCAGTGGCCAACCCCAAGCTATGGATAATGCACATCATGACACTTGAATCTTCTACTAGCTTTTGCTAACTTTCTCACTTCTTGTATAGAACATTTCAAGAAATATAACTTTTGTGACTAGATTAATTAATATTAGTTAACATATCTGCACATATAATGTGCACACAACACACTTTTCAGGGCTGTATAAAAATGTAAAATATAGTAGCCATAAGGAATACATCTCTCCATGCCCTATAAGGCATTGATTACCCTGCAACTAAAAAAGCTGCAATGCCTCTGCATCATTACCTTGAAGGTCAATAGTTTTTAATGCCATTGAGTACAAAATTGAGTCACACAAATATACAAAAATAAATGGTATGATCTTTATCATGGCATATAGAGGGAAGTAAGACAACAGCTAAAATGCACAATCTCTTCAGCTGGTTATGTTTCCTGAAAATTATTTACAAATACAGTCCATCGGATGGTAAAAACATAGAGGGAGTATCCATTTTACTTTGCAGCTTTATCTTCTTAATGGCGATGTTTTTTTTTTAAGGGAAGACACGAAACAAATATTATACAGAGTAAAGAGTGAGTTTTAGAAACTAATATACAAAATACCACTTTGAAAATGTGGGATGCTCAATCTGAAATTTGTCTTGAACTCTTGGGCAGATCTGATTTTTAACACAAAGCCCCAAAATAATATCACTTCATTACTTAAGTTCACTGGAATAATTGACGTTTGACAACTGGAAAAACTTGGAATTATGTATTGAGAAAAATACTTATACATGTGCTCTGGAAAACAAACTTTTAGCCCATTTTGAATTATGAATACACTAAAAGCACCAATATTAAAGCTGACCCATGTTAGAAACTTAATTTCAGGGACAATTAAAATATTCATATACCAAGTTGTATCAAAAGTTCAATAAAACATTGGACATAAAATGTAAATTTTGGAAGATTCTTGTACTATTGGCATTGGAAAATCTATTATATCAAATAAATTTGAAGCCGATGGCCTCGACAAATTATGCAAAATATAAACTCATACCAAAAACTAAAAAAAATAAGATTTTAAATACTTCGCTTCGCCAATGTATCAAGCTATAAGTTTGCAGAATTTTGAGTCAGAACTACCCTTACTTTTGTGTAGCCAGAGCAGATTAGTCCGCTCACCCATCGTATCCAGATGTGGATGGGTTAACCCTTCCTCACCTGGCTATGATGAGAGAGTAAGAGGACCCTTGGGTTACACAATACCCAAGGCAAGCGTTTCCTGGGCAGTCACATCATTTCCCTAACAGCCATTGTAACATGACATTATCCACATGCTACTGTCCCTTACATGTATACTCCCGAATCAAATCACTTATAGTCTTTCAAGTGTATTGCAAAGCATGAGTACATTCAACATGGATGAAAAAAAGAGAGGCAGCTAAATGGCACATAGCAAATAGCTAATATTCATTTAATATTAAAATGGATCCTAAGAAATTTTGGCAGCTTAAAAGATTATGCAAATCAAATATAAAATACAGTACAGTAAATTAATGGAATATCCATAGGGATCGTCTTTCCTCAACAGAAGGTTTTGAAAATCCTAAGTTGGTATTCAGTAAAAACATCAAAAATTGAGGCTGAACACATCAGAATCTGCTTATGCATTCCAAATGGTTCCTTGAAATATGATTTCACCTTTTCAAAATGAAGTAAATAATGCAGTTACTCCAGAGCCTAGGAGTTTTTGGAAGTGAATGAATAAGCAGATGGATTACTATATCGTTACAACTCTAGACCATCAATAAGAAAATAACTCTTTGTTGGAACTTTCCTGAATGGTAATTTACTTGATATGCAAAAGTATAACTGAATGTCTCCAGCAGAATATTTTCTGATTGCAAATAAATACTAAACATTTCTACTGTCAAGTGCCTGAAGAAGAATTATAAACAAACCATAAAACAGCTGGTAAAAGATACATCAAAATCAATTTCCGTTAAGTTTTTGCTACAGCATATAAAGATAATGACTTAGCAAATGGATATCTGCTTTCCTTCTTTAAGTTATTTCAGCGGGTCTAATCCGCAATCAGCACTAACAGAGAAGCATAATCATGCTCCTTCCATGTAACATGCTTTACAACTTAAAAGAACTCAGCACTGGAATTTGAGCACCAAATACTTAATATAAGAGTCAAAACTGCTCAATCACCTTCAACCCTTGAAAATAAAAATTAAACCAAATTTACACAAGGAAAAATAAACACGAGGAAGGGGAATGCCTATTTTATTTGTACACAATCCATGGAAGGACTTTTATTTGAGCTCAGACCCAGAAATGAGACTCCCTTGAGAAGCAGCACCTGAAGCCGAAGTGGATAAACCTGTGGGGTTCACCCCTCCCCTTGTTCCTAAATCACCGACGGCATGCGTTTGGAGGAAGAAGTGCAAGATGCCAGCTTGTGCCATGACATCCACCGTCCCAGCCGCCAGGGGATCTCTCGAATGCCTCCCTCCCCCACCACTAGATCCTCCACCTCCAGGACGAAGGAGAGTGGGTCCAAAAACAGTTGCCAGATTGTGCAAGGACATCTTGTTGTGCTGCTCATGCTGATTCACTCTGAAAAACAATTAGACCCATCCATTAGACCCATTTCAGGAGTCAAGAAGGACCACTTTTCTCACCAAGACATTTTGAACGAACGAATGAATATAAGATTTGGCTAAAAAGGGCCGAAATATAAGCCACATATTAAATTAAGTGCCCACATAGACATAACAATGAGGCTCATTAAAACTTGTGCATAAGGGTTTCCTATTCTATGGCTATGAGATATGGCTGATAGAGGCAGCATGAAAAAAAATAATTCATTTTCATATTAATTGACTTAAAACCTGAAGCAGCAAGTGCTTCCTTCCTAAATACAGCGACACAAATCAAATTACAAACTGTCAGGACAATATGCTTAGAATTTTTAAGGACATACAACAAACACTGACAAACGGCCAGCTGACTGACAAACTAGACCTTGGTCATCAGCAAACCTAACTGATTTCATGAACACCCGGCCAACTTTCATTCCCATCTCCAATTCTACTCATGCCTCTAAAATCATTTCCCCCACATATACAAGTACATTGAACAGAACTGGTGACAATGGCCAACCCTGCCTCACACCTCATCCTAACACTGCCCATCTGGACTCCCCACTCGCACCTGAGCAGTCTTAGTCATGTACAGGTGGCGGATTAGCCCCCAGTACATGACTTGAACCCACTTGTGCTTCTCCCCTCCCTAAACCCAAACTGATCATCCCCTAAGTAATCATTTGCCCTGATTTCCATCCTTTTGTTGATGATCCTGAGAACCACTTTAGCTTCGTGAGATATCAAACTTATTGTTCTGTAGTCCTCACATTATATAAGCCTTTACCTTTTTGCAATAGAAACTAACTCTGATTTCACTAAGTCTTAAAATCTTCCAGCCATATTCCTTCCTTAGAGATGCTACAAATCAGTCCATATACTACCTTGATCAAAAAGTTCCCGGAATAACCACCGTGTGGCGCTCCCATCGTTCCGATTTGAGTTCTGTTTTTTTTGTTAAATTGGTACATCTGTTGTTGATATTCCCTTTAAATCTTAGTGTCATAACTTGACATTTGCAAAAGTTACGTAGCCAAGAGTACATCTATCTCTGTGTGTGTTGGCGATTTTTTACAATTGCAGAAATGGATTTAAATTTGCAACAACGAACTTGTATTAAATTTTGCGTAAAAAACGGATTTAGTGGCGCACGGACGTTGGAAATGTTGGAAAAGTGTTTCGGCAACGATTCTCTAAAAAAAACGGTCGTTTACCAGTGGCACGAGCGGTTCAGAAGTGGTCGTGAGTCAATCGAAGATGATGAACGCAGTGGCAGACCATCGACATCGAAAGTCGGTGAAAAAATTGATAAAGTAAAAGAAATGTTGGTCAATAACCGCAAATTAACCATCAGAGAAATAGCGGAGGACTTGAGCATTGCCTATGGATCCGCCCAAGACATTGTGGTTAATGATTTGGGTTTCCGTCGTGTAGCAGCAAAGTTGGTTCCAAAAGACCTCAATTTCATGCAAAAAAGAGACCGTGTTGACGTCGCAAAAGACATGATTTGCGAGGCTGAATCCGATCCCACATTCATCAAAAGGATCATTACTGGAGACGAGACGTGGGTTTATGAGTACGACACGCAATCCAGACATCAGGCAAGTGAATGGCGTTCACCAAATGAGCCGAGACCAAAAAAACCACGTCGTTTTCAGTCAAAAAAGAAGGCAATGCTGACGGTTTTCATGGATTACAACGGTGTAGTGCATCATGAATTTTTGCCAGAAGGCCAGACAGTAAACAAAGAGTATTATTTGGGCGTTATGAGACGTTTGCGTGAAGCAATTCGCCGAAAGAGACGAGAAATGTGGGCAGAAAACTCGTGGATTTTGCACCATGATAACGCACCGTCGCACAGTGCTATCATTATTCGTAATTTTTTGACGAAAAATGCAACAAATACCATCCAACAGCCACCGAATTCACCTGATTTGGCTCCCTGTGACTTCTTTCTGTTCAATCGAGTTAAAAAACCATTATGGGGAACGCGTTTTAGCAGCCGAGAGGAAGTAATGGAAAAATCGCAGGAAGCACTGATGGACATACCGAAAACCGACCGTAACTTTTGCAAATGTCAAGTTATGACACTAAGATTTAAAGGGAATATCAACAACAGATGTACCAATTTAACAAAAAAAACAGAACTCAAATCGGAACGATGGGAGCGCCACACGGTGGTTATTCCGGGAACTTTTTGATCAAGGTAGTAGACTCTTTCTCCCACATTTTCTTAAACTTTTAAGTAGTTCCACAGGAATGCTGCCCACCACCATGGCCGTATGTCATTTCATCTCTTTTAATGCCTTTTCTATCTTATCATGGAGTATGCCTGGACCTAAACTATCTTCATCTAGGCCATATTCTCTTTCTATGTCTAAGATTGTTGGCCTAAGTTCTTTAGCATACAGTTCTTCTATATATTCCTTCCATCTCTCTTGGATCTTTTCTTGGTCAACTATTATCTTACCCTACTTATCACTAACTGTTAGCACAGATCTTCCCTTCTTACTTCCCGATTGTGTGCTAACCTTCTTAAATAGCGCACCAATTTCACTCTTCCTCTGTAAACTTTCCATATCCTTGCACTGCGTCTTCCACTATGCTTCTTTTATTTGTTACCGTCTAAATTTATTTGATTGAGATGGATTCCCATCACCATCCTCAATAGTGTTTTTAATGTGACACCATCGTTAAATGGCCGCCCCACTGGGGACAGACGCCATTGCAGCCCCCTCACCGAGGAACAGACGCTGCGTGGACAATCTTTCTTCTTGCTCCTAACCTTCAACCTATCTGGCATGGGTGATCCAACCAGGAGTAATTATCATTGCTCCCGCCAGCACAGCTCTAGGGGTCATTGGAACTCACAAGCCTTTCCACCACGGCAAGTTTGTAGTCTGGGGAGGGATATATGTATATATATATAAAGATATATGTGTGTGTGTGTGTGGATCGGGGGGGCCTTTGTACTTGTTGCATAGTAATACACTATTTTCTTGGTCTTAAAGGAGAGTATGAAATTCTCACACCTAATGAATGCATGGTAAACAGTAACGGTAGAATAAGGATAGTACAAAAATGTTTAATTAAAAAAAATACCATGGACAGCTTCTGATTTAGTGATAAAAATTAAAAAATTTTAGGAGACTCAAGGTATTTCAAACTTGTGTTTTTCAAAAAAAGTATATCAAAATTTCAAAGCATTCATAATCTTTACGAATGTAATTTGATTAAAATTTTAAGGTGCTGGGAAGACAGAATAGCATGTATAATCAACAAAATGGATAATCCACACATGGATAATTGAGAATTTACTTTACTTTTTTAAGTCATTTTTATTCAAACTCTGATGATTTGAAGTCCAATTTTTTTGGTCCCTTGAATTTTTCAATTAAGTTATACTGTTCCCTAATTTCATAATACAGTTGAATCTCGCACAACAAGCATTTTTTCTCAGAATCTTTATCATAAAATGAAACACTTCTTCCCTTATCAATTAATGTAAATTATGATAATGCACTCCATACTGAAAAAATAATTCATGAACAAGGTTTACTCGAAGAAAATTATGAGTACAATGTCTAGGATTGTTTATCTTCTTCATCTCATCTCTTCATGGAATGAATCAACCTGGAATGCTAATTCAACTTATAAAAAACAAAAAATAATTAATTAGTTCACCCTTTATGATACTTTCTAATTCTTTTTTACCAGAAAGTTGTCTCGAGACATTTGTTTTTGTTTCAAAATTTTGCAAATATGCAATCATTAAATATATCAATAAATCGTTTAATATAAATCAATAAATCTTATCATGGCAATGCTTCTCAATATATGCAACAGTTTCCCATGACACTTCATATTTAACCTACTCTACAGTACTTTTCACTCCTTGAGGACTCATGGAATAACTCCATGGTAAACAAGCAATGGTTGAATATTCAAATAGCTGCTTGCATTTCCACAAAATAGCAGCATGAGGTGGCCATTCATCATGGCTGTTATATACCCTTGCTTTGGCATCTTTTTCCAGAAGAGATCTTTCTTTTCGCAATTAAAAATCTGCAATTAATCCTCAGAATCTACAAGCTTCTTGAAGTCACTGATAAAGTTCTTTGCTGCCTATGAGTCGAAGCTTGCTGCTTCACCAAGCCTGACAATGCCGTGGATGCCATTTCTTCTCTTAAACTCCTCAAACAACCCACGGCTTTCCTTAAATACCTCTTCCTCAGCCACTGATGATTCTGGCATCTTATTCACACGGCCAGCTAACATCACTTTCTCCTTCTCACAAATGATGTTCTTGTTAATAGCATCGTCTTGTAATTGCTTCATGCTTATCCAACTGAGACGCAACCCTTCAATATTTTTAAAAGATGTGTACATGTTGCGTAGATATTCTTGTCATTCCCTTCAAAGCATCTCTCTCCTTAATTTCATCCTAGCACAAATAATTTATGTTGACCGATAGTATGTCTATGCTAGATCAGCCACACTCACACCTCAATCCTTGCTTTTCAATTCTTTAACTTTTCACTACTACAGTTATTTTTATTATCTTATGTCTATATTCTTATAGATTTTTCTTCAGGGGTATTTTTGAAACTAGGCTCAAAATATCATTTAACTTTGCACAAAAAATCACATATAATATCTATACGTCTGAACACAAGATGGGAAAAAAGTGTCATCACTAGCAACGCTACGATTCTAACTGGACGAGTGCTAAACAAAAATTTAGCAGTAGGTACACAATCATTCCAGCCCCCCCCCCTCTCTTTGTCCTGCGAACCTGTCATGCGAAAAGTTGCTCATTGAGCAAATCATTTTTCTAAATATTTTTTCCCGTTTTGCCAATTACTTGCTATGTGAGGTGCTTGTTAAGCAAGGTTCCACGGTATTTTGGTACTCTTATATACACAATTAAGGGAATAATTTGGTACAACAGAGAAATGAGAACACAATTTGGCATTTCATAAAAACTAATAAAAATCAAATGAAAACTGGAAACAATCAATGAGGAAATAGAAAGAGAATGAATTCAAAACTAAGTGCAAATAATAATTAAACAATTTAAATCTATAGCCTTGATTCCATTTTCAATAAAGTTTATATTTAAGTGCACAAAAACCTGCACAAGCATCCATAAAATAATATAATTACACTGCAGTAAGTACACTACTAAGAACTTTTAGAAAATATAAATATTCAGTAAATACATACCGGATCATGTGAGTTAGAAGGTATGTAATAATGCCAATGTTCAAAGGTGGCAGTGATCCAAAGCAGCCAAGCAGAGCAACTTTTCTCTTGGAGCTACTGCTGCCACTCCCACCACCACTAGTACTGTTGAAGGCCTCAAAAAATTTGGGATATAGCTCATCAGTAAATAGAGCTTCCGGTAATTCTCTTAAATAAAGCTTCAAGATTCCAGTAACTGAATGAACATCAACTTCTTTCAAGAGCTGTTCTGCTTCATATGAATCTGAAACGGAGGCATTCATTACGAGTTGAAATGATGCTCACAAACAAATCATCAGCAACTACCATCCACATGCTACAAAACATTACTCTCTCATAATATTAAAAATGCCATAAAACTCAATTTTCAAATTATTTACTCATTCTGAATTAATAATTATCATTATTTCAAGGAAATATCATAATTATGTCATATCTTTTTAATCCATAGAACAAATGGAATATTTACTTTGCAATGTATCCACAGCAAGATATATTTTCTTTTATACTTATGCAACATTTTTCATGAAATATACAATATTGAAGGTGACATTATTAAATTCAAAAAACTAACAACCATGGTACATTTTTATATGTTACAAATTACAATTAGGTAGTGAGGTCCACCATGTGGATTAGAATTTGATAGGTAAAGGTTAACTATTAGAAGGCTGTGTATGGATGTTATTGAAAAAGGCTGGTAAATATGGAAGAAAGATTGTTATCATAACGTGTATGCCATTAATCAAATCCGTTTAATTTTTGTGATCAAGGTTTATCATTGACACACTTAGGAACAATCTATTACATTTTTTGAAGAAAAAGGTAAAATCTACGCCAAATATGATTTACCACTGATAAACTTACTTGTTTCAAATGATTTTTTGAGCCGGGAGAGATCCGAAGCTGAACCAGATACTCTGTAGATGCCCACCTCATTCATCCCACGGCGCTCCACTTCCCGGACACAGCTAGTGATGATGAAGGGAATTGCTCGCTTTTGCCTCCTGTATAAAGAATTATGATACTTCATCACAGTCCTACTTTCAATCAACATTGAAATGAAGAGAGCCTGAAAAATCATTGCGGAAAAAAAACCTTTACATATTATAAAATAAGTACTCGATTTACATCAGAGTATGTTAAAAAGTGGAGCAAAAATTAAAATGAAGTTGATTGAGATTGAATTTTTGTGATAGCTTCAATTCATTTTTCAACTAATGCTGAAATTTATGAACTAGTGTTTTCACCTAAACGTAACAAAAACACCAGAATGATTCTTTCCGATGAAGTCAATCCACAATAAGTAAAGACTAAGGTTTGATTCAGCAATAAGAAGAGGCAGTAATTACAATGAATTTTATCAAATTTTGGTCCATAAAAAACTTAATATTATAGTACAGTCAATTAAAACAAGCCTGCACAGACAAGTTCACACAACTCCTCCTATTTGGAGGGGCAGTTCCCCACTCCATCAGCTCCTCTCACTCTCTCATATATCCTTCTAATCAGGATTACCATATCGTTGCTGTCAGGCCTTGTGATCTTTTGGGTATTGTACATCAACATTATACCCCGCATGCCGCTGCAATGGGCACGCACGTAGCTGGGGGAGAATCTGCCATTGGAACACATGATTGTATATGCTTTTATACATCCATGTTAATCAATGGAATTTGACAAGAATATTAGCAGCAGTGGTATTTATTATTGGGGGAGGCTGAGACCGACAGCTGAGGTCATTTGCGCCATCAGGGATGATGGACAGGAAAGGATTGAGGGTGGAGAGAAACCTGGCTTCGGCATTAGCCTTCTCTTAACGAAAGGCACCAGGAGGTCTGCAGCTTAACATCCCACCTGACGGATGGCATACTCACTCAAAGTGCCCTCCACAAAGCACTTCATGTAGGGATCAGGATACCAGTGAGGGTACCAGCTATACCTCTGGGTAGGAAGCCAGTACGTTAGCCACCACACCATCCCGATCCCCGACAAGAATATTGAAATGGGGAAGGACATTACAATAACGGGGTAATTAACCTCTTGGTCAAACCACTGTGTAGTGGCACAAACACTAGAACACAAAAAATGGAAAACCTAAGAGGTTCATGTACAAAACTACTCAAGGTTGATGATATCATTTGCCAGTAAGAATATTGTTCTAAAACAAAGTAACTCAAGAACTCATCATACTTTAACAGTTTCAGTACCATTCGTCATTGTCTAATTTCAAGCAAAAAATTGTCAGGCTATTTTAAAGAGGAATGCAGCATTAGTGAATGCCCATAAATCATTTTATTTACGATAATATCCAGAAAGTTTATAAAAAATTATACAATGAGGCACAAAAAAGAAGAAAAAAACAATAATAAGAATTATTCGATAGCTATTTACATTTACAGCCATTGCAAAAAGAGTCACCTAGAGCAACACTGGCATTTTTGGAAAAACTGTATCAGTATCGCTCAGTGATATTGGCAGTTAAAGGGCTATTACTTACACTGAAATAGCTCAGATATTATAGGGCAGCAAAAAATGTGCATTTTCTACTAAAAATGTTAAAAATCATTTACTACCTTTTTCCAGTGTCCTACATCATTCTAATCCCCATCCTCCTTCTTAATTCTCCCTTGAGAAAGAAGTAGCCTACCCATCCAAAGTAGTGAACTTTATAGAAAAATGTTGACAGAAAAATATCTTTTACCTGATAAATTAATTTAAAAGCAACTTGAAAATCACAATTGGTTTTAGCTTAAAGAAATCAGTAACCACCCCATTTTGGGGGCAGCACAAGAATGATCTACTCAATGACATACAGATCTGAGAAAATAACCAGATTGATAACCATTGGCTCCAGCGAGGATTGAGATGAGAAAGAAGTATTTTAACTGTAACATGTGATAAAAATTGCAGAAGTTTATAAAACTTTTCTTTGAATTTCAGCAATAATAATCTGTGAGGGGGCATTACCTTTGTCCAGCTATTACCAGGACCCATAACACTTACACCAAAGAACTAGCCCTTCCTCTATTTAAGATTTCAAGTGAATGATTTTTACACCAAGAAAGAGATTTTTACACCATTTTTTCTTTTCATTCATCAGTAGGTACCTCCACTAAAATAACAGTCATGTAACTTCCCAAAGTTCTTTGATTTTTTTATATTTAAGTTAATAAACAAATATGCACACCATATTTCCATAAATTCATAATTAAGACCGTCAAATGACAAAATTTAGTGCTAATAACTAAAATAATTAATTTAACTTACTTGCAAACATTTTGAATTTTGGCACCAAAGAGACCAACTGTTTTCGCAGTTGGCACCCTCCTCAAAGTGACCTCACTTGGAACAAACTTCAGAGACACACTGAGTGGACAAGACGGAATGGTAACAGTCTTTGATGATAGCCTTTCAGTAAGCCAGGACCGACTCAACTGTTGAAATGAAGGAGAATACTTACTTAGTCACTATATACAGTTTCATTCCAATTTTCTCTATTAAAAGTTATTTTTTGTCAAAAGGTTAAAAAGTATCATTCAAAGATATCTACACAATACCATCTAAGAATCATAAAATAGTTTCAAAAGTAATACATACCATCAATGTTGATTTTCCCCTCAAAGTGGCTCTGGGCAAACTTGAGTTTTCCTCGTACATTAGAATGCGAAGATTCTGAGAGCCTTCCAGTTCAATAATAAATTCTTCTTCCCAAACAGGGCATGCACTGCCACAAGCTAATTTAGTCTTTGCCTTGCGGAAGTAGTGACCATATGAGTCAACTTCAATGCAAACATATAAATCTGGAAAAGATACAAAATAAGATAATTGTGAGCCATTTCACATGAGGAGCTTATTTATTGTATTAAGCAGAATATAAAGCCACATTATCTAAATTCACTGAAATATCAATTTTTCTAATTAACTTATATTTTAATGAGTCAATGCTTATTATATTAACACCATGTAAGTTGGGATACCAAAGATTCAGTACACTAAACATAATGTGAAATTTAAATAATAGAGTAAAATGAAAAAATATTAAAATGACAAGTGGTTGGTGTTTACATCTGTTAATGCCTGGTTATTTTCCATTTCTGTTATTGGCTACATTTGTTTAAATTACTATGATGAGAGATTCCCACAGTAGCCAAACAAAGGAAACTGTGCCTTAGGAGAGTAAGCTTTTACTTTTTTAATCTCATTCTCATCAAAACCTGTCAAAAAAACATCTGGGTTCTTATAGGACATCTCACTTTTCTATGATGGGAAATAGAGGAAGGAATTTAGGTCACAACTCAAGTGTGACAGATTAGAATTGATTCTTTGAACCCATCCCTAAACAGCAGTCAATAAGTGACTGAGAGTGGACAGTTGAGGCATGGACCTTGCACTCCATGCACCTGAAGCAATTGTGCCAACTGTAATCATTACTCTTAAGCTTATTTCTTCCCAAGGTATAGGTAAACCCCAATCTGACTATTTCAGAAGGACCATGGATTAAATAAATAAAACTCCACCCATTTGTTTACATAAGCTTCTTTGTTATCACTTGGCCCCGGACACCATGGGCAAGAAACCACATTATACACTGTTGATGCCTTCTCTTCTCGTAGGGAGGGTCAGAGCACACAACAGGTGAAAGTCATCACCAGAAGTTTCCAAAACCATATCGTGAGATGTAAATTGTTATGCCACCACTTAAAAAAATTTTTTGCCCTTTTCTGTAATACTTTCTTTTATATGTTATGTAATTGTATACTAATTTTCCTAATCGAGTCGCCACCCTGATTTATAAGCACATTACAATGATATGTCAACTTTATTTATTAACAGTTAATTCTAATGATTTGGTTGATTGACTGTTGTCACTCAATTTTAATTAAGCAACAGCCCAACCATGAATCATCCATGTAAAATATATCTAGGTATTGAAAGCATCAGATAGCATCCCAATAAAAAAATACAAATACTAAAAATTCATCAAACCTATCTAATGATCCAAATTCTTTTATACAAATGCAATTTTAATGGACGACTAGATACTTGTATTTCCCTTCAATGTAAAAATTCCCATAGAAACAGTGAATTAGAAAGGAAATAGTGGCTCTGTTCATGCCATTATCACCTGCTGGAGCCTCCATGGGTGTGTCTAGTCCATGAACTGTTAAGTGAAGATCACCCACAAGAAGAGATTCATCCCGTCCAGTCCGCATTAAGTATGACCCCATATTAGTTTTCAAAAATGTCCGACAAGCAGTAATCCATGCTTGAAGTTCATACATGCTAACAGAAATATTAGGTCCAGGAAGTTGAGTGCACTGAAAGGAAAGAAATAATTTATATAATCATAATAAATAATTGTCAATTCAATTACATTTTTCTTTTTTTAGCAGTTACTACATTTGAGCATCTACAATAAATGGAGAACATAAAACAATATCATGATTTTATGAAATTGAAAAAGTCTTATATTTTAACATCTATCATGCAATAAGATTGATTCTTTACTTTATGAAAATGGCTTTAACATTAAAATGATCACATTTCTTGAATATAGCCACCTTCATTTCTGAGAATGGTTTTGGAATAAAGCATGAAGCCCTTAGATCTGACATTTAATATTCTAAAGAAGTCATCAATCTTTCAAGAAAAAAAACACAAATCACTTCATGACATAATTCAGTCATTACTATTTCTTTTAGGATGTAAAGCTCACAAATATAAATTAAACAATAAAATTTAATGTTTTCTTTATTTATTTTTTCAAACATTCAACTACAGGAACATTTGGCTTGGGAAAAAATTACTTCCTAAACCATTCGGAATATTTTAGCAAAGAAACAATTACTTATAATAATAATAAAAATCATCAATCTTGAAATTACATCTAGCATAGATTATATTTTACAGCGTTAAGATTGAAATACTTGAATGAACTTTGGGAAAAGTACTATGTTGCAGCTTGAAATAAAATAATCAAGGAACTTTATATGGTTTAAAAAACAACATAATAAATAAAACCTGGGAGATAAATATATGAACAAATAAATATAAAACATGACACTGATAATAATCATCATATAGAAAAAGAAGCTATTCAAATACAAGAGCATTAAATGACATAATAACACAAAATAAAAATTTTGCTGTTTTATTCATCTCATAAAAAACAATTAACACAAGTAAATACATGTATTCATGAATATAGTTCTAAACAGTGAATAAAAATTATTGACTTATTAAGGCATTATATCATCATAAGTATGGCCGAGAAATTCTCCATAAAATAGTGAATTCAAGTGAGAATAAGTATTACCTGTAACCTTACTATCAGTGTCAATATATTCAATTGCTTATATTTAGAGTATGAATATCATCATCCCTTCCTTTCTTGCCAAATTTTAGACACAAAGGGGGGTATTGTATTAATAGAAATAAAGTATTATGTTTTCTCCCAAGAAACATACTGGCAAAACGAGTCTATTCAGAGATGCCTTTCCACAGTCACACTTCACAAAAGCAAGTATCATCAATTTTTTAAAAGATACTTCTACATGGGAATGCCAAAATTAGAATATTTAAAGGTTGATTGCAATTACTTGGCGGGCAAATACATTTTTGTTATGTTGGAGCCCTGGTGATGCATACCTACAATGTGCAAATATGCTAGAGTAGTTTCAATGAAAACTATTCCTTAAATTAATGCATGCCCATTTGAAATGGGAGACTTAGGGAAGAGTTATTTTTAATCATTCCTTATGACAGAACTTTAATCACACCAGTGCAATCCCAAGTTTTAAATTCCTATTCTCATTTTGGTAAAACAACTTAAGTCTATGAAAAATAACAGCATAAACAAGAAAACATTTGAAGCTTTAACACATTAACAGTCCATGGTGTAGTTGCATCTACTTCTCGCCTCCTTGTTAGGTCGATTTGTAATTATTAAGGAACACATCAATCATGTGATAATGCACAAAAATAAAAGTGATTACTCTTTTAACAAAAATTCACTCAACAAATTATCATGGAAACTAACCCTGATGTAAAGCAAGGTACGCATATCCACTGACACTTCCCTAGTAACAATAGTAGTAATTTTTTCAACTGTTTCCAATATTATTTGAATACTGCTTTACAGGAATTAATATCAAGAGTGGAATCTAATGGTCATTCTTAACTGACATGTTAACAACCCTAGTATACTTCTGCCCAGGAATGATTGTTCCCAACTCCATAAATGCCGAGAACATGAAATAATTAGCAACTGGGCGCTCATACAAGAATGAAGCCTCTACAAGATTTTTTTAAAAATGCAGTTGTCATCAAAATAACTTGCTTAATATAGTTCAAATCCATAGCATGTTGCCATTTTATGGGCACCAAACATTATCCTTTAAAAGATAAAATTTTTCTAATAAATTCTTAATACATTTTTTTCGCAAATATTTCTGATGCATAATATACACACCTCATTTGCTTAAGTTAAAGCTATTATTCTTCTTTTAAAGTTACAAATAATGAATAAACCTAATGTTCATCTCCTTATGGTAAAGATCTTCCAGCTAGGCAAATCAGGGCGCCCACTATGCAAGTGTCAAGAAATTTTCCGCGTGTCCACATCTCTAAACCAGTTGGTTTCAGCAAATATTGGACAAGAAGTAATAATCATTGACTGCGATGTCAGAAATGGCAATGCATGACTGGCAGTCTTATTATAATGTTGGCTGGGTTACAGTACACATGGTGAATGTATATGTGAATACATGAAGAATATGGAGTAAGTATACCATTCTGCCTATATTGGTCAAGAATTAATAATCATTGACTGATCTCTCGTAATTGTGAGCTATCAATACTGAATCTCACTTAGAGGAACATGGTTTCCCGGAATATGAAATCAATATTCTGAAAAAGTGGTGATTTACTGGTTCAATAAAATTGCCCACCTCATAAATTATGTAAGAAGTGGTGAGTGCGTTATCATTTCAGTCAAAAATATTTTTCTCATCATTCAACAGGCAGCCTGAAAATCACCCTTAAGCACAAGAAAATCATTCCTTGACCAGTAGATGGCTGGACATCAAAATGAAACATTTTGAAACAAACGTCACTAAAATACAGGTATCACGGTAAAAATTAATAATACACAAAATAGAACCAAATTACGTGAAATTCCATTTTACCTGCAAGGCATGTATTGCTTCAATCCATTGTGTACGCTCAAATTCTGATGACAGGAAAAATGTGTAAGCTCGTGTGCTGGAACGGTTGCCCACACGAAAAACAAGATTTGGGGAAGCAAGCACCAGCTGGGCTTCCAGATCCGCCAGCTTCTTCCTTTGTTTCTCAGTGCGACTACCAAGACGAAGGCGCTGCTCAAATATAGAATAAAGTCATTATATTCAAGGAGAATGACCAAATTACAGGAAGAGGAAAAATTATTATTTATTACTTACAAGGAAATTCTTTCGTTTTTTAACAATGACAACTTTCTTTTTACAAATGGCATTAAAATTACTATTAATCAGGACCACAAAATATGGTTAAATTACCCTAAGTAATTATAATTACACATCTTTCACCAGCCAATTCTATTGTGTCCATAAACTATAAACAGAATTAAGTGCATATTTCATATCATGGAAGATCATTTTATATCAATATTTTAAGATGGACTAAAATAATTATGAAATATTAAATATTAGCCCTCTTCAACTAGATCATTTCCAAATAACTAGTGCCCAGATATTGAACATCATGAAGCTTAACACTTAACAAAACGTCCATCCTCTATTAATTACTCTGACTACTCCTAAAAGTGAAAAAATTTTCATTGCTGATGCGATGATCAACTGGAGAAATGATCGCTGGCTTGCCCACGACCCCGAGGATGTCTTGATTATTGCTCGAACAATATTTCCAGCTAGTGTTCACGTCCTAGGTATCGTGTCTAGTGAGGGTGATACCATGCTGCCGCATTTCTTTGAAAAGGGACAAACTATCATAAAAGAAGTCTATATGCCAATTTTGAAGAATACCGTGAAACTGTGGATGGTAACTGTGGCCTCGGGGAGACAATATGTCTTTCAACAGGATGGTACACCAACTCATACGAGTCATTTAGTCCATTTCTGCCACTCAGATAACATTGACATGTTCTGGTCAAAGGAGTTCTGGCCCCCAAATAGCCTGGACTTGAACCCCCTCAACTATTATGTTTGCAGCGTAGTTGAAAGAGTTACCAATAAGACGAGGCGCCCTAATGTTGCACTGCTATTGTAGCAGCATTCGCGCATTTGGACAGCGCTCTTTCCAAGAGTGTGTGTGATCGATTCAGGACAAGATTGGAGGCAGCCATTGCAGCAGAAGACGGCTACATTGAGTAATGTTACTCTTGACAGAAACCACTACTTGCATGTAAAAGGATTTTTATTTTCATTGGAATTTTAAAAATAAATTTGCCGTTGAACTAAATTTTCATTTGTCCAGATTTAAGCACCGTATCCTGTACACGGTACATTTTAGCAATTTTTATAATCCACTGTATTCATCACGGATCTTCAATCTTGACCCTCTGAAGTTAATATCTCTTTGGGACTGAAAAGGTGCAGTCATTTTAAATATTCTTATGAATAACTGAAGGTGAGAAAAAGGAAATAAAAGTATAAATAATATTCTACTTTTGTAATAAGATTTTTCACTATGAATTTATATAATATGCAGATGAATTATTATCAAAGTTTGATTTCAAGTTTTCCTATAGCTTTGCTCACCAGACCATGACCACATCAATTTTAATCTCTACTCCATGCAGTTAAAGTTTGAAAGAGCGCAACAACAAATTAGTCACCTTAAAATATGTTTTACTATTAAAGAAATGGATCGTAAAAACCTTGATGAAATTCAAATTCATATAATCCTTAGTTTTTACCTATTATGGACTATGTTCTTCAAATTCTCTCAGTGTATTCAACAGTTCAAAGAAGCCTAAGAATAGCATTGGCAACACCACAGGCCATTTTCACAAAAATTATTTCAATTTTAGTAAGAAAAGGAATTAATTCCCTTTAAAAATGGTGTAAATGTAACCCAGGCATATTATCTTTTCTCAATGGGGTTTCTATAAATTCCATGAGAAAAATGCAGATGTATCTGAGTACCTCTAATTGTCTCCGAAAAGGAATTTCTCATCCAATCAATAATTATAGGTCGGATGTCTCTGTTTGAAGTACCCCGTTTCTTGGCAAGGATCGATTCCTTGAAAATCACAACATTTATTTGCTATATTTTGTGAGTGAGTTCAGCATACATATTTCTTATGGACAGGATCCCTGGAGTAGAATGAAATCACAATAAATTTCGACGCCCAAGTTTGCAGATTGCTCTGGATTGTTATGGCCATTGGTATTCTTTCCATTTATGTAAATTACCTAGAATTACATGCTTCTTACATATTATGCAACAGAGGAAACCATGTGCTATAAAATCAGATTAGCAACACCTCCTTGTTTATTTGGACTACATGCAAGTTAGGGTGGCCTGAAATATCCAGGGTTTTGATAACTCTATTTCCATGGAACATTTCCCCCTCCAATCATGTGCAACATTGATCGCAGACTTCTAATGGCTCCAATTAATGCATTTAGAGCCCCAAATAAAAAAAGACCCCATATACATGTTAAATAAAACCATAAATACAGTAATCAACCCAAAGGTCGGTTTGGTGGGTGATGGCAAAGTTCACCCAGTACTAAGCCCGACGGCGTGTGAAATTCACATATCAGGGTAGGGGGTCCAGTTCGTTTCCCTGTGCCGGTTATGGTTTCCCAGGAAGATCTGGTACCCGAAAAATCACTTTAGCTTGGGTGGAGCTGCAGGTGCCCACAGTGCCTCGCCCGGGAATTGAACCAGGGCCCCTCCGGTCAGCAGTCCAACACTCTACCCCCTGGACTACTGCGACACACACATATTAAATAAGCTAATTTAAATAAAATACATGGTTTGTATAAAAAGCACCAGGAACAATTTTTCACTGACGTGGCTTGCACCACACGGGCACCACAGGTGGTGGGCGTGTCTGACCTTGAACACGCACCAAGCACCAATCACCTACGAGCATACATTTAGGCTAGATGGTGTTTTTAGTGGACCTCTGTGGAGTGTCTTAATGCAAACGCAAAATGCAGTGAATGATTGGACAGTGGTGTGCCTTCAAATTTTGTGTTGGATTGGGGAAATCAGATATGGGGATGCTAGGCATGATTCACCAAGTGCTCAAGGATAAAAGCTTGTCACAAAACTGCAGTTTCTAAGATGCACAAGCTTCAAAGATGGCCAAGAGAATGTGGAGGACGAGCCCCACTCTGAACAGCCATCAATGTCAAGAACCAACAGCTACCTGCAACAGGTGCATGAAGTGCTGGATTCAGACCAACGATTAAGTGTGTGCATTATTGCAGATCGTATTGGCATTTATAAGATGACAGTGCACACTATTATCACTGAAAATTTGGCAACGTGAAAGATCTGCACTAAACTTATCCTGAAGGCACCCAGCCACACCTACTCCAAGGTAACTGATGACCTGACGAAAAACAGCATTGTGATGATTTCCCAACTCCTTTACGCTCCCGACTTGGCACCAGCAGAATATTTCCTATTCCCAAAATTGAAATCCTTCCTCAAACGACACAAGCATGGGGCAGTAACGGCCGCCAAAGAAGCTTGTACGGGTGCCCTTAGAATTTGATTACTATAATTGTTAAATTTTACATGGAATGACCAAAAGGAATTGATAAAACTTTATTGAGTCAACCTGCAAGAATTGACATAAAAAGGAAAATGAAACAATCATTTATTTTAAAAAATGCTGGGATAGGTAATCTATCTAAAGCTGATAGACCCCTAATTAATGGTAATAACTGGTTCCTAAAAAATTATGTAATAAGCACTGACTGAAGATAGTGTATGGATTATACAATTTCACCATATTAGCAAATCTAGAAATACCAGATGACCCCAGATAAAACCCCAAAGAAATAGCCATACTGGTTCGGCAAGACAAATTATTTAAAAAATATATTAATTATTTGATTATCAAATAAAATATAATTAAAATGTCAATTTTCTTTGCAAACCTTTTCCTCATGTTTTTCCTCCCAAAGAATCTGATCTCGTACTGTACAAGCCTGTGACTTCAGAGCAACAATGTTGGCCGGTGATGATTCCCTAGGCTCAATAGCTGCCTCTTCAAAGATGACTATGTCACTCAATGGAATGTACCACTTCAACTCAAAGGTGAATTTCTCACGGCCAGATGCCTTTAAATGAACAATGAGCAAAGGTACAAAAAATGGCCACATTAATTACACAGAAAATAAGGATGGAAAGTTCAAAAGAGAGTATGGGAATTTGCTTATGAAATTCACCATTAAGACAATTGCCAAGGATAACCCAACAATGAAACCACCCATCATTGGTAAAATCACACCATTAAGACTGAATCCACTTTGTCATTCATTTAAGTTCACTTTACTAGACTACAAAAACAATTACTTGATTTTTATACTTGCAAAGTTTATATTTTCACAGTGGCATTTATTTGTGAAACATTAAAACAAACATGTATTAAATAAAAATCTTTTCACACCACAACTTTACGTAAAACTTGATTTTAAAATTGTTCATTGTTCCCCAAAGTAAATGTTTACTCTACTTTGAATCAAAAGCAAACACATAAGTGAATACGTAAACATATATCAGTCTCAGGAAGCATATGGCAAAATGAACAAATTGTTTAGCACCTTCCTTCCATTGGAAAAAATAACCGATAAAAAAATGAAATAAAACTCACCTTATATTTTGCACATGCAATTACATCGTTGAAAAGAAACAGATGCCGAAGTTTACGATTTCCATCAGAAAGCTCCACTATGAATGAGTTCTTTACCAAGCGCCTCTGTGCTCTGTCCTGCGACTGAATAAAAACAAAAGTCACGATTGAAATGTGCAAATAATAATTTTCCACTAAACACCTCATAACAAAAAGTATGAAATTCACATGATTCAAATATTTTGCATTTCAATTGTTCAAAAAACAAAAATAATGCACATTACTTACAGGAAAGAGAGTTCTGGCCGTGATCATGTTGAATTCATCGAGGAAGTTTTGTGTCATCTTTAGGGCTTTGTTCAGGGTTTTGTAGTCTGAATGGGCTTCAGGAGTGTATTTGAGCAAATCCTATATTTTAAGAAATAAAGAGCTACTTTTGGAGCATAGAAGCAAAAACACATATATACAACATACTAGGACGTAACATAAAATTTCAATAGCTTCAATGGATACCATAATATGCACCGTAAATAGAGTGGATGTTAATCAGCATATTTTTGAAGGGATCCAGAATTCTGAATTCATTTACCATGATATCATACAAACGAGTATTGACCTTATATACAGATTTCAATCATAGCATGGCTGAAGGGTACATAATTTATGATGCAATAAATTATTGCTCTTTATTCTGTAACCTTGGCAAAACCAAATTATTCAATATTATAATAATTATGCAAGTAGTACTGAGTAATTACTCACTCAATAGGTATTTAATTGAGATATCAAGAATCAACACAATAAATTTGCAACTTTTTTCATCAAAATATGAATTCCATTTTTATTTAGTTCAACAAAACAATGAACTGAATGGTGTGTCAATTTATACTTTCAAGAACTTAGATAACTTACACTGAATAAGCACACAATGTACGTGACAAAAAAACATATACTATTTCGATAAATATGCATGTTCTGGTGATGTCATAAAAAATTAAACAGGACATTATGTCTATGATTATTTCCTTTTATCTTTGATTTCCATTCAATTAAGAGTAATTATAAATTTTGTAAAAAACGTAATTTATGCAAACATTTTAAATTGTTAGCTTAATATGCTAATGCACATTTGGTACGAGTTTCCTTAATTTGACCCTAGCATTGTGTCAGTGACAGCCATTACACATTGAAATATGTTAGAAAGCCAATGGAGGTAACACTTGATGAGCAATACATGGCATCAAAAATGTCCTTAACTAAGAACAAACCATTAGCCTAGGCCTATGTAATGATTATAGGAGGCTTATGGAGAGGCTCCTCTTTCCTAAAGAGCAGCAAGAAAATGATTTGAAATCTTTGAAGAGGGGAAGCAAGCAATATCAAAGGAAGGTGGACTTGAGTTTGTCACTGCTCTCATGAAAGTTAAGATTACCACCACTGCTGTCATTGTGACAGAATATCATCAAATAATGCTCAAAGCGCTATCAGAAATATTGGAAAGTTCACTAGGTGCCACCAACAACTAGGACACCCAAGAATTCCACTAGAGATGTTTAAAGGTAGTGGTTTCAGGGAAGACCACCATGAAATCACGATTAACTCGTGAAAATCAATGTGAAGGGTGTTCTTCATCCCCCTTATAGGCAACACCTTTCCCCATATAACCTTTTCCTGTCCCCCAATAGGACAGGTTTCAAATTTCAGAGGCTGTTTCTGATTCAATACTGGAGTAAAATCAGTTAATGTAAAATATATCCATAAAAAATTAAGGCAACAATATAAAATTAAATTTTTGCACAAATTATGCCAAACTTATTGAGCAGTCCTCGCATATTCTAAAACCTTTTTTTTTTAACTGTTTACCTAATTGAATAATATTTTGATCTGAAAACTATACTATTTTTTTAACCCACACACTGTTTAGATGCTTTAATGCTGGACTGTCTTCTGATGAACACAAATTTCAATTTTGGTCTTTTTTTAAATGTATATAAGAGGTTTCAAAATTTGATCGCCACCATGATTGGCATGGGTTGAGATCGGTACCTGAAGGAATGGACAGTTTTTAAAAGGGAAAATTTGCTACCAAGGAGAGTGAAAATTTCCTCACTTGAGCATTTATCCTTCAAAAATTTATATTTTGTAAAAAATAACAAAAACAGTATTCATGGTGGCTATGGCCGTTTTAGAGACACATTATTTGTCATAAATGTGCATCTCAAGTACTGCCGCCGATACCATTGAACCTTTTATTAAACATTCGCAAGCACCGATGACAGTAATATTTAGTGTAATCTCAGATATCCCAATAAACAGATGAAATGGGCATGTACTGAAACACTTAGCAGAAATCATGCAAGATTTATGAAGAGAATCTGAGGTTCCTGGACCAAAAAACAACAGCGTAAGTGTGTTAATATTTCAGCCACAAGTTGAGGAGTGCTGTCATATATTGATAATACTGAGAACCTTGAAAGATTACTGATGACCTCTGTCTACCACACAAGAATTCAATGCATTCAAAGTTCATCCGGGTTGCCACAATGGATTGGCTTCATAATCATTTCAATTTCCAAGTTGCAAACCACCACCTCAATGTTCTGGGAGTTTCTCAGGAAAAAATAAAACTTTTTGCATAATTATTGTCAGTGACAAGTAAAAATCCCTAATCATTCATTCCTATCTCAATAATGCATCATGAGAGATCCAAAACATGTTCTAACTATGTGTATGATGTTCATCCATTGACAGCTGGTTAATTTCATTGAAAACATTCATCCAGAGGAGATTCACTTAAATATAATAGAATTCAAGCACCATAAGCCAAATTGAGTTGCAACACTACCAGTAGTAAATATTCTTAAAATTTTAGTAATAACAACCAGTTATGCATATAGTCCAGATTAACTTGGGTTTATTGGACAAGCAAGAGAAATATGAAGATTAAATTCACCAGATAGAAAAATGATTATAAATCCTCACATACTTTGTTTGGATGACAAAATGATGAAGCAAATGATTTCACAAGGAGAATAATGCTGAACCAAATGATGTAGTCAAGTTAAATATGATGGTTTATCAAATCCCTAATCCTAGTCATGAAAAAAACTGTATAACTACAGTTAATTCGATTACAGTGGCCAAGATTGTATAATAAAAATCATTCTTGACATTAATTTTTCTGGCAATGACTAACTTAGGTAAACAATACGCCAACATCACAAAAAATTTCTAAACCATACCAAAAAAACAAATGTAATTCACACTCACATGAAGAACTAGAGCATTTTTCTGCACCCGAGCCACAGGTTTGTGGAGGAGATCCTCAAGGGAGAGACTTTGCCCCGCCAAAGATTTGAGTCGAATGTCTGAAGTGATCTGGGCAAACTGATGGCTTGCTGCACTGCATTTCCGCACTGTGTCCGTTGCGTGGCCATAATTGTGCAGAAATGCACCATATATGTTGATGTTGCTTGCCTGTGACATAAAAAAAATACGAGGACATGGGTAAAAATCAATTTGAGAATCATTTGATTCCTGAGAATATTCTTTACCCTGATTCGCCAAAGATTTGACCTGGAAATTAAGTTTTCAATCAAAACCGTTCTCTCAGTTGGGCGATTTCCCATATGTACCTACCCCTGCGACGATTTTAGGCCATCTGCTTTGATTATGTCTTCAAAATGGTTTCCAACACCTACTAAAATAGTCCCATTTCATATCGAGATACATTTTCAAGAAAGCAGGGCTAAAATTTCATTCTCAAAGCACCTACGGTGAAACCTTGATGAAAGGACTCTAAATTTACATATTTATTTCACCGCCTGGACAGATCAACAGGCACAATAAGTAACTCAATTTCAAAAAACACTAAAATGCAGAATTAAACATAAAATTAAAACACTCCAGAAAGATGATGAGCCAAATTTTATTGTATTCTTCTTCCTAGGTTCAATTCATTACTCTAAATTTTATTTTATACAATTAATATTGATTCAATAAATCAACTTCTCTTACTTAAATGCTTATTATGGTGTACAGTTATCAATTTTTAAAAAGATTATTGGGAGGCATTATCTGAAATGCATGAATTGGCATTTTAAGGAACTGGGAAGCTTTAAGATGTGATTAGATGTGTGTATCTTACTGTGTATGGGCTCCTCGTGAAGAACCCTCCATCGAACAATCAACGTCCATTACCATCTGATATATTTCCAATGCCACCGGCATTTATATAAAAGTGCTAAAGAATTAAGTACTTTCATTCATACATGAAGTGTATATTTAACCACGAATTGCTTGTCTTTTATTTATCTCTTAAAGAGTAATTAAAGCTCTGATTTTAAAAAATTGTCTCAGACACACTTATTTTTTAAATCTCATTCCAACTTATAACATTTTTTATCAACCTTCATGAGATTCAATACTCTCTCTGCTCCTCGCACTCTTCATAAATATAACGTTAAGCTATACAGGGTGCAGTGCTTAAATCCACACAAATTTCAATTTGAATTTCCCACCATATCGTAGTTCCACTGGAGGTTGCGATCGGCAGTCTTGAAAGCTATGGGCATCCAGTAAACGGCCATGACCTCAAAATGGCCAAGATGTAATGTACAAGGGCTGAGTACAATCAAAGAACTGCTATTATTGAAAGTTTTCACACTGGGCATTATATTTTGGAATAGTTCAATTCTTATGGCACCCCAGATCAACTGTTTCAATGATATCGTGGCTAAGTATAATGCTTCCGAGATGTCAGGGGAAGGTATCGCTAACTCAACGAGGAAATCTCATGCAGGAGAACATGTGCTTGTCCGGATTTAAGCGCCGCAGCCTTAATAATTTTATGGCATGCATAACATACTTCATAGCCTCCACTTTATTTGCCACATCGGAGACTGATCCTGACTCAATTTCTAGCTCTGGATCATCTCCACTTAAGTGTATTTTAAATGCAGTTCAAGTGAATACCTTTGTACTTCAAGTTATCAGAAATGAATATACATGGTAGACTATATACAAAAGAGGAGGTTAATATGGTGAAAAATTATACAACTTTCTATCGATACAATAAAAATGTAGATTTTGTTGAGACATTTAAAAAAAACGAAACTGGTCTAGGTGGAAGCACCACTGATTGCACTTCATTGATGAATTCTCGGAAGATTGCTGGATATTGCTGGATCAACTCCTGATGATATTTTGATGTCCATACTTATATTTTGACAAGATTGATGTCATGCATATGTGACCTAACAGATCAATTAACATTAATAGTTTGTCTTAGGAATCACTAATTTGTTAGTTTATTAATACTGCTAAATATCAAGGTTTTGAGGCAAACTGATCAGTTGGCAGGGCCATTCAAGTAAGTGTACTATGCTCGCTCAACTTTACTAAAAAATCTTTCTTGATTTCCTAATTAAGACTTGAAAAATTACAGGGCACAGCACAAGGGACTGTCAGTAACAGCTGATAGCCATCACTTGGGGAAAATATGAAAAGAGTAAATTATTTCCACTTTAGGCAAAATCAGCACTTGATTTATTTGCTGCTCAAGCTGTTAACTTTGTATATAAGTTAACTCTGTTGAGAGTAAAATAATAGCTGAGAGACAACTTGATCTTTTCAATGGTAATGCAAAAACTTTGTTTCGACCCAAAATAAAAAGGTGGAGTAAACCTTTAATGAATTTTTTATGATTCATCATTTGAAATTTCTTCTAATCCAACTTGAATTATTAAAATTATCTGACAGTACAATATTTTTTACCAATCTTCTTCGGTTAAGTGTCACTAGTACATTTTTCAATAGTTAATGCCTCGATATTCCCATGCGACTTTGGAAAGTATTTATTTATGCTTGTTAAAATCAGAAATATTTTGGTACCAAATAAACACAACAGAAAAATTTCATTCTAAATTTTATGGGATTCTGTTATGTCGAAAAAACTTCAATGTATCCAATGATCACGCATGCTACAGATATTACAAGAATTCGTTCCTTTATGTTAACAGGGAAGAATCTGGTCTTCAAATGCTTTGATGTGAGCTACCATTTTTTCATTCAATAAGAATATGGAATATATGTGAGTGGTAAACTGAACATTGAATCTGCATAAAACGTAATCACCTTAAACATGCACCAAAGATAATAATTCCATCCCTTGCACATGCTCTCACCATTGTACAGAAGTGTTCTCCAATTGAAACGCAACCATCCCAATGCTGCATACAACTTTGAAGGCCATCCAGAAAGTTGCTATGCAACGAATGCAGTTCAGGAACTTTGTAAAATATAGTACGAAATTCTTCTTCTGAAATGACTGGTTGAGATGTGCCAATTGTTGCTTTGATTGCCTTCATGTACTGCAGTAATACTCCCAGGCACTCCACGTACACTTTCTCACTTTCCAATATGCTCACAATTATGCAGCGATGCATGGCCAATCTTTCTGCTTCTTCTTTACTGCCATTCTGCAAGAGAGACATTCCCGTTTAAGTATGTTCCCCATTTTTAAAAACAATAATGGGTAACCATAAAAACTAAGGGATTTGATGGCAAGTAATTCAGAAGGTGGGCATTATCTTTCCCGAGTTATACAATATGCCACCAGAACACTCAAGCTAGTTCCTAATTTAGAATACATGATGCTGGTGGTTGCTTATAACACAAGCAACAGCTGCCATTAAAAATATATTCTATAATCCACATCATTTGATGTTTCTATGAAAATTTTATTTCTTGAATGTATAAAAGCAAACTGAATTCTAGGTTTTTTCACTCAAAGAGTCCAAATTAGAAGCCAGTTAAATTCCCTTCAGTTTACTTTTTGGTGAATTATCAAACAATAGTTTTCACTTCATTTTAATTATTATTTTCAATAATATTAAAATTAATTATATTTAAAAGTTATTTTAAAATTGATTATGCATTGAATATGGCCATGAACTACACCATACACAGCTATTCCAAAACATTTTTTAATAACATGAAATACACTCCTTCCCAAAGGAAATAACCACCTTGGAAACAAAATATTTTGTAATAAGTCTGGGGTGGGCAATATTTTGAAATCCCTGATTCCAGGTCTCCAAGTGACAGCAAAGAAACACGATGTAAGAAACCTCCCCTTGACTTAGAAAAGTGAAGACTCATTGAGCAAAACCCTGCAAAGAGATTTATTATAGAAGAGAGTAGGTTCTCGCTTGGAAGCAATGTGAAAAAGTGAACTTGTAGAGTAACTATGTCTGCCACTTTATGGCCTTGCCTCAGTTCTAAAATTTTAAATTTTCCTTTCTATTATAATACAAGAATGAGAGAAAACTAATACCCCCAACCAACAAACTATGAGTGTCACAGTTTTCTACCACCCCCCCCCCCTCCAATTGTAGCAGTGCTGACGACGATATGAGGTACATTAGTTAACGTGCTCACATGATGTAGTGTAGAGCGTTAAAAATATGCTAAATGCTGGAGCAGTGAACTAAACTCAAGCAATAATTTGCATTTTATTTAAAATATAAATGTAGAAGTTAATAATCACCATACTAACATGTTTCATGTTCTTAAGTGAGAGTTGCTTAATTTAGAGACAAATCATCAAAGTAAAGCATAATGGATAGTTGTTTTTCCAGAGACCTACCAAAGAAATAACACTATAAACTAAAATACTGACAGCTTCACAGGGTTTTAGGTAAATACTTAAAATGGGCATCCTTAAATTCCCACCTCTGGCTCTGAAGCAATTGATGATTCCCGATCCCAACGACGGCTGCTAGCTGGAGTTGACGACGATTCTAGTGAAGAGTTGCTTGCATATTTAATAGGCCCCACATCTTGCAACTGACCATCGCTTTCAGGAGGGTATGTGGGATGCCCAAACAATTCATCCACACCCTCTTCACCTTCCTCCTCCTGGTCAATCGAAATAGTTCTCAACAAGGGTGGAACATCTTCATCCGACTCGACCGAATTGGCACGTTCTTGAGAATTCAAAGCAGCATTTTGCCTTAAGAATGGAGAGAAATTCCAGCTCAAAAAATGTTACGTATAGCCATTCAAATAACACAATAACAAGATCGCAAAATGCCAAATAGTTAAATCTATTTCATGGCAGCTAACTTTTACCGGTTCAAGAGCAGAAAAGTAGTCTACATTTTTTATTTTCAAAAAGCTATCGAGTAATGCACTCAATTAACGTTCTACTATGGAAGACAGGATATAAGAGGGCGATCTTACTTAATAAAATAGTCAATGTTGACATAATTCGACTGCTTATGAGAGTCATGCTGCGTTGATAGTCCAGGTAAACTGCCTTGAAGTTCCGTGTCGGTCGTTGCTCCACCGGAACTACCAATAGAACTGTGACCGGAATGAAGAGAGTTTAAAGATTTAATAGTGGTTTCCCCATCTAAATCGCTGATACTTCCTCCACTTTCGTTTTCCCGGCCCATGCTACCTCCTCTGGTACTTCTGCCAGCATCCCCGACTAAGCCACCAGATGCTGTGCCTGCCGATGCCATCGCTGCTGCAACAGTCTCCGCTGATAAATAAACATAGTCTCCGTCCAAGTCTGGTGGTACTGTGTCATATAAATGCTCTTCTGTTTCTTGAGATAAATTGTCTTCGTAAGATTTAACACTACTTTCATCGCCATTGCCAGGATTTAAATCTGGTTTAAATTCATCGCTATCCTTCAGCTCTTCACATGAACTACTTCCCACACTTTCCTCTATAATACTAGCCACCCCTGGCGAACGTGAATGACTTGTTTCACTTTGCACATCTTCCCTGGGTGAAGGAAGCCCTTCAATGTCATCTTTCTTTTCCTTAGATTCAAGACAATCTGAAATTGCTGCTTTAGGAATGTTGGTTTTAGCGGTACCTGCGGATTCTGAATGACTGCTAACACTTTCACTCTCCTCTTTATCTCTCAGTTTGGAGAACCTTTTGGGTGGAGGTAAAGGTGGAACTTTTTTATGCGGAGACTTTGGTGGACCATTATCACCTTTATCTTTTTCGCCGCTTTTATTGTTATTAGCAGCGTTCACTTCTATCACAGTTATATAGTTCGAAACATTTTTCGGAATACTTTTCTTTACCCTGGATTGATCTTTCGAGTCACTGACGGTCTTCTCCGAAATTTCGGAGTCAGCCTTTTCAGCGACATTTTCATTCAGTGACACAGTAAGTTCGTTCACACATTGATTGGCAGAGTCATTTGTTGGTGTTTCGCCAGACTTAGAAGTAATATTTTGCCCACTTAAGTGACTTCCAACACTTTGATTTTCTTTCTCGCCATTTTGAATAACATTGTGGGTAACATCTTCGTTTTCCTGACAGATTTGGGGCCCTCTTCCAGAAAAACCAGGGTCAGATGCACTGTCCACTTTATGCTTTTCTACATCTGCGAGTAATCTTTCTAAATATTCCACGTAAAACTCCTCTTTCTCCAATTCTTCCCTTAATACAGCTACCTTTTGTTTATGCGTAGCAAGATTAGCTCTAACATCTTCCTCCCAAGCTGCTGGCAAATCACTGCCAGGGAATCTTTGGACCCAAACTCGTCTAAAATCACCAAAAACACTCATTGCACCTTAAAAGCAGTACCAGAAAGGGCATGTTATATGAATATCAACACCACCATACAATTACAGGTACCGAACCCCGATCTCCATACCTATTTTCCTTCACCACCGCCATCGGTGAGCGGAAGTAGGTGTGGCCAACATAAAAAAATGTCTAGCAGCTCAAGCTGATTAATGTAGCAAATGGAAGTATTATTTAGCAATTAAATCATGTCCAGAATCACATAATATGAGAGTGCTTTATTCAATATATCTCACTAATAATTATGATAACTACATCGGCTTTAGGCGTTCCTTGTCTTATCTTGCGTGATCGAGATATGTTTTGACGTTTCTAATTATCTTTCTAGACCAATAAACCTCATAATTTGCGAGTTGATTGATATGATTGTTGCAAGAATATTCATATTTATTCTGAGGGCCTGGAAATATTGTGACTCAAGTCGCTTTAAATTTATTAGAAAACCTCATCAGAATTTAAATCACGTCAATGTTATCTACTATCTTGTTCAAACAGCTGATATCCACATAATGTGTGGTCACTTGGTGTATAAAGCTATCGATAAAATACATCAAAACGGAAAAATGAGCCGATTATCAATATATGGTCTATAATTCTCTGTACGTTGGCTATCCTTCACACATACAATCACCAAAAATTAGGTAAACTCAAGTGAACAGGGAGGCACGACCATTATTATTATTTTATTTTACAGTTACGTTGCAATTAGGCGATTTTCCTGGTGGCAAGGGTCAAGTTTGGTCAAAGATAACTCTTACAACGAAAATTACATACATACACGCACTATAAAAACAGAAAAGAGACAAAATATTCTTACATACAATGACACTTCCACATCACATACAAACAAACTTCCACATCACATACAAATTGCCCTCCACATCACATACAAATTGCCGTCCACATCACATACAAACAATATTTTAATAACTAAAATGAAGTTTATTACCCAGTGGCTGCTTTACATTTCTACTTAAAACTTCTAAAATTGGATGGAAAGGGCTCAAACAAACCTCTAGGCAGCTGGTTCCAATTAATTATAGTTCTATTTAAAAAAGAGTATTTTTTCTTTTTTTTGCGTCCTTATTTTTATTTTGAAGCTATGGTCGTTTTTTCCCTTAAAGTTAGGCTTTTCTATCCCTTGCCATAAGTCTTCCCACGCTTCGACCTTTTTAACAATTCTATACACCGCGCCTAACCTACTCCTTTTTATTCTATTTTTCAAACTCTCCCATTTCAGTACATCTAACATTTCTGTGACACTATCTGTTCTTTTGTACCTTCCGAGTACATTTCTTGCTTCCTTTCTTTGAACTTTTCCTATATTTTTTAATATGTCCCACCTCATATGGATCCCATACTATGGAGGGGTATTCTAGGATAGGGATAACCAGTACCTTATATGCTTTTTCTTTTGTGGCTACGCTACTTCCTTTTAAATTTCTCATCACCCAATGCAATACTTTAAATGCCTTCCGTGTCAAATTATCTACTTGGACTTCCCACCCAAGATCCCTAGTTAAATAAATGCCTAAATATTTGCATTGACTGGGACATGGGATTCTTTCTCCAAAGAGGGTGTAAATTTCCTTTTCTGCATTCTTTTTATTTGAAAAATTTATATGCTTACTTTGACTTGTATCAATGCCCATATTATTATTTGTTACCCAGTCACCGAGGCGATCGATGTCATTTTGTAGAATTACGCGGTCATTTACATGCTCTATCCGTCTGTATATAATGCAGTCATCAGCAAAGAGTCTTATTTGGGAATGTAAAATGTTTGGTAGATCGTTTACGTAAATTAGGAAGAGTAATGGCCCTAGAACACTGCCTTGTGGAACTCCTGCTAAAACGCTCGCCTCATTTGAAAATGTATTCCCTAATTTTACTTTTTGATTTCTGCCTTTAAGAAAATTTTTTATCCATTGTTTTATCCTCAAGTCCAATGGTAACGAATCCAACTTTAACAATAATTTTTCGTGAGGCACTCGGTCAAAAGCTGCCGAAAAGTCAACAATTACTGCATCCACATCCTTTTCTTCGTCTATTGCATCGCCGATATATTGGCTAAATCCCAAAAGCTGCGTTACCCACGAGTATCCCGTTCTAAACCCATGTTGGTGTTTGAATAGCCATCTATCTCTAGTCCACCATTCCCAAATGTAGTCAGCGATTCTTTTTTCCATTATTTTGCAAACAACTGAGGTTATGCTTACCGGTCTATAAATGTTGGCAATTGTTTTTTCCCCTTTCTTGAAAATTGGTGTAATATTTGCTTTTTTTCAATCATTGGGCAAGGCATCATTATTTAATGTTACTTTGAATAGATGACTCAGGTACAAAGCTATTGCGGTATCACCCAGTTTTAGAATGTCAATTGAGATATTAACCGGTCCCACTGACTTATTTTTCCTCATCCTCCTTATTTTTTCACAAAATACGAGTCCTCCATGATAATACCGTATGTCGAGGGCAGTGAGCTATTTGGTGCTGTTATGCTGATGAAGTTCTTTGTCCTTTCTGAGCTATTTAGGCAAGCCTTACTTTCATTTTTGTTTTCTATTCCGCGAAAAACATCCGTAAAGCAGGAGTTGAACATATTTGCTATTTCCACAGTGTCTGTCACAAAGCCATTTTCCTTAGTTTTTAATATATTCACGCGTTCCCTGTTATCTTTCCTCGTTCTCATGTATTTATAAAATTTCATTGCATTGTCTTTCGAAATTGCATTTATAAGAAATTTTTCCTTTGCCTTCTTCTTTTCCCTATTTAGGTTCCGGATCAAGGTCCTGTAACAGTGGGACATTTCTTTACTTTCATTCTTTAACCTGTGTGCCTTTCTTATCGCTCTCTTGAGTTTTTTTATGGTTTTGTTGTAGTACTCCGGATCTGTGTTCTGCTTCAAATTTTTTATGGGAACATACCACATTTGCCCTTCAAGAATTATTTCTTTGAATGTTTCCCATATTTTCTCCACGGTCGCTCCACTAGCTGCCCATCCAGGAAACTTGCCCCTTAAAAATTCCTGGAACCCTTCCCTATCTGCCCGGGTATATTGCCAAATTTTCTTTTCATCCCCCATACCTCTTTTTGTAGATCTATACCAGTCCATTTGAACACATACTACTGCGTGATCACTTATTCCCGGAAAGACATCTATACTAATGATAGGGTTTGGAGGTCTAAGTAGAAAAACATCGAGGGTAATTTCTCCCCTAGTCAGCTTATTTACTACCTGGATAAACCCTTCTTCGTTAATAAGGCGATTTACCAGATCTTGTGCCTGCCCGCCACCCGCTGTTTTGCCCCCACACCCTATTTCTGGAAGGTTTAAATCCCCGGCTATGATGATGTTATCTTGGGGATTTTCAGAACAATAGTCAGCAAGGATCTCCAACGAGTGCATACCTTCGCTTGGACTTCTATAGAGAGCAATTATTTTTAACCATTTGCTACTTTCTGCTTCTTGTATCCTTACACACATCATCTCACAGTTACTTTGTTGCCAATCTAAAAAGCTTATTATGTTGCTGCAAACACAAATGAATACTCCTCCGCCCCTCCCACCTCGATCCCTTCGATAGACATTGTAATTTGACGGAAAAATTTTGGCCGATGTAATGCTATCGTGAAGCCAAGATTCTATGACAATTATGATGCTGAGATTACACGCATCTATTACAGTCTCAAATTCCCTAGATTTGTTGAGGATACTTCTACAGTTTACCTGAAGGGTATTTAAGCCCTTACCTTCAATTTTACCGTCTATACCGTGCACACTCTCGGGTCTGCTTGTAGAGCCACTGGGCAACACTCTGCTCGCCACACATCCCGTCGTTCCTCGCCATTCCCCGTCTTCACACTCATCGAGTGTCCTCCGCTCTCCACTCCCTGCTTCAGTTCTTCTTCGTCTGACAGACTCTTCTGTGAACTCTCCCCCATTGTATGAGGCTGTCGCACAGAAATTGATTTTGCATCTGCAGTGGCTGTTGATTTCCACTTCCAAATCACCTCGGTTGACCCCTATAAGTTTCCCTGCTTCTTCTATGTGTTTATTAAATTGCCTAGTAGTCTTCCGTGCTTATGGGAGCCCCCTCTGTTAAGATGGACACCATCTATCCCCAAATCGCCATTGTTAATCCAGCAGTTTGTATCAACAAAGAATTAACCTAGTCTTTGACACACCCAGTCTATTCCCTAGTTAATATAGTCGATTTTGCGGTCCCAAATATCTTTTCTTCTTATAATCCCACATCACTATGTTTGCCTTTTTAAATTTTTTCTTTGCTGCCACGGCTAAGTCCCACACCAATCCAACTACATGGTCACCTGTTTTAGCCCCTTGAACATAATTTGTGCCAACGTGTGGGATCACCACTTCCTCTACCCGCTCACCCTCCATCTACTCAATTTTGTGTTGCAGTTGCTCCGTTCTTATACCTGGGAAACAATTTACCGTTTCCCCACCTTCCTCACAAACTTCTCCGCTGAATCTTATGATAGAATCCCCCATGATTCTAATCTTTGTTTTATTCTTCTTTGGTTCACACATTCCTTGTGGATGTGATTGACCTTCCCTAACTGAATTTCCTTCTCTTGTGCTGCCTCCTCCACACAAATTAGTCCTGCGGCGTTTTTCTGGTGCTCTTGTTTTTACATTTCCTGTCTCTAACAGCCTCAAAATGTTCACATTTGTTATCTAGTTGACATTTTAACCTCTTGTTTTCATCCTTTAGGGCTGCTATTACTTCCTTAGCCGTTTGCAGTTCGCTCCTTTACTTTTCTATTGTAGTCTTTCTTGCCTAGTTCATTTGAAATACTCTTTTCACATTGTTCACACTTCCATCCTTCTTGAATACACTCCTTCATGGTCTTCTTACTGCACTTGAAGTGAAACAAACATCCACAATCCGTGCATTGGGAACCGTTTTTTAAGTTCCATTTACAGACCTGGAACTTAATCACCACTTTACTCTCCGGAATGACCTCCTCAGGCATTTTGGCCACAAACTTTCACTTCCTCGGAGCGATGAGAAAACACGTCCACCCTCGTAGACTGCATGCGAGTGACTCTTTATTATTGTTAATGCTGAGCTTTTTTTGATACCACAATTAAAACTAAAACAGTTCAAGTTGAATAGATAGGTGAGGTTTAAAGAACTAGTTTTCTGAGCAAATACGCTGGACAATAATATTCCATTTCATAGTTACTCTTTCATCGAATCCACCTCAGAGGCGAAAAAATATTTCATAGTGGTCATAAATGATGGGAAATAAGCCAATCCAATATAAGGTATCCACATAAGCTCTAGCGTCTGTGCATAACAGTGAAAAGAAGTACGATTTTTTAAATTAGCCGTTCTGTTAGATGCATTGAACGTAGCTAGTGCACCTTATTCTGCGCAACGTCCTTCGTGTCATTTTTCTAACGTCTGTTAAGTGCTATGAGGAAATACTTAAAAAGGGAAGCTACCATGATTTGTGGCTCTATAGGGCAAGTGGGGTTTCATATTGTTCCAAGGCATTATTAATCCCCAAGGAACTGTAATGTTGTCTTTCTACAAAAAACAGCAACTAGATTAAATGCATTGTCTCTATTATTATGTATTTATTGTTTTATTAATGGTGTAAGTTGCCTATTAGACGGGGATAGTTGAATCACCCATCAAAAATGTTGCCCAAGTTCGATTTTCATGAGGTTACTTCACAATGAATGAGAGCAGTTACTCTTAAACATGTAATTATGGATATATATTCATGATCTGCTGCATGTAATTAAAATAGAGATGTAATATAGGCTGTCATTCTAATTTTTAAGAAGAATACAAATTAGTATTTTAGTGCAACAAATATGCAGGGAACATGAATATTACCCTCACTACATTATGGTTTCTAAAAGTTTTGAGATTTAATTTAAATTAATCTAACATTTCTGATGATGGAAGATTTGAAATTTGGTGACTTTTTTGGATAGCTGAGGCTTGCAAAACATCCACAATACACTTACTTTAGAAGTTCAATTTATCATGAATGACAGGGAAAAGGAAAGTTGTCACACTTTCTGCTCTTCTTCATTAATGTCCACATGTATACATTATTTCTAACAGACTATTAGTCCAATATAATTTATTTTAAGCCTTTTTTGATGGAGCCAAAAATGTAAATATCCTGTAAATGCAGTCTCCAACTTTCAAAACCACATATTTGGTTCCATGAGCATGTCGTCTGTTTTCCTCAGCATCAACTTCATTAATTTTAATGATAAAATTTATTGACAGAAATGCTATCATTCGATTCCTCAAAGTAGTTCTGATGGACACTTTCCAGCTTCAACTGGTGTCTTCTCCATCACTTACTCAAAGTCAATGATTAAATGAGGTTACAAAGGAAACTTCACACTTCTACATAAAGGCATATATTCTTTATGTGGAAGTGCAAAGTTTCTTTTTTGCCCTCATCGTGAAGGAATTCCACGAAGTTAATCCTGAAACTGTTTTGTTTATCAATGATTTAAATCTTTCTTCCCTCAGTTAATTTTTAAATGGACGTGTTAATCAATGGACAAGATGCTCCATTTGGCCAAATAATCATTTAAATACTTTCCAGTTTAATGGATCAGAACCAGTTACTCTCAAACCTGATTTGAAGTTTTTTTTTGAAACCTCAGGCCCAAGATTTTTCCACACCTAAAGGCACAACGTTGGAAAGGCAGTTTTCTGGAATTTGTCTTCCAGTCTTATTACCCGAATTCTTTGTCTTCCAGTTCTACAGGCAGTCACCTGCAAATTTTCATGCTGACACCACAATGTCTGCATGTTGCAACTTTACTTGCAGACTTTGCAAGCAACATTGTCATTGGTGCCCTTCCACCACACAACGTTTCATTGTAACTTATGAAAATTTTTTCTCTCTGGCAGGATAATTATGTGCATTCAACAAAAAGGTTCTTTTAAAATTAATATTAGCCACACCATTTCATTTAGAAGGAATATGTGATTAATTTATTATAGTATCTTCTGATGGTGCGTTTTTACTGTAATAATTAATTTTCAGAAGATAACTTTGATGGTTAAATTTTGGCATGGCCAGTCTAAAAATTACTTAAAGTTAATGTATTCCAGCTTAAGAATAGATTTGTGCAGGATATTTATGGGGTCCAAAACTCAATTTTTGTACGTCAAAGCACAATGTTGTGCCATAAGCAGTTAGGTCAACTCTCATCTAAGATCTCAAAACATGGCTCTGAAATGAGAAATACTCATGCATGCGCACAGACTGTGAGAATGTATACATTCAGCATTCAATGCATACATGCAGCAAGATGCTCTTGGTGCATGCCCCTAAAACTTACAAGTAAGAATACTGAAATGGAACTGCAATATGATGCACTTTCAGATAAAAGTGCAATAATACGACATTTAATATTGACGACATTTAATATGGTACAACCATATTAAATGTCGTCAATATAAATATTATTTAACATATAAACATAAGTTCTTAAATGTGATGAAGATTGTCACAAAAGAATTCATCCAATGAGTAAAGTGGGTGAGCAAGTAACTAGGTATATACCCTATTCTTGAAACTCTGGATACCATCTGATTTCATCTGAGTAAGTAGATAGTTATACAGCTGTATGTTCATATTATGAAATGTGTCGTAAGTTGATGATAATCTACAGTAAGTAGTATTTAGATTTGATTTACCTCTTGTGGAGTAGTTAAGGATGTTAGATCTTAATTGGGAAGTTTCTATAATGACTTTCACATGAATCAGAGCCTTAAAGATATATAAAGTAAATACAGCCATGATTCCACGCCTAATAAAAAAAGGTTTGCAGGAACCATGTGGTGGTATATTAGCCAGAGAGCGAATAGCTCTCTTTTGTAGTAGCAAAATTTGTTTAACATGTGGGGAATGACCCCATAACTCAACACCATAATTCAAATGGCATTGAAAGAAGGCATGTTAAAGTGTTAAATGATACTCATTTTAAATGAGAAAGTTGAGCTTTCTTAGCATATAAACAGCTTTACTCAATTTATTACAGATCTGACTGATGTGGGTCTACCAGTTACATTTTGTATCAATATAAATTCCAACTATTTTAGCAGTCTCAACATCAGTTAGTTTTTCTTTAAAACTGCACACGGTATGCTGAGTTTTGTTGGTATTTAAATGTAAATGATTAACATCAAACCATTCCTTAGCCTGTCTTTGCGTAGTGCTAGATCATACCTTTGCATCTTCAAGATGTTGACATTTTTGCATCAAAGTTGTGTCATCAGCATATAAAACAGATGTAGGGGTCATATGACAGGGCAAATCATTAATCATGATGATGAAAAGTACTGGGCCAAGCACAGAGCCCTGTGGGACACCACATTTTGCTTTAAGATCTGCAGATCGCCAGCCATCAAGTTCAACCAATTGGTGGCGGTCATCCAAATATGACTTCATTAGTTTCAATACAACTCCATTAACACCATAATATTCTAGCTTTGATTGTAATATTGAATGATTAACTCAGTGGAAAGCCACACTAAGAGCATATAGTATCACAGAGATTGATTCCTTCTTTTCAAATGCATTAATGACATAATTAACTATGGACTCCACAGCCAAGTTTGTAAATTTCCCATATTGAGAGCCAAACTATGATTTGGAAACATTATTTGACTCAAGAAAATCACATATTTGATCTTTCATTATAGCTTCAAAAATTTTAGCAAAAAGAGGGACTATGGAAATGGGGCAATAGTTAGTTAAATCATCTTAAACACCTTTCTTATGGACAGGTTTGGTTTTGAAATATTTTAGAGCTGTTGGAAAATCTCCTGTCTCAAAACATAAGTTGACTAACATAGCTAATAGTTCTGCAATGAACACATTAATATCCTTTATTAGGGAATTAGACAGACCATAAATATCCTTACCGTTGGATTTTTTAAATTTTTAACAGTTGATATAATATCAAATGGAGTAACAAAATTCCATTTAAAATTTAAATTATTCGGAGGAAGATTTTGCAGCAAACTGCCAATATTGGCAGCATCAAAGTTTTGAGAGAACAAATTGTTTTCAAAAGCTTTTAAGAAAAAATTATTTACAGCATCTGGGGTGAAAGGAAGATTTTCTTTTCCATTACCATGACCAACTTCTTCCTTGATTACTCCCCATGCTGCCTTTTGTTTATTTTTGGCATTTAATATAAAATCATTATAAGCTTTACTTTTTGCATACCCAACTGAATTATAATAATCTCTTTTGTATTTCAAGTAAGCCTCTTTGTCATGCAGGCTTCCACTGGTTTTGTAAGATTGATAGTAACTAATTAAATCATTTCTAAGAGCTAATAATTCCCAAGTGTACCAGAGTTTTTTTTATTTTTAGTGGGCATAGAGTTTAGTATTTTTTTAGGAAAGCATTGTTTAAAAATGTCTAGGAAATCACCTAAAAAACTTGAAAAACACGTTTGCTCTACAGAGTCTATGCAAATACCATACCAATTGATACAAGATAGAAGCAGTTGGAAACTCTCTAAACCCTCTCTTGCTATGGGCCTCATGATAATGGTTTTGTCTCTATTTCCGAATATATTTTGGGTTATTTGAGTATTTAAAGTGAAGCTTATACCTTGATGGTCAGATGGGAGATAGTCAAAAACACATATTGTGCAGTTCAGGAACATAATTGGTAATTACAATATCTAGGCAGGCAGACAATCGAGTAGGCTATTTGTTTGCCCAGTATAAATTATATGAAAGCAAAAAATTTTCAAGAACCAGACAATCGCTAGTTATTAGAGTTATGTCAACCAATGTATTGAAAAATTCCAAAGAAACTGCGGGAGATGCCGCAACAGTAACTTTTAACGGAGTCATCCGCTAATGTGCATTTCAATGCAACAATTTCAGAGTGTAAAAGTCATTTGCCTTGACTGGGATTCGAACCCAGATCCCTCAATATCCGGTCGAGTGCTTTAGCCACTTAAGCTACTGAGGCATCCTCTTAAACTCTGAAATTTGATTTTTACACTCTGAAATTGTTGCATTGAAATGCACATTAGCGGATGACTCCGTTAAAAGTTACTGTTGCGGCCTCTCCCGCAGTTTCTTTGGAATTTGTCAAAGTAAAACACCATAAGTGTTTAAAGTTGGCTTTAACCTCGTGGACTGTGGCACTTCGCGCACGACTACGAATGCCTGTGAAATTGTATGTACGGTATTTCATCACAACATCTAGTTCCTTTAAAAGCCCCAAAATTTCAGAGTTTAAGAGGACGCCTCGGTAGCTTAAGTGGCTAAAGCACTCGACCGGATATTGAGGGATCTGGGTTTGAATCCCAGTCAAGGCGAATGATTTTTACACTCTGAAATTGTTGCATTGCAATGTATTGAAGGTGAAAAATCATCACTGGGTGGTGCTTATCAGGTGTGATGAACTATTCAAGTTGAATGAATGATTGGCAATTGTAATAGAGAGAATGAACAGCACAAGGCTAAATAACTATGAAGTCTAGGCCCTAGACTTAGGAATGTAGATGGAAATTTTTTACATAAATGCATTGGGCACCTGATGACAAATGGAGTAAGTGTGTTCTCCATGGCTTCGTTTAAATAACATTGTTGCACCAACTGTGACATAGCAGTTGGAGATTGATGCAACCTTGTCACGTGAACATTGTATTGTAACCTTGTGCACATGCATGCAGTGCTATGTGCTAATAGGGATTTGGTGAGAAGAAAATTAATTTTATTATCTATGCACTGACAAATTACAGAAAGTAGAAGAAGACTTGCCAAATTGTCACTAATCGAAGCCTTTGAGCTGCTCATAGGATCATTTTGCAAATATGGCGATGCTATGGTATTGAACCTATCCTAAAATAGCGCAGAATCAAAATATCCACTTTGAGAAACACAATTCCAAGTTCCTTGTGGCTCTCCATCCTACCAAGCATCATACAGGTGTCCAGCTTCGTACACAATATATGCCAGAAGAAGATTGCCACTTGTTGTTCCAGTGAACATCACAAACTGGCTTACTTTACTAGACAAAATTATGTAAGCAGGATGCTAACACTTTTTGCAAAGCAGTACCTTGTATCTACCTGGATCATCAAATGAATTAGTATCACCAACAACAACATTAACAATTAGTACACAGACCACCTTGAGGTGACGCCTCTCTATTACTTAAGTATTCCTACAAACACGTCTTGACTGACTTAAGTTCTACTGCATTTGATGCTATTATGCAACCTCAAAGAAAGGATGCAATTGTAACTCAAGAAAGGAGCAGTACTAATCACCCCCATGGAGATCCTACATACAAAGGCTACTTTCTTTTCAAGATGTTGTTTGACAATTTGTCTAACATCCAATGGAGTGAAAAGAAAGCCCTATTCTGCAGCAGTCAGAGTATCTTGCACAAAGGTCTTCCTCATATGAAGAGAGCATAGAATACTTGGCTCAGCTTTTCTTATAGATACCCTCACAGCAATGAATTCCCTTAATACATCCCCAAATTATGAGGGTAAAAGGAAACTACACTTCCACAATGCTGCTGCGCAGCATGGAAACCATGGTCGTAAAATATTAAATCTTAATTGCGGAAGTGTAAAGTTTCTCTTTACCCTCATAATGAAGGAATCCCACAAAGTTAAACCTGAAACTGTTATGTACATCTCTCAAAGCTGATTTAGAATTATCGTCTACTTCCTGGCACTCATATGTTTCCGGAGCATGACTCAACCTATAAAATATTAAGTATAATACTTATTTTACGCCATTAATTACAAGTTTAACGATTAAATCTCTTTAATATGTTAATAATTCAAAAATAAAGAGCCAATGGGTGTAGAGAAGGATGAAAAATCGTAATTGGACAGAAATGAAAACAAATGAGCAGGTGCTAGGTATGGTGAGGGAGGAGAATGGATTGCGGTGAGAAATCATAAGGTAACGAAAAAAATGCGTGCGAAGCATATTGAATGCATGTGGAGTGTTGAAGACTGTGATAGAGTGGAGAATGTTAGGAAAACAAGAAAGGGACAGAAATAGGATAGGTATGTTGGAGATAATGAGGGGGATGAAGGATGTACACATACAGAGGCAAAGGGGGTTATTATAAAGTAGGAGGGGGGATTTTGTTTGTTTAGGAGAGACAGGATATTTATTTGGGAGTTGTGTCCATCCAAAACCTACATTAACGGGTAGATTACCTATAATAACGTAGCAAATATTTTTTTAACTGCAAATTTGCACAAGATAATTAGGTTAAGTGCCGGTGGCTTATTTTACAGCAAATTTTGATAAGTATATCAAAATCACTTGATAATATTTTTTAAAAATTTCAATTATTTTTCAGTCATTGACAATCATGCTCCCATTTTTTATTTAATCATAATTTCAACACTACGAGCTTTATATATTAATTCATACCCAATAAGTTATTTTCCATTAATGGTTGTTTTTCTGCACCGAATTTAAAATTTCCAAATTCTAACCCCGAAATGCAGACGCAAGTCAGTTCCACTACCAGCTTCAAAACCCAATCATGCTATAAAACAAATGATAATTGAAAATATGATCACTATTGCCAACTTTGAAATATATTGATCCAATAATCCAAATCATCCCCAATGCAACCTGATAATGGCACTTCTCTTTAGGTAAAAGAAAATGTTGTCCATATAAACAGTGCACATATAAAACAGCTCTAGACTAGTGAGTCATGCAGATCCATTTAATCATTTTAAAAATATGTAAAAATGTTGGCAATAGCGATTTTCTTAGGCCAAGTTTTCAGTATACCCATATCTTATGTGAAAACAGGATTTTCTAATAAATAGTCATTGGTCTTAGAAAGCAGTAATACATTCAGCTCATTTAGAAGATAATTTAATTTCTGCATAACCTTGAAGTTATATGCCATTATAAAGATAATGATAAATTTCAGTAAAAAAAAATGTATCCAAAAATTTTTTCAGAATGTCTATTCTCCAACTATTTTACTGCAACCGAGCCAATGAAGTGCAACTCAACTAATGGACTATTCTACTATATTTGGTTAGGATATTGTCAAAATTACTATAATGGCAAAGAGGCACAATGCAAAGCCCAAAGTTTGAGACTTGGCAATTTATTTAATCACTTACTGTTACATAGATTTCATGACTGGGTTTATTTTCATCCAAGTTGGAACGAGAACAATTGTACTCTTAGGCCAATTAAAGGGGGAAAATGAAGATTCTCTGAGTATTAGGGAGTTCGCATTGTAACGATTAGTATGGAGCACCTGCTGTCAACCAATTTTTGTATCTAAATACTGATGACAAGATGTTATGATTGAAATATTCCTTTAGAAAGACCATTATGGTGAGATGATCTTCATCTAGCATATCCAAATGTCACAACATATCAAAATAAGGGGTTAAAACTGTTTACACATTATTGCCACGAAAAACACTTCATGGCTCGTGGGTGATGTTGGGGTTTTGTAATAATAATCTTTATTATTCAAAGAGCAGCACTTGCCACTATTTATGATATCAAAAGGAAAACCATATAAATACATGTATTCATTATCATGGTGAAGAGATAGTATATAGGTAGTTGCCTCTCAGTAGTAATTTCACTCCTGAGAAGTCCAGTTCAAAATATTCACTCAATGAACTCAAGGGTTTGAAATCAACCAATCCTCAATTAAATTTTGGAAAACTTATGACTATTCAGTCTTGCAGTATGGGGAAGTTTGATATAGAATTTTAAGGCAAGGCTATCCAATGACTGGTTGAAGGTTCTGGGCAAACTGCATTGAGTAATGTTTAACACATATCTTGACCTTATATCATGGCTGTAAATATTACCTCTTAATACATAGTTATCTATATGATCTTTTACATGAATTAAGCTAGGGTAAATGTACAAGTATATGTTAAATACTGTCATCACTCTTAGCCTGACAAATAGTGGACAAGAGTGATCATGATGGCCAGAGCTTGTTATACTCCTAACTACTTTCTTTTGTTACATAAGCAGAGCTTTTGTGTCCCTTGCATGTCTCCAAAGCCTTAGCTCATAACTTAGATGACTTTGGAAAAAGGCAAAATAGGCAAGTCTCAAATGTTCTTCAGGAACACAGCTTTCAAGTCTACTGATGAGGAAAAAATTCTTGGATATTGTTTTGGAGATTGTAGTTACATGACTTTTCCAGGAAAGACCATTCAATAAAAACGCTAGGAGCTGAACAGAGCTTTGAGCTTTTCCAGCACTTCTAAGGTTACATATAAGATATGGTGTGTTTTCATAATTTAAAAATAGTTAATTAGCTGAGAACCAGTCACTAGCTTGTTATTGCATGTCTTTCAGTTCATCATGTACCTGTTCAGGATTTTTACATTCCTTTATAAAAGTAGCATCATCAGCATATGTTAAATCATTAATCATCAGCAGAAATAATAGACGACCAAATATAGACCCCTGAAGCACACCATTTGTTAGTCACAAAATTTTTGACTTACCGCCATATACTTTTACCATTTGTTTATGGTTTTTAAAGTATGAGGTCATGAATTTTAGTTCAAAGCACTGGACCTCATAATACTGCAGTTTTTTAATGAGGATCTACATCTACATCAATATCCTGTGACAGGGGGTGCAGCACCAGGAGGAAAGGGTAAGGGGTGAGGGGGTTAGGGTTTTTCAAATGGATGGGGAAAGGTGGGGGGAACCTGCAAAAGAACATATAAATATACTATAATAACCATGCGGAGTCCCTAACTTGCATGTTAATACTTATTGTGTCGAGCCGACTCCTGGGGGATTTTGATTACAAGCATTCTGGTCTCTTATTGTTCTTGGAAAAAATAACATTTTAACCTGTCAGTCTCGCAGTCAATCTCTCTAATCTTATATTTGTGATCCCCCTGCTCGTAATACATTGGGATTTGTATTATGTTCTTGATGTTATCGGAAAAGGACCCATCTTTAAATGTTTCAACAAGCTTAATCTAAATTGTAAACACCACTGTTTAAGGGAATCCCAGCCTAAATTTTCTAACAAAGTAGTTACACTTCTGCGTTGGTCATAACAATTTTTGACAAATCTTGCCCCCCTCCGCCGAACTTGATCCAATTCCGAAATCAAATTTATCTCTTGAGGATCCCATATACTGGCAGCATACTCTAGGTGGGGCCTGACTAGGACAAGAAAACATCGTTCCTTCACTTTTTCATCACATTTATCCAGCACTCTTTTTATAAATCCCAATTTTTATTAGCACGACCGCATATTTCTCGTATGTGCTTTCCCCAGGAGAGATCATGAGTAATTGTTACACCCAAGTATTTAAAGGAATCTACCCTCGCGATTTCTGTTTGTTTCACTTTGTAACTAAATGGTAAGGAATTACTCCTTTCCCAAAAATGTATTACTACACATTTTTTCAAATTTAATTCCAATTGCCATATATCACACCAAGTCTGAATTGCATTTAGGTCGTTAGCTAACGTGACCTCAAATGTCCCCATAAATCATTGCATCGTCAGCAAAAAGACAGAACCTGTTATTCACCATGGTACTGAGGTCATTTATGTAAATAAGGAACAAGAGGAGACCTATGACACTTCCCTGTGGTACACCCGACGTGATCTTGACAGTATCGGATGATACACCGTCCGGGACGACTGTTTGAATGCGATTTTTTAAAAATTGTCTTATCCAGCATATAACACTCCCATGTATTCCATAAGTTTCCAACTTAGTGAGTAACTTGCAATGAGAGACTTTATCAAAAGCTTTTTTAAAATCTAGGAATATCGCATCAACTGGAATATTACTTTCACCGGAATGCATTATATCATGAACAAAGAGTGCGAGTTGAGTTTCGCAGGATCTACCTTTACGGAAACCATGTTGGTTATAAATCAATAAATCTTGGCTATTCAGGTACCTCATTATGGAACTAACAATGATGTGCTCAAGAGTCTTACAGGAGATGGAGGTGAGTGATATTGGCCTATAATTACTGGGGTCCTCCCTGTCTTCGTTTTTGAATAGGGCGTTACAGAAGCTATCTTCCAGCCGCTTGGCACGCTTTCTTCTGCTAATGATTTCTTAAATATTATTTCAAGGTAAGGAGCAATTTCAGACGACAGTTCTTAGTACACACGAGCTGGTATCTTACCAGATCCCGGTGATTTGTTGGGGGTCAATGTTTTTAAGGAGTCACTCTATTCTGCGGGTGGAAAAGTCGATAGCTTGCGTTGGCTGCAGAAATGTTTTCAGAAGGTTATCTGGTATATTCTGGTAGCATGTATTGAAAACGATTATCACGCTGTAACGAAAAACAAGCAGGATTTGGTGGTATACACAATGGAATGCTGAAGGGAGGTCAAGCAATAAGAGAGATAATCACAGCCTATCTTCAAAAGTACACAGTATTTGTTTGAAGACATATTCAACTGCTTCCTCTGCAGAATTTCCACGTCCAAACTCAAATTGTGAGGTACTGAGTAAGTTCTTTCTAGATCTTCAGGTATTTGGGCTCTACCCTTAACCCTCTACCCACCTCAATGACTTTGCCAATCACAGGAATGATGGAGATGGGGCAGTAATTTTTTGGATTGTTTTCATCACCTCGCTTATAAATTGGTATTACCGGAAAGTATTTTATGATATTAGAAAAGTGTCCAGACCAGAAAGAGGAATTGAAGACCGCAGACAGTGAAAAAGGAAATTTAATGAACAATGGCCTTAATAATATCATTAGAGAGACCATCATTCTCTCTAGTTTTTGATCTTTTAAATTTAGCAACCTCTTTCACTATTTCAGATGGAGTGACCCACTTCCAGCGATAAGTTTCAGTAGGAGCAGGAGATCTATTGTCGCAATCTTAAAAATCCAAATCATAATTAAAAATTGTACAAAGAATATTGTCTCAGTAACTTGTGAAGAAGTTAAATTCAGAGGGATGTACTGTGGTATCTTTTGTTACATGAGTTGGACTTATTTTCCTGATGATTGACCGGGTGGCTTTACATTAATTTTGGGAGCAGTCAATAAAATAAATATTCTATTGGAATTGCATTTAACCAATGTTAGCTTTCTATGATAATCCCTTTTGAGCAAATTGCACATTTTAATTAAGGTTAGCATCACTTGACTTTCTTATACCATCATAATACTTCCACAGCAGATTTTCTCTTAACAGTAGACGTTCAGGTGTAAACCAGTTATTTTGTTCATTAATTGGCTTAAGCTAAATTTTGCAAGGACACCTCATCTATTTTGGCGAGAAGATGTTTGAACTTCATCAAATGGCTTGGAGTAATTGAAGTCTCAAGCAAACAGCCCCCGCTTCAACTGCCAGAAAGCCTTTTCTTCCCTGGTTATATATATTTTGTCTTGCTCTTTCACTATGCAGATAATGATGCTACAGCGCAGAGAAATGTCACACAACAACACAAATGTGTAGACAACTGTGAAGTTTTCTTTCACAATGGCTATACATTACTTCCACGGAGTAATTTTTGACCTTGTTACTCTTATTTAAATAGAACCTGTATGAATATGTTATAACTGGTGATGGTTATTCTTAATTAAATGAAGAATACAATGCATCTTTCCGCTGTCCTTAATTCACATACAACTAGTTTCAACGCGCAAGCGTCATCATCAGGTATAAATTAATCAAGTCACAGTCCAGTTATATACCATTCATGAGGGAGAGGAGTGGTGGGTGAGAGAGGGGGGAGAAGGAGGGGAAAGAAAATGGGGTTGCGATCGGCATTGGTGGGGAGGGGGGAGTTAAGCATCAGGAAAGGTGATTGGTTAGTTTACAGTGGGGTGGGGGGTTTGCTGGGTCTATCTGTGAAGGAAAGGGATATTTCCAGGATTGGGAAGAGGTATTCAAAGAATAAATCGTTCACCAAATGACCCGTTTTTAAATTCTTCCTGATTTGGAGCTCTTCCCACTTGTCCATCCTCATTCCTTTTTCCATCTGGTGTTAGAGTTCCAGGTTGAAATCGCTCCCATGATTTTCTTCCCATAGATGCTTGGCGTAGTGTGATTGCTTGAGGTCACAAGCGATCTCAAGCGACCTTCTTCATTTTATTAACATGAATTTCCACAAAGTTAAGCTGGGAACAATTGTATATGGTTATTCTTGTTTTATAGTCCGCACATTAAGAACCACCATCTATCAATTAAGACAGGGATTAACAAGCTTGTATAATGGAGCAGCGTATTCAACCAAAATTGGAGAGAATCCTTTTCTATGAAAGTTCATTTTTTCTTGTCTTCAGCATAAGTATAGCCTAGACATGAATACCAATGGTGGGAGTCTTGCACGAGGTAATTACAAAATAACACTATATTTAGGTAATTTAGAGAAATATCATCACATTGTAACATCAATCAGATAATGTGAATCCAATGGCTGATAGACAAATGTGAGATTATAACAATTAATGGGTAACAAAAATATTAGTAGAAATAAAAACATCTAAAAAATTGTTTTATGATAATAGTTTACTAAAAATATATTAATACAAATGGTTTTTACAATGAACACAATATGAAGAAAAAATTATTCATTGAGCTGTCATTCCATAGGAGGAGGTTCATCTTCATCTGAATCAAATTCAACATTTGGATCTTTGACCCATTTTCCACCTTCAACATCTTTGTCCCAAATCCAACCAGACCTAAGTGAACACAACAAAAGAGGATAAAAATGAATATAAATATAATAAAATATATTCCTGACTATATTTAAAAATGCCTGTTAAAAATCTGTAATACATTTAAAAATATCGATTCACTAGAAAATTTCAAATTTTCCACAGTTAGTTTCAGATAAGTAAAATTTCAATACTGATAGCTCCTTTGAATATTGCAACACTGTGAAAAAATGAATAAGATGTGGATCAAGAAGGACAGATGCAGGAGGGGGAGGAGGAAGAATAAGAGACCTGGGTTACTTCGAGAATAATGTTTGATTAAACAATATACTCCCACTGAAATAGCTCCTTCTCTGTTATCTACTAAATATATCACAGACTTGACACTACACAAGAGATGACCTCAAGGACTGTGAATACCAATTAAACTACAGGACTATGATCAGACAAGTGATGCATTAAATTATGCAGCATGAAACTAGATGACTCAACTTATGAAGAAACACAAGGTATATCTTATATTGTACATATACTAGAACCGGTTCATTCGGTACAGATTTTGTGAGAATATACAAGACGCTTAAATATGGACAAAAATGCATTTCCTTGAATGAGATTTCCTCTTCCGGTTCGCGAAACCTTCCCCAGACTTCTCCGAAGCATTATACTTAGCCACAATATCGTAAAGAGTTGATCTGGGGTACCAGAAGAATTGAACTATTTTGAAATATGAACGCCCAATTCGAACACTCTCGATAATAGCACCTCTTCAATTGTACTCAGCGCTTGTATGTAACATCTCGGCCATTTTGAGGTTATGACTGTTTACTAGATGCCTATAGGTTTTGAGAACAACAATGGCGACACACAGTGGAACTACGATATGGCAGGAAATAAAAATTGAAATTTGTCCGGATTTAAGTGCTGCACCCTGTACATAGTATATAAAGAATACCCATACAGAGAAAGAGACAAAACTCACATTGATAGTTTCAAATTATGTTCCATTAGAGCAGACTGGAGCATTTTCTCTTGATTTGGTTTGACATCACTTCCGGAGAGAGTAACCTTCAATCCTGATGAGGATTCTGCCATAGTGTCCCTGCTTTCCTCTGCACATGAGCTGGATGCTTTAAAAACAAGAACAGTATGATGCAAATAATTTAAATGGCCAAAATACATTAAGCAAACAATTGAAACTATAGACGATATTATGAAACTTATCAAATTTCACTATAATAAGAACCATGTCACAGAGTTATTAATTATGTGATACAACATCAGTTAACCATATTTTCTTGAATTTCAGGCATAAAAATGTACCTACTCATAAAATAAGCAGTTACCCTGTCAGAGCATAGTAATACAGGTGATAAGTAATGCTTTCACATTACTATAGTTTCAATATCAATCATTGATTTCATGAATAATGTGAATTACCTGTATTGCTATGTAGAATCTTGAATCACAAATATTAAGTAATATTCTTTCATTCTACTGGAAGAAACTTAACCTTTTTAATAAGAAAAAAATTGTTTTTACTTAATCAGGTCTGCTAGGTTTTTTGAAAGATATATTTAATGCTGAGCTTTGGTTTTCGGTTGAAAAAAGTGAGTAGGGAGAATGGGTAAAACCCTTGTGACTCATGCATGTAGCCTGGCGTAGGCCCAGTGAGTTCTCAACTAAGCCCCATAGAATTTTTACATTCCTATAATTCCACCAAGTCAACTAAATAGGCCCTGATAGTAAACCCCCTCTTTCAATACATTGCCTTAAGTTCAACATGGAAGCTGAATAATAAGATGGATTTCCTAATATTGAATGAAAATGAAGCCAGTTTCATGAAAAACGAAAAAGATAATAAAGTTGAGGCATTGAAGCTACTTGGAATATCAAGTTATTTCAAACATCAACTAAACTAGTAAATGTCGTCTGAAGGCGATTAGAACTAGTACTAAAACCAAAATGAAATTCTCAAAATTAGTGACCAGCGATTCACTAATTCTTCTTCAAATTGAATTTCAAATCAAATAAGCAGTCTTGATTGGAATGGAATCGAACATACATGATTATGCCCTAATAAGCAAATGCTCAGATAAAAGGCAAATTTATTATAAGCAAAATTTTTATTTTCTTGTTTATTTAAATAGCAGTTATCCTCAGTTATCTTATATGATATTATAAATGTAGAAAAGATGGTTCTAACGCGACACAAATTGACAAAAAGCAATTAAAAAATATATATATATATACTGTAAGAAAATAAATTTAATCAGTAAAAATGAATTTACAAATTTTGGTAACTTAAGAATGTAAATTCATGTAAATACATTATCACTTTTTAATAGAATACATAAAGGTTTTGGAAACCTATTGAAAATATAACCTATCCTTTTTAAGCATGTATTATAACAACAAATTATTATTCTTTTGAGCCAAAATCAAATTCTGCAACACATGTATGGCTGGAAATATTAAAGTTGGTCGGGTACACTCTCAACAATGAACAGCTTGTAGCTTGGATAACAAGTAAATCAATCCCCAAACTTGGATAATCTTGGTTATAAATATGAACAGAAACCTGAATGACATTTTAACAAGAATGGAAAACAATGCATCCCAGAGAATGAAATTCCCATAAATATCTAATTGGAATCAATTTTCAACTTTTGAAGTACTAGACTCAAATTCTTAGTCTAGAATTGAGGAACCAGACTTCATAAGTATCAATCAAGATTCAATTATTACATCAAGACTTAAAAAATAGGTCATTCCATGCAAAAATGGCTGAAAGGACACCATTTTTGGCATCCCTGAAAGTACCACCACATTTAAACAAATCAAAATGAATTGCTATCCTTTTCCCCAACACATTTAACTTTTGGTTATGCACTTACATTAGTTTCTATGTTTGTAGATGCCCACAGAATGTACTGTAGCACACATTTCAATGATGATATAATTATGGTCTTACACTTTTTACAAGGGAATTCCGTGCATTACGTTGGCTGCTTTTAGGCAACCTGTACATTATCCTCACCACCTTTCTATTAAAAAGGCATAGCTACTTTATATTCTCTTTTACACAAGAAAAATTGAGCAAATCTTGGCCAGGAGGAGAACTATGCCATTTGAGAGATAAAAAAGTTATATGGAGGCTGAAATTAGAAGTTTAAAACTTTTTACGGCAACATTATATAAATGTGCTTTTTGGAAAAAAATTATTTTTTGTTGTTTCACCCCCTTAACCAAAATTTTCCTTTCAATGCCTTCCAAGCAAATGTTTGCCAGGACACTATAGTACTAACTGAAAATGCCCAATGTTGTCTTCATACCAGAAATTATATTATTTATATTGTTAATTAACTAAATTTCTAAAGAAAAAAAATCGCACTTTTCAAAAATATGTAAATTTAAGACTTGTATTTATTGAAAAATATAATGGAAATGAACACCTAATACAAATGTGTAGCCATGGCCTTTCAAGAATTACTGAGCTAATCTCGAATGGGGTTACTTGAATCCCTCAAATCCCGGCGGTGTTGAATATTTTTCAGAGGTATCTCGATCCCTACTTGAGGTGCTTTGTGGAGGGCACTTTGAGTGAGTACGCCGTCCGTCGGATGGGACGTTAAACTGCGGACCCCTTGGCGCCTTTCGTAAAGAGTAGGCTAATGCCGACGCCGGGTTTCTCTCCACCCTTCATCCTTTCCTGTCCATCCCCTATGGCGCAAATGACCTTAGCTGTCGGTCGCCTCCCCTAAAAACTACTACTACTACTACCGGATGATATAAATAACTCTTCATCCACAACAACATTTAAGAGAGCACTCCACAAGTTCACTTTCCTCAGGTACATAACTTAACCAGTACACCCTCATTCTACCTATGTGTATTTATGTGTACACATGAATGTAACTGTAAGTTTAATGCCTAATATAATATGTACATGATGATGGGTGAAATGGAATAAGGAACCATTAGGTCTCAATTTTGCCCAAATAAATACCTCTATCTAGCTATCTATGTATAGGACACCAAGCAATAGCGTTGACAATACAAATGGATAATATTTTTGATCATATCTACCTACCACCTGTAATCAATTCAGAATGTCCATAAAGTCATCACGTTGACAACATAATTGTACTTAAAGGTATGCGCCCTTAACATCAACACATTAGAGAGTTTGAAATGCTCAACCCTCAATATCACTCTGTAAGATGATACTCAAGTCATCATACTCCCCAAACTCTGTACCAATAAATTACAGACTTTACACTTAACACCCAAAATTTTATCTAAGTCACAAACCTTGTTCACTGTGAGGTAGGCTATATCCCTCTTTCATTTTCTCTACCACTTTACTGAATGGCTTTTTTCTTTGAAGTCCTTTAAGGTACCTCCTAACTTCAGAATGAGCAGAAGGAGTTGGAGAAGCTTCACTATTTTCAATTACCAATGCTGCAACAAAACATTAAAATTGCATTTGTCATACATAATATGCTCAAAACATCAAGTTTCAATTGAGTTAAACCAATTTCACACACAAATAATCCATGTCACATTTTATCTGACACCTGTCAAGTATTCTCTCACCTCCAACATGTTTTACTGAAAAATGCTGACCTTCCAAAATTATAATTATATAAAACGAGGGTAGGAGGAACAGCTCCTTTCCCCATCTTTTCTTAAAAGACCTACTTGGTACCTGGAAAATTACTCAGCCAAGGTGTAGCTGAGAGTGCCTATGGGCATCACTGGGAAAAGCAGGAGGAAGATTCTTCCAGTAAGTCACATCTATTTTTATAAAATAGATTGACTCAGCTATGGAGCATGTTAATCCAGTGGGTAGAATCCTTGACTACCGACCAGGAAGCCAGAACCAAGGGCCACCTCTCAGCTTCACCCAAGTGGCATGATTTTTTGGGCACCAGATCTTCCTGGGAAACAATAGGCGAAACATAGAAGGAACTGCTATCCCTAACCTGAGAGAATTTCACACACCATTGATCTTAGTGCTAGATTAGCTAGCCTCATTGATGAAACCAATCTTAAGGTTGTGGAAGGTGGCTTTTGCATCCATCGATTTTTTATTTGCATGGTTGTTCCTTGATTCCGGTAGAGGCCGGGGATTATTCTTCCCTGAATGAATTCCAAGTGTTTCTAGAATCTATGCATCTTGTTCCATTAGACATTATCAAAGGCTTTCCCCAAGTCCACAAATGTCTCATATAATGGCTTGTTCATGGGTATCATTTCTTTGGTCAGGACCTTAATTCTCAGTATTGATTCTCTTGCTCATCAGCTTTTCCTGAATCTGAATTGAGTTTCTGTGAGGCTTCCTTCTTCTATTCTTCCACTAATTTTGGGAGTAACTATTTTTGATTAATGAGGCATCAGGCTCAATGTTTGGTGTTCTTCACATTTATCAGCTCTGAGTTCCTTGGGTATTGCAATCATTACACTCCTCTCAGAGTCCTCACACATGTTTCCACTGTTTCAATTTTCTCAGCTTCAAATTTTAATTTTCAGCAATTTTCATAACAGCTGAAAAAGGTTATTTTATTATTAGTCGGTACACTAAAAATATTTTTATTGGAAACTACCCTAGTACTGATGGAGTACTAAAGTCATTTCCCCAAATCTATACATCCAGACAGGACCACCAATTAGGAATTTGATTTGTTCTTTGAGTCTCTACTCTCTATTATTAATTCGAAATTAGTCGGTTCAGACAACATGATATCTAATTTCAATGAGCTATAATATCATGTCATCCGCAGACACCTCTGTTCAAGGTACCCGAGTATGACGCCGATGCATCAAAACTAGTTGTACCAAATAAACATTTAGTGGAAAGGTACATTGTTTTTTTTTTACTTAAGCAATAATGGATTTCCACTTAGTTAAGCCTAAAAACATCGAATATGAGTCAGAATTTTTTGACCTGTGTTAATTAATTTCTTTCTGAAAATAGCACCTTATTTTTTAATTAAAATAGTGTGAGTAGTGCCCTTACTGGCCTAACTAATGCACAGATTGAGTTGAAATTGCTGAAGGCATAGACCTTGTTTTACACATAGGTGTATTATATTTTTAACTGGTGGCCCAGGTTTGAACCCAAAACATACATGTTTTTTGATGGATTTTAATAAGAAAAAATCTTCCAGGCACAACAATTTTACTTCAATCATTTAATGTGTAATAATTCAGCTGCAAGCATGGCTCTTGAATGAAAATGCAGCAAAAAGAATACGCTTTTATTATTCTGTTGATAAATTCTTCACCACCCTCAAATGTTTGAAAATATTTCATTTAAACTCGAATTGTTTCCAATTTTCATCCACTTTCTTGAGATTAATATCAATTGATATGCATTTGTTCCCACTATTATCAAACTTGCCCATAATGAATTGGAATGATGTTGAGTTACTTTAAATGATTGATAAAGAGACTCTTCAAAGCTCCATAAGGTTTTTGATATATTTTGGCAGGAATCCACGCATGGTTTCATTAGGACGTTCTTACCCAATTACCATCCTCCTTTGGGATAGTATAATACTTCCAGATGGGCTAAGGTTCTAGAGGGCACATTTACATTAGATATAAAATTCTACTGTGCTGCAGGGTAAACGGATATGATACCATTTGGTATAGGGTTGGCCCATTGTTATAGGTGATGGGAAAAATGGGTGAGGTCAAAATTATTTATTATATTTATTTATTCAGGTCCGAAAACAGCACATTTTGGCCTTTACATCGAACTATTAACAACGATAACAATGATCACGTTTTACAAACACCCAAGCCCTAGGTAGAGAAAAACTCACCCAGGCGGGAATCGAACCCGCGACCCTTGGAATAGCAGACGAGGACGTTACCCCGCCTCCACCGGGGTCGGCATTATGGCTTACATGGGAATCCTGCATTGTGTATGAGTAGTTCATATAGCATATATCTGTTTCACCCATACTAATATGAAGAATTCTACTATCTTGATTAGGTGAATGAACTTGAAAGCATGTACATGACCTTGGGTTGTCTGTTGTACCGTAAATGCATCCCTTATCGATTAATTACCTGAGCTCAGTGGAGGGAACTTTGGTGACTCCAAAATCATCCGTCTCTGCATGGCTAGTGGGATCTTCTGCTTTCTTTTTTTCGAGCAGCTTGAATATGGGGATGATGTGAGCAGAGGGTGATACTTATGACTTCCTTTGTCTAATGATGTGGTAGCATCTCTTTCACCCACAACAGTAACCATTTCGTTTCTGATTGAATTCAACAATGTTTTACCAAAATGTTACTGAACATAGGGTATAAATAAAGTCAAATACTTACATGTTAACAGCTGACTTTCTAGAGGATGCCTTTAATTCCAGCAATTGTGATGACTTTTGCATTTTTAACTGTAATTCACGCTTATGAAGTAAGTATTTGCTCAATTCTAAGGGAAAAGTAGTAACAAAAGAACTTCAGTCGCTCTCAAGAATCACAAGCAACAAAAATTAGCGTACAACGTACCTGCTATGTGACGCCTTCCTTTACGGTGTATAGCCAGCATATTGATATTGTCGAAAATCGGTCGGTGAACACAAACGACGCAAGTAAGCCTGAAAATACACATGAATAATAACGTAATGTTTACAAATTTAAGTTATCTCAACGAGTTTAATATTTCAAAATTACTATTCACCTGCCATTGCTCAGCAAACGAGCCTCGTCTTCAGGAATTTGTTGGGCTAAAATATCGCTTACGCGCCTGAACTATAATGTAATTTCATTTGCAACATTAGGAATAGTCACTACTGTTATTATGCAGTGCTAATAACCGCGGCAAATTACGCAAAAAGTGCACCTTGAGATTTCTCAGCAAAGACGTATCCATTGTGTCTCTTTTGAACGACATTTTTGTTTCAGGTAAAGGGAAAGCAAACAGTTGACTGAACTTGGCCCACGGAGAACTAGGCCACGCCTATCAACCGGAAGTTGAAGCTCTGGATTTTTCAGTCATACCAACGTACATATTTTTGCACGAAGAAACAAAGTAGTATATATGTTGGTATGGCTGAAAAATCCAGAGCTTCACGTCTGGTAGATAGTCGTGGGCTAGCTCTCCGTGGGCCAATTTCAGTTAAGCTGTTTTCCGTCGCAATGCAAAAGTAATCATACACAAGACGGCATTTTTTATGGAATCTCGTGATGGATCATAAACGGTAGTTTGTTAATTTTATTTTTTTAAACATATTTTCTCTCGAAACAGACAATTTGATTTCCCCATTTGCGTTCATTTCTGTTTCTAATAACTTGCAATTTTCCGCGCGGGCGCTATACTTTTTTGGTTTAAAATAGAAAGTCGAATTTGGCAATTCTTACATAGTTGACCCGACACAACCCAACCCAACCTTGCCGGTTGATCTTAATGCGTTGTCAGAGTGACTTAAGTAGAAATGGTTGCAAAAATTCTTTAAGCAATATTTCAGCGCCAGTGCTAGATGATCAGTGGGATCCCTTTTCTTCGTGGGAAATTTGCACCTTAGTTCTATCTGTTCTACGTTTAATCTCTCTGATGCAATTTACTTGATCTTTTCTACCGTAGTACGATGACATAATAAAACATTTTCAACATATTCCTTGAAGAGACGTCATTTCAATTCCTGCGAGCGATTTAATCTGTAATTTAACTCCCTTCCGTGAGTGATTCCGAGCTTAGCAGCTGTAATAATTTTGATGCTCTACTCGGTTTGTCATAACAATGTCTTAGAAATCTAATTCCTATCCACGCTGCACGCGATCCAAGTCGAAAAACAATCCAACCTCGTGTGGATCCCATATACTTGCAGCATTTTTTAAATGAGACCTAACCAGCGAAAGATCACATTTCTCTTTCACCTTTTCATCGCATTAACCGAGGTCTCCTCTATTAAATTCCAATTTTTTTGTCAGCTTTCCACATATCCCTCGTTAATGTTTCACCCAGGAAACGAAGGACATTAATTCCGTAGTTAATTGGCCGATGATGTTTTGGTTTACAGAGATATCCGTAACCCTGAGGATAAAGCAGCTTAACGCCCACGGAAGCGTTTGCATTCCTAGAAAATCCATTTAAAGTAAGCTAGCAACTTACAAACATCTAACAAAAATAACCATTACATGGAAATAATACTTATCGTATTTTTTAATGTCATTTTTCCCACGGACGATAAACGATCAGAATAACGTGAGTAGTCACCACCTGTACCACACCCTAGCGGTGCCTTGCAGGGTATAATGTAACCTATCATTATTATAAATGAGTAATAGCATTGTCAATCGAAAGACCCAATTAGATTTGCCAACGTCTGCTCTTCTTTCTAAAATGACAACATATCTCACTTTGCCACTGGTTTCCGAAAGGAATTGTTACCCTATTAAGCGGTGGCTTTATCCTCAAAAGGTAAACAACTATGCGCTAGCACAAAAACCTTGGCAAATGACAAAGACATATCAAACTTAAGCAAGAAAGGGTTATGAGGAAATCCCTGAGAGAGGAGCCTGCAAAATGTGATAACCATAACGAAAACTGTCATGAATATTGGGAAATAGGGCAGTTTCATTTCTCCCGTCAGGAGTGGGAGGAAATATTTTTTCAAGGAAAATTTGTTAAAGGGAATTGGACTAATATGCTAAGTAGAAAGTTCTTTGCGATTAATTCGCGGTGTGTTCTTCTTGTCCGAGACTATCGCGTCCGAGGAGGCAATGGTAGTATTGTGATTAGGGCGTATTTTAAGCATAATGAGTGCAAGGTCTTTAATAAACGCGTTCTTTATTGCGCAGGAGTTGTTAATATAGGAAATGTAATTGTTCCCATTTTGGAGCTAATTAGCGATAGGCACAATGTCAATGTGATAGCCAACTTTCTATTTCAGTTCCGTCATTTCGCTAGCTCCGTCACAAAAGTAAATTCACCTCTATTTAATGGCATCGTGTGTGATTTCAGTTTTGCCATTATTAATTCTGTAACTTTGGTTTGGTCACGTTGCACCCTCTCCCAGTATTTGTATGATTGTTATGATATGTTGATTGTTAAGACGGATGCCAAAATTGAAGTTCCCGTATTCCTCTGTTGCGTTCATTTTATGCATTTGGTGGCGCGACATCTTGCTATATCCCAAAAAAATCAGTAAATTCTTGGCAGCTGTAATTGGCTTGATGGTTACGTCAAATTCCATGAGCGTCTTGGAAAATATTTTTAAAAATTTCTCCATTATATTGAAATGCGAGAGGCGTGGCGAGGCGGTGGATGCAGCTGTGTCTGAAATCCAAGAGATGGTTACGCAGAGCTCAGTGATTCCTTCAACCGTTATCAGGAAAGATTTTTCCGTAAAAGCAGCCTTTATAAGAGTAGTCCTTTTTATCTCCTTTTCACTGTCATTGCGGAAAATGCGAACGTTGAGTGCTGTGGGGATCCAAATCCCTTTTTCAGTCCTAAATTTTCATCTACTTTTTTGAAGCATTTCTTACCGTTTGTACCTCTTTGGTCGAACATTTTGAAGGGCAGAGATGAATTATCTTCATTTAGACCACAATATAGTAAAGCAAGCGTGGAAAGGTGGTTCGGAATCATGAAAAACACGATTCTGGATTATAATTTACATTTGCCGTGCGGTAGATTTTTGAGGGCAATCAAACCCATGTCTTTTCTCGAGCAAAGGAAATTTTTAACAAATCCCCCCCGCAAGTAAACGCCGCAAGGCCAGTAAATTTGGAAGTCTCGATAATTTTATGGCGGAGGAGCCTTGGGGAAAACGGAAACGAAGAACAGAAAAATTAAGGGTAACTTCTTTTACTGGAGAAGGGATCACTGATTTCAAAGTGTTAGACCGTGAAGCAGCCCGAAATCTTTGTAGATCAAGGGGGACCAATGGAGGAGGCAAGTGATTCCAGTTATTGGGTTAAGAACGGTGACAAGGTAGCCATAAATCATCGGCCTCTTACTTTCCACGAAAATGGCATAGTTTCCGATAATGGTTACTTCGATAACTGTTCGGTATTAGGAAGGTCATACGTTTTAGGATACGTTGGCAAAGATACCCGCGTGTACTTGGAAGACTTCCTTTCGCTGCCCCCAAAACAATGGCTTTGTAATATCATTATAGATATCTTCGCCACCGTAGTTCTTGAAAAAACAAAAGGGACATTATTTATATCCCTTGCGAAAATTCCAGTTATGCCCTACGAGGGAACTTCACGTCCGAGGGTTTAGTCGCCAAGCTTAAGTTCAAAGAGAAAATTATATTAATGCCGTTCAATAAAGATCAAAATCACTGGTGCCTATTCGTCGTAAACTTCCGGGAGTTTTTATTCAGTTATTTCGATCCATTGGGCAGCACGGATATGGATTATGCCAGGCATTACAATTTATTCACGACTTTCTTAAAGAAGCGGAATACGTTAAGTAAGGAAAAAATACGTCCCAGTAAACTTAGAGCAATAAGGGTGCCCTTCGGCAAACAGAGAGATAGCTATAACTCTGGGGTGCATACGTGTTTTTTCATAAATCAGATAGCGAAAAATATGGGAACTGAACAAAAGTTTAATGCCGACGAGTACCGGAACAAAATTAAAACAAATATATTACAGTCCCTCCGTAAAGTTAACGAAATATGCCCCTTGTGCTATCGGGGAAGTACAACGTCGGTCGCGTACGATGTGTTCCCGATGGTATCATCTTTCTTGCGTAGATAAAACTGCCACAGCTTCCGATTACGAAAATATGGCTTGGTCGTGTATACTGTGCACTAAATGGATAACATTAGATATTCAATTACTAGATATGGTAGACAGCTGATTAATTGGCCTTGTGGCTATCCCTTGGTTGTACATCGTTTTAGCTTTGAACGCACATTATAAGTTGACAGGCGATTATATTTTGTTGAATTTCCTCGAATACAAAGGTTAACCAACAGCATATACGTTAACCTATTATCACAGGCACTGAGGTGCTTTCCGTCTATCTGAAGAAGCGGGGGACGGAAAGCCTCGGAAGAGATAGCATAGGAACAATTTAAAATAGGAAAAGGGAGGCGGCAATGATGATATAGGATCTGCGGTACATTCCGTCTATCTGAAGAAGCGGGGGACGGAATGACTTGGGAAGATTAAATATGCTTATTTACATAAAGACAATTTCATGCTACTTTAATATCAACGGATTTGATAAGGGTAAAAACTAAAAACAAATGTTGAAAAAATTCCTCTATTTTACGTTTTCGGTACGGTTTCGGGAGATGCTCCCTTTTTAATTAAGGGAAAGGGCGAGCGGTTTCTCATATGCCTCCCGGGGATCTTCTTTTCGCTCGTTTCTTCTCCCAGCACAAAGAGAAACGCATCGAACGAGTAACCTCTTCGGGTGATGTGGAATAACTTGCTGATAACTAAAACCGTGATGTATTAATGAATACTACTAATAATACAAAAAAAGTTATCCATACATACCTCCTAAAAACTTTTCATCAAATCCCATCTTCGCAGCTCAAGACACCAGAGAAAGAAAATGGAGAGAAGTGAAGAATCAGGGGGAACTGCGAAAATGAGGAATCCGTGGCCGGAAAATGGTGCAAAAATGAAAAAAACACCTGTAAGTAAAAAAATCAAGAAACAGATTGCTGAAATGGTGTGTTTTTCATGAAAAATTGGTCTACTATGTGACACTGAGGAAGAAAAAAACGGTCGTATTAGAGAGAATATCGAGTACATAAAAGAACAAACTTGAAAAAACCTATCTCCATGGTCCAAGTTCAGTGTCGTGTTGTAGTCACTTTTGTGGGCCCTGGGCCCTAAACTAGGCCATGAGCATGGGGTAAGCGAAAGACTGCCGAAAGTATATGTGGTGCCTAGTGTGTATTGTAAAATTTAGAGAAAAAATGTACTGGTTTAGGAGATATTGTGAAGTACTTTGTGTTTTTTCGTGTGAGAGGACGATCGTGGTGACTTTATTGGGCCGTGGTTACTAAACTATGCCATGAGCGTGGGGTAAGCGAAAGGCAGCAGATAGAGAGTATAGTGAGTTTAATGCCAAAATGTGTTTATGCCAAATTTTTGAAAAAAATATGTTTTAGTTCAGGAGATATGGTGAAGTACTCTGTTTTTTTTTTCGTGTGAAAAGACGACGCTGGTGACGATAGTGGGCCCTGGGTCCTAAACTAGGCCATGAGCATGGGGTAAGCGAAAGGCTGAATATAGAGGAAAGAGGGGTTAGTGTTTGTGCCAAATTTGAGCAAATAATGTGTTCTGGTTTAGGAGATTTTGTGAAGTACTTTGTTTTTTGTCGTATTAATGGACGACTCTGGTGACGATTGTGGGCCCTGGGTCCTAAACTAGGCCATGAGCATGGAGTAAGCGAAAGGTTGCTGATAGAGGAAAGATGATTTAGTGTTTTTTGCAATATTTTAGAAAAAAATGTTCTAGTTTAGGAGATATTGTCAAGTACTTATTTTTTGTGTGAAAGAGCGACTCTGGTGACTGCACTGGTTCCTGGATGCTAAATTAGGCTATGGATGTGGGTTTTATGCCTACGCCGTGATAGAGTAGGGAGTACAGAGTGTTTTTGGTGATTTTTTAACAAAAGTACTTTTCTAGTTGAGCAGATATTGTCGAAAACGTTTTCGTTACGACCTCTTAGTTTTCGCTATCAAAGACGACCTCCCGCTTGGGCTAACTTCAGTGTAATGTCTTTCTAGGGCCGTATACCATATACTACATAACTCATCCCGGTCTTACAATTGCAAGTGATGACAGGGAGTATCACTGAGTATAATATGTCCGTTGTAGTGAGATTACTACAATGGTTTAGGGGATTTACTTAGTTACTTCGTGCAAAAATATTTACGCTGGTGTGACTGAAAAATTCAGAGCTCCAACGGCCGGTAGAAAGTTGTGGGCTAGTTCTTCGTGGGCCAAGTTCAGTTAACTAAAGCAATCGGCTGATATATTATCAAAATATCTGGCGTAAAACTTTTGCTCGCATTACGAACTCAGACAGCTTTCAGTAAGGTTTCTGCATGATCATCGAATAAATATGCTCCCGAATTGCTTCAAAACAACCGGCATATATAAAAATTTTCTAATAGCTACAAATTTTCTTATCGACCAAGACTACAATTGTGGATAGTATATATCTTTGTTAGTGCAATATCCCCTTCCGCGCTACCATGAAGTTATCATAAAAACAAGTGGTGGTGACATTTAAGTTTTTCATAGCGACCGTGGTCGCTCGAAAATTACGAAAAACGAAAATATGGCTACTGCTAGTACTTAGTTCAAAACGTGACACAAAGTTGCATTCTCCAACGTCGTGCTTATTTAATACAAGATTTTATTACATTTGTCAATGTCGCGATTACAGGGCCAATATCTATGGAATGGCATACGGGATTCCCATAAAAGATATTTGCAAAACTTAATTAGTTAATCAAATTAAGGATTTCGATGGGCTTCACCCAAACTGCTCATTTTGTTGCAATACAATGGCATATTCCAGTTTTGTGAATGTCAGGACTCCAGATGCTTGTGTCAGGTTTTTGGAGCAGTATGCTGACAAAGTTCTTGATTTTAGTTCACACTATGGGAGTGAGAAAAGTGTATCTTATACAGCTTATAATCTGACAGGGAAACCAAGCAAGTATCCCGATTATGGAGACTTCCCCCAAACTTTTGTGATGGTAAATATTGCAAAAATTATTTTTGGTCCGAATTGATAATATAATTAGCAGGATGAAATGTCAAATAAAATGATTGTTGTTAACCAGAGGACATATGGCCGCTGGTGGGACGAGGCACCATCGGGAACCAAGAAATTTATGCCCCAGACATATGGAAAAATCGATGGCCGTGACTTTGTTGGTATGCTTACTCTGTAAAATTTCATTTACAAAGTCACCATCTAGGATGCCGTGTATTACATTTTTACACAAATCTTGGTCAATTGCAGATCTGTTCTTCGAAGAGCCTGTATATCCATGGAATGTCCATATTTTTGAGACTTATAATCCGGGCTCTGTAGTTAGGATATGGGCTCTATCAACAGTTGGTTCTTGGCATATTTTATGGGAAGGAGAACCACAAATAGTTGGGCATACACCAAGAATATTTTCACCAATAGAAAAGGCATTTAACTTTATGACCAAGTAAGTGGTGGTTGTCTTTTATTTTCAAGTGAACTATACTGTCAGGTTTATAGTAACATTACAGAAAATGGCATATTTGACGATGCTCAGTGCATGAACAATTTCGTGTAGGGAAATATTTTCCTTTGCCCCGAACTGATGTGCATTAGTTTTGAAGTGATTACTAATTGCATTGACACAAAATTAGTGCAAATGCCCTTTTCTGTCACTTTCTATCCGGCTATGTTACAATGTTTATGCTAATTTTGTTAATAATGCTGACTTATGTACTTAGATGGATACTCATTTACTCATGATAATCAATGATTACATGTAGTTTAAAAATCAGAATTAGTTTTCATTGGACCAAAAAATATGAATGAACTCTTAAGGACACAGAATGTACATGTATGATAGACCATGGGATGAATAAATTAATAATAGCAATATCACTCGAATAACATTAATTCAGGCGATAAAATGGCACATTTAACAACCATTATAATATGGCGAAAAAGTTATTGCTTTGTTCTTAGAAGAACAAGGCTGTTTGATTTTCGGAATACCCTTGGATTAAGAAGGATATTTGGTATTGGTAATAATGATTGTAGGGGGGCAGGACACCTGCACATGCAATAAAGCTACAGTGACCTGCTTGGCTTAATTCCATTATAGTTGCATGTCAAAGTAGGGTGTACACATTTAGGATAAGAGGAATCAAATATTGACACCAAAGTAATGGTACTTTTGATTGGGAGGGGATAGTTGTAATAAGTTAAGCACTGATGGCAAAGGGAAGATGGAGAATGTTACTATGCACACTGATGGTGAGGGACTCAATATGCTAACTGCTTATAACTGAGTGGCTTAGAATGATTTTTAATGCCAACTTTCCATTCAAACAATCAAAATATCCCCATCCTCTCCCTCCCTCTGTTCAGGATTAAAAAAAAACTTTTACTTGTTTTAGCTAAGGATATGATAAAGCCTTTGTATTCCATGTAGCAAACAAATGACTGTCCAAGGAAGGAACTGGTTCACTCCCTTCTTGCTGCATTGGTATTTTATGTTATGATAAGGCTTACATTGTAATAGTACAAGGGTGAGTCAAATGATAAACTTAATATTTAATACATTTTTAACTCTTAATTTAAAGTACCCAAAAGGTTCTGGCACATCATTTTTGCGTGTATTCTCCTTGTCATTCAATTGAAGCATTTCAGTATTTTCAAACTGCACGGATACCTCTGGGAACACCAAGGATTCAACTGCTGCAAAGGTTTCTCATGTCATTACTTGGTGTGCGTGACCTGGTCAAGGAGAGTCTGTTTTAGAGGATTAATGCTTTTGAGGAGCTTTCCAGTCTTTGTACCACTTTTGGAGTGGCAAATATGGCTCACCATACTGAACTTTAATTTGTTGATGAATTTTTATTTTTCACTCACCAACTACTCAATAAACAAATGAAAGAACATTTTTCCTCTGTGGTGCATGTTGAAAGTGGAGCTGCCATGTTTAAACCACTGTTTTGGCACATTATTGCATTCTGGCATTGTACTGCCAACTGTGGGACACTCTTCAAGCTCTGGCCATCACCGCTGTGAAATAACAGGATAGTTGAACGTTGTTTTGGAATTTTGGGTACTTTTTAAGTTTTTCACTTGACTCTCCCTCCTCTGGGCGGCTGGAATGGGAGGGGAGCACATGGGATGTTCAATAACTCAAGTTTTATTCTCTCCATCTTGGGCCCTTGCTAAAACTTAAAACTTGCTAACTTATCAAAACTGTTTAATTTGTTGAAAATAGGTATTTATAGACACCATTGTAGATTCAACTAAACAATTGGTAATCGTCTCCAAATGGGGTCATTGATTGTACTTTAGGACAAGATTGCATTAAAAGGGTAAAGTATTAGACCGGCCATATTAAAAAAATGAGAGAGAAGTGCAAGTGTTGAAAGTTGAATTAAGAAATTGAATATTATTAGAATAGCTATTGAAAATCATGCCTCTTTCTGCCAACGACATAATACCATATATCAGGACAGTTGGTCACGGTAGTCCAGGGGTAGAGTGTTGAACTACTAACCAGAGGGCCTGGGTTCGATCCCCGGGCAAGCCTCTGGGCACCTGCAGCTCCACCCAAGCTATGTGATTTTTCGGGTACCAGATCTTCCTGGGAAACCATAGCCGGCACAGGGAAAGGAACTGGCGCCCCTACCCTGATGCGTGAATTTCACACGCTGGCTAGGGCTTAGTACTGGGTGAACTCTAATCCTCACCTACCAAACCGAGCTTCAGGTTGATTACTTTGTTTATGGTTTTATATCTGGACAATGTAAATCGCAGAATTATGCATTGTATTGAATAAAATGGCAAAATGCTGATTGCATGATTAGTTGTGCAGGGTTCTTAGCATCAAAAATAAACTGAAAAGAGCCATAAGGAAAGCACACAACATAATACGCATGTGATTAGTTAGGAACATACTAGTAGTAGAAGAGAAAATCTTTGAATGATCCCATGAGGATGGGAGGCAGGAGACATCCTGGACATGTGAAGATGACTATAAGAGAGAATGGAGGGTTGTAGTCAACCAATATTCTGAAATGAGACGGTCTCATCAGAAAGACCATTCATGAGAGCTGGCAATTAGAATGTGTATTCTTAGAACAAGTAAGTGTTCTCCCAAGTAGGGTTGGGAACAAATTAAAAACCAAAGGAATGTATGAAGTGGATGTGATTCTTTTAATATTTATGAACTATACCAAATGTCAAGGAATTGTGCCATGCTACATGGTTGTTGAGTGGCAAACCATATTGCTGCTTTTCCTACGTCATCTCTTTCATTAGAGTACAGAACTCTTCTTTAGCATTAGTAACATGTCTTTGATGTGAGTTTGTTGGTGGAACGGAGATTGTTAGAATGAGGCTGATGGGAAGGATTGTGCATTAAATGAGAAATGAAATGGTTGTAGGGAAAGAAAGAGGGTTACAAAGCTCACTGATGACATGGTGGAAGGGTAAGTAGGATGAAGAAAAGAGCGATCCAGGCGTGATGTTCTTGTGGCAAGGGGTGTGTGGGTTGAGGAGGATAACAATCAATGAATTTTTTGAGATCTGGGTTTAAATATGCTTTACGTGAGCCACCTCACCCTGTTTGGTTGAAATTATGTGCCTGAAAGTGTCACCTATGTAAATGCATATTTTATGAAATATACTGTCATCATTTTTTATTATTTCATGTGCAATCACTCTCCTTTATTTATATTGGTGTCTTTTGTTGAATATTTTTAGGATCATCAAATTGGAGTTTGATCAATCACATCATGACTATTATCCTGAAATTGATGCTGTCCTCTTAGTTGGAACAAGAGAACTTTTGGCACTTAGTGATGGAGTGGATGAGCTTAGTACTGGCAAGTCCCTTATGCATAAGATACTGAATTTGAAGATGAATGAGATTCCTCAGGTAAATATGATCATCCTACATCATTTTTGTGAACATGGGACAATTTTCTGAAATTTATTTAAAAGAATGAACTTTTTATTATGCGCGTGACTAATGTAAGCTATACTTATGAATTTAAAATAATAGAACCATGGGCTTTGAAAATGGCTTACTCTAGCTAGCCAAAGTTATGTACTGATTCTGAAAGTTCCTTGCATGTATTTATGAGCATTCAAATTGAATGGGAGAGAGCTTGAAGTCTGTCTTTATGAATCTGTTCTCCATTAATTGCAGTCAAACATACCTGATTCTGTTCTCGTAGCTTTTATGAAGCTAGTTGGAAGGGCACAATTTTTGGCATGATGCAGAAAAGTCTAAAACAACTAAAAAATAAAGTTCTTTTAACCCTTATAAGTCGTTTTATCTGCCATTAATTATTTGAATATGTAAAGTTTTGTAGCAAAACTATGTGCTGTGACCTGAATGTTTAGAACAAATCAATGTTTTTGAAGAAATTTATATTTTTTTATCATCCAACCACTTAACAATAAATGGATAGCCTCCTTTGTTTGTTGTGAAATATATGCCAATCTCAGTATGAAATTTTTTAATTAAAGTTTGGCAAAACACATTTCACCTTGTTTTTGGCCTCTTTGTATAATTTTATCTTGTTAAAAGTCACTGAAGTAAAATTTAAATTAATAATTTGATGCCTCATAATTATTCCATTCATTAAGTTTTAATAGACTGTATAATATGTACTTGGCTTAATGGCTGAAGGAACCAGAGAAAATCAATTTCAACTTCAGCGAGTCAACTATGTGAACCTGACTGTAATATTGGTATTAAAAACCATAAACACAGTAATCAACCTGAAAGTTGGTTTCATGGGTAATGGTAGAGTTCACCCAGTACTAAGCCCTATAGGCATGTGAAATGAACACATCAGGGTGGGGGGGGCCAGTTCCCTTCCCTGTTAAGGTTTCCCGGGAAGATCTGGTGCCCGAAAAATCACATAGCTTGGGTGGAGATGAGAGTGCCCAGAGAGGCTAGCCCAGGAATCAAACCTGTGCCCTCCAGTCAGCAGTCCAACACTCTACCCCTGGACTACTGTGATCCACAATGCATTACAAATAACAAAGACATTGTATTAAAAAGCCGTAATCATAAGTTAGCAGGCTTGTCTCATGAGTAACATGCCCACATGGAAACCTGACGGATTCAGGTCTTGTGCTATCTGTGGTGGTTAAACACCCGGGAAATCTGATGACTGGCTAAAATGGCTTATTAGTATCCTAGAGGTGAATGAGTCACCAAGGGAATTTGAGTGAATATATATTTTATTTTGCATTAGTTCGAAAACAGCAATTCGACCTTTACATTTAACTTTGGACATCAATATAACAATTTGACATTTACATACACCCAAGCCCTGGGTGAAGGGAAACATTACCTAGGTGGGATTCGAACCCGCAACCTCTGGGTTGGCAGAAGAGGACATTACCCTGCCGCCACGGAGGAATGTTTTACTATCATAGGGTTAAATCAGTGGCATTGTCATATTCATACTGTGATGTTTACTCTGATTCCTGAGACCTTTTTGAAGAATAACTAATTTTCAGGATGAGGAGTTGCAACAAAGTTACTCCCGACTTGATGATGTAAAAGACTTAATATTACGGGCTAATTTAGGGATATTACTGAAAAATTGAAATTATTAACCTAATTGTGTGAAATTTATTGCATTAGGGTGATCTGTCTTCCAACTTCTCCAGTTTTCTTCAAGATGATTTCCCCAAGATTCTTAAGGATTCTGAAGAATCTTTTTCAACCTCAAGGGTTCACATGGCAGATGATGCTTTTAGAGCTCTTCCGGTAATGTACTCGTTCTAGCATATAATGAGGCTTAATTAAAAAATAGCATGTAAGCATTTAGAATGAAGTTTTTTATTTTTATACTAAAAGCTTAAAAAATAATGATTAAGAGAATTAAAACCATTTGAACTGATCCCTTCCAGACTCAGAAATGGGACAGATGTATCCAAATGTGTTGTAATGTTTAAAGCTGCATGAAGGGAGGCAAAATGCCACCACTGATGTTAAAAATTTAAAACCCATTTGAGATTCTAGTCAAGAAGCATTTTTCTTTTTACTACAGGAAGGCATGGGAAAAGGGAGAAATTTCTATGTAAGATCAATTTCTTTCACTTAGTAAAATATGAAGGGATCGAATTACAGGTAATCACAGTTGAACCAAAATTTGAATAGAGAGGCATATTTTGTTGTTGTACTTGTCAGTTATTTCGTATAATTCAAATTGAAAGCTTTATTTTAAACGAGCACTCCGATGGGTTTATCGCCTTAATCAGTTAAGTCCTTTTTTTGGAGTGTGAAAATGTACAGAGGGGAGACTTGGGCACTCAGAAAGAGGAATGAAAAAAGTTTAGGGCCTTGGAGAGGTAAACAAAGTGATTCTCACCAGATTTCATTGGAAGGTTATGGCAATCACTGGTGACATTCACAATCACTAATTAATTCGCTTAGGTGTTTGAAAAATGATACAATTCACAGAAAATTCTGGATAATCAGTTGAAGTGTACAATAAATTGATATTTAACTTGCCAAGTTTTACAGTGAAACAAATCTTTCAATTTTTTATGTTATTTTGCTAAATAGGTACTCCGATTTTCAGACTTCATAAGCCTGTTCTTCTCACATCTACCACAGCATGTGGTGAAACATTCAATCATACTAACCAATCTTTTTTATAGGTATGCTTGTTTCAATGAATCATGGACTTAAATGTTTAACATTGTCATGTCAAAACTATAATGTAAGTCTTGTTGAGTGTCGAACAGTCTTCAGGATGGTAGTTTTTAGTTACCATCTTGTTTTGTTGTATTATGAGATATGCTTGATGACTCTCTTGTAACTGCTGTAATAAAAATAACACTTGTACAATAAGACATGAGTAGTAATTCCAATTTATTTTTTTACCATCCCTAAGAGTATTTTAAGCATTTAATAGTAATCCTATGCAATTTCACATGGTTCTGTTCAAAGAAACTGCATATTAAATATCTACAATGAATAATAATAAGTTTGATTTCAATGCCAAATTATTTGGACTAAGATTTTCATTATAATTTTTGAGAATATTTTGGTAATTTCACATGTGGTAATTTACAATAATTTTAATGCAACATGCCCCTTGAAATTGGTTTGCTATGAAGGTATTCTACAAATAAATTCTATGTAATTTCATTTTCAGCATGAAACAATGCTTAAAATATTTGGATACCTGGATTTGAAGTCATTGTGCAGATGCTCTCAAGTGAGCACCCATTTCCATAATGCTTCAATGGATCCATTTTTGTACATTGAGATAAGTTTTAAGGTAAGTGAAATTACAGTTTCAAAAAACTGTGGGAGATGCCACGACCGTAACTTTTGGACGGAGTCATCTCCTAAATGTGCATTACAATGCAGCCATTTCAGAGGGTAGAAAGGCAAATGATTTTTACACTCTGGAATTATTGCATTGAAATTAGTCTTTATCAGGTTAGGATGTATTTCTGAGTTATTAATTACTTAATTTTTATTTCAGCCGTATTGGAATTGTGTAACTGATAAAGCACTAAAATCACTCGAGAGTCGATTCCATTTGATTCAAAAATTGGACATGTCTTGGTGTGGAAATTATATGAAGATCAGTCCTGATGCATTTGTAGAGTAAGTATGGTTTTGAATGATGTGCAATGATCTTGATGTTGCAGTAAAAAATATTTTAAAAATTCATCTCATCTGAAAAGAACTCATTCAATTCTGCAAAGCATCTTCTAAAAAGTAAATTATTGCTTAGTCTAATTGAAATTTCATTGGCTATGAGTTCTGCTGTTAATAAGAATATGTAGTTCCAATAGAAATCCTTTGGGTCGATAGAATAGCTACTTATCATTATGTGTATGACATCCTATAGGTGTACCATATAATCACATATAATAATTAATTATTGACATCAGCAGTGATAGTGATAATTGAGGGTCTAATACATAATTGGAGTGAATTGTGGTTCTCAATTGTGGAAAGTGAAGCACTTTGTTACTGTTGCCATCACTTCCCTGTCCTTCAAAGCTCCCATTATGTGGCTCTGAAGTGTATCTATGTCTTCTTTGAGCTCATGAGTTTGATGCCCTAGCAGTTCAGGGTACTTGCAGTAAGAATCAGGATGCACTGTAGTGCATCCTGATTGGTTACCATAGAGGAATACTTTCATCACTGATAGATTTAATAATCAGAAATATTTTAGGTTTTCCAATTAATTTCATCTCATCTGTTATTCCTGATCCCAAAAGTTGAAGCTTTGACTAATAAAAGTATGTTCATGGATTTAGAGTTTAATACAATTTAGATAGAAGTGGTTATAATAATTTATAAGTCATAATTATTATTATTATTACTTTTTATTTGCCCAGAGATCACAATACAAAAATACCAGGTGGGTGGTGTATGTACATGATATAAGGCACGTCAATGAGGAGCAAAGACTCAGGCTCAGTTAAGATACATAAAAGAAATGATGCTCATAGTTACATAAGTGTTTGGTACAAACCCATGAACATTGGCTGTAACATGCTCATACAATATCAAATTCAGAAAAATCATTGATCACAAACATGAATCAGATCATGACCATTGCTAGAAACTAAAAGTATGAACTTACTGGTTGGGAATATTGTTGAGATATTCATCAACCGAGTAAAACATATTGCGCTGTAGATATCTTTGTAATTTATGCCTGAATGCAGCACTACCCTTTGTATCCTTGATACTTTTGGGTAGTTTGTTATATAATCTGATGCCCATTTCATTGGGTTCATAATAAGAATTTGTTGGACCAATTTTTGCTTATATACCTTTGCATTAGAATTTGTTGGATATTTGTCATGTTCTTAAAAACCATTGCCTTGGTAAAGGTAAATATCAATTGACCACAATGATAGCAGTTGCTGTATGCTATTACTACTATTTCATCTTGATTTTTTCTGTAATGGTTTATCAAAAGTTGGCATGAAAGCCAACCTTATATTTACAGTCTTGTATATAAGCCAAAGGGAAGATATCAGCTGTAATGCTACGTTACCACTGTAAAATAACAAGATGAAATAATAAAAAAATGTTGGAGGAGCAATGTCAATATGAAGTGCAATGGTAATATCGAAAAAAGGCATTCTTGCTTTTCTGATGCTATTCAACTTCAAAAGGTCTGAATACTAAAAAACAGGGTGTCTGCTAGTCCTGAGGACATCATTAGTAGGAGAAATACTAGACTGTGAATTAGAAGGGTATCTGCTCAAATCCAAGAGAACTCCTAGTGAAATGTTTTTTGCTGCTAATGTCAAACTCTACTGTTTTCCTGGGGAGCAAAAATAGTGACACCAGAAGGCACTGGTGGCACAGATTGTGAAATCTTGTCCAGCACCAAATACCTCAGCTGTTGGTGAGGGTAAAATTAATGAAGTTGGTCATAGTACTGTGACATAGGAAGGCGATAGAAAACACCAAATTATAATCAGCAGAAGATGGGCCTTGTATTTTCAAGTATGACTTCATTTCATTCTCTAGATTAAAGAATCTTTGAATAAAAAGCTCCTTGATCAGAAATTGAGCCCACTGGAAAGAGAGCCTCTGCCATAGTGGATAAATGTAGGATATGGAGGAGCATGAGATCATTGGGAGTGTGTAATTGGGGGGTTGGAAAATAAGAAAGAGATGATTTGGGATTTAGGATTAGGGAAGTGAGCCAGGGCAGTCCTTCTGGGGTGATAAATACTGAGTAATTACTATTATTTGGTAGTCTACTGTTCAACGTAAGTTTTGGATGGACACAAATTTGACACCCTTACTTTTCTTAGCCTTGCTTTGCAAGACATGACCCATAACCCCATAATAAGTTAAATCCTTCAATTCTGCCTGTGTTCTACCTTCCTTCATTCTTTTCAACGTGGCTATCCTTTCTGTCCCCCTTCCTCACTTGCCTAAGTTCTCCCCTCTTTCACAGTCTTTAATATCCCATTGTCAATCAATAATGCTCTACACCCATCCTTCACTCATCAATCACTCTCCTACCCCACTCTCCTAGGACTTTCTTGTTTGATTTTCTTTTCTGCTCATTTCACTCATTCAATATTTCTCCGCATCCCTATCTCAAAAGCCTCCAATTAATGCTTATCATCTTGCGCCAACAAACAAGTTTCCATACCATGCAAAGCCACACACTATTTCAAAGTTTTTACTAATCTTAACGTCCTTACTCAATGTCCCTGTCATCAACTGCCTCCACCTCTTGAAAGCTTTGTTTGAGAGATAGGTAGGACCGATACTTTGTGGAAATCCATTGTAAACAAAGGAAGAATCAAAAAGACTTAGTTTTAGTGTAGCACTGTTTATTAAAATTTGTCACTGGTAAAATTTTATTCTATTATGAATGTAACATGCAATACATAATTGATTGCATTTGAGCTATCAGTATTCTTCTGAGCATTGCTTAATTTATATGTAGATATGTTACCATAACATCTTCTCCATAGAGTTCATCCTTGATATTAATTACAGAATTTTTGTGGCATGTAATTAGTAACAACTGGGTACAAAGGAAATTGTTATTCATTCATGACTTGGAAATGCATGTAATTCTGGGACTTCTTTCATTAGGTTCATTGGAAATTGTGGAAGAAACTTAACTTGTCTGCGGTTAAATTGTTGCAAATTTGTCAACAATTTATGTCTGAAAAAAACTTCTGAAGTGTGTAAAAACTTAAGAGGTAAGTTTATCTTCATTTAAATAATTTATTTTCACATTTTGTTGAAATTTAATATTTTCGTGATGTAATCAGAATAGCACTGACTTTTTTGACAGATGGCAGTGACTTTTAGTAGCAAGTATGTGAATGGGCTTGACAAAAATAATGGTATAAGAAAGCAGTATAGTAATTTCATTTAAAAATATCCTGTGATAATCTTGGAAACTCATATTCATTTAATTTATAAATGCATTTGGAACTTTCAAATGTAAATTCAAGCAGTTGAAACAGTCTCGATGTAAATTTTCATTTCACTGTAAAATCAAACTTTTTGTGGGCTATTCAATAAAGATTAATCATAAAATTGGAATTGGATCAAGTTGGAGCATGTAAGTGTGCCTTTTGCAACAATGGAGATAACACTCGACAAACATTAAGTTGCATTGAAAATTTTGTTTCATCTCTGAACCAGCTGTAAACTGAGGTCTATGTTATGTTACATGAGGCTTATGGTGAGCTTGTTCTTTTCTATAGTACAGCCAGAAGAGGGATTAAATTTTTTAAATTGGGAAAACAATCAGTATCAAAGAAAGGTGGACCTGGAGCTCCAGTCATTTCTGTTTCAAATGTAAGCATTCACAACACTGCTACCTTAGTGAGAACAGAAGATAGTCGAATAGTGTTAAGAGCACTGTCAGGAAAATCAAAGTTCATTGGGTACTACCCATAATTTGGTAGCATACTAATTTCACACGAGACATGCTTCTGTGCGATGGGTTCTAAGGTTACTCATTACAAGATTGCATACTCATTGCAAGAGAATCTTTGCATGCAGGTGTGTTCTCAGGATATATTACTGGAAGATGAGGACTTTTGTTTGAAGGTTATTGCTAATATTGATATTGTACAACCATGAATTTATTTTCTCTAACTTTGTGGAGACATGGAAAACATCAACTTGAACAATGGAGAGGAATGAAATGCGTCCCTGTATTACAATTTACATTCAGTAGTTCTCGACTGGTGTCATTAACTTCTGTAATTTTTTATACTTCACTTTCAGATTCTCATTCAGTTATTAAAGTATTTGTCTCTGTCATTTAAATATATATTGACTTAATCATTTTATTCCCTGCAGAACTCAGCTTGCGGAATTGTGTTGGGATTGATGACAAGGGATTTTCTCATTTGGCATCTCTTTCAACTCTCAGCCATCTTGACTTCTATCGAAGCCCTATTCAGTTGATACCTCTGGTTGAAATCCTGAAGGCCTCTCCTCATCTGAAGCATTTGAATTTAGGTATGATTTTACATCCTTCACTTCAATCTTATACAGTGATGCTTACATTTTGTTTCAGATTGTGTAAGACATACTCTCCTTATTCCTCTCAAGTAAATTCTCAAATTTTTCACCGCCACATACCTGTATTTACATTTCACTGGAGTGGTTTTGGGAATTTGCTAAGATTAATGAATATGGTGGTCATCAGAAAGCTAAAATGCAGCAATGAAAAATGAGATAGCTGAGACCTTAAACTTGATTGGCACTAGGTTTGTCAAGAGGGGGAGGTAAAGACAAAGTTACAAGTAAGGGGAAAGATAGGGAACACACACTAGGTCACTAGGTTGTGTTTGGGAACCAATGACCCTGGTGTACCTCAATCAGACACAAAAAAGAACAATTAATAAATAATAAAATAAACTTACAACCACTCGATCACTAGGGTGTGCTAAAGGATAACAGCCACTCCCATGAATCGCATTCACACACACTCTCAGGGTTTGCAAGGATATTACCTTTGCCAGGGACCTGTTGTACTCCCACTGGAATGAAAAACAATTGAAATCAAAACGAAAAGGCCCAAGTTTACATTTGCAATCACTCAGGCATGTTAGACCTCGGCAAATCACTCTCACTCACTTGTTCAGGGTTTACAAGGATTCCTCCAATGCCATTGACCCATCAATCAAACAGATGAATGCAAAATTATAAAACGGATGTAGACATGGATTCTTTCTACTTATCTCCATGTTTTTTGTTTCTATTTGTGTGATTGATGGGTCCCTGGCATGGAACACACCCGAGTAATTGAGTGAATGAGCGAGAACTTGTTTCCATCCATTTATTTGTTTTTGTGTGATAGAGGGGTCCCTGGCATAGGCGGAATCCTTGTAAACCCTCAACAAGTGAGTGAGTGTAATTCACAAAGGTCTAACACACCTGAGTAATTGCAAATGTGAACGAGGGCCTTATCGTTTTGATTTCAATGGTTTTTCATTCTGGTGGGAGTACCACAGGTCCCTGGCATAGGTAATATCCTTGCAAATCCTGAGAGTGTGTGTGAATGCGATTCACAGGAGTGGCTGTTATCCCTTAGCACACCCTAGTGATCAAGTGGTTGTAAGTCTGTATTCTTATTTATTAATTTTTCTTTTTTGTGTGTGATTGAGTTATATGCGGGTCATTGTTTCCCAAACACACCCAAGTGACCTTGTGTGTGTTCCCTATCTTTCCCCTTGCTTGTAGCTTTGTTTTTCCATCCCCCCTTTACAAACCTAGTGCCAACCAAGTTTATGGTCTCGGCTATTTCATTTCTTCACGACGGCAGGTACATTCATTTTATAGTTACAAATGCAGTAATGTTAGGCTGATTGAAGTAGTGAGAACCTTGTTTGCCAGAGAATTCAGACAAAATGTGCAGGAACTCCGAGGAATTCTGTACTTAATGAAGTGGATGACGATTTAAAATTTCTGGATATTTCTATATATTTTTCCTAATACACCATATAATTTGAAAAGCAACAGATGAGAGAGTGCATTCAGATTGTTTTGAGATGGGGATATTGACAATGATTTTGACAGCAAATGAATTAATGAAAACTGCACAAATTGGAGGACAGTTTGCCCTTTAATATCATAATTATACCGTGAACAAAACCCAGTAAAATAATTACATGAGTGATCTCTTTTGACACCCAAAATTGTCTCGGCATAAAATTTGTAAGGCTTACTTTTATTATAAAAATCAGTAAAAGTTCAAGAAATGTTTTCCAATCATTGAAAACCAGCGATGATTTAAACATCCTTTAAATGTAAATGGATGCAGGTCTGATAAGATATTTCAGATCACTTTACTGCATTTACTGTGGCTCCTGTATATTCTCTGTACTGTTCCTTTGTAGGAAGTGTTCCTTTGTTAGTGCATTGATTGTTTAAGGTCCTGAATATCAAGTCAACTTAATTTCCTATTTCTTCAGCTTCCTTGAAACTGAAGTTGGTCTCATATTATCTAATTTTGATTTAGATATTATATTATTTACGATAAGTTTATGCACTTATATGGCAATGTCTTTCCAATTGCATTTAATAGAACCAATAAAAGTCATAAATATTTGGTCAGTGATGAATTTTTTAAGTGTTCTATCCACTTTTAATAATTTGCTTCTCATCAGATCAAGAAAGGATGACTCCCTCAAATCTGACTTTAGACTTGGAAATTCAATTACTGCAGTGAGGTTCAGTTCAATGAATGAAGTGAGGCACTGCTCCTCTCCATTCAGTAGGGAAATCACTAAAATATAAATATTAAGAAATAACATATCACATGATTTCAGGACTAATAATTAACAGTAATCCAATGCTTAATGCTACATTCTGATGAAAATTCTCTGCAGACAGATCTACTTGGGGTGACAGCAGCTATTAGGACATCAACTACTGTAGCAGAAAACTTGAATTATTTTGTTCCCATGGGGAGCATATAGTTAAGCTCCTCTTCTTCATACAATCAGTGATTCCCTCCACCAGGAAGTTTATCTGTTATCTATAAATCACTAAGGTATCCCACTCCATAAGAAGAAAAGATACATCATACTGTAATTAGCATAGAGAGTTAATTTTTTAAACTGTGTGACTATAAATTCCACAGATGTCCAATTGTAGTTTTCATCATTTCAAGTCTGCTGCTTCAGTGGCATTGAAATAATAGACTGGTACTTTTCCCTTTAGCAAGGGATTAGAAATATTTTAATGTAGTGCAGTACTTGACATGTTTTCAAATCGTGTGTGATTCGTGGGTTCCATAGGAATCCCAAAAACTATGAAATTGAGTGTTTGGAGTTCATACTAATACTGCTTTATACTTATAATTTAGGTTCCTGTGATAGCATTACAAGTATGGATGAAGTTGCTGTTGCCCTCTCCTTGCATAATAAGGAATTATCGTCAATAGATTTTTGGAAAGGTTATTCATTGACAAATTTTGGCCTGCAAGCTTTGTCAGAGTGTAAAATGCTAGAAGAAGTTGATTTTGGATGGTGGTAAGTATTGATATGGGTAAAGTGTTTTAAAATATTTTTTGAGATCTTTTGTAGTCATTAATATAATTTGAAAATTCACTCTTCCAGCTTTGGGATAGGCATGCCTGGAGAGAGCCTTCGTAATTTAGCGAGTAATTGCCCACATTTACAGAAAATATTTTTAGCAGCGGTGAGAGGAGTGTCGGACATGGACATAAACGCGTTCCTTCAAAACTGCCCAGAAATACAGCAGCTTGATTTACTTGGTGCGTGGGAAATAACGCCGGACATATGCCTACAGTAAGCACCACTTGAACTTTCCTTTACTACGGGATTATAGGAATTAAAAGTATTGAGCCAAAGAGAAGCTGTTGAGGATTTTGTATTTATGTAAGATGTTGAGATGTCGCAAAAATGCGGTAACTCAGAGTAAAATATTTTTCTGAGTACACCCTGGGGCTTTTATCTCTTGAATTAAATCAAGTAAAGTTAAAGTACCACGATGTTCTCTTTACAGGCTACTCATGCATTGCAAGAAATTGCGGTTGCTGGATGTCAGTTTCTGCGATAAAATTGAAAACTCGCATATAGATTACTGGAAAAAGAGTTTTCCCCACGTCAGCCTTAAAAAGAGTTTTCATTTACGACAACATGGACAGAATTGTTGATGAGCGCTCATGTTTAACCTTGTCAGTAATAATAAAAGCGTTTTTATTGTATTAAGAACTGCGTTATATTTTGAATAAATTTTATTTATTCAAGTTTTGAGTTTTTTTTTTACTATGTACACACCTACCTCCCGACCGTTCCGTAAATTTTGAACCCAAGCGGGAAAACTAGGAATTATTGACCTGAACGCTGTGAGAAGGCTCATTAACCACTTCTTATGGATTAGAAATTTATTACACAGCAGGATAAGAAACTTGATAAACTCTGGTTTGATTTCTATATTTTAGTTTTGTTTACATTTTAAATAGACAACGATGGAATCTCTAGTTTTGAATTCGACGCGTGGTGGCAGTTGTGTAGCCTGTACGGAATCGTGGCGGACTGAGGTGCATCAATTTGCTTCTTGGTTATTTGCATACGGTAATTGGAATTTTTGAAGTCATGAAGATAGTGTAGTGCTTCATAAATATATTGGTGTTGTTTTATCCATGAATTTTAAGGTAATTGAATACATAGATATGGATATGTTTTGTGTTAACGTGTGAGGTCATATCACAACAGTGTCATGGAAGCCATAACATTCGTTTCAAAATTGGTGACAGTTAGGTAGAACAGTGATTGCGGAAATCATGTAGTGAGTGAATATATGCTTCGAAAGACCTCAGAATGTTTTTTATGGTGGAAATTAGTTCAATAGCTTGATATTAAGAACAAATGAAGGCATGGTATCACCCTCTAAGAAAGGAAAGCTGAAGTCGAAAGTGCGAGACAGTGTAGCTGGGCAAAGCAGACCTAGTACAACAGGTGAGCTATCAAATCTTTCAATTTCCTAGCAATACTATTTAAAACTCGATTAAGAATAATAAACTGTGCATCTAAACAGAAAGCGCAAAGTCCTCTAAACAGTAGAGTGAAATGTATTTGTGGTAAGAGGATATGGTCCATTTATCTAAAATTACCGTGTTATTACCTTTTAGGTCATTGCCTGCTTAGAAGAGGATCTAAGCCTTTAGTTGGAAAGAAATTCTATTTGGATGTTAAGAACCATGTATTATCCTCGAGGTTGGAAGCAAATTTAAAATCACTTGGAGCGGTTAGTCAATGTAACAAATAGTATTAATTTTTATTGACACTATTATATTTTGTATGCTAAAATGTAAGATTTTTAAGATATTCATGCTAGGTGGTGTAAGAATTCATGATAAAAGACAGGCAGTGCATTACAGTGTTGGGGTTAATGTCTTCTATGCCTAATTGAAATTAGTAACATTTTGTGTATTTGCCGCTTTCATTATTAGTAAGTTTTGTATAACTACAGTTCCTGTTCGGATTACTGCTCGGACAGTGCAAGTTCCAATTGCAGTTAGCGTTACGTCGCCATTTGTTAAGCGACGTCCGACAACACTGCCCTCTTTTGTTTGGCCAGATAACCCTCTAATAGAATGAGCCATTTTGTGACAGAATTAAATTTATTGTCTTTGTTGGTCTGTGTACAAACAGACCGTCACAACCAACTGTGGGGCTTTCATTATTTACTAATAGCAAATTGTATGCTAATTAGAATGTGGTTATTTGCCGTATATTATTTCTTCCGAGAAAGACTGAGGTAAACAAAATAGAGTAAAGTGTATTGAATTTATATTTTCAAAACATTGTATCGAAATATGTTCAAGTGATTACTATAGTCGTGTAAACTTAATTCAATGTAATCGTAATTAATATGAGCAACAATTAGCTATGTGCCGTGACCGAGATTAGCCGTTAACAGTGTGTCATTTCACATATTGGGTGGAGCTTGAAAATATTTTGCATGCAATGGAGCTACATTTAATAGGATTAATTGGTTCATCATGAATATTTAAACTTAGTTGCAATAACTAATTTAGTATTCCGAATATTTCTAGGAAATTGAGGTTTTTCTCGTGAAGGAGGTTGATATTGTCGCAAGCGATCGACCGGAGTGGACCAAAGAAGGAAAGGCTGCGGGTTGTAGTGGGGCTGGTGGCAGTGGGATTAATGGACCTAATAGTGGATGTGGTAGCCTTACTCCGAGATTCTCTTCACTGTCTACCCCAGCTGGAGGAACAGGATCAGAGTCTCCGGCAACCGTCGATTCCCCAAGAGAGGCTCTGGGGAAGAGGCGCGTGGTAAATGCTCTTTAACATTTAACATTGTTCTTTAAAAAAATTTATATGTATTGAATTGTGTCGGGCAAAAACAATTTATACTATCAAGGGTATATTTCATGTTGACATCAATTATGGGCAATGAATTAGGGTTGTGTATGTGCACTTGTGAGTCTCTGGTCGAAGTCTCTTTGGTAAACTTTGTGAGAGGTAGATGTGTGTGATGGCTGGTCATGGGAAATTAGAGCAATAATTATAATTTTAATGTATACTGATATATACATAATCTTGTGACAAGCCAGTCCAATGCTTGTTTCCACTAGATCTTTGGAGTAGAACAAGATTGAACACTTATTATATCTATCTGGAACCAATATTAATTCTAAGTTAAGGTAATATTGCCATGGTAAAACTTTGCATAAGATTTTAATCTCCATTACAGAGTATCGAAGGTACCCTGTGAGCAAAAGTATTAAAATGCATTGCCCTATGTACATTTAAGTCAAGGAATAGTAATACTGATCCTGCTTATAATGTTGTTGTGGATTCTTATGATGTGAGTTACTAACAATAGAAGCCAGTCGACATTCTGCTTGACAATGTAATGGCTTGTATATTCTTAAATTTTGAACTATGTTCTTAATTTAAAATATGAAATTCGGTGGAATCCACTTTCTGGAAAACTTGTTTATTCGGTTTATCAAACTATTAAGTAATGACGTGAAGTGTTTCCCAATTATTTTTTTGTGCATTTAAAATCTTGAAACAGTTATTTGTATATATAAGAATTTACTTGCCTTAACATGAGACTGGGCAATATAAAAGTGGGCAACCAAATTATATCTTTTTGTTAGATACGTTGATTGTGCTGTATATGTGTTTCAAATTTTGTGCATTCAGCGTTTACTTTTGTAACTTTAAATATTATAAAGATGGGTTGTAAAGTGTTGTCATAGTGTGAAGCTTCTTATACGATCACTGAAATCAATGGCTTAAAGTATAATACTCATGTTAGTTATGTCACTCAGTGACTACATCTATATTTCATGAAATGTCATTGTCACTGTTTATATAGAAAGATATTCTTTTGTAGAAAACCAGAGCTGAGGCAATGCTTGTCAGTGCCAGACAACAGAAACAACAAACCACAATAGACCCTTTGGAAAACGCCCGATCTTGGAGGATTCCCATCTGGCCTGTTGAAAACGTACGTTTGTGCATCGACAAAATAATTTTGTATCCTTCTTGTTTTTAACAAATGGTATCACCTTAATTATTCTTTTAGGTGTTCAAGTGGATTAAAAAGATTCAAGGGAGTTTACTTCTCAAACGTCCAGAAAATAAAGCGAGACCAGGGCGACCTTCAAACAAATTCAAGGAATTGAGAACTCCTTTTGTTAAGTTTGAAACACTTGATATGTAAGTGAATTTAGAGTACTTGTGCAGTATGAGTTATGTTAAAAAAATCCAAATGCTCACTTCATCTTTTCCTCAAACAGAAAGAGTTGTCCGGTTTATAAAGAGCTTCCAGAGTGGCCTGAAATTAACCTAGACTGCCCTCCCGGGGGTTGCCCTTTCAGTGTCTCCAAGACTTCAGTTGGCAAGAAACTTCCTGTACCTCAAGAAAAAGAAGCAGAGGATAAGAAAAATGAGTCCTCCAGCAGTTCTGGGTCACTTAACAAAAAGGCACCAAAAAGGTATTGAATTTGTAGTATCACCTTCTTGGTTTTGCTTGCTTTTACTTAGTTGTGAAAAGAACTTTTCTTATTTATATTTACACTCAAATGAGGCCAGTAATTATACATCAGTAATGTAATCTGCCAATTGTGTGCCATTGGAGTTGGTTAATTTAAATTGCCGATGTATGCAATGTTTGTATGTTACTCTAGCCTTGCATTTCCTTCCGCCTTGCTGCTCATTTTGTCAATTCCAAATTATTCTCATTTATGTCACAATTTTTGTGACAATTGTCAGACCTGCCAATGTAATTACAAGGCTTAATTATATATCTAATGTTGGATGCCCTTTATATCTTTGGAATAAGTTTAATCTAATGCTGGGTCTTGGTATATCTAAAGATTCCTCCCCCCCTGGAGTCTGTAGTCTACATTGATTGAGGTTTGCCCAGATTATAATTGCATACTGCACTCTTTGCTATTACATACAGCATCATAATTAATCGAAACCATGATCTGTTCATACTATGTTCTTATCACAATATCCAAAATAATATGCACATTATCAGCAATGGTAATTCTCCTCAGCTGGCCCACATTTCTTGCATCATTTCTCTCTTTGCTTAAAAGCAGTATGGTTGCCAAGGTCCATCCCCTCGCTGTGGGTTATCTTGCCAGAGGTTACCCCGGTGGTGATGGAGGAAATAAATATATTTTGTTTACCTATGTGTAGCAGGAAATAGTAAAGGAAAGTGGTAATACCATATTTGTTTGAAGGAACTTATGTTTCTATTAATTCAGTTAAAAAAATAAGTATTACAAGATTATGCATTCTCTTATAAGTAATGAAGGTTATAATTGTTGTTATTCAAATTTAAAAGAAGTTGCTAATAATTTTGTTTGCAATTATTGTATACATTTTTATTTCCAATTCCCATTTCAAATTTGCTCAGTTAATTAAATGTATATGTACTAGTAATTAAATGATAGAATGTGATGTGCAACTGTTTAAATTATAAGGTGAAAATAGATGTACCCTACCCTTAAACTTCTAACTCAGCTTAAAAGGAACACGTACAATGCACGTGCATGCAATAGGTGTTTGTATGTAATGTGTTGAATATAACCACCTATTGTAAGTACTAGCAAAACTGCTTTTGAAAGAGCAGAGTGCTCAAGACAATTGTTTGAGTCAGAGAACCATTCATAATGTAGCATTGGTTATGCAGATGTGGAATTAAAATGATATAGAAAGAGGATTACACAATAGAATGACGTTTGTTATTTAACTCAGGCCTTAAACTAAGGAGTCCCATAAGATACGGATTTGATTTAAAATCAAGGTGGGATGGGAAACTAAGGAGCATTGATTGTGTACATCTTAGGGGTATGAGTTCCGCTGCTTTTAATTTGCTTCCAAAAAATTTTCTCTCTCCAGTAGTCATAAGGGCTGGTATTCACATTGTGCGATGTAGGTTGGTCTCACAGCAATTTTGAAATGGACCAACAGGTATTGCTGACTTCCACAAGTGTTGAATATTACTGGGAGAGTTTGGAAATTCAAATGTTTTTTAAATGTACCCATTTGCTGATAATCAATTGTATTTCTCTTTTTGTTCTTGTAAAAATGTGATGCAAAGTATTGCATGTTGGCTTCCCCTGCATAGAATGGAATGCTTAGGCATATAATCTTAAAAAATTACCCTTTTCCAAAATATGTGCTGATTTTTTGGGGAGTTGGCTTCTTTTTGGGCATATTTAGTATAAGTCTGGATAACCACCGTAACTGGGAAATTTTGAAGATAATTTCTTTGCCCACCTTGAATTATGAACAGGTTTGTTAATATTGTATTGTACCTGTACTCATTAACATATCAAACATGGCTACCTGATTTTACCTTTTATAAATTCAAAGAAAGCAGGACACCACAACTGGATTTTGTTTCTTATAATTGTGAGGTCAATTCATGTATCCTGTACACACGACAATTAGGCAGTTGCATTTGCAGGAACTTGAAATAACTAAAATTAATCTTTAGTGTAGATTAAATAATTTAAACTGTGGTGCAGCTAATTCTTTTACCTGTGGCTTGCAAAGTGATGATGAATAACCTGCGGAAGAATGCGTAGATTTGAAACACTCGGGTGGAACAAGGTGGAAAGAGTTGGAAATGGAAAGTGTGTAGCCCTGCTGATGAGCCCAATGCCATTATTAATAAATTCCGTAATTTGGCGTGTTAGGGTGCATGTGTAAATGCATGCTTGTGCTGCTTATGTTGTCAATTTCTTCTGTCATTTCTATTTAATACTAGGGCGGTACGTGAACTGTGTATCTTTTAGGATGACCCGAAAAGGAAGGCCAGTGAGGCCTCCGAAGGAGGGATTGAGGGCAGCTGGTGCACCTGGGTATTGTGAGATTTGCCGAGGAGACTACTCTGACTTGGGGAAACACCTAAAGACTGAATCCCATGCCAAATTTGCTGGAAATGAGAAGAATTTTGTTTCACTGGATAAGCTTATTAGCAAAGGACCCAATGTAGATGGTTTTCTCAAAATGAATGGTGTGAAAAATTGCAGGTTAGTTTTCTTGGTTATTAACAATAATTTTGCCTTAATTATTTTTGTTTCAAAGATGGTTTATTATTGTCGAAATGGCCATCATAATAACTGTTGATGAAACTGCATTCAGGCCACTTATATAATGCATCATGGAGGAAAAACTGAAATGAACCCTATTTAAGGCTATATACACATTGTTAGAGTGTTTTAAATAGTATTTTTCATGAAATTTTGGTAATTGTATATAAATGCTGACTGGAAGCCCAAGAATTGATTCCACAACTGATTCATCTCTGAACTGTTATGCTCTATGTACATGAAGCCTTCTTATGAATCTAGTTTGTCTTTGTGTAGACATGTAATATGCCCAAAATATTTTGATCAGGTAATTGAGAGCAGATGAGATGTGCTAAATAGAGATATTTACATACTGTGACTTTTTCTAGCCTATTGAGTCACTAGGCACTTTTTCAATATTGCAATTAAGAAGGAATAAGTACTTTAAATAAGTTCAGGGCTTATAATAATTTCCAAGACTAATAAAAGGAAACCAGACAATCTTATTTTACCATAACATTGAAAAGGGAGTTAATATTATGGATAGCAAATGTTAGAAATTTTCACTTGTTCTCCACCACTTTATGTGTTGGTTGGCCTGTTCATGCCATGTTCAATATATTGGTTCTGACATATCCAAATGCTCTGGTGGTCCATTTTTATTTGGATGAGAAATTGTTTTGTTATTCATGATACATTCATCTTATGTTGTGTCAAAATACTGCAGTCCAGAAGTGGATTATCAGTATTTCCATTTACTCTTGAAACTGGGGAGTTTGAACCCCACCCTATGCATGCACGTACTTTTATGTCATGCTTGATTCTTTTATATTGCAATTCTGGCGTGACTGGATCTCGGTTGTTGATTTGCCGTAAAATTTCCGAATAAAGTATGTACGTATTCTTTGTTGGTTTTATTTTTTCTATGATCCTGTCTTACACTAATTTGTTTTTGTTATCCGTGATAGCTGTCATAGTTTTTCATGATTTTCCCCTCCCACATCACTTACTTCTCATCGTTTACCTCACTCTTGACTGTTGCTATTTTAGATGCAAACCTATATAATTTTTAACCTGTTATAATAATAATAAAAATTATAGATTTAATTGGCCATCCTTACAGTCAATTCTATTTCACACCTTAAAGAAAGGTGTCAGTGGCATAGCAAGCCATTGGGCATTGTTTCTGAAACTCTACTTCACTAAAGTATGCAGATTTCATTGTTTGATTCAGCTTTGTATTTGATATTCATTCAAGCTTGTTTTGTTCTCTTGTAGTAAGTATATTCGATAATATTATGGTTATTATCTTTCTGCAGTGAACTTTTTGGAACAAGGAGGTCTACCCGGAGTGGGGTCAACATCCATCGTGCATGGTCAATTGATAATGCCCTTTCTATCTGGAAGCCGGATGACAAGGATGATATGCAAAACTCCAATGAAAACAAAGAAGAATGTGAGAAGGATGATGTTCCAAGAAGAATGTTGGTTCCCAATGGCCACCACAATAACATCCAGAAAAATCTTGACAATCATTTTATGCAAACTACAAAAAGGTCTCGTCTCAGACTATCTGTGGATGAAAGGATGACAAAGTATGGAAAAAAGGACCAAAATGCTGAGGTAATGATATTTCTAAGAATTTTTGTAACTATACATTATCTATTGTACAAGGGTCATTTAATTTTCATTATTCCTATCTTGTAATTTATTTCATTAACTATGAATAATTCTTCCTAAAATATTTTCTGCACGAAGTTGATTTTTGTAACAAAAATAGGACGAAGATCTTGGATATGAAGATTTATGTAAAATAACGTGTTTGGAAGAGAAACATTTTTAACTGTTAAGCAGTCGAAAACATACTTGTATGTTTGCATAGGCATCTGTCTTAGAAACCATAAATGTTTGAACATATCTCACTTTAAAGGTTCACAGTCCATCTTATCTATGTGGCCCCAACTTTCTTTATACAAAGAGAGGGTTAACTCCCTCCTCCCCATAACTGTTTCCTTCCTCAATCATTCGGGCTTGCATTTCACCATTATCAGATATGACCACTCTTCCCAACTGTTTGCTACTTTCAATAAATTAACATAGCTGAGAATCGAAGGATTTGTATTCAGTTTGGTGTGAAATTCATTATCACAGGGAAAATAAATTACGTTTGCTCTTAGGTAAATTTTTAAAGAATTTTAAAATTATTTTTTTGAAATTAACCTCCCGTCATTGAAGTGCTCCACAGGGACTACTTCTTGGGATGTGAGGAAAGAGACGGTTATTTACCTCCTCTGCCTTCTCCGGCAGAAGAGAGGGAAATGGTGTGTCAATTTTCATATTCATGGAGGTGTCGAACAGGCTCACACAATTGAGGAGTTATAGTGTATTTTCATCTTTCATAAATGAAATATATTTAAGGATTGTAATGAAATACATACTATTAGGAGCAGAATCCTGCCAATTTAGGGTAGGTTTCATTGGCCCTGGCAATATATGAGCAGTTCTTTTAATGTCTGACGATCAATGCACAAAAAACCTTCAGTCACTTTTATTTTTATTTATATATATATATATATATATATATATATATATATATATATATATATATATATATATATATATATATATATATATATATATATATATATATATATATATATATATATATATCTCGCTTAAATCCTTATCATCATCAAGTTTCTTGAAATGGGCTTAAAATGAAACCTATTAATGCAAAGACAAGATTTTTACATTTCTCTTTGCAAATACATTTATTTAATGACTTTCAACTTAGAAAATATTTTCGTAATTGTCATATTTTAAGTGTAAAATTACATTACTGTCTACGTTTGGTAATGTAATTATAGTAAAAATTGACATGGACCATTTTTATTCGAAGGTAAATAAATGTAGACCTAGCCTGATATTTTCGTCCATACTGCCATTTAGTGTCAAAAGTAGGTAACTATTAAATGCCAACAGTTGGATTCTTGCAATGAATAAAGTTTGAAGGCATTGGCATTAAAATAAATCATTTAGTTTGTCTTGTTGTCTACAACTATATTATGTGAAAAGGTTAATCTAAACTTAAATATGGAAGGATATTTTTCTCTGGGAAATGAAGTAAACCTCCTCAGCCACTTTCAGTAGCAAATTCTCGAATGAGTATTTTATCAGGAAGAATTTTGTGGAACATTCCTATTTCATCTTTTTGTGTGTTAAATGCATAGATATCCTCTTCAGATCCCTGCTCATACCTCAGAAGCCTATCAATGCATGAGTATGGCCTTCCTTATCTAAATTAGTTGGCCATGAGAACATTTGAGGTTCAACTTTTTCTTTTACTAATATATGTGGCCTCTACATTAATTATAGGCTGGGAATGTTAAACTGTAGATTAAGATATTGAGAAACAGCTCACATTAAGAACTTTATTCAGCTGGTCATCTGTGCTAACAAAATCATTCAAGAAGGGTTGATGATGTGACATCAAAAGATTGTAATTCTAATCCATCTGTGGGCAATGATGGAGCCAAACACGTACTAGAAAATAAGACTGACTGCCTCACATTTACAATAATTATTATGTAGAAACACTCTTTTAATCTTACTATATATTTCAAATAATGAATTTCAACATGGTCAGAAGTCTATACAATATCATGCATCGATTCACTCTGCAGTACTCCATGTACAAATGAGTGGTATAACAGAAACAGAGAAAATCCCTTGCAATTCCACTTTTCAGATTCTTTAATGCTGACTAGTTTCGTGTACTACCCCATTTTCAAGTTCACACTCATTTTCCAATGAGTGGAACTTCATAGCATCAGTGGAACTTTCTGTGGGTGCCGCATTTGTCCTAAAATTGAAAACCAAACAAATAACAACAAACTGAAACTTTAAAAGTACCATGTCTGCAAGAGCGATGGCTGCATGTCTCTTTCAAGGATTTTTGTCACCTTCTTGGAGAAGCATAAGCTTTTTATCAGTTTAAATTTGCCTTTCAACAATATTTTTCTCGGCAGTTGGTAATCCAGAACTTGTCTGTCTTCTAACACAAAACACTTAACTTATTCTCTGTTAAGATCTTGGCTTCATTTTCAAAACAGAAGCATATGTAATTTGAGGTATTGTTAAAAAAAATAAGATAGTATATTTGTATGTTGATATCTTGCAGTGAAACAGTAAAACGTTTGTTCTTTTCTAGAGTTCCCCAATGGTTTGTAAACTATCAGTAGATAATTTATATTGTCAGTTGTCAAGAACAGTGAATGGTAAAGAATGGAACAAGACTTAATGATTAAACAATAGGAATTTCAAATTGTATCTAGTCTGGCTGCACCCTGTACATTTGGTAGATGGCCTGGACACTGATATATACAGCAGAATTTTCCTGTTCTGAGACCTCATTTTAGCATCCAGAGCAGGAAGGTCATTCATTTTTTGGAAGAATGCTGTGTACCTAGTGGGCAACACTTTAACATATTTAACCTAGGATGCACTTATGACTCCTTGTTGAATCAACCACTTGTGGCTGACTCTTCTCACTTTCATCTGCAATTGTGAAGAAGAAGACAGTAAGTCTTGGTTGCTCACCACCTCTCCATGACATTGTTCCACTCTGAAGCATGTTGGTTTTGTTGGTAGAACATTCTATTACAACCCGGTCTCATTTGCAATGAAAACACATTGTGTTATAACCTTCAAGAAGTTTATTCAATTCTGATACCTTCCACCAAGTTGCAAGTCTCGGCGTCAACACTTCGACATTAACCGCACACAGCCTTGTATGCAAGAATGTGCCTATTTTTAAACCTATCCAACCAACCATTGGGCATTTTGAAATCTTTGATTTCCAATTTTGTGGGAATGTGCAATATGTTTTCTCTTATGATGATGTCACTCATGGGGTTAATTGATGATCTATCATGTTAACACCCCTCTTTTAGTAATTCTTCATGCTAGGAATCCTAAGAATTTTTCTTTTTACATAAGTTCCCACCCTGTTTTGCATGTTTTAGAATCGAATCGAGGTTTTTCACTATTTTATTCCGTGAAGTGGCTTGCAATCATAGATGTTTCACCAGATCGATAAAGATTCCATCATGAGAATGAACTTGTTCCAAAATTATTTTGCCCTCAATTGAAAATGTTTTTTTTTGCCTCATCTCTCCATTTTCATGCTGGATGAAATTTACTCTCCAGATTATCTAAGGAAAAAAAATGCATGAGAATCTGAGCCATCTCACCGTTCGAATATTGCAAACAGTTTTCTGACTTCAAAATTGTTTGAACAAAATAAAATTATCTTTGTTTCAGAGTAGTTGTGATGGGATAAAACAAGTAAAAACACTTTTTAAAAATTCAGGAAGCCATCACTGCTATATCCTATTGCGTCGAGGCTGTACAAATGGTTTCGGTAGACTGACCAGTTCTTCTGTTTTTCATGCTTATCATGTTTTAGTAAACGAAATTGTCATTTATCATATTTTCAACTTAGATGCGATATAAATAGTCTCCCTCAGGTGTTATTAAAATGATTAAATAATGTATCTAACTGCCAGTTATAAAATGGTTATATCTCATAGTCAAAGTTTTTTATAAAGACTTATGTTCATGAGTAATCATTTTAGGAATGAGAAATTTTTTTAAATCAGCGTAAATGCTGCAAATATTGGAAAACTGAAAATGAAATCGTGTAAATACGGTCTTCCACATACATTGAAAACATAGGAAATTGTATGGGATGTGATAAAAATTTGTAAATTGTGGGAAAACATTAATTCTGATAACATAAATACAAGATTACATTGTATTTCGTCCCCATGCATCAAATTTTGATAAATATTAATTATGTATGTTTTTCCCTCCCTAAAAACATCAGAAACTTAAATTTGGAGTTTCATTTGCTACAAAATGATTCACATTTTCCAAGTATTTTATTTTTTCTCTTTGCATGCTAAATGAAGGAAGTGGAAAATGAACGCTTAGTTAACCTTATGTGCATCATTCACTGTTCACATTTTCCATGCATAAAAATTTATTTGTTGATGCTTGCTTTCTGCTATTTTAATGTGTATATTTAAAACCAAAAGTTCTCTGGGTAATATCCATATATTATTGAACCTGGGAAGCTCTGTCATATTTATGCTTCCCTCTTTATTAATTCCCCATTTATGAAGATTACATAATTTAATATTTACATTATTAATGTTTCTGCTGATTACATAACTAGTGAAAACAATTCTTATCATTAGTGGTAATCTACCATTTAAGGTTGGGTGTGGATGGACGCTGATGATACAACAATATAACAGTATAGCCATGCACTACCTTGCCTCTCCTTGCAAATTGCAACCTCACATCTGAAACTACAATAAGCGATTCCTCAATACTTACTTTCCTGCCTCATTTGGATTTATCCCAACAACCTCCTCTCCTCCCCCACCATGTCCAGCACTTCCTTGTTTGTTTCCCTTTCTGTCCCTTTCAGCTTTTCCATCTTTCCACCCATATTTCTAAAGCTCAATCATCGAGAGATGTGGCTGAAGCATCACATTGGGTTCAGAATGAAGAGTTGTTTTGGGAATTGTTCAAACCCTATGAACACTTCCTCGGGGTTTTGGTCCGAGGAGAAATGTCAGAGCGTGTGGAGACTATGCTGGTCATCATCATTTTGCATTGTCATCAACCATTGGAAGTTATAGACTCCTTGTGGAGCATCTCTTGCTCAGTCTCCTACGTATTGACATGCATAAGGCCAAAATTATAAATTACTCCCCAAGGAATATTTTTGAGTTTGGTGCTTCAAGCCACGTATGAATTTTCTGCAGCACGGTCATGCCAAGATCTTCACTTTGCTTTTCCTTTACTGTTTTTATTACTAGTATACCATTACATAGATTGTTAATGGATTTAAGTATTCTAGGTACAGAACTAGATAAAGTTCTTGTCATCTCTTCCCTCCTCACCAAAGCTTCTCTGCCTAATGCATTTCTTCTTCTTATGTCCCTGCTACTTTGACCATTTTGGTCCAAAACACTTCCGAGGTAATGAAAGGAAACACTACGCTTTAACAGAAAACAAACAATAACTTTGTATGTGAAAAAGCAGTGTCTTTTTTTCATCATGAAGGATTATCACTCAGTCAAACCAGAAATTGTGTTATTTACTTTTGAGAGGTAAACAGTTCCATTTGCTCAAAACTATGAACTCCTATTTTAATATTTAATACAGCTTGTAATATCAGGGTTGATTTTGCTGAACTTATCCATTACAGAAAGAGAAAATGCTGCTCTGTTAATTCCAATTTGTTTTAATCGTACGCTCAGGTTTCTGTACAAAGTATCATCATCAGGTACTTATTGGAACTTCACCTTCCGTTTACTATTTACCTTTTGGTCGTGGGGTATAAGTACGGGAGCAAAAAGAGTCATTTTGGGATCAGACATTTGGAAGAGTGTCAGAGGGAAAAGGTTTTACGCATCTCATAAAATTAGAAAACATATTACATTGTCCTCTTGAGAGTTTACTTTACATTATTCTCTTGAGTGTTTACAACGAGTTTCTGGGTTATCAAATTAAAATATTGTGGCATAAACAAAGCCAAAATTTTTTTCTTTCCTTTTTCTCAAAAACCAAATAAACATTGTTTTTAATAAATGAAAAAGAAACACTTTGTTCCAATCCACCACTTTATTACAGGTACGACTAGTTTCGACGCTACGGCATCATCCTCAGGTACCTAGCGTCGTAGCGTCGAAACTAGTCGTACCTGTAATAAAGTGGTGGATTGGAACAAAGTGTTTCTTTTTCATTTACTAAAATGAACTTCCACAAAGTTGAGGCTGAAACTATTGAACTAGCTTTGCGAATATATTCTATTGTTTCAGGCTTCACTTCGTGGAAGTAATTGATATCCATTATTGAAATAGAAAGAAAGACTCGTACTTTTCCACAGATTTTATTATACGGCACGACGCGTTTCACCGACTTGCGGCATCATCAGGTACAAATTTGCAAAACAGACAGAGCAAGCATATATACCCTCAGGACAGAGTGGGGGCGGGGAGGGTTGGAAGGATTTGAGGGGGGTGGGGGCTCGCAGGTGCGTTGATGGATTGTTTTGACCATTTCCAGGCTAATTTCTCGGAGAGGAGTGGGGAGGGGTATGGGAATAATTGCTTGTACCTGATGATGCCGCAAGTCGGTGAAACGCGTCGTGCCGTATAATAAAATCTGTGGAAAAGTACGAGTCTTTCTTTCTATTTAAATAATGGCTATTGAACTAACATTGTTTTTCTTTAAATGGATCATCATTGTGTAACTATCGCACTAACTTTCCAATATGTTCAGCAACCTTGCTGACCTGCAACCTGTTGGCTGACTGGCAAACTGAAGCTCAATTATCCTCTAACCTATCTGATTTTATGAATTCTACGCTGACTTTCCTTTCCTCCCCCAGTTCTTCCCGTACATCTTTAACCTTTTATCCTCATAAATGTTGAAGTGTGCACGTGATAGTGGACTTCCTACCCCACTTACCCTTCTTCCTAACGCTGCCCTTCCTGACTCCCTCTGCCCCTCACACCAATGTACGTGGTCTGTGCAATATATGTGCGAACTGGTGCAATTTGGCGGCGGCGATTATAGCCCCGCCCACTAGCGGTGCTAGTTGCCTGAGACCCAATGTCTGTGCTTGGCAGATCCTCGAGCTGTGCGTATGGTGCCAGTTATGTTAGTTTATGTTGTCCTTGTTGTTACTGTTTCTCGAAAATGGAAATTAACGATTTCACGGAGGAACGAATCAACATGAATCGCTGTAAAAGTTATCAAGAAATTACTGAAATGTTGACGGCTGTTTACAATGATAATGCTCTGAAGAAAACATCTGTTTTCAAGTGGATTAAGGATTTTAAAGATGGCCGACAAGACGCCACGCGTTATGCAAGGTTGGAACGACCTTCAACCACCTCCTGTGTTGACGACAACATTGATCGTCGAAAAACTGTCCGATTGATAGCTGATAAACTGAATTTAGGAACATCAACAGTGCTCACTATTTGAAATGAACATGATGAATGAATCCTTCACCATGACCATGTACCTGCACATTCGGCATTGATTGAAAAGCAAGAAACGATGAGGAAACTTAAAAGCTCAACTGCCGAGGACTTCCAAGAGTGCTTTAAACAGTGGGAAAGAAGGTAGAATAAGTGCATAGCAACGAATTGAGAGTACTTAGATGAAAGGGACAAAATAGATTTAACTAAATTTTGCCAAATATTCTTTATGGCCTCAGTTCATATATTTATTGGACAGACTTCGTAGTTTAATGCAGGGTGCTGATAAGTCTATCTCTTCAGTCTATACCTATTTCTTTTTATACATTTATTAATTCTACCCCATATCATATCAAATGCCTCTTTGAAATCTATGTAACAAACAAATACATCCTGATTGAATTCAATGTGCCCCCTCCTAGTGACCCTAATACTTCTATATCATCATGCATCTCTCCCCTTCCTGAGCCCAAACTGATCATCCCCTAAGTAATCATTTTCCCTGCTCTCCATCCTCTAATTGGTAATTCTAAGAATCACTTTGGATGCGTGGAAAATTAAACTTATTGTTCTGTAGCCGAATACATGTTGCCTTTCCATTTTTAGGAATAGGAACCAACAATAGTCTGATGAAATCTTCTTGTCAAATTCTTGCATAAATGCTATGAATTGCGCCATAAAAATTCTTCCTTCCAAGTTTTCCTTGAACCTTTTGCACTTGGATGTCGAGTGTGACTCGACACGGTTAGCAACGGCAGCAGCTCGCATGTCGAGCCACACTCGACACGTAGTTTCACCTCGAGGGGAATTGGGAATTTAGTCTATTTTTCCAATAACTTTTCTTGTAATCATCTGCATGAAAGGACAAGTAAAGTAAAGCTCAATTAATAGCATGGCTTGTTTTATAAATGAATAGTATCGACCCATTATGTCGTCTTCGACATAAATGCCGTCTCCAAAGGATGTCACCTCCTACGCAGATGTTTGTTGTTATCTATTTACTGTGCTGTAAAATCTTTTTCATTTACATTGTTTGCCCTTCATTACTTGGAAGTCAGCTAAATGTAAAGCAATGTCTTTGAGAGATTATCAGTGTCTGAAAAAAGATCGCCGGAATGTAAAGTTACCTCAGTCAGCTGTTCCTTAGCTCATTGCTTTCTAGTTTGGACTCTTTCATTTCCTTTTCTTCCTAGTGTCTGCTATCTCATCAAACATTCTGCCTGCTCTTTTCCTATCTGTTGCATAGTCAGGAATCTTGAGTAGGAGGGTCCAAGATATGATCTATTATATTCATAGTAAAACACGAACCTTAGCCCTTTTCCTAGAGTCATGCTTTCTTGAGGTTGTATCATCGTTTGAGGAGTGTCCAAGACAATAGTCATTGATTCATAGTAACTTGAAACCTAGCACTTTTTCTTTGTCGTGCTTTTTTGAGGTTGCATCATCCTCCTGTGGTAAAGAACCTTCCTTATCTTAGTCTCAGAGGTTTGCTTACGTTTCTAGAAGCATAATGTGATGATGTTTTCCCTGATGACAGAGGGTTCTCTTACATCAGATGCTTTCCCTTTAGTTGGACGAATGGTTTGCCAGCTAGTAGTTGCTCATTCTGAATGATTTTCACTTCCTCGCGAAGAATAAGTATTCCAAAGAATTTGAAAGCAGCAACGAAGAATTTTACATCGAAACTGACAAATTTATCGACAAATATAATAGTGACAAATGTGAGTTGTCTGAGAATGCATTCAGAGATGATGAACCAGTCGCTGGTCCAAGTGGAACTATGGAAAGGAAAACGTCCAAAGATCAAGGTGAATGTACTGACAGTGGCAGTGATGTTGAATTCATACCGACAAAATGAAGATGCACAATTGTTAATTCAAGTGATAGTGATGGAATTATAGGTGATAACATTGTGCATTCGGGCATAAGGCCCAGTGAAAGTAGTGTTTATAGTGGAAAACCAGAAAAAGAAAAGTGGAATGCTGTATCTGTGAATGACCATGAGCCTAGTAGAATTCCCTTCTCCACTGGTCAGTAATGTGTTGGACCTCAAGTTCCTTCTGGATGTGCCACACCAATTTTTTCAGAGTTTTTCAGAGTTTTTTCAGTTGTTTTATACAGACACATTGATACAAAATATGACGGAAGAAACGAGTATGCTTGGCATAAAATTAGCCAGAAATAACTATTGCGGCGATCCACTTGGAATAATTGGAAAGATGTGACGATTGTAGAAATGAAGGCTTTTCTTGGGGTAATACTTAAAATGGGTCTATTGGAGTCTCATATGCCATTTTTTCGAGCTGTTTTCAAAAGAGAAAGGTTCTTGCAAATATTTTGGATGTTACACTTGAAAAATGATCAAAAGTCAAGCAAAGATTTGAGAACAAGAACTGAGAAGGTAAACTGCTTCTTGTCATACCTTGAAATGAAATTTAGGGAGAGATTTTGCCCTGGAAGGGAGATTTCTGTTGATGAGGCTGTTATTGGTTTCAAGGGAAAGATACACTTCATCACATATAATCCTAAGAAGCCAACAAAATGGGGTATTCGTCTATATGTCCTCTCAGATTCCAAATGTGGTTCCGTACATTCATTTGTCCCTTATTATGGTGGAATGACAATTGAAACATTGGTGAGACCTGATCTCCCTTTTACTAGCAGAATAGTTTTAGAACTGCATGAAAGATTGAAGAACTCAGTATCTGGTTCTCAAGGCTATCATTTCTTCACTGTCAGGCATTACAATAGTGTCACTCTTGCAAGGGAATTGCTAAAGGAAAAAAATACACTTGACCGGGGCAATAATGCCCAATAGGAAAGATAATCCACCTGTGATCAAACATCCAAAGCTAAAGAAAGGAGAGATAGTGGCTCACAGGGATGAAAATGTAATGCTCTTTGCATGGGAAGAGAAGAGGATAGTCACAATGCTCAGTATGTGGGACACTGCAGAGACTGAGTCCATACAAAGGAGAGTTTGTGGTGGTGGGAATGAAATAGTTTTCAAACCCTAGGTTGTGACAAACTATACCAAGTTAATGGGGGGAGTTGATATAGCGGATCATTACACAAGCACGTACTGTTTCATGAGGAAAAGTCTAAAATGGTGGCGTAAATTGTTTTTCTGGGGGCTTGAGGTCAGTGTTGTAAATTCATTTATATTGTATAAAGAATGCCAACTAAGAAAAAATAAAAACCAATCTCGCATGTGAAATTTGTTAGGAAACTAGTACACGATCTCATTGGAGAATTCCGAGATGGTACACAAACTTCCAGGGTTAGATTACCATCTACAAACATAGAGCAACGCTTAGAAGGAAAACTCCAAAAAAACACACCTCACCCTAACAATAAAGATTGTGCAGTTTGCTCTAACCGAAAAATCAAAGGTGGAAGAAGAGAGACGATATATATCTGTGAGGCATGTGAATGTGAACCAGGTCTTCATGTTGGTGAATGCTTCCAAAAATATCATTCCATGAAAAATTATAGAGTTAAAATTATGGTTTATCAATGAAGTTATCAATAATTATGTCAAAAAATCCAAATAAATAAGTTTGTATGAAAAGAAACTCCAGTTTTCCATTCTAGTGCCACGCTTAGTAAATTTTGGGTATTTAAAAAATTGAATCCCGAGTAGACTATGGCAATCGAGAAAAAAAGCACCCGAGTGCAAAGGGTTAACACATAAGTAGTTCAATAGGAATGTTGTCCAGCCTTATTGATTTCAATTCCCTCATTGCCCTTTCAATTTCGCCATGGTGTAAGTTTGGACATAAACTGTTCTCATCTGTCATTTTCTTTTTCTGTCCAAGCTTGCTGGTCAAATGTCTTTCCCATGCAGTTCCTGTATATATTCCTTCCTTCTCTCTTGAATCTTACCTAGTTGAATCGACAATTTTCCATTCTTGCCTTTTGTCGGGTATCAAACATGACTTTCATGGTTTGAATGGTTTTTCCCTTCTTTAGTCCAGGGATAGAGCATTGGACTGCTGACCGGAAGGCCCGGGTTTGATTCCCCGGGCAAGCCTCTGTGCACCCTCGGCTCCACCCAAGCCAAATGATTTTTTGGATGCTAGGTCTTCCTGGGAAACCATAACCAGCACAGAGAAAGGAACTGCCCCCCCCCCCCCACCTACCCTGATGTGTGAATTTCACACGCCGTATAGGGATTAGTACTGGGTGAACTCTATCATCACCTACCAAACCGACCTTCGGGTTGATTACTGTGTTCATGGTTTTCTTTACTCCTTGACAGTGTTTTCACTTTCCTTTTCAGCACATCGATTTCACCCTTACTTTGCAAAGGTGAAATCCACATCCTTGAACTGCATCTTCCACCATGCTTCATTCACTCCATTTGTTTCCTGCCTCAGTATATTGTTCAACTCTTTATACCTCCTTCCTAACTGTGTTTACATTCTTCAGTTTTCTTCTCTCATCTGTCTTTCGAATCATCTTGACTGTAATCCATTGTTTTCTTATAGTTTTGTTGGCAGCTTTCATTATCCCTTTTTTTATATGTTCTCATTTTTGTTCTTTTGTCCCCAGCTCCCTTTCCTCGCACATGATTTATTTCTACAGCCTGTGATACTCTATGTCATTCCAGTTAATGCTTCAACATTTCTTCACCTTTTTTGTCTTTTCTATTTCAACCTCTTGAATTAGACATTAAAACTTCATTTTTGCTAAATTATCATCTGAATCTACATATGCTCCCGAGAAACAGTGAATCAATCATGCTGTTCCCAAATTTGTGCCTGACCATAGTATACTCGTGTATATTTCTGAATCCCTGGGCATTTTGTGTGCATACCTGTGCCTCCTATGTTTAAACCAAGAGCTCATTATGATTAAGTGTGATACAATATGAGTGTATTGGTTAAATCATATTTTAAGTGTAAGTGATGGTTAATTTAAATACTGGTAGTTTTCATATATGTCCAAAAGTTCAAATAATAAACAGGTTTGTTATCATGTATCTAATGTGGTGATTTAACTAAGACCTCTCCTCTTTAAATGCTGCTTGTTGTAAATTTATTTTTCTCTCCGAATTTCTACCCATAAATTATATATTTCACAATTGCTTCTACTTTAAACTCTTTCATATAGGATTGATGATTGATTAACTAATTAAAGGTAAGAAGTCATATATTGGCCAGTTGGGTAGCATTGACGAAAATATAGGTGCATCATGAGTAATAAAATATGAGGATGTTGCTATTTATTGTGATACATTCGTTATCAAATTGTCCATCTGCCTTAGGAATTGATTTATATGTTCCTGATTAGACTGAAGTGGCATTTTACATCTTAAGTTTTATTGCAAATGGAAAAACAAAAAAATTACTTTCCTTGCAGCTGTAATCCATCACATCTTATATAAGGGGTCATCCCTTATATGTTGAATATTTACTTCACATGGCAATTTCTATTGGAATAAAAAATTGAATATTTCTGTTTGCGCCCCTAAGCTAACATTTGTGCTATGAAAGTTGGGGCAGGCAGCTGGGAGTCTATTTTCATGTATTAAGTTGACACATCTCACTCAGATTTTCAGCTCATGGAACAGAGTTAAGAAACTAAAAAAACCTGGAGGTTTTCTCTAAACATTTTTGTGGGCTCCATGATACTTTTTCTCATTTGGATTTCAACAGTGTGGCCGCTTATGGGGTAAAAGAAGAGAGATTGTAATTATCTATGTAATATCCACAAACAATATCACTATGAGGTTGTTTTTCAGTGACAGAAACAGTCTCTGGCATGTTAAACAATGAGCATGAAATGGAATAAAACCCATGATACTTGGGTCCACATTTTATCACAATTTTTTTTTCAGCGGTTGCTTGTAATTATTATGTCATGAATTATCAGTATCCGTGGCAATTTATGTAGTAATTACCGTTGTGGAATGGCATCATCACATCTCCTTTCATTTATCAGTTCCACATTGGAATGTATTTCACATTTAGTCATAGATCTTAATCTTGTCTGTACAGAAATGAGATGCTGTGAATGAAAATGTGTCATGAACTGTTTATTCTGAAATACGAGCCTCTTTTCTGGGAGAGTTTTATTGGAGTCATCTTCATACTCATGTCTTCTAGTAGACTCCAGAATACTAGACTTCTCTGAGATGAACCTATTAATTATTTTAGACCACCACTCATTTTCATTTGATTTTCCAAACGTTTATTTGGAAATATTTACAAATGTATTGAATTTGAATGAGCTGGCATAATTCTTTTACAATACAATAAGGTCTTTCCCTTGGCAAACTTGTTACTTAAAAATTATTTCAAGTAATGGGTTCATATTTCTATCAGTTAGAATTTTTCATAGAGCTGAAGATTTGTATTTGACTTGCTGAATGTATTCAGCACATCTGACAACCCTCCTGAAAAACTTCTGGGAGGAATTAGTTTACATAAAGCATGCATACTTTGAAATGAAGCCGTATATAATAGGCCCTTTTCATGAAACATCGGTAAACGCCACCTGTGTTAAACTTAGCATAGAATTCATGTTTTAATGAGAATAGTCCCTTACTTATTTCAATTGATACATGTGTAACCATTGTTATAATTGAGTAGTTTACTTTCAAAACCTGGTACGTTCAGTTTTCTAGAAAGAGTTGTTTGGTTTCACACAGTCCACATTGAACATTTCTGTTAAAATTTGTTCTCAAAAAGCATTATCCTGAAAAATTATGAAAGGAAGTGTGGAATTCAATGTGAGTTTTTCATACATCCTGAAAGTCAGCCTTTTGAATGTGTACACTTTTTTCACCTTAGAATTTTCTATTATATGAATTTTGGTGTGCATTTTTATCTTGGCTCAACTTATGGAAAACTTTAAAACTTTCTATGTTGTAAAGTTTCTCAAAACTCCTGTTTTTCCTCCAATGTTTGAGGTTTTCATTTCCGTTTAAGTAAATCCCTGATAATATCCTTGGGGAAAGGTTCAATCCTGCCATCTTCAGGATAAAATGTATTAAATTTGGGAATTGAAGTAGTGAGGTGGCTAGTTTTCTCCATGTTGTATCTAGCCTAAATTGTGAAACAAATACTGTATTCGTATGTAAATGGCATAAATTAACTTGCATGTAATTAATAATTTGTCTCCTTTATTTACGTTCCATCCTGTACACATTCCCACAGAATATCTATTGCAATAGCAATCCTAGTGGTCCAAATATTCTGTTTCCAGTAGTTATGAAAGCACTTCTTTCTTGGGAATTGGCAGTGATCATGTTATCGTTGCTGCCCATGCTACATTTTAGAATTAATTTTTTTTAAATTCATTGATTATATTATTTGGAAATAATGTATGTGTAAACTTATTATTTATCCATGTGCCATGTTAATACTGGTCTTATTTGGTACTTCATCAGATTCTGAGGAACTCTTCTTCCTTCGTTTTATCCTAAGACAGTAAGAACAACATACCAGAACACTTGACTGTGTCTGCCCTGTGGTGAATGAAATTAATGTTGGGAATCATTGCCTTTCTTTGTTTCAGTCAGTGAATGGCTTTTATTTTTTCAAAGGCAGAAGTTAATGAATATCTGGGGAGCTATGTCATTCTAATTTTAATTGCATTATGTGGAAAGTAATCTCAGTATATTTATTTCTGAGAGGGCAATGGTGATTTGCATTGAGAGTCATACTGAAACTGAATTTTCATGTGCTAAATGGAGAAAAATTATCAGAAGTACATGGAGTGTCTAGTGAGGAATTCAAATTTGCCCATTAAACCTGGCCAATGTGGTCTTCCCTTTTTTTGTAAGTGAAATATGTTTGTAATTGCCAAAGTGATCAACCTGTTTTAATTTTGACAGTTTTGAACTGACAATGTATGAGCAGTTGCTGGAAATATTTTAACAACAACCCAAGGCAACATTTTTCAAATTCAATTTGGAATGCAGAAGAGGATAATATAGTTGTTGTCAGAAGAATCCCAATTTATGTCAGAAAACTGTTTCAAAAGAGAATTGTTGTAAGCCTTTCAGTCTATACCTATCATGCCCATAAAAGATGAATGGAATTTGTTATTATTTAGAAACGGTTTAGGTAGGTTTTAAAATTTTTTAGAAACCACACCACCCATTTTTGACTTGGATAACTCACAAAATAATGCCAAGTGTTACATTTACCTGAGGTGAGAGAATTTATGCTTTGTCAATCAGTTTTAGATTGATTTTTTAGTGTCACCTCATCCGTGAGTGTCTAGAGGCTGTTGACTGGGCTATATGCTTTTTTTTACACTAATATGCTTCAATAGACAGAGGACTAGTTTGCCTGAATAACCTCTTCTAACTTTGAATTTTTTACGAGTGTATGTTGAAATTAATTCACCATATCAATATGAAATTGGTATTATAAGTAACATCTCATTTTATTGATTTGACTCATTATGTAATTATGTTATGCTTTTCTGTTTCATTTTAGGTTGTCTGTAATGGTTTCCCTGAGAGTCTGCCACTTTCTCCAGTATTAAAACCGAGTTTAAAGACCGAACCAGATTCGAGTGTCAGGAAAACCCCACCAAACTCGAAAGATTCCCCTTCTTGTCAACAAAGCAAGGACACTGGTCATCATCTAAGATCCCGTCTTGTCCCAACTTCTGAAGACAATGCTAATTCTCTTGAACTTCAGTCTCGCAACCGACGGTGCCGGAGTCAAGCAGAAGAGAATGCAGACTTGGCTGACTTACCATTAAGTCTTGTCCATAAGGATACTGTTGAAAATATGAGAAGTAGTGGGAAACTGTGCGTAGATAGTGGTTGCCAGTTGGCATCTTCACCTCTTGTGGGGAACAGTAAAGTTGGTGTAGTGGTTAGGCGTAAGCGTCTCTCAGTGGAAGAGAGACTTTTGGAGGACAATAAAGGTCAGTATGGCAAGGAGCTTATTCCTGCTAAACTTCGTTCAAGTGGTTATTATACTATTAAGAAAGAGACTCAAGAAAATGAAAGTGCATCAGCGTCATCTCTAACTTTACCAGGTGTTGTGGATGCCTCTGAATCCAAGGATGCCCCTGGTTGGAATGGAACAGTGCCTGAAACTGAAAACATTGTAGTTAAACCAAGAAGAACAAAGAGGACAGAGCTTAGTCTGTTAAGTGTAGAAGCGGAGAGTTTTATGTTTGGTGAAATAGCGTCAAAAGATGCAGAAAATTGTGTGCCTGGTGAGGTGGTAAAGTCTGAACGTATGGGACTAATAACGGAATTGAGGGATAACAGACTTGTAAATAGGATATCAAAGGGAGAGGCATTAAATCAAAATTTTAAGACTGGCACTGCCAAAGAAAGGAAAGAACCAGATTCACTGATAGACCTAGGTTTTAAGTGTGATGTGGCACATTGTGATGAAAGTTCTTTGGCTAGTGATGGTACTGATGGAGAGAAAATTGATGGTGATTGTATGCACAGGAGAAAAAGACGAACTCACGCAGAGGTGTTTATTCATGACAATCTTGACTATTATAAATTTGAAATTTCAGATCAGCGTTTGCGGTTTGGAGAAAGTATAGATGAAAAGGAGGGTGATATTGAGCAAGGTGTAGCCGATCTTCCCGTTGTTGAGGGTAATAGCATGGAAGTGGGCAATTTACCTATTGTACAGGGTGATAATTGTGGTGGTCATTCAGTGCATGAATCAGAGGAAATTAATAAGTCTTTAGTTGATCCTGAATATAATAATGTCAAGTTCTCATTTGAAAGTATTCCCTTTAGTGAGCCATGGTATCAGACATACCAGCGGCAGGATGAAGGGGAGGAAATTCATTTTACATCATTTAGTGAATCTTCTGCTTTTAGACCTTTTTTACTGCCTTATGAGTCTCATGTTGATACATTTAGCAAATTTGGATTCAAAAGATCTGGCTATCAGAGAAAAAGATTTCCTGGTGGAAAAAATGCCAGGAAGTCACCCCGGTGCCATGCTTCTACGTTAGCAATCATGTCGAGTTTGATGGCCAAAAGACGAAAGGAGAGTAAAGTGCAGAAAGCCCCAACCACTGAAAAATCTCCTGTCGTTCGTATTCCTGCACCACCTAGTTCAAATTCAGATTTCAAGTCAGAATCCGATAAGGAGCTGCGGGACATTGCCAAAAGCATTGATGTGATGCTTAATGTGAATAGCAAGGAAGATGAACAAGTGGAGGATTCAAACCCTGTGAAAGCACAGCCTGAAAAGGCCGTGCAAGTTCAGTTTGAGGATGTAGAAATAGAGTTGAAGCATTTAATATGTGAGGATGAGGTGATGAATTATGCCGTGAATGATTCAGTACCTGATGTAGTCTCTCTCCTTGATAGTTTTCCAGACTGTGAATGTGTTGACATTTCTGAAGAAGAAAGGGATGCTATTAATGAGGCGTATGAAAGAGGTATACAAGAAATGAATGAGAAAAGTGCATTAGCTGTGGTCACTAAAGTTAAAGGTTCCCCGGGGAGGCCTCGTAAGCAACGCATAGTTGAGGAGGTAGAAGATGTTATGGACAATTTGGACTGTGACTCAGCATCTGAGTCCGTGTCAACGTGTGGGACTGTATCTGAGGTAGGCAGTCATAGTTGTAAGATATCGAGGAAGAAAAAGAGGAGGAATCGAACAGGGTGGCCACGGCAACTCCCCAAAAGAAGGAAAGTAGAATTTGCTCTGGGAGGTGAGCTTTCAGATCCCCCAATTGTTCCTGTTAAAATACCAGGACGACGAGGAAGACCACGAAAATATCCACCCAAAGAGGATTCAGCTTCTTCCACCAAACCTGTAATAACTACTGTAATTACTACTGCAATTGTTAATAATGAAAAGGATAAGTGCATTAAAAAATCCACAAGGCAATCAAATAAGGATTTGGTGTTACCATGTACCTCCAGCTGTGAAAAATTAAGTGAAGGACTTACTGTAACAAACAATTGTAAGACATCAGTGGTTGAAAACCTTATTAGGCCGAACAGTTCCCCTAACTATTCCTTGAAAAGTGAGAGTGTTAATAATGACAGACTAACTATGTCGAGCCCTGAAGGTGGAGTGAAAAAATTTTCTCCTTTAGGAAGGCGTTCTAAAATTATCAATCCAAATAGAAGAGAATCTCCCCGTAAGGTTAAACCTCAACCTGGAACAAAATGGGATGTCTGGTCAATTCGTAAGAGAAGATGATAATTTTGTTGTTTCATTCATGTGGGTTCCTTTATTTTATTGAAACCATTGACAATATTTAAATAATTCCAAAGTAAGGGTGCCTGTACATATATTTTAAAGTGTATTCAAAGTTCGTCCATGTTCATTTATTTACTATTTGTGTTTGTATTTAAATTTTCATCCTTTTATCAATTGTAAGGATATTCCTTCTAAATGTTAACTGGCTTGTGTTCCTGATCAGATTTGTTATATTTTTACACTGTATAATATTACATGAGTCTGACTTTTGTACAAAGTTAATTTCCAAATACTGCCACAGGAATACAAGTGTACCATCCAGTATACTAGACACATTTCTATGTATCTAGTTTGCAACTAGCCTTAAATTAAAAAATAATAAATGAAATATTTGTACTTTTACCAGAGTTTTATTTGTTATGGATTTCTCTGCCGGCGATTAAACTTAGTGGGGTCGAAAATTGTAATAGACGATCATTGGTGAACGGGGGCTACATAAATGCTTCGATTAAATGAATCCATTATATGATTTGCATCGAGATAGTGGAGGAGCCAATGAATGAAGCAGAATATGGTCACATGACCCGGCTAAAGACAGCAGAAGATCGCAAGTGACAGGACGTGAAATTGTCCTCGGAGTAGAGTAGTTGCGCAGGAGGGGCAGCACAAGTGGTGAACGTCAATGGATGTTTGGTTGTGTTTGAATGTGTCAAATTAACAACATATCATTATCTTGCGTAAATTGTAGTAAAAATTTCTATCATCTACATGCCAAAATGTCCGGGCAGGGAGCGCAGCGGGTTAGAAAATCTTCACCATGTTCGTCAAAGCAAGGGCCATTGAGAGCTACACTGCCCATGTCTTCGTTAATGAGACAAGGAAGCAATTTAAGAAAAAGTAAAAGTAACAGTCCTACGTTGTCGCCAACATCATCATGGAAAACTAGAATTTCACCAGATTCGGTATTATCTGGTCAAAGGAGTCCTGGATCTTTGAGTTACAGAGGTATGATTGGCGTTTCTCAAATTTTTTCGCCGTGTCCCAGATTTATTTACTTCAGGGTAGCTTCTGAAAGACACGTTTTTCGTAGATCAGCGTGCGCAGTAGAAAAATGTTGTTTGTTCCTCCTTGCGTTTCCTATTACTGCGTATTAGAATGCAGAGTAACCCAAATATACAATGGAGGTGGATCTTTTGTCATGGAATCGTGTATTTCTAAAGTGCATTAATGCCAATTTTCCTCGAACGATCGTGTACCCATCAAGTGTCTGCATGCAAATTCTAATATATCTTATTTCTCATTTTTCACGCGTTTGTGCTAAACGCTTTTGGGCTGAAGTCTGAATGTATATTCCGTCCCCCTTTGATTTAAACAGTATCTGTTTTAGAGCAAATTCTTGGTTTGGTGCCGATTGTTTTAGGATAATATTGATTGACATACCGGGATATATGTCACTTTCCTATGCATCTCTAAATGTTGTTGTAATTGTCGAAATTTGTGCGGACGACTGACATTTTTATAAGGCGCCGGTATTGAAGGTAATTAGGTCCGCTGTTGAGTGTATACTATACCAAAGTCATGAATCGCTCTCATTTGTTAAAATATCCCATGTTTTCTATTAAATTTACGATAATTATTATGAGTTGTTGGTGTAGGTTGTAACACTATTTGTGAGATGTTAGTAATCATAAGTTTCTTGTGGTGATGATTTGATCATTGGAAGATGCTTGATTTTATTCCAGGCAAATCTAAAACTTTGAACAGTCGTACAGGAAATGGATATAACAGTGGGAGCAGCAGTGGTGGGGGATCAAGCTGTGTGGGTGTGATTTCTGCAGGAGGAAGTACTGGGTGTATAATTAGAAGAACTGCTTCCCTTGATACAATTTACCTGAAGGGACAGTGGCCCAGAGATAGTTTCTACATGTATTGTGGCCATTTACTTGTCGATAAAGCAACACAGGTGCTTGTATTTTCCTGTTGATATTAATATCCATTTTCATGTTTACTTCATGAATGACATATATTTATAGAATGCATCTGATTAGCGAGAACTATTTCTATAGCCTGTGATTGTATTAGCCAAAATTATAACCCATATAAGTGCATTGCTTACCCTAGGTTTTCTTTGAGAGCATGTGTGCAAAGGAATATTGCCTTGCATTTAATAAGTAAGCATTCTCGAGTGAAAGTCGATTTTTTTCAAGAAATCCACCAAATTCTGAAATTGTCTACAATGAAAGAGCTTTTATGACATTGTCAGTAATATTCCATTTACTTGCAGACCACAGAAGAGTGGAGTAATGAACAGAGGAAAACTCACAGATATTTGGACTCATGTGGCAATGAAGATAAGCTTGAAAAATATTTCAGGCATAGGTAAATATTCATTTCACTTTTTATAGTTGTATGAACTATCCTTAAAGTTAGTAGTCTGCTAAGTTTTCAATAAGGCATGGTTGACTGCTAATTGAGAAGATTTGGGAGGGAGTCCGAATAGCTAAAAAGACATTAAGGAATACACTTACATGCACACTTTTGTAATCAGTTTTGTGTTATTAATTAATCAAAATGTGCTCATATGTCAATTTCCATTGACATACTTTGCTAAAAAGGATTTCTGCTGTCATATACAACTATTTCTCCATTAATGACCCTATTATAATGAGCATTATAAGCAAATGACCCTCGGCTCATGGCATGAAAGGTTAGGAGAATGGTAAAGGATTGGGTTTGGAACTCATGTTTCAGAGGTGGTGCAATTAAATGGCTAATTATATGCTGCATTTTGGAATATTCTGCATCCTGCCTTTCCCATAACTACCCCTCCCCCAATTGTTTGCTATTATGGCCCAGTCTCTTGCCTCTCCTGGTTAATCAGGCTGGAAAATATTTTTTGCTGTTACTATTCAATGGAATAGTTTTAACGTATCACTCAGATGAGAAAATGTAGTGTAAATACAGGAAGGGTATGATATTATCATAACTTAAAAATCTAACTCTCCTTAAATTATGTGGCTTTTACCAATGAAAAGGAATGTTATTTTTACATAATCGGAAATTTGTTAATGTTTCATTATGATTTCTATCACCATCTGGTGTTCATTTCGTAAAATAATATCATTCATAAACACTTGTCCTTTCCTCAGCCGAAGCATTATAATGTTAATGAATGTGTTCCAACCCACCGAACAGGGATTAAGTGGCTTATAATGATTTAGGTAGACTTTTTTGACTTTTCATGGTGAACCTAAAATGGCATTTTACTTTGAGAAATCGATCCATGTTCTTGCTACATTGATCTTATTTCTAGTGTATTCCATTTTCATTTTCTCTCTAATTCAAATGAATGTATTTGATACTTGAATTTATTTGATCTATAATATATTTCTTAATTTTTGATAAAAGGACATAATAACTTTTTCGCTTGCTTGCCTGTTAAGGCCATGACCCACCGAGGCCAGATAGATCAAAGATTAGGAGTCAAAGGGAAGGTAGTCTGTGCAGTGTCCACTTCTCAGTGAGGCTACTGCAGAGACATCTGACCCCAGTGGGGCAGCCATTTGAGTGATGGTGTTGCATCAAATATACTGTTGAGAAAGGCAATGGGAAATGCCTTGATTATTTATCCCACAAAACAATGGCAAGCATATATCTGAGCTCTGGCAACTAAGGGACTTGGCTTGCTGGGCCGTATATCATGCCTGAGAGCCAGAGAGGCAAGATTTCTGCGGATATTATTATATGAAAATCAGCATAGAAGAAGATAAAGAAGAGGAATGAATCAGTTAGAATAGGAACTTAGAATGACAGGATGATGTTGAGGACTGGGAAATTAGAAAATGTTAAATGGGAAATGGAGAGAAGAAATTAGATATTTTAGGGGTGTACGAGGTGAGATGGAAGAGTAGTAGACATTAGTGGAGTGATAATAACAGAAATATGCTGTGGAGGGAAGAGAGGGAGCAAGGGGTAGCAATAATGATGAACAAGAAGGTGAAAAGGAGTATAGTGAACATAGAGCAGGTGAATAATAGTGTTATTGGTTGAAGTAAAAGCTAAACCAACAAAACTTGGTCATTGTTCAGGTCAACAGGTGACTAAGCAATCTTAAGAAGGAAGAAGTCGATAGGGCATCCAATCAATTCGAGCAAGGAATTGGATGTACCGAAAAGGGAACCTTTTATACAGATGATACAGTTTCATGCATAACAAGGGGAAAATCCTTCATGATGAAAGGAGACACATTGCTTATCCACGTAGAATTTTTTTATTATGACCTAGGTTTCATTAGTGTAAAAGTCTTCAGGTAAATTGTAAATTTTTGAACACAATTATGTATAAAAAATCCATAAAGTAATCAACCCAAAGGTTTGTTTTGGTAGGTTATGGTAGAGTTCACTCCTTAACCTTTTCATTCCATCCCCATCCCAGCCTCTTTTTCTCCCCACTCTCCTCCAATTAGCCTTTGGTTGTTCTTTCCTCTTCCCCTCCCCTCTTTCCCAGTATTTGGGTATATATATGATGCATGTGTGTGTTCAAAAATTTCCAATTTACCTGAAGATATTACGCTGTGACGAAACCTAGGTTGTAATAAAAAATTCTATGAGGTAAAGCAAAGTGTCTTCTTTCATGATTTTATAGAGGTGGCGATCGAAACGGAATCTTGACAAAGGAAGAGACTGTAGCAAGGCAGGAGACTACATGTTAGGTATAATGAATGAATGAATGCAGGAGAAAGTTTAATAATAGCAGGCACTTGCTTCAAATGCCACAATAAGTATATGTATGCATGGAAAATGCCCCGGGATTCAGAAAGATTTTAGATTATATAATGATTAGGCACAGATTTGGAAACAACATGGTTATTTTTCACAGTTTCCCTGGAGTATATGTGGTTTCAGATAATAATTTAGTACTAATGATTTGTAAAATCTAATTCAAGTGGTTAAAACAGGGAGAAAATTAAATTGAGAGGCATTGACTGGAACAAAAAGAAAGGAGTATCAGCAGGCTGTAGCGAAAATCATGAGTGAGGAAAGGGAGCTGGATACTATTGAAGAAAAATGGGAACGTGCAAACAAAAAGACAAACAAAAAAGGATAATGGAAGTCACAAACGAAACTCTAGGAAAATGACAAGAAAACGATTGATTACAGGCAAGATGATTAGGAAGAGAGATGAGAGAAGGAAATTGAAGAATGTAAACACAAGATTCAAAGTTAAAAGAGTTGAATAATAAACTGAGATGAGAAACAAATTGGAGGAATGAATCATGCTGGAAGATGCAATGCAAGGATGTTTAAAATTTACAAAATAAGGGTGAAATTGGTGAGCCGAAATGGAATGTGAAAGCACTCTCAGAAAGTAAGAAGTAAAAATTTGTGTGAAGAATAAAATATAAGCCAGGAAAATTATTATTGAAAACAGGAAAGACTCAAGACAGATAGAAGGAATATGTAACTAGTTGAGTATCTATAAGATAAAGACATTGGGCCGGCAACCTTAGATGCAGAAAGAGAATATGATTTAGTTGGGAATGGGATAGGCCCAGGCTCAGTCATTGGTGAAATAGAAAGGGCATCAAAGGAATTCAAATCGAATAAGGCCCTGGGGTAGATGGCATTCCCGTGGAACCACTTGGTTTAGGATATTGTGGGAGAAAGAGTTTTTATAGAGGAATTCACAGCATTTATGGAGGAATTTAATCAGACCTGTATTAGATCCTATTCCAAAAAATGGGAAGGCAGCCATATTTGAGGACTACAAAACAATAAATTTGATTTTCCTCGCATCTGAAGTGGTTCTCAGAATCATCAATTAGAGAGTAGGGCAAATGATTACTTAGGGGATGATCAGTTTGTGTTTAGGAAGGGTAGAGAGACGAGTGGTGACATTGCAGTAATGGGGTCAATAGGAGGGAGGTAATTGAATTCATTCAGGATGTATTTGTTTGTTTCATAGATTTCAAGAAGGCATTTGATATGGCATTGGGTAGTATTAATAAATGCACTGTGGAAAATAGGCATAGACTGGAGGGATATGAGACTTATCTGCACCCTGCACGTGTCTCAAACTAATTTGGTGCGAGGGGCAGAGAGAGAGAGTTGGGATGGGCAGTGTTAGGAAGAAGGGTAAGTGGGGTAGGAAGTCTACTATCACTGCACGCTTCAATATATATGTGGAACAATGGTTAAAGATGTACGGGAAGAACTGGGGGAGGAAAGGAAAGTCAGCGTAGAATTCATAAAATCAGATAGGTTAGAGAATGATTGAGCTTTAGTTCGTCAGTCAGCCAACAAGTTGCAAGCATTGCTGAGCATATTGGAAAGTCAGTACTTTAGGTATAGGATGAAAATAAATGTAAAAAAAAGCAAAGGTTATGTGGAGGAGGCCATTGATGGCTGGGACTTTAAGTCAGGATGTAAAGAACAGTCTTGTAAAAACTTTGATGTAGTGCATGGTTTGGTATGGCATGGAAACAGGTTTGTTGAAGCAAGATGGCAAATGTAGATGGATAAGGCATGGTGGGGTAGGGAAGGTGATTGTTGGAAAGAGAATCCAAAGGAAGCAGGAATGATGGGTGCAGAGCTTGTTGAAGACTGTGATAGAGGGAAGAACTTCAGGCAAGCAAGGAAGGCATAGGGATAATATGGGCATGTTCCACCGAATGAAAGAGGGAGGAAATATGGAGAAGAAGTGTTTATAGAAGTGTCAGATTGTCTTCAGAGATTGTCTTTAGGTGGTAGAGGCCAGGAAATGTATCATATGACCAATGTATTGTCTATGAGTGAGTCTGTAAATCATAAATGTTAGAATATCAATAATAGTAATTGTATATCTTTTGGAAACATGTCAATCTCATGGCACTAAGTTTAAAAACTTACCATCGTAAGACTGCAAGGGAAAATTTATTGTATCTGCTTTTACGTTGGGCTATTTGATTCTCCAAGTATATTTCCAAAACAAAATACACAAATTTTGATTTATGGCCAAAAGAATAACTAAACTAAAACAAACGGTATCCAAAGAAGTTATTAATAATGATTTTATCCCTCGTATTTTTCTTATTTAATGATGTTGGGAAGGGTTCATGTTTTAAGGCATATACTTGGTATGTAATTGTTCAGATTATTTTACATTCAGCATGGTGACTTTGACTTCTAAGATATTTCTCTCACTCTGATATATTTGCATGTAGAACTATTCAATAGTCTGTACAGTCAAATTTTGATAAATGATATTTCAAACCAATATGTAATGTCGACAAAACAACTCCTTTGATAGTAACATCCTTCATGATGTGATCAATGCACATGGTTTTAAATTATTCAATTAAATGATTGTATCCAGTCCCTGCTTTGAGATTACATGGGCATAATAAACTAATGGTGCTCTAGTGAGTATAACCAAAATATTAGGGTAATCGCACAACAAAACCTGTCCTTCATTTACGTAGTTTTTTCATTGATTCGTCATTTTTTGGAACTTCCATGTGAGGGTTCACCTCTCTCCATCAATATTTTATATTTTCCATTAACATGATATTTCAATGAAATTGATGATTCAGTAATAGCAACCATACGACAGTTTAAATGGTCTGAATATACTATATCTCCTTTCGGGGATCGAGACAGTGCGGGGGCTATTGTACTGGCTTCTCACCGAGAAGGCCCGGGTTCAAATCCCAGCAGTGTTGAATATTTTTCAGAGGTATCTCGATCCCTACTTGAGGTGCTTTGTAAAGGGCACTTTGAGTGGGTACGCCGTCCGTCGGATGGGACGTTAAACCGCGGACCCCTTGGCACCTTTCATAAAGAGTAGGCTAATGGCGACGCCGGGTTTCTCTCCACCCTTCATCCTTTCCTGTCCATCCCCTATGGTGCAAATGACCTCAGCTGTCGGTCGCCTCCCCTAAATACTACTACTGCTGCTGCATCTCCTGTCAATCACTTTCCCCAAGGAAATGAGGTAATGACTCATGAGCATGTTTATGACAACATCCTGGCCTATAAACGAAACCCTTTGTTTCAGTCATCAGACCTCTGGGACACAGAAGGGCAAATTTCAGATCCTTTGATAGCGCATCCTTTTCCATGTTTCGATATAAACATCCATGCATGATTTTATCAGCGTGAGCAAGGTTTTCTGTTCAGATCTTCATCCTTATTTTGAGTTGGAGGACATTCCCCCTAAGCTGTAGCATGGAAGTGTTGCTTACATTTATACATTTATGGGGTCCAAAACTGATACCGAGTCCATCCGGTACCCTATTTGACACCTGAAGTAGAATCACTCTGCTCATGAACTCTCCTGGTATTTCGTGGGTGCAAAATGAAGTATGCCCTGTGAAATATACTTGGAGTAATCTGAATAAAAGAGAGAGTTGACATTTTGCTACCTCTGATATGGAGCATCACAAATGAGTGGTGCTTCCTCCTCCCACTTATCAACTTGAGCAATGGAGGGAGGTACAGGGCAAGGGAGGGCTCAAGCCATCACCTAAGGGGGTGGTTACTTATTTTCCATGAAGAAATAGATGTTGAGATGGATTTTATCAACTTTGTTGTGGTAATAAGTAGCTCCTAGAAAGTCTTTTTGCACCACCAGAGTTGACACAACACCCTTGCCCAAGGTGGGACTCAAAACTCACGACCGTGTGAATTGAGTTGATTTACCCACCTGGCTGATCCATCTGTCATGGTTACCAATGCTTTGCTCTAGATCACCCTTGCAATTGATGTGCTGGCTTGGATTGCCCAGCATCCTGACAAATACACCCTCAATTAGAATATTGTCCTTGCATTCTATGGTGCCCCTCGTTGATTCCATTTACTTGTTCATCTCCTCCCATCCTGCCTGGACAGGTTGGAGGACAGAGCCATTCAAGATTGATGTGAATGCCTTGCATAAAAAGCAGGATGTAGGGTGGTAGTTCCTTGGATTGGGCAAGTGTCCCTTTTTTGGACTGAGATTTGTGCCTCCCTCAGTTAGACAAGATGGCATATGTTCTCTGGCTGTGAGAAAGGTTGTGAAGATTCCGATATGGTGAAAGTGTTGTCTGTGTGGAAATGAATTTCTTTCACTTGAAGTTATTTTTGGTATCCATTCCAAGACCTGAGTAATTCTCGCCAAAAAAATGCCTCCTTCAAATCATTTCCAACGAATTGCGTTCTTCTAAATGATTAACTTGAAATTCTAAATGCTCTCCAAAAAGAGCTGGACCAGGAGTTCCTGGTAAATGACTTTGAGGTCTCAGAGATAGCCTTCCAGTATCATTTAACCTCTTGGTAGATGGTGAGGTTTCAATTTCATGTGGAGGGGGACAGAAGAGATGGAATGAGGTGGCTTTTCCCCCCAGGCACTTGCCTGTTTGATCAGTTTCTTTCCTGCCATCATTGACTGTACTCTTATCATTTCATGCTGCTTAATTATGAGCAGAACATGTCCATTTGTAGTATAATGCAGGTACATCATAGCATGAGCTATGCACTGTACATTGCATGTGAATCAATGGCCATGTACGTATTCTATCGCGCACAGGATTCTACATAGATACCTGATACCTGGCCTATTGTATCAACCTGGTCTCCAGCTTGAAAAGGTAATTTGCTGACCTGTCCTCCCACGAGGTGGTTTAATGGGAGGAGGTCAGTATTTTGCCATCGGTAAGGACCACAAAACCATTCAGTTGAGAATTGTGCCTTTCCTTAGAAGAAACTTTCTGGTGTAAATTTCTCTCTCTGTATTGTCTCATCATAAGTCATGGTGATTATGAACCATGTTCTTTAGTCAAGAGTTGGTCTGCTTATCTCCATAGTTCTTGTTTGGTTTTTCGCAATGGGAATTGACCAGCTACATTAACAGTAACCTCATTTAGAGGAAGGAATTTCTGACATTTTTGGGGAAGGAAGTTTGACTGCTGTTGTACACCCCTGGATTTGTGGTAATTCGAGTGTTGCCTTATCATGTAATTTTTTGTTGTAAAATTGTGGATTCTGTTGTGAGAGATGGGAGCATGCCTGGTGCAATTCACACCACAAAAAGTCATGCATCCTCACCAAATACCCACTGCAATCAGACTCACTTTGCAGCATAGAATGCGACTAGCCTTCCCTTTTGAAGACTCTATCTATTGTATTCAAGCTCCCTTCTTGGATATTTTATTTATTGTGCCATTTTCAACTCCACCTGGCTCCCGTTATTGTGGGTGACTTTACTTTTCTTAATTTGTCTTGAACCAAGTTTAAGTACATATCAGGCTAACCTGGTTAGCCGGGCAAAATTGTTAACAGGCATACCACCATATAATAATTATTAAATATTGGTGTGAATTTCCTCCAGCATGAACTCTTATCTGGTTCAAATGTATTTCTTCTTCAGCTGATCATACTTTATACCATTCTGTGTGCTGTTGAAAATGTCTATTTCCTGTTTCCTTCATGAGAAGATTCTCCTTTCTATCACAGCCTTTAACATCCTGACTTCTCTCATTATTTTCTCTGTTTGCTTTTTTATCTTATTGTTCATTTTACAACATCTCTGCTTTTCCTTCTTAGCTCTAACTCTGTTGTTTGTGTTCTTCTCTATTCAAAATTTTCTCCATTCTTTATCTATTCCCAGATCTAAAAAGCCACTCACATACACTCATCCTCTTGCTTTGGGAAGATATCAGAGTCATTGAGCCTACACTGTGTGTATACTCATCTTGCTATATTATATCTGCCATCAATTTTTCCTTTTTGACATTACTTTCATCTATACAGTTCTTCTCCTGATGTATCTAATACTAGACACATTTTCTCAAAGTCCTACCATCCTGGATGAGTTGCTTCGTCCCAGCAGCCCACGAGATTGAAAGTGGTGGAAGCAATTGGTTTTCCGTAGCTTTTCATAATTCTTGCCTTTTTGCCTACTTTAATTGATGCTTTAAAAATTGTGACTGGGTGTTCATTAATATGGAAAACGGAGGGAATTTCTTTCTTCAAAAAATCTTTTTTATTAAGATTTTAATAAAGCATGATCCCTGTAGATAATCTAGAGGTTAATGATAGTTTGCTCGAAATCTTCCAGGTGGCAAAGGAACAATACAATAACAGTGCTGCTGTACTTTTATTTGCTGACCTAATGTTATTATTGGCTTGTATAAGATACTCAAATTGCATTCCCTTTGAGGGAATGTGTTGTTGTGTTCCTGGGCCTCAGTTGACGTAAAATGATTTACATTTTCTTGTTAGAGATTTTTTGCATTTTCTGTTGATTACCGATTGATAATACTGATGAATAATTTTTTTCATTTAAATTTTTCTTCAATGGGTTTTTCTGAATCATGTTTAATATAATTTATTCCAGTAATATCTTTGGCTGATGCATCTCCAGTTTTGAGGTTATTTGATTAGAGTTGATCAGATGGTTACTCAATCATGAAAACCACTAATCAACTTTCAATATTGTATACAAACTCGTATTTTGACCAGGTATTTGTTGGTAAAGTATTATGGCACTTGAAAAGAGGTTAACTCATTGTTTCAACTTGCAATTTTCGTGGAAGTGTACATTGTAAACATTTGAGGTATAATTGTTAAATTTATGCATATTTCTGCGAAGAAGTTAATTTGTGGTAGTCTTTTGAGTAGATAATTCAGCTACTTAATGGTTCCCTGTGATTACTTCATGCAGCATTCATCAAGTGCTTGTTGAATTCAGGAAAGGAGTACAAGTCAGGGTTGTGTTGTTACATAATTAAGTAGCTATTGGAAGACAAATGTCATTAATTTTTCTTTGAAGCTTTGGAACTTTCATTTTATCACTTTTCCTTTGCAGGTTACAGCGTACAACTAACAAAGAGGGCATGGCGGGGGGGACAGGCGGCGGAAGCGCAGGCGGTGCAGGCATGAGCGGTGGAAGTGGTGGGAGGGAAAGATCAAATAATCCTGTGCATGGTGATCACTCGGTTCTGTCTTCAACTCAAATCTCATCCCTGTGTGGTGGTGTGCCGTTGGGTACCACAAACTCTTCACCTGCTGCCTCCATTGTGCCTATGCTTCAACAACACACAAAGGTGTGCCATTTGTTGAAAGATGCTGCAATATTAGTTTTTGCTTTGTTTTCAGTTCTATGTAGTTTTAGAATCGTCTCCTTATTCTCTCCCTGGTAAAGTAATTTTTAACGAACAGATAGTACAACTCTTGCATGAACTTATATACAAATGCCCATTAGACTCGAGCTGTACCTAATGAACTAATTGTAAATGTTGCTGTTACTGTATTTATAATTTTTAATGGAATGTGAAGCATTCAATATGCCATTTAAGTTTTGTGTGCAGAATGTGATGTTGAAAAAGCTTTTTGATCTTTTTTTTCACGTTCAGAGGATCCATGCAGCGACATGGTCTCTGCGCCTGTGTTAGACTGCATAAAGCAGCCTTTCCAGGTGTATATCAAGTATAACTTATATGTAAAAACACATTTGTGATGCCAAATTCCAGTTTTAGCCATTAGTTTGAGGAGCAGATTGTTTACGGAGAAAGTGATGACAATGTATGCCATTTCTCTCCATACCTGATGAACAAGAAATTCTGTTAGAGACATTACATTGAAATCTGATATTGACGGTTGATAAAATGGGGGTTGGCATCTCCATTGCCATACTCTTGGGAAATGGAGGGGTGTGGACACGAAATCTCATTTTGACCATCATCAAACTATATATCAAAATCTAGCTGGATTATGAAATAAAATGAAAAATGAGAATTGAAAGAATACAATTTGAATAGTCTAGTGTTACGATCCTACCCAATTGACAGTTCTATGAAACATAAGTGTGGTCAAAACACGAACGTTCCCTCCTCGGCTCTCAATAAATTAAAAGATAATCCATGCACAGTGAAAACTCTGATTAATATTTTTGAGGGAACAAGTGGTAAAATAATACATTTCACATCCCATAAGACATACGGTCTCATCCCATACCCTGAATATTGATTTTATACTGTTCTTGGAAATGATTGTAACCCCTTGGCTGACTGGTAAACTAAAACTTGGTCATCTGCAAACCTAACTGAATCTATGGATTCCTGGGGATCGGGATGATGTGATGGCTAATGCACTGGCTCTCCACACAGAGGGCCTCGGGTTTGAATCCCAGAGGTGGCAGATATTTTTCAGTGGTATTTCCCTACTTGAGGTGCTTTGTGGAGAGCACTTGGAGTGAGTACACCATCCGTTGGATGGGGCATTAAGCTGCAGACCCCTTTATGCCTTTCGTTAAGAGTGGGTTAATGCCGACACTGTGTTTCTCTCCACCCTTCATCCTTTCCTGTCCATTCACCTAATAGTGCAAATGACCTCAGCTGTTGGTGGCCTCCCATAAAACTACTACTACTGTGTTTTCCTCACCAACTATCTCCAGTTCTTTGCATGCATGTTTTACCATTTCCTCCATATATGCATTGAAAATCACAAGTGATAATGGGTACCCCTGTCTTATTTCTTCTCCTGACACTGCCCTCTGTACATCTATGCTTATTATTACCCAGTTTACTTTATTGAATTGTCATAAGTATTTCAACATTAAGTTGATTTACTGACAGCCTTCCATTTTTCTCTATTCTGTTTTAATTTCTTCACTCCCTGATAGATTTTTTGTTTGTACTTCTATTTGTCTTCCTCGCAGGATCTGCCCTTCAATTTTTCCTTTTATTGTGTTTCTAATTAATCCATTGTGCTTCATGGTGAGTCCAATCCATCTAGCTCTTCTTTGCTATGAGACCATATGGACCTATGCACTTATGTTCTTCTATATACTTTCTCATTTCTCACTTTATCTGTCCATTTAATCTTCAGCAGTCTCCTCCAGGAACATGTTTCAAAGGTTTCTGTTGTTCACTAGTTTTGTTTTCCAGTTTAGCACATCTCTCATTAGTGGACGGCTATGCTCCTTGCAGATACTTTGATAATGTTTCCTTGGTTGCAGTCCCAGGTTCCTTGGACACAGGAGTAATCTCATTCATGAATGCCTTCTTAGCTTGAGCTATTCTTTGCTCAATGTCGGTCAAACTTCTTCCGCCCAAAGCTATACTGCTTCCCAGGTAGATGAAGGTACTATACCAGCTCTAGTTTCTCTTTGAATTGTGATATCTGTCTTCAGCTTCTCTCTTCCTCGTACAAGAATTTTAGTTTTCTTCTTTTTGATGCTTATATTGTATTCCCATAGTATTTGCTCCATTGCATTCAGAGTTGCTAGCAGGTCCTCTCATGTTTTGGCAACTACTACGATGTTGTGTGTGAACTTAAGTAAGATAATTTGTTTGCCATTCTCCTTCACTCCTTTTATTATGGTTTGGCTTGTTTATATGTAACAATTTTTTGGCTGGCTCCCTCAAGCTGAGTATTCCCCTCTTATTCCTAGGTATTTTTTTAGAATCAGCGTTTTATTTTGTAAGGTTGTCTTCTATTTCTCATTCTATTCTTCAGCTAATTATCCAAGGAAGTATTTTTGAGGTATGAGACATCAGGCTCAAAGTTGTGTTCTTCAAATTTAGCTGTCATTGTTTCTTCAGCACTGCTGTAATCACACTCTTCTCAAAGCCCTCTGGTATTTTTCCTCCCTCTTAGCTATCTTCGATTATTCCATAGAGGGAATTCCTTAGTTTTTTCCAAGAATGCCTTGATAATTTCTCTGTGTATTTTGTCAACTCCTGGTGCCTTATTGCTCTTCAGTTCACAGCTCTATCAAATTTGTCTCTCAGTTTTTCCAGGCCGTGTTCATTTTTTCAATCAAGATTCTTATGTAACTAAATCCTTATTGAAATCCATTCTTGAATTAAATGAAATAAACAAATCCGTACAGATTTTATTCCATTTATCTTTGTCAGTTAATAACCTCATGACTACTTGGCACAAAGTATCTCTCCCATTCTTGAAACCAAACTGACCATCACCCCAGTAACCATATGCCCTCCTCTTCATCCCCACCATCTTATGTAACACCACCTTGGCTGCATGCCAAATTAAATTTATCATTCTATATGCTTCACGAACGGCTGTGTATACGTTTTTTGGAATGGGAACAAACTCAGATCTAATGGAATCTTCCAGCCAAATTCCTCCCTCATAATTACTACTATTTAACCCATAAAAACACTTTCTTTCATGTTTTCCTAACCCTTAACCCTTTCCGTAAGTAATTCCATGTGAATTTCAGCCTAAATTGATTTCAATTCTGTTAATGCCCTTTTCATATGTCCTTTCCAAGTATATTTATATTAAGCTATCTCCATCTGCGTCATATTCCCTATCAATGTTTAAACTTGCTGGTCTAATATCATGACCAAATAGATCCTTTATGCATCATTTCCATCTTTTGAATATTTTGTTGTTCAATAAATAATTTTCCTTCTGTATCTCTGTTAATGTGCACAGATTTTTACTTCTTACTCAATTCTTTCATCTTTTTGTGTAGTGCATCTGTTTCTCCTTCTATTTGACAACTCTTGACTGCAACTTCCATCATCATGTTTTTTTGCCCTATTAATCTTCCACCCCCCTACCCGGACTACAACCTTGACGTGGTGGAAGGGCTTGTGCGTTCCGATGACCCCTAGAGCAACCCTGGCGGGAGTAATAATAAATGCACCTGCTTGGGTCACCCATGTCAGATAGGTTGAAGGTTAGGAGCCAGACGAAAGGTAGTCCACGCAGCGTCTGTTCCTCAGTGAGGCGGCTGCAATGGCGTCTGACCCCAGTGGGGCGGCCAGTAAGTGATGGTGTCACGTTAAAAACACTATTGAGGAAGGCAACGGGAAACCACCTCAATTATCATTCCCAAGAAAAATATGATGGACAATAGAGATATTTTGAGTACTGGCAACCACGGGGCTCGGCCCAATCGGCCGTGTGTCGTGCCCGGCAGCGGGAAGGCAAGGCTTCCGCGGTCGTCATCCCACGAAACCCTTGCAAGGGAAAACCAGCAGCAGCAGGACAGAAGACGCAGGAGAAGAAGACCAAATTAGTTAGAATAGGAACGTGGAATGTTAGGACAATGATGAGGACAGGGAAATTGGAGAATGTTAAGCGAGAGATGGAAAGGGGAAATATAGATATTTTAGGTCTATGCGAGGTGAGATAGAAGGATAGCAGGGATTACTGGAGTGATAATTATAGAATAATATACAGCGGTGGGGACGAGAGCCAACGAGGGGTTGCCATAGTATTAAATGAAGAGGTAGGAAGAAGCATAGTCAACATAGAGCAGTTAACGGATAGAATACTACTAGTGGAGATAAAAGCAGAACCGACGAACTGGATTATTATTCAGGTATACATGCCACCGAGCAACCATAAGGAAGAAGAGGTCGATAGGATATGCGATCAGCTAGAGGACATAATCGCGTGTGTTCCCACAGGGAAACATTTAATAGTGATGGGGGACTCGAATGTGATGGTAGGCGAAGGAAGAGATGGTAATGAGGTGGGGGACTACGGTTTAGGAACGAGGAATGACCGTGGGGAGAAAGCAGTTGAGTTCTGCAGGAGACAGGGCTTAGTCATCACCAACACTTGGTTTAGACACCACAAAAGACGCAGGTACACATGGAAAATGCCAGGTGACTCAGAAAGGTATCAGCTAGATTATATTCTGGTTAGATGATAAATTCGCACAGCTTCCCAGGAGCGGATGCGGACTCTCACCACAATTTAGTTGTTATGAAATGTAGAGTCCATTTCAAAAAGATAAGGCAGGGGCGGCAAGTTAGAAAATGGAATGTAGAAGCATGAAATGGTTTGAAAAGGAAGGAATACTAACAGGCGTTGGAGGAAATCATGGAGGATGGTAAAGAGCCAAGTACTATCGAAGAAAAATGGGAAAGTATCAAGAAAGGGTTATCGAAAGCCGCAAAAGACACTATTGGAACCAATAACGCAAAAAGGACTAGGAAACCATGGATCACGGATGAGATGATTACAAAGATGGATGAGCAGAGGAAATGGAAGAATGTAAACACAGAGTTAGGCAAACTGAAGTACGAAGAATTAAACAATAAATTTAGGCGGGCAACAAATAAAGCAAAAGAAGCATGGTGGAAGACGCAGTGCGAGGATATAGAAAGTCTGCAGAGGAAGGGTGAAATCAGTGCGCTGTACAGCAAAGTTAAATCTTTATCGGGAAGTAAGAAAGGAAGATCTGTGATAGCAGTTAGAGATGAGGCAGGTAAAATAATAGTTGATGCAGGAAAGATCCAAGAGAGATGGAAGGAATATATAGAAGAACTGTATAGTAAAGAGCTTAGATCAACAAAGTTAGACATAGAAAAGGAACATGACGTAGAGGAAGATAGGTTAGGTCCAGGCATAATAGACAAGGAGATAGAAAGGGCTTTAAGGGAGATGAAACTAAATAAGGCCGTGGGGGTGGATAACATTCCAGCGGAACTGCTGAAAGGTTTAGGAAAATCTGGCAGGAAGAGGCTATATGGGCTGATTCATAGTATCTACGAGGAAGGGATCTGGCCGGAAGACTTTGTGAGATCAGTTTTAGTTCCTATTCCGAAAAAGGTAAAGGCTACATCATGTGAGGACTACAGGACAATAAGTTTGATATCCCACGCAGCTAAAGTTGTTCTCAGGATCATAAACAAAAGGATAGAGAGTAGGGCAAATGATTACTAAGGGGATGATCAGTTTGGGTTTAGGAAGGGGAGAGGTACATGTGATGCCATTGCGGTAATGAGATAATTAATCGAGAGGAATATAGCATACAAACAGGACCTATTTGCTTGTTTCGTAGATTTCGAAAATGTGTTTGATAGAGTGAATTGGGGAAAACTAATGAGTATATTGCAGAAAATAGGAATAGATTGGAGGGATAGGAGGCTAATCCACAACCTGTACATCTCTCAGACTGCTCAGGTGCGAGTGGGGAATGGGGAGTCCGGATGGGCTGAGTTAGGAAGAGGTGTAAGGCAGGGTTGCCCATTATCACCGTTGCTGTTCAACCTGTATGCAGAGGAAATGATTAAAGAGGCATGGGAAGAACTGGAGGTAGGAATGAAAGTGGGCGGGTAATTCCGTAAAATCAGTTAGGCTTGCTGATGACCAAGCTTTAGTTAGTAAGTCAGCCAAGGGGTTGAAAGCATTGCTGAGTGAATTGGAAATTCAGTGTGACAGGTATGGGATGAGAATCAATATTAATAAAACATAGGATATGCGATTTTCTAGAAAGAAAAAGGCTAAGCTAAACATTGAAATAGGAGGGCAAAAACTAGAGCAGGTAGAACAGTATACGTATCTCGGTAGTGTTTTGGACCAACACGGTCAAAGTAGAAGGGACGTAAGGAGAAGAATTGTGCCTGGCAAAGAGGCTTTCACAAGGAGGAGGGATTTAATGAGAGGGACATTGAGTAAGGACATTAAGAAAAGACTCATAAAAACTTTAATATGGAGCGTAGCTATGTACGGTGCGGAAACGTGGTCATTGAAGCAGGAGGATAGACGTAGATTGGAGGCTCTTGAAATGTGGGTGTGGAGAAGAATGGAGAAGGTGAAATGGACAGAGAGGAAAACAAGTGAGGAAGTACTTGTTATGGTGGGCGAGGACAGGGGTTTGTTGAGAGAAATCCAATGGAGGCAGGAAAAGTGGATGAAGGTGGTATTGACAGGCAGTGGGATGTTGAAGACTGTAATAGAGGGGAGAATGTTAGGCAAACGAAGAAAGGGTTGTAGTAGGATAGGGATACTGGACGGGATGAAGGGAGGAAGAAGGTACTCAGAGATGAAGAGGGACTTGATGTAGAGTAGGATGCTGGATGTTGTGTTTTGCTAGGAGGCACAAAATATTTATTTAATTAGGAGCTGTGTTCATCCAAAAACCTACCTTAACCAGTAGATTACCTTATAATAATAATAATAATCTTCCACCCCAATTCATTATTTATTTATTTGTATTTCCTTCTCCATATTTGTATGTTTACTTTTTTCATATCTTTCCTTTTTCTGCCCTCACGATTATCTCATTCGTCATCCATGGTCCTTTTTTCCTTTCCAATTGGCTTCCCACAATTTTTTTGCAGCTTTTGATGTCTCGTTTTTGTTGTGTTCTCAGTTTTCGTCTATTGTACTCGTATCCCTATCCTTACTCATAATTTCCTCCACAGCCTGCATGTCTCCCTTCTTATTGTCCTGGTCGATGCTTCTACATTCCATTTCCTCCAATCTCTTCCCTGTGTTATCCTCTTGAATCAGGTGTTACACTTCAATAGTATTTACTTTTGATGTGAATATGCATCCACTCATGGGAGACGGTGCGAATTGATTACACTGCTCTTTAATTTGTGCCTAACTATATAAGTTGACTGCCATCTCTCTGAATCTCCCGGCATTCTTCATGTATACCCACATCTATTGTGGCATTTTAAGAGTTTGTTATGAGCAAGCAATGTCTCCTGCAGTATTCTATTTCTTTCTCCCCCCAATCATTCCTTGATGCAAAATTGTAGTTCACGTATTCACTCCATCTCTCCCTGCACTGCATTCCAATCCTCATTAACCATCAAATGTTTCCTTTCAGGTATACCTGCAATTATTATGTATAATTGACAGTAGACAATGTCTGTTCCTTCTTCCCCATGTGTACTTTTTGACATGTTGACCTGAATAATGACTGTGAAGTTTTTTGCTTCAGCTTTAATTTTTACTGAAAGAATTCTGTCTCTCACCTGATGTTTACTATGCTTCTTTCTACCTTTTTGTTCAATACTACTGCCAACCATCTCTGGCTCTTTTCCCTTCCAGTGTATATTACTGCATAATTATCATGCCAATAATCTCCACTATCCTCTCATATAGTCTATCACAACTCTGAAATACTCATTTGTACTATCTCCATGTCCGGTTTATTTTCTAATTTCCCTGTCCTCAATGTCATCCTAACATTCCAAGTCACTATAACTCTTCTGAGTCATCTTCTCTGCGGCTGAAGTGGATTTCACTCTTCAAGGATGTTGAATGATAAAATTGTGGAAGCCTAGGCATTCTTGTTTCTAGGCACATGGCCTGTGGGTCAAGTTACATATTTCCCAGGACTCATTTTTATGCTTGAGTCCATCATAATTAATGGGATAAATTATTGAGGTGGTTTCCTGTTGCCTTTATTAGTAGTGATTTTAATGTTACATCATCACTCAGTGGCTACCCCGATAAAGCATGTAAATTTTGAGAACTTCAAGGTTTCTCTGTCTATGAATGCTATTTCGTACATTTTATGGGCAGAACCTTCCCTAAGAGCCCTGGAGTTCGAACTTTTGACCTATACAAAGGAAGTTTTCACATTCTCAGTTCTTGTTAAATTACACATTATGGTTTCTTTTTAACTCTGTTTTCAAAGAAATCATAATTGCTTAAAAATTATTATTTCGAGTAATGGCCATGAATTATATACAATACATATGTTTATCATTAAATGAAAAATTAATTATATATGATCATTAAGTGAAGTTAAGTGTTGGGAAGATGTACATGAGGTTAACATTTGGGCAGTTTTTCCAATAGCTGCACCTCTATTACGTGCTAGAAAGAGATGAAATGAAATACATGGTTTAAATACCATTTGGGTGCAGTTAAAACATGTTTACTAATGAATATTTAGGAAGAAGCCTCTTTATACCTTGAGAAATGTCTTCTATTCATACCTTACGGTTTTTGCAAATGTTTTGGAACATTTTATTGCTGATTGTTATGTTTGGGAATGATGTGTGATAGCATTCCTCCCATTTTTGAATGAACTCTCTTCTACTGCAGGGCATTCCTATTCCAAGCATTTCGAAGCCATTGGTGCCACGTATGAGGAATTCCATCGAGGGCCTTAATCAGGAAATTGAGAGGCTGGTTCTGAAGGGCATGGGCAGTGGGGGCAGTGGAAGTGGGCGGGTGGGGAGCAGTGGTGGTTCGAGTGGCATGGGGTTAGCTGGCGGTGGGGGTGGGACCGGGGGCAGCGGTGGCCATGGGGGATGCTCATCTTCACACGAGCTTGAGCGGGACGAGGACAAGGTGAGTGCCAGATTGATCAGCTGAGCTGCCCATCTCTTTGGCATCTATCTCATGCCCTGCTGATGCAAATCTGGAATAATTAGAAAAGGCTTGTCATTCTCAAATCACCCGTTGTAACAATGGAGGCTTGAATTGAAAATTGAAAACTCATTTCAAGTTAGCCATCCTGTAGAGATGTGGAAAAGGACAGAGAAAAGTGATATTCCTGTGTTGTTGAAAGTATATTCGCAATTCGGTCTGCAAAATGAACTTTATGAAATTCCAAAGACATTAGCAAGAGGTGTTGTGCCTGATTCTTTGGCTATGTGATCATATCATTTTACTCATACCCAATCATTATGTGCATTTATTCTTACCACTGAGGTAGCTCCCAGGTCAAAAACAGCCAGCGTAGGAACCTACTTTAACTTGAATATCATATTATCATGCTTTGGGGATTTAACCTTCAATAAATGTAGGATTAGGACGTGGAGTTTCATGTCCCTAGGAGCTATTAGCACGATGGGAAATGCAAAGATAGAAATGGATATATTAGGAATCAATCGAACAAAATGGGGTAGGGAAGATGACTTATGGAATGACAGATGCTTTGTTATATTCAGGGAATGACTAGCAGACTATACTCAGGAAATGGCTTGAGAAAAGCCGTAGTGGGGATCATTCTAAAGAAGGAATGGGAAGAAGAATGAATTTATGTTGGCAATTTAATGAGAGGATTCTGGTGATCAAGTTAGAAGAAATCCTATGGTTACAGTGGTAGTGCACATTTAAATGCAAACATCCAACCACACAAGAGAAAAGAGAAGTATACAAATGGCTGGAAAAAACTCTGCCAGGTAAGGGAAAAGAGAACCTAATCATAATGGGCAAATAGAAGCAGCATAGGACAGGGAAAATGACATGCCATAGGGGAGAAACTAGTAGTTTTCTGTTGACAGAAGGATATGATAGTGGTAAATATACTCTTTGAACTGAATAGCTACAGTAGATAGACATAAGATGCTTGGGAACAGAGCCAGATATCAAGTCAAGTGCATCCTGATCTGAGAGAGATGAAAATGAAGTGAATTAGTACAAGAGCTACTCTGGCATTGATGTCATCAGTGCTCATAGCCTAGTGTTCATGGAAAATCATCTGCAATACAAAAATAAAAAGAGAATAAAACATGAAATGAGATGGGAAACAGAAACCTAGAAAAAAACTTAGAGAAAATTCAGCATGGCTTTTGACAAAAATCTGAGAGAAGAAAAGAAAACAGTATAGACGGAATGATCTGAAGATGGCAAGTGCATAAGTGGCTGAAAAGAAACTCCCTTGTAAGCGAACTGAAACCTAGAAAGCTCTCTGGAAAATATGTGGAACCTGGTCAATTGATAGTCTAAGAAGGTTAAGGAAGAGAGAAGTGAAAACTGCTGCAAAGAAATCAATGATGTAAGTGAGATCAATGAGTAATCAGTCAACGGATGTAACAAAGTTGAAGACAACTCTTGGGGAAACCAGTCTGGACAGAGGAGGAAAAGGGATATGGGGTTGACTATGCTTGTTGGACTTAGGATTCTGTCATTGGTGGTTTCCACCATAACTTCAAGGAATTGATTTATATTAAATTAGATGTTATACCATATTTTATTTAGGTATGACCTAGGTTTCAGCGTTAAATGGCACCTAAAGATGGTACTGAGCATTAAAATCCTTGTTGTATCTAAATAAAATATTGTGGAATCACAATTCAAAATTTTTCATTTGAGGATTCTGGTTGAGAAAATGATAATGCCAACAAACTAATGTACATTGCATTCACAGACTTGGTTAATGCCTTTGATAATATCTAGTGAAATAAGATGTTCAAGCTGCTGGGAAAAAACTTGAAATGGAAAACGACGACAGAAAAATAACCTATCAACTCTGGAAGAACCCAAGTGGCCATGGTGAAAATGAGAGAGTGGTGAAAAAGAAATGGTAAAAGAAATAAGGGGATTAAAAGAGGATGCTATCTCTGGCTTTATTTATGTAAATATTCAGAGTAATATATTGAGCATGACAAGGAATCTGCATCTAAGGAATTAGCATAAATGGAAATAAATTAACATCTTTGAGTTTTGGATGATGTCGCAGTTATAGCAGAGAATCAAGAAGACCTGCAAGCATCCATGGACACAATGGATGATAAAGTATTGAGTGAATATAACATGAAAATATGAACCATAAACACTGCAATCAACCTAAAGGATGGTTTACTAGGTAATGGTAAAGAATACCCACCACTAAACCCAGCAGTGTCTGCGATTCACACATCAGGGTAGGAGAGCCAGCTCCTTTCCCTGTGCCAGCTATAGTTTCCCGAGAAGGTCTGGTACCCGAAAAATCACACAGCTTTGGTGGAGCTGAGTTTGCTCTGGATGCATGTCCAGGAATCAAATCTGGACCCTCCAGTCATTCGTACGGCCCTAGACTACTGTGTGTCCAGAAAATGTAGAGGAAGAAATGAAAAAAATTCTAATTTGCAGAAGAGAAAGGCTTAATGCTTATATGGTGGCAGGAGAGAAATAAGAAGAAGTGGAAGCATTCACCTACCTTGGAAGCCCCATGACATGGGTTGGAAGAAGTTAAATGGATGTTAGGTGCAGAATAGCTCAAGCTAAGAAGACTTTTAATTTGGAAATGCAACTCACATACTCAAAGGAGATATGACTATGAACAAGAAAGCAGTTTCTGAAAACACTCTTGTGGAGTGTAGCATTGTATGGGTGAGGGGGACATGAACAGTTAGAAAACAAGACTAAATGGACAGACAAAGTAAGAAATGAATAAGTACTAGGGTAATGTGAAAAGTTCTCAGAATGGAATAGAAATAAACGACATACCTTAGTGAAACTTTTTTATTTTTCCATGTAGTCTCCCTGTGGAGTAATTCATTTGGTCCAGTGATGTTCCAATGTCTTGATCGCATATTAAAAATTACATTCCTTCTGGGCTGCAAAAGACTCGTGTACTTAAACTGTTTGTTCTTTGTTTGAAGAGAATCTCCATCCATCAAGGAAAATTTTGGCTTGGGTGTCGTGTGGTTGGTAGCCATAACATCGTCGGTGGGAGCGTAGCGCAGAATGAGAGAGTCGTATTTGGTTTATGAGTCTTGTATTTAACCCTTCTCTAGCTATGGGGTTCAGGCACCGGGGAGTAGGGACAAGCTAGGCTGGGCATCTCTGGTGTGGTGGTAAGCTCGACCGACGGACACAGAGGCATGTTATCGGGTGAGGAATGGGGAAGGGATTGGGTCCCTGCTCCAGGATCGCCTCGCCTTATAAGGCATTGCGCCTTCGGGGGGAGGGATGACTTCAAAATAGCTGCATAGTGGCTACATTGTAGCAACAAGAGAATTGCGTAGCGAACATTGTCTTGTCTTGCTTTCTGAGAAACCCGCACTACATCACCATACATTGTCTGGTATGCTTGGGGGCACTCCTTGGGAGAGTCAACCGATGGTGGGGGTTTCCGAGAAACCCACACTATATCACCCTCGCAGCAAAATAGGCCCGGGTTTGGGGTGTGCGTGCCATGCCATATTATGTCACCATCAAGCGAGAATACAGAAATAAAGTAGATGGTGGTTTGGTACCTTACCCTAAACATAAATGTACACTTTTTTTGATATTTAATTGGAAAAAGTAATGAACGAAAATCATATAAAAAATAGCAATAAAAAACATTCACCTTCACCGTGTTCACTTGTTTTCACTTGTGAAATGCATAACACTATATTAATGCGGTAATTTCGACGTTTTCTTAGCCTGATTGTTCGTGGAACAAGTCATAAAATTACAGCAAACATTAGAATATAAGTGCGTGTCACTAAGATTAAAATGGAGAAGCACTCCGTCTTTGGTGATGTTTCACAAAACGGCACTTGAAATTAATTGAGAGGTCAGTGACATTTTTAGTCGTATTAAGTCTTTTTCATGTGGCACCACCTTTGCGCCTGGGAAATTTGTTACTCGTACGCCATCTTCTCTTCTTTCGAAGCTTGCACTAATATTCACGTGAGCACTATACAAACTGTCTGGAATAGATCGAGGAACATGCAGAGTCCGCTTGTCCTCCACGAACCACGTTAACTCCTCGTAGAAGGAGGTCAGCAAGTTAGGTCTGGTACACTTGTGAGAAAGTGATAGGCACTTCTAGATTTTGGCTTTCCGGTTGGTGTTTGCGGCCCTTCTCCTGTGATTGTGCTTGCGGTGGGCGTGGCAGAGAGGTTTTCTGGCTCTCGGGGTGTTTCTTTGGTGGCTAGGGAGTGCGGCAAGGGACCTTTGAAGGTACCAAGGGACGTTGGAATCGGAGATAAAATGGTGTCCCATGGCATATTAAGTTCTCAACCGTGCATTAAGTAAGCTGGAGAGAATCCCGTGAGAATCGCCATTACGATAAATGAGCAATGCAAAGCCCAGTTGTTCGTCCCAATCAAAGAGGTCTTGGGCTACATAATGGGAAATCACGGAAGCTAAGAAATGGTGTCCACGCTCTAGACGACCATTTGAGGCGGGGTTATATGGAGATGTGAAGATAGATTTTATTTTCAGTTTCCTGCAAACGTTTTTCATTCGTCCCGAAGTGAAGTTCACACCTCTATCTGTTAGTAAATATTTAGGCACACCGTGACGGCAAAAGACGTGCTCGACAAAATATCCTGCTACTGTTTTGGCCAATTGATCTGGGATCGCAAAGGCCTCAGGATATCTTTGTGAAATAATCTTGGCAAGTTAAATTACATCGATTACCTCGGGAGGATAGCGGTAGTGGTCCAACAACATCCAAAGCTAATTTTTCAATTGGGTAGGTGGCTTCAACCACTGGCTGTAATGGAATCTTATTCGGGCGTAATTTGCTCCTTTGGCATTTGATGCAACGCTGAACATACAGGAGGGTGTCCGAATAACAGCGTTTCCAGTTGGTGTCACTGGGCGATTTCCAGCGTTTTCTCGATTCCGTGATGTCCTGATATGGGATTATCGTGGCAATGAGTCAAAATGAATTTCCAACTATTTTTGGGTGTGCACATGGTAAATTTTGGTTCAATCTCCGAAGTTTTGACTTAAAATAACACATTCTCCTCGTCGTAAAAGTAGAGCGGAAAAAGTAGGCCGTTAGGTGGAAGGCACTCGGGAGAGTGCATCTGCATGTGACATTTTTGGCCCAGGTTTGTGCTCGATGGTGAATGTATATTCGCTAAGTTCCGTGATCCACCTTGCGAGCCTGGGCTTAGGTTCCTTGAGGGTAAGTAGCCATTTCAAGGGTTTATGGTCGGTGCACAAAACAAATGGGTGCCCTAAAAGGTAAACACTGAATTTTTTCGTCATCTCTACCACGGCTAGCTCCTTAGCTGAGTAGGATTTTTCGGCTTTCCTTAACTGTCGACTGGCACAGGCAATTGGATGTTCACCATCGTCACATTTTTGGTCAAGAACACCATCTTCAGCTACCAGTGATGCATCTGTCGAAAGGATGAACGGTCTCGTAAAATCTGGGAATTTTAGTACAGGTTGTGTCATTAGACAAAGCTGTAGGTCTTCAAATGATTTCTTCTGCTCCGCTTTCCAAACGAATTCTGTTTCCTTTTTTGTCAACTGTGTGAGCCCGCTTGCCTTCATTGCAAATTTTGGAATAAATCTTCTATAATACCCAACCAACCCAATAAACGACTGCACAGACTTTACATTCCCAGACGGTGGAAAGTACTTAATAGCAGCCACCTTTCCTTTGTCCGGACTAATGCCCTTTGCTGTAACAAGGTGTCCCAAAAACTTAACTTGTTGTTGCAAAAAACTGCATTTCTGTGGTTTTAACCGTAGTTTCTAAGTCTAGAAAAAATCTCGAGAAGACCCAAAATGTGACCATTAAGTGTGGCATCATACCGAAGGATGTCGTCTAAATAACATACGCAACCATGGTGAATCAATCCATCTAACACCTTCGACATCAGGCGCATAAAAGTGGAGGGAGCGTTTGCCAAGCCAAAAGCCATTCGGTTGCACTGGAAATGGGCATCTGTAGTGCTGAAGGCTGTGTATTCTCGGCTTACGTCATCCATCTGGACCTGCCAATAGCCACTACAGGGATCCATGGATGAGAAATAGCGAGCACCACCAAGCTCATCTAATATTTCGTCTATATCAGTCACGTTATTTAAGGCACGGTAGTTGATACAAGGGCAATATTCTGGAGGTCCGCCGTCTGTGGACTTCTTCCTGACTGGTATTAGCGGTGCCGACCAAGGGCTTGTTGACGGAGATGTTATTCCTGCCTCCAGCATTTCTTTGATGGCTCTATCGAGAAAGGCTCTCTGTGAGAAAGGGATGCGATATGGTCGTTTTTTTGTCGGCTTGGCGTCACAAACATTTATCGTGTGCCTGAATAGATTATTTCAGCCTAATGAAGTGGGTCCATGAACAAATATATCTGAGAATTCAATTAATAAACCCTGTAAGGATGTTAGTGCTTCCAACGGCACGTCTTCGAAAGTAAATAGAGACAACAGGTCACTTTGCGGACATTTTTTGGGCCATAAGTCTACCTCTTCGACCAAATTTTCATTTACAGTTTCAAATATACACTTTCCTTTCGTTCCTACTGGTATTTGTGTTTCTTTCTTAACCAACTACTCGCCTTTACCCGTAATAAATGGCAAGAGAGGAATCGTTCCGTCTTCTTCAACTCGTGTTAACACACCAAAACATTCCCATCTTCCCATTCTATCACCACGTCTTTACCTGCCAAATCTTTCTTACAAGCGTCTGCCATGACGTACGAGAGCGGAGGAATCTTTACTTCTCTCTTGATGCACACACAACTCTCACTGAGTTCCTCACCTTTACTCTCTTCCTTACGTACAGGCTCTAAGATCTGGTCCATTCCTTCATTACTCTCATTTATAGCACCTAGGAGATCGTCGGGTTTGCCTTGGTTCACGAAGCCATTCAGGTTATTGGATGCAAGCAATGTTTTCACCAGCATCTCCGCGTCCTCGCTCCAAGCTAACCCGAACTCATGGGAAGTCCTTAAACCCGTCCCATCGCTATTCTCCACGAAGTCATTAAGTCATCATGAAGGCTCTTAGCAGGGTCCTAACGGGGGAATCTCAAACTAAATGAAATCTACTTCCTCGCCTTTACTGCATACAGATTCTACAGACATCATGAGATCAGTTTCAAATTTAATGGTGTTGTTCTCGAAAAAAATCTTGCTATGATACTTTATCATAAAATCGAAGCCAATTATGCCCTCAGTGTCCCCTAGATTTATTACTAAAGCATTAGGAGGGTAAACACGATTGTCCAAACAGAAAGGTACGCGACTCTGACCATTAGTCACCAGTGCATGACCTGAGGCGCTTCTCACTACGCGGTCCTATGGGGCTATTCCTAATTTATCAAAAGGGAACACTCTTTCGTGAATTATTGTGGCCTGTGTCTACAAGGAAGTGATGCAATTTTCCTAGAATCTGCAGGCTAATCGTCATGCCTTTCAATGGTGTGATGGCTAAGATGAAGTCTTCCCCGACCCGCCGGTCGGGGTCATCCCGTTTCCCGAGCCCGTTTGGTTTGAGCGCTCTGGACAATTAATTGGAAGGTGGCCAACTTCCTTACATATTCCGCAGCACAGCAGGGGACAGTCTCGGGAAATATGTTTCATTGCTCCGCAGTTAAAACAAGCTCGAGTTTTAGAGCGACAATCGCGAGCTATGTGGCCCGCGCGCCCACAGGAAAAGCATTTTGCGGCGTATCTGGTATTTGTGGTGTTAGCTCTAGTCTCCGGCCGCATGGGAGCTGCGAACGAGGCGGGGGTTCACCACCCGCAGAGTTATTTTGGGGCAAAAAGCAAGTGCTCCTTGAGTTCTGCACTGTAGTAACGTAGCCATCCTGCGGTGGACGTGTGTTGAAGCCAGTGCATGGTGTCCTACCGGAGAATTCAGAGGAAGAATACCAAGGCTGCTGAGAATCCATTTGCATTGAAGAAATGTTAGTCGCCTTACTGGCGTTATTTCTAACATTGGATTCCTCTTCTAACGCATGCTCTTCCGCCTCGAGTAAGCTTTTGGGATTGCGAACCAGCACGAAACAACCGATTTCCTCTCTTAATCCCAAAAGAAACTGATGCAGAACTCCATGTTCTATCATTAACTTGACAGCCTCTGAATTTGTTTCTTTTATAGATTCTTGCAACTGGCACACGATTTTTCTTAATCTAGTAGAGAAGGTCGACACAGATTCAAGAGGTAGTTGAACGCAATTTGAAAACATCCGTTCGAGGGAGAGGAGGGATACATGAGCTGTGAACCTCTTACACAGGTTCTTGGAAAAACTTTCGAAACTCTCTAAGATGTGAGGATTGGCAAAAGCATATTCTGCCGCCGGCCCATGCAGGCGTAAACGGGCTACGCAAAGAGTTTCAGTTTCATTCCAAGAGATAAGGTGGCTCGTAATTTTTAAGCATTCTAAAATTATCTCAACCTTCAAATCATCGTCACGGCTAAAATTTGGAATGAAATAGACATGGTTCCCCAAAGTGTTGCTTGTGAATGGATTATTCCCTGGAGGAGGGGCTGAGGTGGCAGGCTCAATTGAGTGCACAAAAGGATCGAAAACATCTAGATTAGTGGAACCCCTTAGGGAAGGCGACTCAAAATGGGGAGAGAAAGGGTTGAACAGGGAATAACTAGGCCAAGCAATGACAGTAAACAGTAGCACGGGACACCGAAATATGAAAATGAATAAGGGTTAAACTAGTTTAGCCAGAGCAATAGGTTCAAACTACGTACACAAAAGTGAAAAACAAAATTATCGGTAGATAAGATTCCAGCATTCTGATGAGGAATTGAAAAATTATCTTGGAATGTCAGTGGACCACTTGGGGAATTAAGTTTTACATTATGGGTTCAAGACTCAAAATTTCTTGTATTTAACCCTTATCAAGCTATGGGGTTCAGGCACCAGGGAGTAGGAACAAGTGAGCGGGGCAAGGCTGGGCATCTCTGGTGTGGTCGTATGCTCGACCGACGGACACAGAGGCATGGTATCGGTTGAGGAATGGGGAAGGGATTGGGTCCCTGCTCCAGGATCGCCTCGCTTTATAAGGTATCGCGCCTTCGGGGGGAGGGACGAGTTCAAAGTAGCTGCATAGTGGCTACATTGTGTTGACAAGGGAATTGGGTAGCAGACATTGTCTTGTCTTGGTCTCCAAGAAACCCGGACTACATCACCATACATTGTCTGGTATGCTGGAGGGCACTCCTTGGGAGAGTCAACCAATAGTGGGGGCTTCCGAGAAACCCGCGCTACATGGGGAAGAGATGGAAATCTGATTGAGCCAAATCAGGTGAACAAGGTGGTCTTGCGTTGTCTTAATGAAAGATTACTTTCTTCCTCGCTAAACCTGGCCTTTTTTCATGTATCTTTTGCTGTAGTTGGTCCAGGAGGTTAGCATAGTGTTGTCCAGTAATTGTTAGACCAGTTGAAAGATAATATATCAGCAGATTCCCTATCACATCACAGAAAACTGAAACCATCACCTTTCAGGTTGACCGTATTGCTTTTGATTTCTTTGGTGGTAATGAATCAACATGTTTCCACTGCTTTGACTGCTTTTTTGTCTCAACATAACACAACCCAACATCCTACTCTATAAGTCCCTCTTCAGCTCTGTGTAATCCCTTCCACTCCTCATCCCGTCAAACATCCCTATCCTACTACTACCCTTTCCTCGTTTGCCTAACATTCTCCCCTCTTTTCCTGCCTCCATAGGATTTCTCTCAACAAACCCCTGTCCTCGCCCACCATACCAAATACTTCCTCATTTGTTTTCCTTTCGGTCCATTTCACTTTCTCCATTCTTCTACACACCCACATTTCAAAAGACTTCAATCTAGGTCTACTCTCCTGCTTAAGCCACCATGTTTCCGTGCTGTACATAACTGCACTCCATATTCAAGTTTTGATGAGCCTTTTCTTAACATCCTTGCTCAGTGTCCCAGTCATCAACTCCCTCCTCCTTGTGAAGTCCTCTTTGCCTAATGCAATTCTTCTCCTTATGTCCGTACTAATTTGACCGTGTTGCTCCAAAACACTTCCGAGATACATCAATTGTTCTACCTGCTCTAGTTTCTGCCCTCATATTTTAATGTTTAGCTTAGCCTTTTGCTTTCTGGAAAATCTCATTTACTTTGTTTTATTTATATTGATTCTCATCCCATATCTATCTCACTGAATTTCCATTTCACTCAGCAATGCTTACAACCCCTTGGCTGACTTGCTATTATTATTATTATTATTATTATTACTTTTTATTTGCCCAGAGATCACAATACAAAAATACCAGGTGGGTGGTGTATGTACATGATATAAGGCACGTCAATGAGGAGCAAAGACTCAGGCTCAGTTAAGATACATAAAAGAAATGATGCTCATAGTTACATAAGTGTTTGGTACAAACCCATGAACATTGGCTGTAACATGCACATGCAATATCAAATTCAGAAAAATCATTGATCACTAACATGAATCAGATGATGACCAGTGCTAGAAACTAAAAGTATGAACTTACTGGTTGGGAATATTGTTGAGATATTCATCAACCGAGTAAAACATATTGCGCTGTAGATATCTTTTTAATTTATGCCTGAATGCAGCAGTACCCTTTGTATCCTTGATACTTTTGGGTAGTTTGTTATATAATCTGATGCCCATTTCATTGGGTCCTAATTTCAATGCTTTAGTTCTTATATTCCCATAATGGAAGTCATTTCTGCCTCTGGTGTAATGATGATGATAGGCAGAGTTAAGAGAATAGTTGCCAATGTTATTTTTTATATGTAGAATTGAAAACATAATGTAGATGCATGGGAGTGGTAGCAAATTTAAATCACAGAAAATAGGCCTTGATGGAGCATTTTGAGGTTTCCTGGTGATGATTCTAATAGCTTTCTTTTGCATTTTAAAGATGGTTTGAGAAATAGCAGCTGATCCCCATAATATTATACTGTAGGTTATATTTGAATACATTTCCCCATAGTACAAATTGAGTAGTACAGTTTTACTTGTAGTTTCATACAGGTGTCTTAATAAGTAGCAAGTTGAACTGAGCTTGTGTTGAAGGGCTTTTACATGAGTATCCCAAGAAATATTTGCACATAGAGAAATACCTAGAAATTTGCATTCTGTCACATGCTCAATTGATTGGTCATTGATTTTTACCAGCAGATCATCTGACACGTTCTTATTGCGTGTAAAGTATACTATTTTACTTTTATTTACATTTAAGTCTAGAAGGTTGTCTGTACAAAGAAGGTTGTCTACTAACTAGAGTTTGGTCATCAGCAAACCAAACTGATTTTTTTGAATTTCCCTCCAACTTTCATTCCTACCTCCAATTCTTCCCATGCCTCTTTAATCATTTCCTCTGCATACAGGTTGAACAGCAGCGGTGATAATGGGCAACCCTGCCTTACACTTCTTCCTAACACTGCCCAACTGGACTCCCCGTTCCCCACTCGTACCTGAGCAGTCTGAGACATGTACAGGTTGCGGATTAGCCTCCTTTCCCTCCAATCTATTCCTATTTTCTGCAATATACTCATTAGTTTTTCCCATTTCACTCCATCAAATGCTTTTTCAAAATCTACGAAACAGGCAAATACTTCCTGATTGTATTCTATAGTCCTCTCGATTAGTGATCTTATTACTGCCCACACAGCCGATTGGGCCGAGCCTGATGATGATGTAATACATCGAAACCCTGTCGTAAAATTAAAAAAAAAATGTTATCAAGTGGAAAAGTACTTCGATCAGTTATTCATTATGTTCGACTTCCACCACATCATGCCTGAAGCTACTCAATTTGATCTCAAAGCATGGTTTGGAGTCTGATGATTACACACTCGTTAGAGCCCACTTGTATGGTGGGGACCTAGCGATCCTGTCAAAAAAAGAGCAGGGCGGAGGATTTTGTGCTGCCACCAGTAAGGGTGATGCAGAATTTCTATTGATGTTAGGCCATGCAAAACGGGTTAAATCAATGAAAGAAAAAGGAAGAAATATTGAGTTTTTGGTCCTTGGAATGGTAATGTGGTGGTTTCCCAGTATCTTTCACTCATCAGTACTGCAGTTTAATTGATTTTTACATTGTTTGGGGTGAGATGAGTGTCGCTGTACCAATCACTTGTGGTCTCCACTTTTACTCGTATAAATGAGAGTTGCTATCCTCTCTTCGGAGTAATTGGAAGCCTTCTATTAGGAGGTAGCAACTTGTCAAGTCACTGCACCTTCATTCGATTTCATTGAATTTTTAGTCCTTTTTATCCAAGGATAGTGTTCTGCTTTCTCCGAATGCCTGGGGCAGTTATCCTTGACTGCTTAGTCATTGATTGAACTTGATTATTTCACAGCTAATCTCAATATCTAGAGGTTGGCTGGCCATTTGCAATCCATTGGTTGCACTCAATACGAGGGTAATATACCTGACCCAACAAAGAAAACACACAAATTTTGGAAGAAAATGTATGTATTTTTTCAACATAATCTCCTTTCAGCTCTATACACTTTTCCCAGTGATGTTCAGTAAGTTCAATAACCTTTTTATAATAAGAACTGTCTTGCTCCTCAAAATAGCCATTAACTTCTGGCATCACTTCTTCACGGTTGGAAAATCTTTGACCCCTGAGCCATTTTTTTGAGTTTGCAAACAGAAAATAATCCGAGGGGGCTAAATCTGGTGAATAGGGTGCATGAGGTAGCAGTTCCAACTTTAATTCATGAATTTTGGCCATTGTCATAACGGATTTGTGAGCTGTTGCATTGTCTTGATGAAACGACACTTTCTTCTTAGTCAAATGCATCCGCTTTTGCTTCATTTCTTGGCTCAAACCATACCAATAAGTTTGCATAATATTCGCCATTGATAGTTTCTCCTTTTTCAAGATATTCAATGAAAATAATCCCACGCATATCCTGAAACACTGATGCCATGACCTTGCCTGTAGATTAAACAGTCTTCGCATTCTTTGGAGCTGGTTCTCCCTGTTGAATCCATTGTTTTGATTGTTCTTTTGTCTCGGTTGTGAAGTAATGGACCCATGGATCATCCTTGGTTATGAGACAGCACAAAAATTCTGCTTAGTTGCTGTGAAACTTTGCTAAACACAAAACAATTGAAACATCTTCACGACACTGGTTTTGCTCAAGTGTGAGCACCCATCTTGCACACAGCTTTCTCATGTCCAACTTTTCAGTTAAAATGCAATGTACCGCACTTTTTGAAATGCCTTCTATGTCTACTAGCTCATGCACTTTCAGTCGATGATCATCAAGTATTACTTTGTGGATTTTCTTCATCGTTTCTGTAGTCGTTATCTCATTTGGTCGACCAATGCGTTGCTCGTCTTGACAGCTTGTACAGCCGCGTTTAAACTCTGCTACCCCATATTTTACTGCTGTAAACAAAGGAGCAGATTCACCCAGACTAGATTCCTGTTCAACTCTAATATTGGTCAGGCTGAGGCCTTTCAAATAAAAGTATTGTATCACATAATGATGACCAACTTTCTCCAGTTTCACAATTTCACTGAAAACGTTCAATATTGATGTCCGCCAAACACTACAATACTAAACAATGTAGCATCTTCAAACTTGAAACATATGCTATATAGATTGCATACTTTGTAATACAGTGATAAGTTTCAAACAACTACCGTCATCTCTAGGTCAGGTGGGGTACTTCTGGGCCCTCCCATGTAGCTTAAAGGTCAGCCAGAAGATAAACAATTTTACAATGATTGAAAGAAAGCAAGTGAGTATTGGTCTTCGGGCATAGCTCTATTGTTTGGATGAAGTAAAACATGGAGTTAGTAATAAAATCGACAGATAAATTGTCCACAGTTTTGGGATTCTATTATCATCTCCATGAATTATCTTTGGGAATCACTACAAGTAAAATCAATTGACCATGTTGAAATGTGTGAGGCAAAAATCTAAGAATTAATTTGGAAGTGTTTATGTATAATAAAATCTGATACGAACTGTTCGATCAATTTTGACAAATCTGGTAGTGGCATTTAACCTTAAAATAGAGTTCTAGGGCTTATATTGGGGATACAACTAAGAAACAAGGGTTCAAAATAATAGTGGGGAAATATTGGAAAAAGTTGAGGAGAGGTGTTACGGCATATTAAGTAGACCTTAACTTGAATGTGTGTGTGTGACCTTTTGTGGGAGGATTTTATTTCAGAGTCAAACATAATACAAAGAAAAGCTGCCCTTATCATGAAAATCTTCATGAATGGGCAGAATGAATACGCTGCATTATTATTGTGTAGAATGGGTTGGGAGGCATTGAGAACACCAATTATATGCACAACTTAAACATTTAAAGAGAAATGCAAATCAGCCGAGTTCAATACTGAAGCAGAAGCAGCAATGAGTGTTATAATAAATTACCAGGCAAGGCCCCAGAATCGAGAATTTAAGGGAAGTGGACTGATGAACCAATTGATGTAAGAAATAATTCTTTCTCCTAATTCTCAGTCCTCTGAGAATCAAACAACGAGTGGTTGGTGCTGGAATATGGACAAATGTGATGTCATACAGTGACTTCCATGTTTAAATCTGGGTAATAATTTTATATTTCAGTATGCCCACTGCCATGCGCCAACACCGGAAGGTCATCGAGCACCACTTGCAGATTTGCTTCGGTCCACCACGCGCTCGGTAAACACTCAGACCCCTGGTGGGAGAGAGTATGTGAGCTGTGTGATGGGCAGTGGCAGTGGGAGTGGGGGTGGCAGCGGTGGTGGTCTTGGGGGCAGCACGGAGGGGGTGGCCGGAGGAGGAGGGGGCAGCTCCCAGTCGTCAGGCCCTCCATCAAGAGACTCGGTGTCCCCCCTCATCCCTGGGCACCTTGACATCTCAAGGCCCCCAAGTATTGATCATGCAGGTTAGTTCCAGGCATTGCATTGTGCAGTATTCCTTGATTTTTCTGGAATATTATGAGCGAGTAGTGTAATTGCATGAAGACTTAATGCGGTAAACTCTCAATTGTCAGCTTGTGGATTATCCATTTGGCAGATTCTTAGTGGTATTCTCTCTTTCTGGAACTCTTAAATAAAATTACAATAGCGAAGACAATTAAATGTTTTGGAACTTCGTTAAACTTTAAGAAAATACAAGTTTGAAATACCTCGGCTTTCTTAAAATTTTTATTACTAAATCGGAAGTTGTCACTAGTATTCAATTCCATAGAATTAGAATTCCATATTCTCCTTTAAGGCAAGCAAATATATAGTTTTATTCTGCAACAAATAAGTCATTAACCATCAAGAGTGAATAATTTTAATAGGTATCAAATGACTAATATGAATCTGTATCGGCGATTCTTTGTCAATATTTGTCCTTCGCCAATCGTTTGGTTTTTCCTGGCGATGCAATTGGTTTAGTTTACTGACAATGCATTCTGCTATTTACTTGATGATAGTCTGTGTTCTTGTGAAACTATAATTTCATCCTTATAGAAATGGCTGAGATATTGGAAAATAATTGTAGAGTTAAATTGCCAAACAATTTGAATTGATCCCAAGGAATGAAAAAGGGAAGTTAATTTTTTTCTCAATCGCAGTAATTTTTTCTTTTTTTGCAATTTTGATTCATATAAATAGAATTTGTTTGTATCATAGCCATATATTTTCCATCTATTTTGGTTATCCGTGTTTTTCAATTATATGTGCTTCATGATGAGTCCATTAGCATGGATAATCGAGAATTTACTGTAGTATAATCTCCTGAGTATAGCTCCAAACTCATGCCATTGAAAAAAAATGCAATCCTTTAGGACAGGGGTTTGTTGAGAGAAATCCTACAGAGGCAGGAGAAGTGGATGAAGGGGGTATTGACCGGCAGCGGGATGCTGAAGACTGTAATAGAGGGGAGAATGTTAGGCCGACGAGGAAAGGGAAGGAACAGGATAGGGATGCTGGACGGGATGAAGGGAGGAAGAAGGTACTCGGAGATGAAGAGGGACCTGATGTATAGTAGGATGCCGGATGTTATGTTTTCCTAGGAGTCACAAAATATTTATTTAATTAGGAGCTGTGTCCATCCAAAATCCTACCTTAACCGGTAGATTACCATATAATAATAATTCAAAACATTTTACAAAATTATGTTGTTATAATGGTTGCATATAAATTGAAGTTATAACTTTTAAAGCAATGATTTTCTTCATAAGCAATGAAAGGTTGATGAAAGTCATTATTGTTTCTTGCAGATTTGAGCCGATGTTTTCTAATCCAAGCCTGAGAAATCTTGAGCTTCTAATTACAAATTGGAAGGGGAATACCCTTGAATTTTGGTTATTTTACGTAAGGGACCTGCTAATCAAGGTTACATTTGCCCACTTAAATTAGTGTTCAGCAATTTGACGAAGTTAATGTTGGCACAATATTTATTTTCTTATGTTTCAATAGCATTAAAGTTATCTCAAAGTACCCTTAGAATAGCTATAGATTATGGTGTCAACTTGGAACAAATTAATCAATAAAAATGCATAATGTTATCAAATAAATTTAATTTTTAGTAGAATTTTTAAGAAATAAGTTTAATGTTTCACTAAGTCAACGAAATAAATGAAATAGGTACACATTTGTAAATGCAGTTCATAAAAATATTGGAAATGTTTTAAAAACCCTTGTAATAACTTCACCTATCCTTTTTAAGTAAATATTATTACAGTGAATCAGTGTTTTTTTGTGCACAAATAAAAGTTTCTACATCATGTCTGAAAATATTAAAAACTGTGTTAGTCAGCCATTGAGTCAACTCTTTGATGAACCATTTTTGGCTTGGATAGCAATTGAATGAAGTGCTACTTTTGCCAATAGTAGAAATGTCTCCCTATGATTACTGTGATTTAAAACATTTTCTTCAGGTCCCTAGATTTCCTGTATCCTTGTAATCCATCTCACTGTTTTAACGAACTTATTTTGAAATATGGCTCTATTTACAATAATTGACATGAATAATCACATTGGTGGCTGGCTAACTTTACACCTAGCGAATGACAAACGAGGTTGTGGTTGTGTGGATAGTATATGAACTTAAACATGAAATAGTATGGATGTTTTATTTTATTTCTCAAATGACGCATTTCTTTGTTTGATGGTAGTGCGCCATGCCTCTGTCGTGGCATGAAAATATGTATGCCAAAGGTTTTAATGATTGCGCTTTTCATTGTTTTAAAATGTAGCAGTGTTAGAATGGCAAATGCACACTTAAAATGTATCAGATACGTCAAAGATAATTTATTAGATGTTGATTGGCCCTGCTTTGATGTCAGAAAAGTAATGATGTTAAAACTGCTTTTAATTTTTTGTGCTTTTTACTTAGCAGTGATTTTTCTCATTTCTTACTTCTTATATTTCACACAATTTTGTTTTATAACTTACATATTTAGTAAATTCACTTTTTGTTTTTTTTAAGACTAAAGTTACTTATGACAATAGTGAGAAAAGTAATTTAATGGCAAGCAAAAGGGTGAAAAACTCAATGGAAGATAAAGTCAATACTTAATAAAAAGTTGACTTGCATTGACATTTATGTCTCCCTGGCCAAGGAAATTGATAAATCAAATTCAACGTTGAATGTAGTAATAAAATCCAGAAATATTGTAGATAAAAGCTGCAACAAATGCTCTAGCGTTATAAGGGATAAGCAGATCATACGTGGGTCCTTCAATAATTCCTTATGTTTTTCTGGGATGCATGTGGAATCATCTTCACCAGTTATTTGCAGAAAGGACAAACAATAAATGGAGATTATAATATTTAGTGTTATATTGCACCGGTTGAGCAAAGAAATCAAGAGAGAATGCCTTCATTTGGCAAAGAAGAAAATCCTCTTCCATCAAGACTAAACATGGGTGCACTCCTGGACAGCTTCTATGGCAAAAATTATGGAATTAAAGCTCAAATTATTACAACGGCCGCTGTATTCACCAGATTTCACCCCTCAGTGACTTCTGTTATTTCCAGACTCGTAAAAATGGCTCGGCAGAAAACAAGTTGCTCAAACGAGACGGTCATCGCTAATACAAGTGCCTATTTTGTGGATGTTCCAAAATCATACTTTTTGGATGGTTTAAAGGAGATAATGTTGAAAAATAAAAAAGTCGACCCAAAATAATTTGTTTTTCTGTTTTCTCCCAAGGACCGTTTGAATGACCCACTTATACTTAAAATATAATGCACTTGAAGAAATATTTAGGATGTGATTTCTAAAGCTGCTAGCATACTGTTTTTTTTAGAATGACACCACTCGTTTCAGCATGATTAGACATTGATGGCTTCAAAGCATCAAATGGCCAGATGCACTGTTTTGATATCATGTGTCTATAAAACCATCTGTGGGGAATATTCAAGTATAGATTCGGAAACAGTTTCTCTCTGGAAGTACAGCGCTCTGCATTAGCATGTTGATAGCTCTACTCTTTCATTATATTTTTCCATTGTTTTATATTTTATTAATATGGTAGGTATGCTCTCACTTTTTTATACATATTTTTCTTTCAACAACAATTCTATATGCTCAAATTATGAAAACTATGACATATAAGTACATGCATGGCTTATTTGCTCGAAGAATGTATTTATACAGGTATTTCTGGTAGCATTTGCGGCTTTTTACTGTAATTATTGGCTTTTGTTTAATCATATACATCTTTCACTATTCAAAGGTCCATCAGGCCTTTATTTAAGTATATGAAATAAAATAATGTAGCATTTAGCTTATGATTTTTCTGATTTACATTTACCTGGTATTAACACTTTTCCTTTGTTCCCCTCGATAGTCTAAAAGGGGGTTTTGCTGATTATGCAGGAAGTGTGTGTGTATTTTTTTTTTTAATTGCCAGATTACGCAGGAGTAAAAATTTGTATTTTAAATTTATCTGGTCACAGGTAGTTTGACATAGTCACATAGCTACTATATCTACCTGTTTTGTGATTATGTTAGCCCTATATGCATCTTTATAGTTTTCACAAATCCTTTGGCTTTATAATAGCAGTTTATTTTTTCATTTTTCCCAGGGTTAAGAGGTGGTAGCCGAGGTTCCAGTCCAGATCAAGAAACTGGAAAATTGGGCACATCACCTCACATAAATAAATTTCTGGCAAGAGAACCTCCAGATGGATGCGAAAAAGTCAACCTAAAATTCGTCGAAGATACCAGGTGCTTGAAAACTGTTATGTTTTTGATAATTTATGACCGATCAAATGTAAGTTTTAGTTTGCAACTTGATCTGGAGAATTTTTGTGTAAAATGGGTTATTTACTACTATGATTTTAGCTGTATAGGGATTGCATGAGTGATTTTCATGTTTATCTACTTAAAAGAGTTGCTCAAGTGAGTAATGCAAGGATGTGTAGTAACTATGGTACAGTCCTGTTAAGGGAGACCAGGCATTTATATTATCAAACTTATAACTACTGAATCATGCATATTGATTCTTGAATCACACAGCAACCAAACTGGCAATGTTACCAAATGTTTTATGTGAATGTGATCTGTAGGGTGTTAGATGACCTCCTCAACTCTTGTTTCCCATCATCCCTTAAAACTGAATCATCACAGATATTAAAAATGTATTTGCTAATAAGCGCTATCTATGAGTATGATCATATTTTTGGAATGGCGAACATAGTAACTAAAATTGCTACTGTGTGATAGTCTCCTGTACTCACTATATTTCACTCTAACACGACTATATTTCCAATTCTCATCTAAACTGACCTGACAAGGCAATAAACCCTTTAACAATTCTGCATGCATTTTCCTCCCATTATTCCATCCAACATACCTATCAGTTTAACCCCCCTACATCACTCGCCAATTGTTCTCCCCTCTATCACAGTCCTCACCATCCCATTGCCAATCAATAATGATCTCTTATCATTTATCTTTCCTGTTTTGTTTGGATTTTTCTCAACAACCCTCAAACCTTCACCACCTTAATGTGAATAAAAGAAATGTAAATGTGCCCAACAATGATTGTAACCCCTTAGCTGAATGGCCGACAATAGCTTGATCACCTGCAATTGCTTGATCACCTGGTGATTTTATGAATTCCCCCTCAACATTAAGTTCTTCTCATGCCTTTTTTTTTTACCATTTATTCAATGTATAAGTTGAAGAGCACAGGTAATAATGGACTTCCTAGCCCTCTTCCCAACATTACCCTTTCCGACTCTTTCATCTACCACGTACACCTGAGCAGTCTGAGACATTCACAGGTTGTAATTAGTCGCCAATTCCTTGAATCTATTTCTATCTTCTATAATATATCCATCAATTCTAGTCAGTTAATTCGTCTCAAACACCTTCAAAATATCCTGATTGGTTTCCATGCTCCTGTCTATTATTGGTGTCCTCATTGCTGCTATACACCAATGCATACCTCTCCCCTTAGTGAATACAACTTGAGCATCCCCTTAGTAATTATTTACCCTTTTCTCCATCATTTTAATAATAATCCTGAATACCACCTTACCTGCATGCTTAATCAAACTTAATTGGTTTGTAATTCTCACAAATGGCAATTGGCTTTCTCTTTTTTGCAATGGAATTGAACACTGAACCATGTTAACATTTTTAAGTGTTCCTCTTTAACAGTAATAATTCAACGGAAATCATCTTTGTCTTCTAAAGGCAGAGCCTTGTTGCTGCAGCCATTGATCTCTCCACAGTGTCTCGTTCTATTAGTTAATTCCATGTTGCTACTCTCCTATAGTACTTTTTACATCAACTATAAATTTCTTTCTTGGCCTTTCTCTTTCTTTTTTTGTATTGTTATTTTTCCCCCATTATATTTTCTAGGAAGTTGTTATGTCTGAGAACAGGTCCAAACAAATTTGATTTTCCTTTCCTCCATCTCTTTTATGGGACTCCTTTCCTCATTAATTTCTCTGAATACTTCTATTTTGATTTTCTTGTCTGTCCCTATTGTACCTGTTATCCTTCTCCAAATCCACAGTTTCATTCTCCCATCCGAGCCTTTTCCCTCTTTCCCAATGTCCAAGTTTCACATCCATATAATAATGTACTCCAAATAAACATTTTTCCTAAGGCTTGTCTAATTTCCAATCATATGTTTGTTTCCAAAAAGATTCTTTTTATTTTCATATGCCTTCTTCGCCAAGACTATCCTTTTTTTCACTGAAGAGGTTCATCTCTTTTCCCTTGTAATTACACTCCCAAGGTAGCAGAACTCTTATACTTGACATGTCCTTGTTTCCCCTATCATTGAATTTACAGGGGTTATATCCTGTTTCTAGAAACTATCATAGCTTTGGTTTTCTTCACATTTATTTTCAATTTCCATTTTTTCAAAGCTGTGGACAGGATTGTTGAGTCTTGTTTGCTCAACAGAACTAGCAGCTCTTTTTTTTTGTTATTTTATTGGATCAATATGTTAGAAGTAAGCTCTAATTAGTTTAACTTATGATTGAAAATGTATCAACATTTTTAGTACAAAATATTTATTGCTACAGTTAACAGCGCTTGTGCCCCCTTGCACCCCAGCCTGCCTGCCCTATATTGAGGTTTATTTCATTGCTGTTAGTGACTCTCTCCATCTACATTTCAGGAGGCCAATGATTGACCTGAGCAAGATGGACTACTGCCCCCTCAAGCCCTGCGTCACATTTCAACTCAAGCCAAGCCTTGGATCGGCCTTCCATCCCCTCTCTTCCACTTCTTCCTCCTCCTCCCTGCACACGCCGTCTTCCAGTGGCCCCTCGACATCTTCTGCTTGCACAAGGGAGGGCGACGACCGGGGTGGCGACGAGGTGGAGGAGGCGGAGGGCGAGATGGAGTCCTCTGGTGGGATCGTGGAGCCGGGAGTGTGATTGATTCGGTTGTCTCCCCCTTAACGTCGTCGTCCTCCTCCACCCCCCCCAACCTCCCCTCCCCCTCCCCCACCCCCCTCATGCCCCCTACCCTTAGCTCTCCCCCCACACTCTCTCCTCCCCCTACAGTCGCAAGGATGCAAAATGAATGTGTTCTGGATGTGTGTCTGGAATCATTTTGAGTGTGATGATTTAGTGTGCGTGGTTTGATATGACTGGGTGTTTGTGATTGAGTTTTTGTTGGAATGGAAGTGAGAAAGGCACTGGAAGCCTAATTGTTTTAATTTCGTATGCGTCGTTGTATGATCTCTCCCCCACCATTATTTCCTTGCTACAAATCACATAATGATATATCCCTTTGATCTCTGAATCACCTTCTCAGAGATCATCTGCATTTAATTTCCTTCATATACTAGGGGTGCATTTACTTTCTGAGAATGATTATATTCACGTATAAGTAATAGATTTTAGTTTGTTTAAAAACAATTTTAACAGCTCAATCTAAAGGAAAGAATGAGGATTTACATGTGATGCATGTGTAACATCCCAATATTATAAACTTGGTTATGAGGAAATTATTTTTAGAAATAATATTTCTTGAGTGTTGATGATTTCCATAGTGTGATAAATATATGGAATTTATTTCCTTTCTTGCAAACTGCAAGCTTTTAACATTAAGCATCCATTTATTTCTTGTGATAATTTCTAACTATCCTTCCAAAGGAAGACAAAAAATGCATATTGATTGTAATTTTAATTTTAAAATGGTTGAAATAGACCTGGAATAGAATTTTTTATATATTATTTTCTTATTCTATTATGTGTTGACATGCTACTGTGAAGTACTAGCGGCTTCAGAATGTGAATATTTGTGACGTTTCCTCAGCAACCAAGTCTGTATTGTTTTTCAGGGTAACATGAACTTTTTCATTGTAAAGGAATTGTATAAGCTTTGAAGGAGAGGCATTTTTGTATGCAAGTGTGTGTATGCACATGGTGGAAAGGCAGGAACCCTGAGAAATGTGAAAGTGGCTTTTTTTATAGCAAAGGAATCATATTTTTTGCATAAGTTTGGGAACTAAATGAAAAAGGAAAAGTAAAAAAATATTTTAATACAGAACCCATGCTAAACTTATGCAAAAAGGAATTGTTTGTGTAATCAGTTGCCAACTTTTGAGTGAACGGTGGTACTTTTAGCAGAGGAGGTTGATTATTAGCTTAATAGCATGTGGCCCCAGTTACTGGCCATTAAAGCAGCTGGACCTTGAACCAATTCCCCTCTCCTTTTTACACCTGGACATACAAAAAGTCAAATCTTACGCTTGATCTGTGTTGATGGAAAAAATTTGTATTAACAACGATTATACAATGATTCTGTATAGTGAAATGCTACAAAGAAAACAAAATCCCTTTTAGAGACACATCGGAGGAAATGCTTGTGTCTTTACTCTCTGGAAGAAAGTTTTTAGTTGAAACTTTAATTTGTGATAAGGACTAAGCACTATGGAATGATATCTTTTGCAAATATTACAAAACCACAGTGTGTTTCAATGTTTCAACAATTTCTTACTTAGTATCGGCACAAGAAGTGTTTTTGGAGGACAAGAAAAATTTTTCACACCCTGTTACCACATATTGTGTGTTTGCCTTTTGGGTGAAATGGGTAAATCATATCCACTGCATTTAGCTCATGTGTGAAAAAGCCATAGGAACTAATATTGAAGTATACCAAAGTATCAGGATTTATATAGCAGAGCAGAGCGCTATAACAATAAGTTGGTAGAATTTTACCGGACAAGTAGATATCTTCAGTTTTTTGCCTTTTTGGTGGCATCCTCTTTATCTTTGGACCAGAATTATAGTGCTCCACATGATTTACAACTCAGCGGAGCATCTACACAAGATGGATGTTGTTCCTGCTCGAGAAGTGTTCCGTAATATGTTTAATTCTGTATGTTGAGGCATGAATCATGTACTTCTGAAGTCACCACTGGCAAATAGTGCACCTTGTACAATTTTGTTTTTGTACAATTCAAGTTTGTGACACACTGAAAGTTTCACATAAACTGAATTTCAAAATTATGGCTCAACTCTATTGATATTAATTTCTCATTGTGGAAATTCACCAATTGGAGACTGTGAGCTGGGGAAAGGGATGTTGCTTTGTCCTATGGTCAAAGCTCTCCCGATAATCTTTTTCCAGGTTTTAAATATAAGTAATGCCAATGGAGCCATAACAAATTTGAAGTGTACCTTGATTTTACAATTGGGAAACCACAAAGTTTTTATTTTTCACATCTTACCTGAACTCTTTGTCACCCAATCATGGAACCCCTCTTCCGTCCCTAAAAAAAAAAAAAACTGTTGGGTGTGTCATAAGAGAATTGTGCAAGGAAGGAGGATATTTGACCAATATAGTGAGTTCTCCATGTGTGACTGCCTTTTTGTAATTCCTGAGAAGGAGTTGGGTTCATGACATTTGGAAGTGGTTGGGAAACTGATCTGAGTTCTTATATGGTAAGGAAATGGAAATTGTAGTAGAACTGATTGGTGCAGCAGACATTTGTCTTCACCAATATGACTGTATTACAATTGTGTCTTTGTACTGATATATTTGGTGAGCTATTGAGTTTATAATGCTAGGGAAAAGGTCGAAATTAAGATAAAAAATAAAGATCTCGGATTTGTATGTACAACGTATGGAATTTTGCAATTAAAAAGAAAGACTTTTTGTGTGAGTATGACTAAAATGTTTGTGGAGAATGACAATACTAGTTACCTGTCTAACTCAGATGGGTATAATTTCTCCTCTGCATAATGGGGATCCTATTCTCAGCATGATAATATACCTGTGTTTTTTGTATTCCCTGAATAAATGCAATAATAATTGACAATGGTAGAATTATTCTTATCCTTCTTAACTATGACTGGGTTTTTATTTTATTTCGACCAATATTTCAGCTAGCTCATAAAACTCCAGGTTATTTACATCAGACAGTTGCACATGTAGGTACAGGAATGCTTGTTCAATGAGGTATTTTAATTCTCCCAATGACTTTGTTGCTTCCATCAAGATCATTTTGATTAGAATTTAAAAGCAGGCATTTTTTACAAGGTATTACTATCCATAGAACCTAAGCTAATATGTATAACATTATGTGGTCACCCGATTAATGTGACTTGATTGGGTGTAAAGTACCTAAATGACCTGATTACATGGATTCCCATCTTCTTGTTGTATACCTTATACTTGCCTTCCTTCACCTATGCCTTTACTTTTTACTATCTCACCCTTCAACCTCAAATATCCCAGATGTTCTGTTTGATCTCCATTAATTAGGCATTCAATTATATTTTCTACTTAATAAGATTCCTTCTATTGATATGTTGAAGTGGGAAATAATTGGTGTGAAAGACCCATGGTGGAAGATGCAAGTTGAGGATAGGGCATCTACAGAGGAAGGTTGAATTGCTATCCAGGACATTTAGGATACTATCTTGTAGTGGGAAGGGAATAGCTATATTCGCTATTAAAGATTTGTCCAGAATATTGATAAATGGACCAGGAAAGACTCAGGAGATGTGGAAAGAATAAGGAGAGGACCTCTATGGAAAGGATATAAGACCAACAAGGCAATGAGTTCATGGACCAATGGCACCATGGATTATGGACAAGATGATTAGAAAGGTAGACAATAGAAGAAAATGGAAGAATGTCAACACACAGTTTGAAGGAAATGTAAAGAGTTGAATAATAAACTGGGAAACAAACACCGAAAGAAATACCATCCCATCTGGGATGTAGACGGGGTTATACTGATAAAAGGTGAAGATATTGGCAATAGATGGAAGCAATACACGAAAGAACTCTATCGAGGTCCAAGGCTGCTGGAAGAAAACCTGGTGAAGGGCAAAAGTGAAATGGATGAAGAAAACCAGGGCTCATACATACTGAGGAGCAAATTCGATAGAGCAGTAAGAAAACAAAGCTCCTGGAGAAGACAAAAATTGAGACATCATCAAGGCACTGGGAAACAAACCCAAGGACAATCTGTGTGGAATAATCAAAAATAGCTGCAATGACGGAAGTCTTCCTGAAGACTTTCAAAGGAGTATGATAATCCCGATACCAAAGAAGACAAAGGCAGAGAAATGTGAGGAACACCGAACCTTGAGTCTTGTGCTACAAGCATAAAAAAATACTTGCACGAATAATAAGTCAAAGGATGGAAACGAAAATAGGAGATAACCTATGGGAAAACCAATTTGGCTTAAGGAAGAACGGAAGAACCAGGGAAGCTGTACTGAGAATCATGATAGAGAAAACAAAACATGTGAACAAGCAACTATGTGGCATTCGTGGACTTGGATAAAGCCTTCGACAATGTGGAATGGAACAAGATGTTTGGACTACTGGAAAGACTCAGAATAGATTACAATGACAGAAAAATAATCTATATCTATCAGCTATACAAAAAGCAAGTAGCCCCAATGTGAATGAGAAATGGAAGGCATATAGTGGCTAAAATTAACAAAAGAGTTAGACAAGAATGCAACCTCTCACCTGCATTGTTCAACATGTACCTGGAGTAGGCAATAAGAGAAGCACAAGGCATCGGATTAAACAGAATAAGGATCAATGGAGAATAGATAAACATGCCACACTTCACCGACGATATTACAATGATAGCAGAAAACCAGGAGGATCTTCAAAGGTCACTAAACGTAATGGATCAAGTTCTACATAGATACAACATGAACATAAACGAGACGAAGACTATAATTCTAGTATGTGGAAGAGAGAAGATCCTAAGTCAGACTGAAAGGACAAAAACATTTGAGCAAGTGGATTCCTTCACCCATCTCGGAAGTACCATCACGTGGGACGGAAGAAGTACTGCAGACATCAAGTGGAGAATAGCTCAAGGTAAGAGAGCATTCACAATGAAAAGACAACTGCTGTGTTCGAAGAGGATAGAACTGCAGACGAGGAAACAATGCGTGGAAACATTCGTTTGGAGCATGGCACTCTATGGATCAAAAGCATGGACCATCGGAAAAGTAGGCCAGAAAACACTAGAACTACTAGCCTTCAAAACTTGGTGCTGGAGGAGTATGCTTAAGATCAAATACAGGGATAAAATAAGAAATGAAGAAGTACACTTCAGATAGATGAAAAACGGCCCTTATGGAATACCGTAGAGAGAAGAAGAACCAGAGGCAAAATGGATTTATGAAGAATATAATAGAAGGAAAAGTCCAAAGAGGAAGGCCAAGGGATAAATGCATGGGACAAATAAAGAAGAAAGTACATTGCAAAAAATACCAGGAAGTAAGCCAAGTAGCATCAGATGGGGTTGGATGGAGGGCTGCAGTCAACCAATCTTGGGATTGAACACCCAATGATGAGGATGGTGCAGACTGTGATAGAGGGGACAATGTTAAGCATGTGAAATGTGAGGGAAGAATGGTATGTAGGATGGAATGGTAGAATTTATGTAGATTGAAGAATGCTTTATTTTATGTGAAGTGTGTCAGGTTGTTTTGGAATAAGTGATGCTAAGAAATAGCAGGGTGTTCATTTGGCCTGTGTCCATCCTATGTCTACATTATGTGATAGACTGACAAAAAACTTCTCCTGGTTGAGGTATTCACCTTTTCCCGATGAAAATAACTCTTTCCCTTTGCTTAGGATTTTATTACTTGAGTCCTAGACTAATGTATGCTTCTTTTTAGTATAATGTCTCTTTTATATGTAGTAGGTCTCTCTGATTCTATGACAATTTTATGCTCTAAATATATGCGTATATTTTGGCTCCCTCCTTATGGACCTTGATGTGGCGGAGGGACTTGTACGTTTTGATAACCCCTAGAGCTGTGCTGTTGGGAGCAATGTTAATTGCTCCTGGTAGGGTCACCCATGTCAGATAGGTCAAAGAGTAGGACCCAGACAAAAGGTAGTTAGCGCAGCATCTGTTTCTCAGTGAGGAGGCTGCAAAGTCATCAGACCCCAGTGGGGCAACCATTTAAAGATTGTGTCCAATTAAAAACACTATAGAGGACGGCAACGAGAAACCACCACAATTATGATGGACAGGATAGAAAAAATGAGTTTTGTCAACTATGGGTCTGTGCCATGTGTGGTGTCTGGCAGTGGGGGTGCTGAGGCCTCTAAGGTCATTATCTTACAAAATCCTTGAAAAGCAAAAACAGCAGCAGCAGCTGTACAAACGAATTCGGAAAAGGGCTGAAGTAGTTAGCATAGGAATGTGTAATGTTAGGACAATAATGAGGACAGGGAAACTGGAGAATATTAAGCGAGAGATGGAAAGGGGAAAAATAGATATTTTAGGTCTATGCGAGGTGAGATGGAAGGATAGCGGGGATTACTGGAGTGATAATTATAGAATAATATACAGCGGCGGGGATGAGAGCCAACAAAGGGTTGCCATAGTATTAAATAAAGTGGTAGGAATAAGTGTAGTCAACTTAGAACAAGCAATGAATAGAATATTACTAGTAGAGATAAAAGTAGAACCGAGGAACTTGGTCATTTTTCAGGTATATGTACATGCTGCCGAGCAACCATCCAGAGGAAGTAGAGAGTGCGTATGATCAGTTAGAGGATATAATCATAGGTGTAAATGGAAGGAAACATTTGATAGTAATGGGAGATTGGAACACAGCAATGGGCAAAGGATGAGGTGGGTGACTGCAGTTTAGGCACGAGGAATGACAGCGGGGAGAAAGCAATTGAGTTCTGCAGGAGACAGGGATTAGTCATCACCAACACTTGGTTTAGACACCACAAAAGGCATAGGTATACATGGGAAATGCCATGTGACTCAGAAAGGTATGAGTTAGATTATATTATGGTTAGGCTCAGGTTAGGAAGTGTGATCAATTCGCACAGCTTCCCGAGAGCAGATGTGGACTCCAATTACAATTTAGTAATTATGAAGTGTGGTGTCTGATTAAAAAAAAAACTGGGAAGATGGTTTGGGAAATTGAGTATGGAAGCAATGACTGAATTGACTAAGGAGCATTAGCAGGCAGTGGAGCAAATTGTGAGTGAGGGAAGGGGGCTGGGTACTATAGGGGAACATACTAAAAAACGGTTTCGAAAGCCTGAAGAGAAACTATAGGATTAGTAAATAGGAAAAGGATAAGAAACCATAGGTTACATAGGTAGTATTTAAAAAGATAGAAATGAGGAGGAAGTGGAGGGATATAAATACAAGAGTGAGGTGGAAAGAAGTATAAAGAGTTCAATAATAAATTGAGGTGGAAAACAAATAGGGCAAAAGAAGCTTGGTAGAAGACAGTTTGAGGATATGGAAAGTTCACAGAGAAATGATGAAAATGGTATCCTCTACAGGAAGGTGAAAGCACTGCTAGGAAGTAAAAAGGAAATGTCAATGCAAATAATCAAAGGTAAGTTAGGAAAAATATTAATTGAATAAGGAAAGATTTAATAAAGATGGGAGAGATATATAGAGGAACTATACAACAAAGACGTTAGGCCAACAAGCTTATGCTTAGAAAGAGAATGTGACTTAGATGAGGAAAGCTTAAGTCCGGACTTACTTGGTGACGAGTTGGAAAGGGTATGAACAGAATTGAAATCAAATAAGACTGATCAGTTTTAGTTCCTATCCCAAAAAGGGAAAGGTAGCGCTATATGTCGATGAGGAATGCAGAATAATAAGTTTGATTTTACACACAGCTAAAATGGTTTTCAGGATCATCAACAAGATGATGGAGAGCACGGGAAATGATTACTTGTGTGATGATCAGTTTGGGTAAAGGAAGAGGAGAGCCACATATAACAGTAACTAGGCCACTAATAGAGAATATATATGGAATACAATCAGAATGGGTAAAGTGAAAAGTCCTCGGCCTGACAATGAATGAATGAAATTAGTCTGGAGTGTATTCACCCACTGCCACACACCTTAGCAGTGGCTTGCAGCGTACTAATATAAGAAATAAAAAAATATTCCTTCAATTTCTCCGCGAGGGTGAGGTGAAAATTCTCAGCCTGATAATGAAAGATGGATTTTCATTCAAAAATTATTTATTTTTTTACATATTCGCCTTTGACTTCAACACACACTTGGTCCATCATTTCTCCAACATCAGCATTCCTTCCCATAAGTGACAGTCTGGAAGGCTGTGAAAATATCCATCAACGGCCCTCGACTTCTTCATTTGACGCAAGGAGCTGCCCAGAAACAAATTTCTTCAAGTTTGGGAACAGATGGAAGTCTGAGAGTGCTCCTGTATTTTTCCGATTGCCAACGCACCTTTGTGAGCAGGTGACAGCAGTTTGTTCTTGTTTGATTATTTATTTCTTCTTCAAGACATGCCTCTTCTCACAAATTTTGGCATCGAGCTGGTCAATGAGGTTGGAGTAATATTCGCCTGGAATAGTTCTGCCTTTTTCAAAGTAATCAATTATCAGAATCCCTTTCGTATCCCATAACACACTGGCCATTACCTTTTCAGTAGATGCGATCGACTTTGCTTTCTTTGGCGCTGAACTACTAGCTTCCACCCATTGCTTTGACTGCTGTTTCGTTTCTGGGGAGTAGTGGTGGACCCATGTCTCACCCAGGATGACAAATCGCTGCACAAAATTGGTCGGTTCCCTCTTTAATCGGTCCAAATATTGGTGCGAAAATCACTTTTGCATTTCCTTTTGATCAGCATTCAGTAAATGCGGCACCAACCTTGCGCAGAGCTTTTGCATCCCTAATTCCTTGTGCAAGATGTTTCGCACCCTATCCTCTGATATCCCCACAGCCTTAGATATCTCACTCGCATAGCATCCAACACGATATCATGCACCTTTTCGATGGTTTCCTGTGTGGTTGCAGCTTTTGGCCGTCCTTCACCTGGGTCATCCTCGAAGGATGTTCGACCATGTTTAAATTCAGCTGCCCACTTTTTAATGGTGGAAAATGAAGGAGCAGAGTCCCCGCAGTTTTTAGTGTATCATTACATTTCAAAAATCGAGATGGGGTGGTGGCTATCATACTGGCTTCCTATCCAGAGGGCCCGGGTTCAAATCCCGGCGGCGTCGAATACTTTTCAGTGGTACTTTTCTCGATCCCTGCTTGAGGTGATTTGTGGAGGGCACTTGAGTGAGTGAGTGAGTACGCCGTCCGTCGGATGGGACGTTAAGCTGCGGACCCCTTGGTGCCTTTCGTTAAGAGTAGGCTAATGGCGACGCCGGGTTTCTCTCCACCCTTCATCCTTTCCTGTCCATCCCCTATGGCGCAAATGACCTCAGCTGTCGGTCGCCTCCCATTAAAACTACTGCAACTCCAAAAGTTGCGAAGCTTTGATTGATAAATTTGAAATAGATTGAATTGATAACTTCTTAACAGGTCGCGAGCAAATAGTCGTAATAGATGGGGTATCATCGACAAAAGTAAGCGTAATATTGGGTGTCCCACGAGGAAGTGTTTTCGGTCCATTATTGTTCCTTTTGATAAAATCGGGGCTCTGGTTCCCAGTAACCTTCGTCTAGTTGTTGACGATGAAGTGATAAATCTCGTCATGGAGATAGAGTATCATTCGCTAACGACCTAAATACAATTCAAAATTGGTGCGAGACATGGGAGCTAGAATTAAAGTTGAATAAATGTATTTCAATAAATTTTTGGAGGAAAAGTATTTCACCCGAACACACACTATACAGAGTACCAGCATGGCACACGCAGAGTCAGTAAAATACCTAGGGTGTAACGATAACTAATGTTATATCCTGGGGAAAACACATTAGTGAGATTTAAGGAATAGCTAATAAAAATTTAGGATTCATAAAAATAATACTTTGGAATTGTAATGATAGGGTCAAGGAGCTTTGCTATTTCACGTTAGTTAGGCCCCACCTTGAGTGTGCTGCAAGTGTATGGGATCCTCATGAAGTAGGCTTAATTTTGGAATTAGATCAAGTGCAACGTAGAGCAGCTAGGTTTTTAAAAAGCTGCCATAGAACAAGGTAATAGTGTCACGACGCTACTGGAAGAATTAGGATGGGAGCCCGTAGTTTACCGTAGGCTTTAATATAGGTTAAATTTACTGCGGACATTTGAGGCATGTTACTAATCTGAGGATGTTGAGGACATATTACAGGCCCCCACTTACTATGGTAGAAGAGATCACCAACATTAAATCAGGGAGATTTATCGTAGAACGGATAGATTGAAAATGTAGTTTTTTTCTCGGACTATTAGAGATAAAAATAGATATAATAGCAACCACGTAAAAGATAATTAGAATTGGCAGTGTATATATTTTGTCGCTGGCCTGCATGTTCTTTTTATTTGATAGACCCATCTTTTTAACAGTTCTACAATATGATTTGAATGTACTTATCCTGTTGGTGAACATGTTGTATGGAAGTACTTTCTTTCGTAAGATTAAAATTTTTCGAGGGCATGATCAAACTAATATTTGTGTAGAGATTACATCATTGCAACAGTGCATGCATGGCTGATGACCTAACACCCCCCGCTACACGTCCCTGCGGCGACTTGCGGGGTATTTTGTAGATATAGATTCCCTGCTCAGCCTCTTCCTTAGACATCGACAATCATGTTTAAGGAATGTGCGAAGCTTTTCCAGACACTTCCATCGCCACGTGACTTCTTTTCCTCCTGTCCTTCGCGATCGCATCCTTCTCCTTTTGGAGCAAAGCAACGAAACACACAAACAACGGATCACAGGCAAGAAAATTATGGCATTTTGACATTCTGTGAGAAATACAGGAATTACTTCCCTCAGAAATGACCGGTGGCAAGAAAAGAGAAATCCACAGGTCGTTTTCCTGGCCCTGTAAACGTTGCCGTGCGTCATTTGACGCCATTACAATGGAATCTTGGCATGACGTTTTCTGAATGCATTTTCAATTTTCAAATCGATGGTAAAAATGTTTGAATTATAACATTGGTGTGGGTTCGAATATTTCTCGTTTTAAAATCCCACTAATTCGAAAAACTTCAATTCGGCCGCCTGTGGCGTGACGAAATTTGGCTCAATCGCCCACTGGTTCGTCTCCGTATCACTTTGTTTTTCTGGTTCTCACGATTGGGCTTGATTTCTATTAGTTTTAATATACACATTAGCATTAAAATTTGAATAAAAGGGATGTGGAGGCAAGCTACGAATGTGAAGAATCCTGAAAAGAGTGTTTTCACTTACCGAAAATGGTGAAATAATGGATAATTTCAAAACTGTCATCGAGGACTGGATGCGAATGCAGTGTACACGATTAGTTCTGCGGACGCGCGAACTGACCGCTAAATGCCGGTTAGACCGCTTCGTTCATGAGCGGGCAGCGGGTATTTTGTTGCATGCGTGGACCATACATTGAATCGAATGGAATGTGTGTTTTCTTGTTTGACGCATTGAAACCTGAAGGAATAGAGAAGCTGGGTGAAATTGTAAATGCATGAGGTTCCTCTTACAAAATATAAAGTTGTATGGTATTAAAAACATCGGACTAACAAACAAGAAATGGGGTGAAATAGGTTCATGTTTGAAATTAAAGGTGGGAAACTTGAAAGCTGTGAGTAGATATCACTTAACGTTTGGCTCCAAGTGATTGAAGTGATGTGATACTTTGAATCTTTCGATTCTGCTTGTGTATACGGGTGAATGACGTCAAGAAAGTCAGAGGAAAAAAGCTGCTTTGACGGACCAAAAGCCCCGCAACGAGGGGGTATTTGGGAGGGGGGGGGATTTGGCAATCCGTTAAGTCACACGTTTCCATTTCACGAAAAGACGGGGGATATGCAAAAAAAACTTCTATTTAGCAACTTTAACTATTGGAAAATATACACTGGTATCTACAGAATGTATAAAGACCGTTATTAGGAGGACATTACGTGTCTATGCCTAATTAGAGAATGTAAAGTCTAAGAGTTGAGCGCATCGAATTCGCAGCACGTGACCCACGGGAGAAAGTTTATTTTAAACTCACACAGTTTTCTTAATAATCGACTAATTTTTATTTTTCAGCATGAATTATTATTCTAAAACAATTTTCAATTACGTTTTCTGTTCAAAACTGCTTTAAATAATTGAGTGGAATACTAAAAAATTATTAAAAAAAGATGAAATTCTTTTAAAAGCGATCTAAAATACAAATTTAAAAATGCCGTCAATAAATGCTTTATAAGATCCTATGGATTTGTTATTTAATTATTATTTATTACACTACTCTTTAAATTGCAGCATTACATATAAGCATTCAAATATACATAAATTACATGCCTACATTCAAACACGTAATCCCGCCATCAGGTGAAAAAATATTCACATGGATATACTATAGATATAAGAAAAACGTTTAAAAACACATATAAAGGACGACCATAGGAGGGGTGGGGAAGGCGGAATTAAGCAGATCACAAGTGCAAAAATGTTTCCTAGACCGGGAATGAACTATATATATAATATATATATATATAATATATATAATATATATATATATATATATATAAATAAATATATATATATATATATATAAATATATATATATATATATATATATATATATATATATATATATATATATATATATATATATATATATATATTGCTGGGTGAATTGGAAATTCAGTGCGACAGGTATGGGATGAGAATCAATATTAATAAAACAAAGGTTATGCGATTTTCTAGAAAGAAAAGGGCTAAGCTTAACATTAAATTAGGAGGGCAAAAACTAGAGCAGGTAGAACAGTTTACGTATCTCGGTAGTGTTTTGGACCAACACGGTCAAAGTAGTAGGGACGTAAGGAGAAGAATTGCGCTAGGCAAAGAGGCTTTCACAAGGAGGAGGGAGTTGATGACAGGGACGTTGAGTAAGGATATTAAGAAAAGACTCGTAAAAACTTTGATATGGAGCGTAGCTATGTACGGCGCGGAAACGTGGTCATTGAAGCAGGAGGATAGACGTAGATTGGAGGCTTTTGAAATGTGGGTGTGGAGAAGAATGGAGAAGGTGAAATGGACAGAGAAGAAAACAAATGAGGAAGTACTTGGTATGGTGGGCGAAGAGAGGGGTTTGTTGGGAGAAATCCTATGGAGGCAGGAAAAGAATGTAGAAATGGAAATATAGAAAATGGAATGTAGAAGCATTAAATGGATTGAAAAGGAAGGAGTACCAACAGGTTGTAGAGGGAATCATGGAGGATGGTTAAGAGCTAAGTACTATCAAAGAAAAATGGGAAAGTATTAAGAAAGGGTTGTCTAAAGCCGCAAAAGACACTATTGGAACCCTAAACGCAAAAAGGCCTTTGAAACCATGGATCACGGATGAGATGATTACAAAGATGGATGAGAGGAGAAAATGGAAGAATGTAAATACAGAGCTAGGCAAAATGAAGTACAAAGAATTAAACAATAAACTGAGGTGGGCAACCAATAAAGCAGAAGAAGCATGGTGGAAGACGCAGTGCGAGGATATGGAAAGTCTGCAGAGGAAGGATGAAATTGGTGCGCTGTATAGCAAAGTTAAATCTTTATCGGGAAGTAAGAAAGGAAGATCTATGCTAACAGTTAGAGATAAGGCGGGTAAGATAATAGTTGACGCAGGAAAGATCCAAGAGAGATGGAAGGAGTATATAGAAGAACTGTATAGTAAAAAACTTAGACCAACAACGTTAGACATAGAAAAGGAACATGACGTAGAGGAAGATAGCTTAGGTCCAGGCATACTCGATGATATAGAAAGGGCATTAAGGGAGATGAAATTAAATAAGGCCGTGGGGGTGGATAATATTCCTGCGGAACTACTGAAAGGTTTAGGAAAATCTGGGAGGAAGAGACTACATGGGCTGATTCGTAGTATATATAAGGAAGGAATAAGGCCGGAAGACTCTGTGAGATCGTTTTCAGTTCCTATTCCGAAAAAGGTAAAGGACACGTCATGTGAGGACTACAGGACAATAAGTTTGATACCCCACGCAGCTTAAGTTGTTCTCAGGATCATAAACAAAAGTATAGAGAGTAGGGCAAATGATTACTTAGGGGATGATCATTTTGGGTTTAGGAAGGGGAGAGGTGCGCGTGGTGCCATTGCAGTAATGAGATTATTAATCGAGAGGAATATAGAACACAACCAGTGGTATTTGCCTGTTTCGTAGATTTCGGAAAAGCGTTTGATAGAGTGAATTGGGAAAACTAATGAGTATATTGAGGAAAATAGGAAGAGATTGGAGGGAAAGGAGGCTAATCCGCCACCTGTACATGTCTTAGACTGCTCAGGTGACCAAGCTTTAGTTTGTCAGTCAGCCAAGGGGTTGAAAGCATCGCTGAGTGAACTGGAAATTCAGTGCGACAGGTATGGGATGAGAATCAATATTAATAAAACAAAGGTTATGCGATTTTCTAGAGAGAAAAAGGCTAAGCTAAACATTGAAATAGGAGGGCAGAAACTAGAGCAGGTAGAACAGTTTACGTATCTCGGAAGTCTCGTAAAAACTTTGATATGGAGCGTAACTATGCACTGCGCGGAAACGCCGTCATTGAAGCAGGAGGATAGACGTCGACTGGAGGCTTTTGAAATGTGGATGTGGAGAAGAATGGAGAAGGTGAAATGGACCGAGAAGAAAACAAATGAGGAAGTACTTGGTATGGTGGGCGAAGAGAGGGGTTTGTTGGGAGAAATCCTATGGAGGCAGGAAAAGTGGATGAAGGGGGTATTGACCGGCAGTGGGATGTTGAAGACTGTGATAGAGGGGAGAATGTTGGGCAAAAGAGGAAAGGGATGGAACAGGATAGCGATGTTGGACGGAATGAAGGGAGGAAGAAAGTACTCAGAGATGAAGAGGGACCTGATATAGAGTATGATGATGGATTTTTTGTTTTGTTAGGAATAATAAAATGTTTGTTTGGTAGTTGTGTCCATCCAAAAACCTACCTTAACCGGTAGATAACCTTAAAATAAAAGGTCTTCATGGGAAACCATAACCGGCACAGGGAAAGGGACTGGCCCCCCTAGCCTGATGTGTGAATTTCACACGCCGTTGGGCTTAGCACCTACCAAACCGACCTTAGGGTTGATTACTGTGTTTATGGTTTACAATGATAAATAATTATTATTAGGTAATCTGCCGGTTAAGGTAGGTTTTTGGATGGGCACAGCTATCAAATAAAACATTTTGTGACTCCGACCAAAACAAAAAATCCAGCATCCTACTCTACATCAGGTCCCTCTTCATCTCTTGGTAATTTCTTCCTCCCTTCATCCCGTCCAACATCCCTATCTTGTTCCTTCCCGTTCCTCGTTTGCCTAACATTCTCCCCTCAATTACAGTCTTCGACATCACACTCCCTTCATCCACATTTCCTGCCTCCATATGATTTCTCCCAACAAACCCCTCTCTTCGCCCACCATACCAAGCACTTCCTCATTTGTTTTCTCCTCTGTCCATTTCACCTTCTCCATTCTTCTCCACACCCACATTTCAAAAGCCTCCAATTTACGTCTATCCTCCTGCTTCAATGACCACGTTTCCGCGCCGTACATAGCTACGCTCCATATCAAAGTTTTTGCGAGTCTTTTCTTAATATCCTTACTCAACGCCCCTGTCATCAACTCCCTCCTCCTTGTGAAAGCCTCTTTCCCTAGCGCAATTCCAGAAAGACCTAGTACCCGAAGATCACATAGCTTGGGTGGAGCTGCAGGTGCCCAGAGTGACTTGCCCGGGAATCGAACCCGGGATCCTCCGGTCAGCAGTCCAACGCTCTACTCCCTAGACTACCACGACCCACTTATATATATATATATATATATATATATATATATATATATATATATATATATGGCGGGAGTAATAAAAATTGCTCCTGGTAGGGTCACCCATGCCAGATAGGTCGAAGGTTAGGAGCCAGACGAAAGGTAGTCCACGCAGCGTCTGTTCCTCAGTGAGGCGGCTGCAATGGCGTCTGACCCCAGTGGGGCGGCCAGTAAGTGATGGTGTCACGTTAAAAACACTATTGAGGAAGGCAACGGGAAACCACCTCAATTATCATTCCCAAGAACAATGTGATGGACAATAGAGATATTTTGAGTCCTGGCAACCACGGGGCTCGGCCCAATCGGCCGTGTGTCGTGCCCGGCAGCGGGGGAGGCAAGGCTTCCGCGGTCGTCATCCCACGAAACCCTTGCAAGGGAAAACCAGCAGCAGCAGGACAGAAGACGCAGGAGAAGAAGACCAAATTAGTTAGAATAGGAACGTGGAATGTTAGGACAATGATGAGGACGGGGAAATTGGAGAATGTTAAGCGAGAGATGGAAAGGGGAAATATAGATATTTTAGGTCTATGCGAGGTGAGATGGAAAGATAGCGGGGATTACTGGAGTGATAAGTAAAGAATAATATACAGCGGTGGGGACGAGAGCCAACGAGGGGTCGCCATAGTATTAAATGAAGAGGTAGGAAGAAGCGTAGTCAACATAGAGCAGGTAACGGATAGAATACTACTAGTGGAGATAAAAGCAGAACCGACGAACTTAGTTATTATCCAGGTATACATGCCACCGAGCAACCATAAGGAAGAAGAGGTCGATAGGATATACGATCAGTTAGAGGACATGATTGCATGTGTTCCTGCAGGGAAACATTTGATAGTGATGGGGGATTGGAATGCGACAGTAGGCGAAGGAAGAGATGGTGATGAGGTGGGGGACTACGGTTTAGGCACGAGGAATGACCGCGGGGAGAAAGCAGTTGAGTTCTGCAGGAGACAGGGGTTAGTTATCACCAACACTTGGTTCAGACACCACAAAAGACGCAGATATACATGGAAAATGCCAGGTGACTCGGGAAGATATCAGCTAGATTATATCCTGGTTAGACACAGGTTTAGGAACAGTGTGGTAAATTCCCACAGCTTCCCGGGAGCGGATGCGGACTCAGACCACAATTTAGTTGTTATGAAATGTAGCGTACGTTTTAAAAAGATAAGGCAGGGGCGGCGAGTTAGAAAATGGAATGTAGAAGCATTAAATGGGTTGAAAAGAAAGGAATACAAACAGGCGATAGAGAAAATCATGGAGGACGGTAAAGACCTACGTACTATTGAAGAAAAATGGGAATGTATCAAAAAAGGGTTGTCTAAAGCGGCAAAAGACACTATTGGAACCGTTAACGCTAAAAGGACTCGTAAACCATGGATCACGGATGAGATGATTACAAAAATGGATGAGCGGCGAAAATGGAAGAATATAAATACAGAATTAGGCAAAATGAAGTACAAAGAATTGAACAATAAATTGAGGCGGGCAACAAATAAAGCAAAGGAAGCATGGTGGAAGACGCAGTGCGAGAATATGGAAAGTCTGCAGAGGAAGGGGGAAATCGGTGCGCTTTACAGCATAGTTAAATCTTTATCGGGAAGTAAGAAAGGGAGATCAACGATAGCAGTTAGAGATAAGGCCGGTAAGGTAATAGTTGACGCAGGAAAGATCCAAGAGAGATGGAAGGAATATGTAGAAGACCTGTATAGTAAAGAGCTTAGACCAACAAAGTTAGACATTGAAAAGGAACATGACGTAGAGGAAGATAGCTTAGGTCCAGGCATACTAGACAATGAGATAGAAAGGGCATTAAGGGAGATGAAACTAAATAAGGCCGTGGGGGTAGATAACATTCCCGTGGAACTTTTGAAATGCTTGGGAAAATGTGGGAGGAAGAGGCTATATGGGCTGATCCGTAGTATTTATGAGGAGGGAATCTGGCCGGAAGACTTTGTGAGATCAGTTTTAGTTCCTATTCCGAAAAAGGTAAAGGCCACGTCATGTGAGGACTATAGGACAATTAGTTTGATATCCCACGCAGCTAAGGTTGTTCTCAGGATCATAAACAAAAGGATAGAGAGTAGGGCAAATGATTACTTAGGGGATGATCAGTTTGGGTTTAGGAAGGGGAGAGGTACGCGTGATGCCATTGCAGTAATGAGATTATTAATCGAGAGGAATATAGAACACAACCAGGAGGTATTTGCCTGTTTCGTAGATTTCGAAAAAGCGTTTGATAGAGTAAATTGGGAAAAACTAATGAGTATATTGCAGAAAATAGGAATAGATTGGAGGGAAAGGAGGCTAATCCGCAATCTGTACATGTCTCAGACTGCCCAGGTGAGGGTGGGAAACGGGGAGTCAGGATGGGCAGTGTTAGGAAGGGGTGTAAGGCAGGGTTGCCCATTATCACCGTTGCTGTTCAACCTGTACGCAGAAGAAATGATCAAAGAGGCATGGGAAGGACTCGAGGTAGGAATGAAAGTGGGCGGGGAAGTCGTAAAATCAGTTAGGTTTGCTGATGACCAAGCTTTAGTTTGTCAGTCAGCCAAGGGGCTGCAAGCATTGCTTAGTGAATTGGAAATTCAGTGCGACAGGTATGGGATGAGAATCAATATTAATAAAACAAAGGTTATGCGATTTTCTAGAAAGAAAAGGGCTAAGCTTAACATTAAATTAGGAGGGCAAAAACTAGAGCAGGTAGAACAGTTTACGTATCTCGGTAGTGTTTTGGACCAACACGGTCAAAGTAGTAGGGACGTAAGGAGAAGAATTGTGCTAGGCAAAGAGGCTTTCACAAGGAGGAGGGAGTTGATGACAGGGACTTTGAGTAAGGATGTTAAGAAAAGACTCGTAAAAACTTTGATATGGAGCGTAGCTATGTACGGAGCGGAAACGTGGTCATTGAAGCAGGAGGATAGACGTAGATTGGAGGCTTTTGAAATGTGGGTGTGGAGAAGAATGGAGAAGGTGAAATGGACAGAGAAGAAAACAAATGAGGAAGTACTTGGTATGGTGGGCGAAGAGAGGGGTTTGTTGGGAGCAATCCTATGGAGGCAGGAAAAGTGGATGAAGGGGGTGTTGACCGGCAGTGGGATGTTGAAGACTGTGATAGAGGGTAGAATGTTGGGCAAAAGAGGAAAGGGAAGGAACAGGATAGGGTTGTTGGACGGGATGAAGGGAGGAAGGAAGTACTCAGAGATGAAGAGGGACCTGATATAGAGTAGGATGATTGATTTTGTGTTTTGTTAGGAGTAATAAAATATTTGTTTGGTAGTTGTGTCAGTCCAAAAACCTACCTTAACCGGTAGATTACTTAAAAAAATATATATATATATATATATATATATATATATATATATATATATATATATATATATATATATATATATATATATATATATATATATAAAATTATGAATATGTACACATGTATATATATATAACATTTGGATGGCACAATAAAATAGATAGCATGTAAAAGGATACTCATATTGTAGATTAATTGAGCTTTTTGCTTTCTCTGAGACCTTTTAGAGGCCATACTCAGTCTTTTAGTATTTTTATATATTTGTGCGTCGCTGAACAGCGTTCTATTTTGTAGATGTACGTACATATATTCCCCGTTTATTGTAAAGAAATAGTTCAGTAATTCAGTTGTTAAGTTTCAGTGATCAATTTATTATATTATTCCTTGCTTTTGAAACGTAAAATGTTATAGGCTGCTTATATTGATTGAAATTTAGAGATGTGCAAATTCCGGCTTAATCTGTTTGAAATCTGTAAACAAATAATATTTGCAACAGAAAAGAATTAGCAAATAATGTGAAGGACTAAAATGAATACATCTATGCCGTGTTATAAATTTTGTCTCCAAGATTCTTAGTTTAGAGTGTGTCTTATATTTCTTTATGCAGATATGCCATCTTTCAAGTCTTCCTCTCGAGCAAGTGGTAGGAGTAGTCGCCTACAGTTGGCGGTAGGCGCCGGAAAAGAGCCATTTGCGTATAACTCCCAACAGATGGCCACTCCGTCGTTGTGGGTGATATACCTCGAGCCGAGCGGCGCTCCGGCAGGCATATCCTCAGTATATCCGCAGCGAGGGATGAGGCAATGTGCCGTTGTTGACTCTTGAGCTGTTGGATTGCTCACCATGGTGATTCTCAATCTGAGACCGTCTCACTAACCTCCTCTGCGCGGGATGGTCAAAAGTATTCGAGATTTGAAAAATTCTGTGCCCATCGGATGAATACTCTGTGAAGTCATCGCTGTAAGTGAGGAAATTGTGTTGCTTTTGACGGGCAGTGACCGATTCTTTCTTCATTTGATCGTGCAGTCTTGTTTTAACAACCTTGTCCAGCTTCATCCACCTCTGTTTGATTTTGTTTTGGCTCCCGATCCCTCTTCAGGCCGTCTTGAATAGTTCCTCACCGCGACTGATTTCGCGGGAAACGTGATTCGTGACGGTATTTACTGTGTTTCGTGAGTGAAAAGTGCAGTATTGAAATTACACATAGAAAAGCAGCAGTAAAGGATACATATAATTATAATCAAAAACATCACCGTTGAAAGTGGCAAGGAAGACATGAAAATATATACTTGGTGGTGATTAAGTGTTTTGTGTTGAGTGCCCGGGAGAAGCAAAGGTGGTTAGTGAGAAGACGTCAAATTTATAAGGTAGGAAAATTAACATAGGTCAAAGGAATTTTGGAGAAGTTTCAGGAATGGCATTTTGTATGTATATATTTACGTTTTACGGTTGTTTTGTTGTTCGATGAAATCATTTTTTTAAAGCAGGAAGCATAGCGTTCTTCTTAATTATAATGTTTCTCTCTGAATTGTTAACGGAATAGAATATATGCAAAATCAGAGTGGATAGTGATTGATTTCGTTGATCATAACTCAGCATAACTCGTAGCATTAATGGCATGTGCTTTACCGTAGACAGAGAAAGCAGCCAACGTTGGTGTGATTAGCTTTGAGTGCCACAAGGTATAGGACCGAATGGAAAAGGGATGGAAAAAATGTTTCATGGGAGAATTGTACTTGGTGACAGAAGCGCCGATCATTTTTAACACTGTACAGAGTTAAGCTGCCGTGACATGCTGTGCTGATTCACAATGCTTATTGAAGTCTTAAGAACGCAAATATATGGTTTATCCTTGGTTTCAACTAACGACATTTCCGGGGTCTATAGAACTATGCAGTTCCTTCTTGAATCGGAGGTTTCCCCATTTCACGATATACCACTTTGATTTCCAGGGTGGCCGGCGATGAATTGCTCGCTCATCACATAATCTGATATTCTGACGAAATGAAGAAAGTGTTTCTGAATAGGTTAGAAGTGAAGGTTTAATGTATTTGAAGGGGTGGTATTAGAAGTGAAGGTTTATGGTGAAGGGATTATATTTCTGATTGAAACGAAGAAGTGAAGTCTGAGGGCGTAATTAATTTTACGAACAGTGGATTTTATGTTGGCGTACTTCAAATGGGAAGTAATATTATAATGCTTTGAAGTAGGGCGAGGAACACATTCTCTCTGCTCGGGATATCACTCGTCCGCCATGCGCGAATTATTTGTAGTGAATTTGTTGTATCGGTCTTCTCGCATTCCATAATATTGGTGAGTTGTACCTCCTCGAGATGACAATCTATATATTTCCAGTTTCATTTTCCTATTAAATATCTTAACTTGTCAGCGACTGCTTTGCTCATAATTGTAAAAAGTGCGGTTCGAAATAGGTCATTAATTTCCATCTTATATGCTTTCCAGAAATAAATCAGGCCTCATTAACTCCAGTGAGGCATACGCAAGGAAATTGTACTTTTTGGGAACAATATTTTCTCGTGTGCTTGTCAGGAATTTCCAACACTCTTAAGGTAGATAACTTTTATGAATGCCCAGAACTTCGATCGAAATTCATTTACCTCCTCCATCGTTTCATGAACAAGAAGGCGAGGTTTTCGACTCTCGTCTGGCAGCGATTCATATGCCTTCTGAGCGCGGGAACTGCTAGTAAATCGTCTCGGATAGAATTCTGAATGGAAACGTTCTTTGTAATATGTTAAAGTAAATATTCAAATCATTAATGCCCTCTAGGATTTAATAATGACGCCGGCATTCCTGCTCGGGAGTCGTAGGACCGCACATCAGATTTGAGGGTTTCCATTAGTTTGGTCTGGCGCCTCAAATTTCATTTCTTTCCCTCTCGATTGGCACCTGGTGGCTGGATGTGTGCTCCCGCATTTTCGCTGCAATTTATTCGGGGTGTTGTGCAGGCAGGGGGTCCTCGCCCCTCGTTCGCTCACGCAATATGAAGAAAAAGGAGGACCAAGGGGTGAGGAGAGAATTATCAAAGGCATTTGCCGCAGGGGCGGCATCGTATCATGATCACAGCGCGCGAATCTCTTCTTCATGCCGAATGGATGACCTTGGGGAACAGGCTGGTGTATGCAGGGGAGGGGGTAGGGAGGTAGTGAAGTGGGGAAGGTGGGGGAGGTGAGGGTTGTGTGGGGAAGAGGAAGCAAGGCGATGAGAACAAAAGGTGTTGAAGAGGAAGGATTACTCCGGAATGAACTTCCTTCCGGAAAACGCCGATTGTGTTCGGAGGGAAGGCTTCCTCTACCTATTATCTTCAGAAAATTAACCTTCGTCAATTATGGTCGATCCTTCAAGTAACGGAAGTACTCGCAAGCATCTCAAGGTGTGCGAGTCTTCAGAAATGTCGATGCGTGGAAGGATTGAGAAAATGAACTGTATGCAGAGTATGCCTTAATGAAGAGGGGTATATACTATATGATTTATGAAGAGAGAGAACACCCATCGAAGATAAAAAAAAAGCTGCTTGAAGGATGTACGTGCGCACATGATGCCCAGCAAATTACCGCCGGGGTGTGTGCCAGGGGGCGATTTACACACCAAATTACATTTAAAACAAAATACTTTGCCGCCCTAGCGCTGTCGGACAACGTTATTCTAATCCCTTATCCTTCGTGGGAAAAATGACATCTTAACCTCTCTGTTCTACATTCTGCATGCACTGAGAGTAGTAGACACGTGTTGTTTTGATAGAGGAAAGAATGCCAGGCAAGCTGGGATGATGAAAGAAACGGGGATTTTTCACGGCGAATTGGGAGTACAAACTTATGAGGAACCGAAGAAAGAAATATTTTTGAACAAAGGGTTTTTACGTTGTAGTGACGCACTTCAAAAGCTTAAAACGATGTTCCGGGTCCACTCAACTCCCATTTCCACACGGTAGACTGCCCATAATAATAACAATAATATGTAACAGGAAACAAAGCGGGCAGATATTTTCATCTCGGTTCGGGGAGTCACTTCGAGGTTGGTTTCCCTTTGTTCTTTTCCCTCATCGTTGCCCTCTCCTTGATCACGAGGCGGACAAATGAGCGGTGGTACGAAATACACCCCACGCAGCCATCCCCCTTCATACTTCTTCCCCATGCAGTCGACTTCAATCCAGCACCCTCCCTACCCCTTCCCAAACAAAAATAACTTGGTTCCTTCTCCCCCCGACACAGCAGTGCACGGTCGGTCCCCGAAGTCTGTTTCTCCCAACAAACCCGGAGGGTTCCCTTTCATTGATCCGGAGAGCGGGGAGGGGGGCGTTGGCGGTGGGACTGAGAGGGGAGGAGGCGGTCGGGGAACGGTGAGGGGGGGGTCTCCGCAGGACGTAGAGGAGGGGTAGTCGGACAGGGGAAAGGGTTAGGGACGTTGCGGGAGGTGGCCAGGGTTTTGGTCTGTCGGGGCAAAGTGATGTGATAGGGTGCATTTATATCACGGATGATAGGAGTGAGGGGCTGAGAAGAGTTACGAGCGTCCTCGGGCGACTTCCTTCGGGCCTTCTTAAACCCCTTTCCCGCCCCCCAAAGACTCCGCCGCCCTCGTCTTCCGCACTCGTGTTCGATTGCCTCTCTGTCTGCCCAACAACCCGCATCGCTTTCCTCGGGTTTTAGCGGGCTTTCAGAAGATTCCCGTCGAGCGTTCTTCGTGCTGATCTTGTGCTGCAAAAGTCGTTCGGTAGTTTTTAGTTTTCTTTCATTTGGCGCCAAAGACGGATGATGTGGTAGAGGGATTTTCGAGGCATGCGGGATGGGTGTGGAGAAATCCAGCGTTGAGATTGGGCCAATGCGATAGGCGCCGAGGGTCGATTGTGGACCCTGTCGTTAATGTGCTCAAGGATCCACTGTTTAACGTCCCACCCAACGGAATTTGAAGAAGTGCTCTCCTCACTGAGACTGCCGGTAGGGATCGAGGTACTAGTGAAAAATTCGGCCAACTCAGGGATTCGAATCCGACGGCACAGCGAAAAACCAAGCGCGGTGCTGGATATTTCTTTAGAAATATACCTTCGATGTTTTTCAACATTTTCAAACGGTCCGTTTATAATAAGCTTCCGGTCACATGGAATTATTATATCTTCCCTAAGCTAATGGATTGTTCACTGAAGGAAAAATACCAACGTATTTCCCTGAAGTAAAAATATCAATTTGTGTCTTTCCGTTGAAGTTTTATTCGGTACAACTAATTGCGATGCATCGGCGTCATCTTGAGGTACCTGAGGATGACGCCAATGCGCCGAAACTAGCTGTACCGAATAAAATATTTAGTGGAAAGACACAAATTGATTTTTTTACTTCAGTGATAATGGATTTCCACGAAGTTAAGCACATCGAATGTACTAATGAATTGGGTTGTGAATAAAACCGATCGAAATATTTACGACCTTGTCATCCTTGAACAGTGGAAAGCGGCTCATTATCCTGATATTCCTTTCTCTCCGTGTTATTGTATTAGGTAATTAACGTTTGAAAGACAACCCGAATCGAAACGACCCTGGGCGTAAAATGTTAAATGATTTCAGAGTTATTTTAAGTGCTCAGACAAAATACGAGAATACTATAAAGTGCAGAGAAATGATTAAAAAATACTTTTGTAGAAGAGTAAGAATTGCATTTCTTTCAAGTTACGGCTTTGATAATGATCTGGAAATAAATTATACTTATTCTGTACCTGAAGCTGATGTAGGACATCGAAACCTGGTCGATAATATTCATCTGGTGGAAAAGTTGTACTATTAGGTCAGCGAGTACATGGAAAATGCAAATAGTCATCTGCCAGGGCAGTAATCACCAGGGTCATAATCGGCAAAGTTAGAAGTGAATTGATGGAGCTTGTCAGAGTAACAACTTTCATCGCATCAGATGCAGTAAGTCGAACATTCTGGTGTCCCCTCCATCACAAGTGGGCTGTCGGTTGTGTGCCACCACGTCCAATTGCACGAGGATCTTCCTCGTGCAATTCGATGTGGTGGAGTCCAATCGTCGAGTCAAAATATCTCCATCAGTTCCTGTATTGTTTGATTGGCATACTTTACTCAAGGGTTGAGACACGCATCCATGAGTGCATTGCGTTTTTTAAAAGGGGGTCCAAAAGACTATCGGGGCCCCCTGCTTGATGGACTGTCAATGATCCAACTACCCATAAATTCAGTTGACCTAAAGTATTATTTCCATTATAGCTACGTGGAAATGTATGACAGTTTTGACGGGATCACTCATATAAAATGTAATATGAAGAATAATATTACGATCGAAATGGATGAAATCAATGCGTGCATCAGTAAATGCTTTACTTTTGCTATTTTCATATTGTGATCCTTCGCGAAACCTCTCACGATAAAAATAAACCAAACCGGGAGATGAGAGAGGAGCCAGTTATGGCTACGCACAGGAGGATTGTGGCGCTGTTAACTAAGTCGATCATGTCGAATGGTAGGGTTGAGTCGATTGTTTCTGGTCAGTAGTCTCGGAGCCGCCGCTATTCCGGGAGTTATCGAGTCTCCTGTAGTAACTGAGGGGATATCTATCGCCCCTAATTCCATATTTCGCCCATAATTACAATCGCCCGAAGAAATTCAAATGAAAGTTCTTCCTAGTTCTTCCAAGAAGTTAAAAAAAGAAGAGAAAATTGCATATATTCGGGTAACTTACTTTCACGATCATATGCTTAAGTACACCTTATGTTAATATGAGCTGATGGGGTTTCATTTCATCTGTCGACCTAAGCGCACCAATCTTGCGAGGAGGTTCCCGGTGTCTGAATGGTGCTGACCGGCACCAACTTTACGCTCGCATTTATCACCATCTTTGCATGCACTTATTATCACACGGATTTATTCACGAATAATGAGCATATTTGTGAAAGGAGATTTATTCATGGAAAAATGAAAGTGAAAAATTGAAGTTTCACCCATTTCAACTGCCTAAAGAATAATTTCGGAAGTACTGATTTGATTAACTACGCTCAATAATCTATGAAAACCTCGAATTAAATAGTATATTATTAAGGAACCTATGGAATAAAATGATATTAAATAAATAATTTTTCGTTCATTTATTTTCTCAAGTCCCCGAAGTCTTTCGACGTCCAATCCTCTTGTAATTCCATCAAGGAGGATGACTAAGCCGTAGCGAAAGTTTGCCAGTGGAGAAACAGGATTGATGGTTATTATGTGGTCACCAATTACCGTCACTCTCGCCGGAACATTGCGGGAGTGCCGACGACTCAGGCCGCATCCCCCCGACGGTGCAGTGGGCCGCAACGGCGGACGGACTTGTGCCATTTCAGCGATGCGCTCCTGAACTTCGGGTGTAGGGTGACCAGCAACCGCATAATGACCATCCTCAGCGATCTCTGGGACGATTTTACCCATGGGCTATTGTCCTGTCCAGTAATGACCGCAATACCTGAGTATTCCCTCGTCGGGATTTCTTTATGTAGTCGAAGCAACATCAGAAATTATTGGAAAGAGATTCTCTATCCTCCAAGGTTCACGGATAGCTCGCACAAATACCTACTGCTCTTAGCAATCCTCCTTCGCGTTGGCCCCACTCCAAGAAATATTGACCCACGATTTCAGAAATATCATCACGCCCCACTTATCAGGTGGCATAGCAGCCCTGCGGTGGGTGGAGCTTTCTTTACTGGAGGGACCAGGTTCCAATTTCGGGAGATGTCTTCGGATCGCTCCAGTAACAAAATCTAATCGGTAATACGAGAGTAGTCTGAAAACTAATGGACACATGCTTGTAGACGACAAACAAAATGACCTTCAGAAGCACTCCTGGTTGGCATGTGGAAGTAACATTCCCCCTCAAAACGCATGCGCAGGTTTGAGGTCGTTTCATTCATCCAGTGTATGGCGAGAAGCGGAAGTATGGAGAAGTGTTCTAGTGCTATGTCGACACGAGTAAAACAGCGTGCTGTTATCGAATTTTTAGCTGCTGAAAAAGTGACTCCTACTGAGATGCGTCGTCGTTTAAAGGCTGTTAATGATATTTTTAGGATAACAGAACTTTATGGGAAAACCACAGGGGGTACAGGAAAATAAACTGACCCCTCCCCACCCTCGCAGGGGCGTGTGAATTTCTCGTGCAGTAGGACTTAGCCTTAATAAGGGTCGGGCCTTAAACGGCAACACCAAACCTCGGGTTCATCAGATTGGCATCACTCTAGGACAAAATAATCATGTGGATTTTTAAATTAAAAATATTCACATCACTCTTCATCTAGTACAATTAAAAAAAAGAAAACATGACTGTAATGAACTCTTCCACTGGGGCGATGGGTGCAAGAGGGTCCGAATCAGGTTAGTCAACGTTACTGGGTGTGTCGGACCCCATGCAGACTAAGTGTCCAGTGAACGGAATACTTCCGTAAAATGTTTAATCCGTGATGGCGGGATGGTTAGAATGGTGACGCTATTTTTATCACCCTATTCTGGTAACAATTTTCATATATTCGTATATCACACCCATTATTACTGAGAGAGTCCTATGGGGGCTCATGTTTTTCGTTTTTTAATGTAGAATCACGTGACACAAATATTTTTTCTTCAAATTTTATGGGATGAGAGAACTTTTTTTATATATAGCGTTATTTTCAACCGCTCTGGGGTGTTTTTCACCCCAGTTACCGTTCAAGGGTTAAGGTTCATTGCGGAGCAGTTTGATTCCTTGAAATGGTTGTGATAAGGCTATAAACGCCCCTGCGAAAGCACCCTGATCTGTGTTTGGAAGAGACGATGGTCACCTGTCCCTCAGTTCGCACGATAGTATTTTGAGTTTTCGGGGTCAATGGATTACGAGTCGATTGGCGAGTCTGACCGCGTCAACGGTTAGTCTAATAACTAGTCAAGAATGCTAGCTCCGAAGAAATACGACCACACTGGCTAATAAATTAGCGGATAGAATACACCCGTGCAAATTATCGTGATATATATTTCTTTCAGTCACGGTAGGAATTAACGCACTTGTGTTCTAGTTATTGCTGAATTGTTTATAATTAGCATTTTAGATATTTATATGCATAATTTGGCACCGCGATGGATGTTTGCCATAGTTGATACTATATCACCATATACCATACATTTTTTGTATTTATATTATTCTTATTTTTATAGCTGTATGAATTTTATTTTAGTTCATCGTCGCAGCGGCGAAAGAAGTAGTCGATGTCGGTTTGGCGTAGAGATGGAAGAAACGTTGCCGGCTATTTTCGTAACCCAGTTTCTATTTGTCGATCGAATCTCGTATGTAAAAATAGCAAGGTTGTTGAAAGCCATTTTTAAAACTTCCCATCTCCCACAGGACGTGTTCACGTCTTCCAATCCATTGGAAATGTATTTAGGACGTATTGTCCCTTAAAAATAATTAATTGCAGGTATTCGATCTCCTGATACATAATCCTCTGTAGACCAACTTGTTTAATATACATTTATGAATGCATATTTCGCCTTCCAATAAAAGTTGCCACATGCAATAATATGGAGGAAGGATTCTTTGATTTCTATCCCTCGCGTATGTGGAAATAGCTCAGCAGTGTGAATCTAGAGGAATCGGGGTGCCTTAAGAAAATGGCGCTCTATGAAGCGGTAAGTGACCTCTTGATCGACGTAATTAGGGACTGTAATGATCATTTACTAACGTTTTCTTCTGCGAGTTGTTCTGCCGGCTATGCTATTTATCCATGTGCAACAATTTAAATCATGACCAATACTAATATTGTATGCGAATCAAATAATCATTCGAATGTCCCAAATTGAGGATTACGTGAAAGTCCTTGCACAGCTGTATTTATTTAATTTTATGATAGTGCTTACCCTGATCAATAATTTCGAGAATATGTCCAATTCCCATTGAATTTGAATTCGCCCTCGAGCAATTTAAAGGCCATCGATTTTTGAATGCGTTATTTTTACTACATGTGTGTAAAATTTTTCATCGATTTAGAGAGAGACCATCAGTGCTCTTAAGAAAGCGTCGCCTGGCGCCGTTCTCACGAATCAATGACCTAACATTCTCTCTCGTTAGTCGTGTTTGAATGCTACACAGACTGATTCAGTTCGTTATTATTGGGCAATTATCCAACGGGATATATGTATATGGATTTCGATGGATTACTCATACTCCATAAGGGTGTAATTTGAAAAGCACGGAATTTATAGGTATAAAACGAAAGATTTTCTGAGAGGTAAATAATAGCTCTCTATATAATAATGGCCAGCTATTCTTTTAGGCAAATTTCGGACGGTTACCTTTGTTATATTATTTAGAAAGGCGAAATATACTTGCGGTGAAATATTTTGAGTATTAAAACTAATTAAATAAGCGTTCGTTTATCTCTAAAGAAAATTCTTGATTAATCGAGGAATATAATGGGTCTCGCTGATAATGGCAGTCCCTTGGATTACCTCTATTTACATAAATATTAAGAGTTATTAAAATTACATTTTAAAATAACATTTATAAATATACTAACGCGGTATTGATTAAACAGGTAAATTGTAAATATTATTATATCTGTAAATAGATGTGTATCTGCTGGGTGCCATTGCACATTTTATTCTTAGACATCTCGTATGTTTTTATTCAGAGACCTCAGTTGTACTTTCATTGCATCAATTTTAGTTTAACTGGCAGAAACCCTCGATATTGGCAATTAAAACCCTATGTGTGTTGCAATCGGTTGGTTATCTTAAGTCCAAGATCTCAAATGACATCAGTGAATTATGCTATGGAATAAAATATCCTAACATACATTATTCACCAAACACGAAAGGTTTTCATTTACCTTTGCGATAGTAAGGAAAATAGAATGGTTACAATAGCGTCAAATATCCCTGAATACTATATATCTTGTGGGACAAACTCAGATTGTGAGGTTATTGTTATCGAATAGCCATCTAATCGAAGTTATACACATACCGAGAGCTATTCAATGAACTATTGCTAACGGTTGTTGTCAATTAAGGTCCATATTTTCGTGGATATATTTGGATAGCAGGATAGTTTTGATTTTTGACCTCACTTCCGATTTTTCCTTTATTCTTAATTTTAAATCATTGCGTAGACGTGCATAGACTCTGATTTTTAATTAAACTTGGAGAGTCAGGATTCGTAGATAGTGCTTTCCTAATGTCACACCTCTTCGCAGTGAGAGCATTTAAAATGCTAGAGTTATCACATCTAACGATGCTATTAAGACTCTCGTTAATCAGAAGTGTGCTAAGGAGGCTTAAATAATGTTCCGTTTCCTACGTTTTCCGAAGGCGTATTAACGAACTCCATCCTTAGATCCCTAATTACGACGGCGAAGGCGAATTGCATGGATTTCCTCCTGTTGATGCTATCACTTTCAATTTTGCAGACTTCCGCTTGACTAGCACGACTCTAGAGCGGCTTTTGACTTCACCTCTGAAGGAACGAGAAACGATGGCCGCCTCAAAAACTCTATTGCTTGTTAAGGGCTTCCGCCTCTCCTCCCGTCCAATCTTATTATTTCTTCGCATCCGTTAATTGCTACGTTGAGAGGATCGCCATTTTTTTAAATCTCGATAGGAATAGGGGAAGATTGGCTAACATTTTCCTTCGTAGATTTTTATCTCAAATGTAATTTGGATCCTGGTTGCAGCTGGGCAAGAAAAAAAAACTTTGTTTCTGTCATATCCGAGGGATTCAATGAATTTATTTTATCAGTTTAGAAATGGCTTGCGTTGAAGTTTTGAAAGAAGTGTAAAGCAGCTGGGTTGGAGGCACGAGGGGCTTTTCGCAGCCGTATTCTGAGGTTCATGCGCTGGGTTTCGTAAGTTTGATCGTAAAAAGTTATGGTTGAATCAATCGAAATTTTCTCTTTAGACAGATTTATTCTTGATGATTACTCAGTAGATGCATCTAGGCAACGATGAGGCGCATGGAAAATTTACAATTGAATATTTATTTCAATTTTGAGAACGGAAGTAAGTAAGTAGCTTTCGTCACGAAACAGGTATTCGCCCATACTTCAATGCCCTCCGTGTTCCTTAGCCGTGGTTGTATGAAGTTTAGCACGAGCAACCGAGAAATGTTTTAATTTTGACGATCTTACCTCACAAGTGTTGGCTGGCGTGGTGGACTAGCGGGGTGGGCATTTGTGTATTGACCGGAGCACTCTTTTGAGTGTCAGTTCGGGTGGTGCTTCCGGATACTACCGGAAAAAAGCCAAGAGGAGTGATTTTATGTTCACCGGAACGGAGCGGGAAGCTGCAGGTGGTGCAGGGAAAGGAAAATGGGCCCCTTTGCCCTGAATGCATAAATAATATATGCCACAGGAGTTGTTACGAGTTGAACTTCACCTCGCCTGTCAAAGCAAACGTTAGGATTGATCACCGGGAAGAAGAAGAAGAAGAGAACATTCTTTCAGGAAGAAGAGACGTGGAAGGACTGTGATCAAGATATTAGGCCAGTATGCGTAATGTGAACGAGAGGTTGGTATTGGTGGATATCTCTTTGGTCTACGAATACCCTAATATCAGAGAAAACTCACGTGTGAACAGAGGGCCGTGCCATCATTTTTCAGCGTCGCCTTTAAATGAATTTTAGTGCTAGTACTGAATCATTTGTAACTAATGGCAATGTGGTATATTCAGAGATATTGATAATATGAATCAGAGTTAGTGGAAGACGACAGCATAAATTAGACGATCGGTGGATATTGTATTGACACTTGAATTCATATTAATATGATTCATAATTACACGTTTAAATATTTATCTATCATTATTGTACAACTTATAGGTGCTGACCCTTGTAGGATGACATCGATTTTATTTTGCTAAACAATAAGGTTAATTGAATGAATGTAAAACTCCGATAGCCGTAAACAGTTTACCTTTCTAAGCAAAGTACAAATGAAATTAGTTGGCTAGCGCCACAAGTCAAGGAGGGGTAAAAGGTAAAAAGGAGATGATAAGAAAGGTGAATACGAATACGCGTATTTCGGCCACAAAGTAGCCCTCTTCAGCGTACTGAAGGGTAATCGTCACGACAACACAATTCGAAGTGAGAAAGGGTAAGGGCAATCCGAAGAATATATAGTCTTGTCTATTGGCTCTTGTCTTTTCACACCCCTCCCCCCCACATGTAACACTATATATTCTTCGGATTGCCCTTACCCTTTCTCACTTCGACTTGTGTTGTCGTGACGATTACCCTTCAGTACGCTGAAGAGGGCTACTTTGTGGCCGAAATACGCGTATTCGTATTCACCTTTCTTATCATCTCCTTTTTACCTTTTACCCCTTCTTGACTTGTGGCGCTAGCCAACTAATTTCATTTGTACTTTGTTTAGAAAGGTAAACTGTTTACGGCTATCGGAGTTATACATTCATCCAATATTACTAGCCGTAAGAGCTCATTTCTATCAATAATAAGGTTAATCTCCTGTTGAAGTAAGTCAAAATATTCATGCGTTATACATAAAGCTGCATACTTTATTTTAAAACCTTTCCTTATGTGACTTAGGACTTAGAAGTCAATGGCTTTGGAAAACCTTTGCTATTACTGAGAAGAAGCAGTGTGTAAATAATAAATTTGCGGCATTCGTTTGGTGGATAGGTTTCTCACCAGTTTCAAAATTAGTTTTCAGAATTGAGTACCCCAAGACAATGAACAGAAAAACATGTTGTCGCGGGCCCACTTGATTAGCGTCTTACGGGGTGACGTCGATTATTGAGCTGAAGATGCCTATGTACCTACTCAACGAGGGGATCGTTGAGGCGACAGATCACTAGCCTCGACCACTCGAGATTACCCGATAAGTGGAGGACGACAATGGCTTTCGGAAGAGATTTGCCTCCCTTATCTGCTCGCTCGTACCGGACGGGATCGATGTGCCTGGGAAAATGCTTTGGTTCCGTTGCCACTTCCATCCCAGGTGGTTTTTCCCCAAGCGTACCAGGAGCTATGATAGTCGTAGTGTTTTATTGACCACGATGGGATAGAAAGATAGCAGCGTTGATCGTTGGCGGAGGACTCTTGCTTCTGCATTGGATCAGTGTGAAGTACAGTCTCTATCTGACATTGGCATCGGAATGGGTGATTAAGAAAAAGCTGCAAACTATGCCTCATTAGCGGTAACAAAAATATGGGATCGGGATGGTTGATGTAATGTTGCATGGGAAATAGGAAAACCGATGCTTGGGGCAAATAATGATTACTCTGCAATGAGTCCGGCTTTATTGTGGGGGATCATTTAGGTTGGTAGGTTAGTACCACTCTTTTTTGTCGCTTATCTGCAATTACAAGTTAAACCGCCGAAGGGGTGCTCCCGCTATTAAAGCGATAATATCATAAATATAAAATATAGGGATCAGTTTTAATGTCTGTAAACCATTTACTAGTCCTCAGTGAATATAAGACAAATTATCAACAACTGTTGTTTTAGAAAAATTACTTTTATAGAGCTCATTAGAGAAAATTTTCCCCAGGAGGGTGGATTATGCATGCATATTTTAACTCTTAATTACTAAAATGAAAATGTGAAGTAATATTGTGATATAAGGTTTAAGTATTCGGTGAAACGTTTGTGGCGATTGCAGGGCATTTTATCGGTGTGGTTTTGAAAGAGGCCTTTTCCTCGGCGTTATTGTGGTGTCAGTCAGTTGACATCATCGTTTATTCCTCCAGTCGGCGAAGAAAAAATTCTCGCTACCCGATTTATATGTCAATTGGGGAAGTTAATTGCGCTCGATCGTATCTTGGAGATCCGAAGAACTGCGACACAAACAACTAATTATCCGATGGACATTCATCTCACTGGATATTGCGAGTGGCAGTGATTGTTGATAAAGATTCAAACGTTGATCAGATGAGAATCCTTGAAAAGATGTAATATCTATATTTATCCTTTATAGATATCGTTTTGCGATGAACAGATATGAATGCAATGGACTAGGAGGAGAAGAATGGAATATTTCCAGACATGCTTTGTGATGTAAATTACATATTCAGGTGTGATGTGGTGGAACTGTTCCATGATAACCGAGACGAAAAGTTCCATTTATTAAGTGGAAACTTGCGAGTGTTTTCATCTCTGTTACCAGATAAGCTTATCCTGAAATTTCAATTTGCAGATATTTGTGAGCAGTTAATTTTTAATTTTTTTTAATTTAATACTCGTACATAGGGGACACCCTGTGGTTTTTCCCCTTTTTTCATAACAGTTTTTTTTTTTCAATTGTCTCTTTGTGCTTCAGTTTTCCTGTTGTCATCTCCCTCCTTGAACTCCCTCCAGTCACCGCCATCCGCTGCCTATCTCCAAACACCGCACTCCCTCAAATCACGGCCCTCCGCTGTCTCCCTCCGGTCTCCGCCCTCCGCCGTCTCCCACTGCTGCCGCCCGCCTGTCGCCGCCCTCCGCTGCCTCCCTCCATTCACTGCCATCCGCTGTCTCCCTCCGGTCTCCACATAATAGGCGACTTATTGGTCCAAGATAAAATTCATTATTATTGCCATTTACTTTTTGCCGCCTGCCGAAATCAATTTGATAAGATAGCAGTTAGATAACAATTATAAAGAAATTAATATGATTACTTGATATATCCATAGCTAGTAAAGTTTTAAAATTAACATTAGTAATGAATTTAATAATGTATTTTAAATTGGAAACCAGTAGACATCACGAATTGGAGAAAAGGCCCCTCAACACACTCTTCCGGATCCGAGATCAGGTTGTCGGCGAGAGAGGATTCACGGGAGCATTATTCTAGGCGTCGTTTTATTTATTTATTTTGCATTAGTTTGAAAACAGCACTTAACATCGGACGGACTTAGAACATTGATATAACGTCCTGACAACTACATACACCCAAGCCCTGGGTGGAGGATAACATTACCTAGGCGGGATTCGAAGCCGCGACCTCTGGGTTGGGAGACGAGGGCGTTACCCCTCCGCCACCGGTGCCGGCAAGTTCGTTCAAGTTAGGCAAGTTTTAACTTCGTTCACCTGCAAGTGACACACCCAGTGACCTTCACAAGGTTGACCTAGTTGAGCGTCGACTAGACCAGGAGGAAGCGGATAGGGATGGAAACGGTAGTTAGCGTAAGAAGGGAGGAGCCCCGTCGCTAGCTTTAACTCATTTTTAGCCAAAGCCAACCAACCATTAGTCAATCTACAGTTAAAGCTTCCAATTCGGCGGGCTCAGCCTTAATGGTGCTTTCCTTACGCTATCTAATAAGGGATCTGAGTTTTCTCTAAACAATATGCTTTGAGCTCGAATCCCTGGCGTACTCTGTACTCCGCCTAATTGTTTTTTTGGTTGGCATGGGAGTCAGCTGTCAGATCTGCATCAGGCCTCCCGGGCGGAAGAGGAATGGCGCTCGCCCTCGGAAGACCATCCATCAAGCATAAATATTGATTGGCTGGTTTGAACATTTTCGAATTACACCCTTTATTATTATCTTTCTCTCTTCTTAAACTCTTTAACTTTGGTAATTTTCCCATGACCTCTGCAAATTGTATAATTGTTGTTAATATCCAGAACATCTTCTTAGCCTTGCACATGGTCTCACTCTAATAGTTATGACCATTTAGACCAAGCAATTTTAACGTGACAATAATTTATGGATAGCTGGAGGTGAAATTAATCTTATGTAATATTACGGTTCCGTTTCGATTTTACAGAATCGTGGAATGGGAGGTGGGATTATTATTTCATAAAGTTCATACCAAGAAAGTACACCGAAGTGTAAAAGAAGTGAGAAGAAATTTAAAAAAAATGTAAAAGATATTGCTCAAAGTCAGAAAATATTTTTTTTAAATTAGGAGAAACTGAAAGAGTAGGATAGTATCTCAGTAATTTCTTCGGGTCCTACAAAGCTCCGACCCAGAATGTTGATCTTCAGACCTTCATGAATTAGGTTCGCGATTGTCCTTGCGTAGGATTTGCTAATTACGAGCAGCAAAGGACTGCTAGCGTGATAACTAATACCTATCCTCAGTGAGGTCATGAACGAATTCCACTCCAACAGACTTCCATCAGTCCCGCAGTTTCACACGGACGATAAGGGACTTGGAGCACATCACGGAAAGGAATACATCCTTGAAACCATTTCAATGGCTTGCGTGCCATTACAAAGATGCTGAGCTCTGTTAATGGCTCCCGGAGGAAGAATTGTTTTGAGCGATTCAACTTCCGAAATGCTACTCGATTATGAAAGACTCACAGTGATATCCACGAGGCCACCGATAACAAATATTCATTTTTGGGAAGACAGTCCAAAAAAGTCATAATTTCTTCCTTTAGATCCGTCAACCGTTTTAAATTATGAAGTTAAAGGGTGCCTGCGATATCCTACGGTTACCAGTAAGAGGTTGTAATTTGGATTTCTTTCTTCTACTGGAATGATTTCAAGGAAACATCATATTGTCTCACTTAGTGTGTACACGTTCTCAAGAAAGCTTCATATACGAAAAGATAAGGTCTAATATTCAATTTTTCTTTCTTATTTAAACAGGTGATTAGGCTACAACTAGTAATTGGTACCCACGCCGGTTTACACCGGACCTATCACTAGGTGACGACTCCGGTCACCCTTTATAAGGTGTGGGTGTGGTCAGAAAATGGCCTAAAACTCGTTACGTAATATTTGGATGACACAATTTACGGGCGCAAAAATGGTGGAAATTTGTTTGGTCGATTTTTTGCTGGGGCCATCTAATCACCATAGTTATATTTTCGATGAGCCGAACATAATGAATAAATCACAATGTCGTGATTCTCCAAGGAATACAGCACTATTAAGTGTGCTACGTTGCAGTGGATACTTTGCAGTGGACCGTTCAAATAGACTTGAACCGTTTATCATTTCCACATGGTTTCTACCTCACTTCCTGCCTTCGGAAATGTTCATTCTTTCCGTTCCCCTTCCTCGCTTGCTCAGTATTCTCTTATTACTATCGCAGTGTTCAGCGTTTCATTAATGCATTATATCTCATTCATCCACAACTCCTGCTTTCCTCGACCTTTCTCCGAACGACCTCCTCCCTCCCTCCCCCTTCCCCGCCCTTGGTGCGCGGATGAAGGGAAGGGGGTAGTTGGCCTTGGGAAGTACACCAATGCGACAGAAGGGGGCGTGGGGGTTCCGCAGGCCCGCCTCGGGACTCGAGCCCTTTGTGCACCATCGACGGGGTTTGATTGTGGGCGGAGGAGAAGGGTGCGGGTGGTGCGCGCTTATATACTCCTTTTCTCGTATCGATCCTCGACACGAAATGCATGCGTCGAGGTGATGGCGACGTACCTCCATGGAAATGCTCATCGGGTTTAACGAGAAATGTGGAAGAAATAATATTTGCCGTTGTCTGAAATATTTTGGTGAGATCCAAGTCGTACGGACTGTCATCATCTCGGTTTTTCGAGTGGGCGTGAGACTTCTTTGGAAGTGAGATCGATGCTGCTGCTGGTGTTTGTGTGTATGGTTTGTGCAATAAATGCGCGAACCGGTGCAATCTGGCGGCCTATATGACGCGGACTATAGCCCCGCCCACCAGCGGCGCTAGTTGCCTGAGACCCAATGAGCTTGTCTGTGCTTGGCGGATCGTCGAGCTGTGAGTATAGTGCCAGTTATGTTAATTTCTGTTCTCCTTGTTTTTACTGTTTTTTGAAAATGGAAATTGACGGAACCACGTAGCAACGAATAAACATAAAGTTTTTGGGTGAAGTTCGGTAAAAGTTATCGAGAAATCGCTGAAATGTTGACAGCTGTTTACAGTGATATTACTACAAAGAAAACATCCGTTTTCAAGTGGATTAAGCGATTTAAAGATGGCCGACAAGACGCCACGGATGATGCAAGGCCGGGACGATCTTCAATCACCTGTGTTGAAGGCAACATTGATCGTGTGCGGTCCCTTGTCCTTACCGATCGTCGAAAAACTGTTCGAATGATAGCTAATGAACTGAATTTAGGAAAATCAACAGTGCTCACTATTTTAGCCGAACATGATGGATGGATCCTTCACCAAGACAATGCAACTGCACATTCGGCATTGATTGTTCGCCAGTTTCTTGCAAAAAATTCAATCGTCACCCTTGATTATCCTCCTAATACGTCAGATTTCGCCCCCTGCGACGTTTTCCTATTCCCAAAATGGAAAAAAATGTGATGAGGGGATATCACTGGGAAGATGTGGACACAATAAAGCAAGAAACTACGAGAAAACTAAAAAGCCTAACTGCCGAGGACTTCCAAGGGTGCTTTATAAACAATAGAAAAGAAGACGGAATGAGTGCATAGCAACGAATGGAGAGTACTTTGAATAGGGGACAAAATCAACGTAGACTAAACTTTGCAAAATAAATTTTGTATGGCCTCAATTCGCGTATATATTGGACTTACCTCGTATTATCGTCTATATGGCTCGTATATTGTTCTACAAATCCTCCATTGTATTGAACGACGACAAAATAGATCGATTCCAATGTATGCCTTCCTTCAAAGTCTCCCTTTTGGCCCCTTTGATATGAATCTCTTATCAGCGTGGTTTCGACATGTTGTCACGTCGCAAGGCCCAGTCAAATCGGCGCACGGGTGCTCTCTCGAGTGAAACAGCTTCCCCGGGATCGTAAACTTGCGGACCTGTGCGCTCCCCTCGGCGGCTTTTGTCCCCCCCTCCCCTTCATCCTAATTCTAACCTGCATCACCTTCCTGTCCTTCCGTCAAACCCCCGTCCGTAGCACCGCCCTCGAGGTTATTGCCTCAACTTTCCCCTACCTCCTCATCCTTGGCCTCCCATTCATTCGGGTCCCCTCGGTACTCCCCAAGTTTACTCTCCGCCTTCGCTTTACGCCAATCATCCGCTCAACATTTTACTCCTTTGTTCGTCTTCTTTTATTCCCATTTCAAAATCACCTCGGGAGACTGCGCTCTATTTTGTCACACACACACGGTGCTTACACATTGCATGGCCCACGAGGAATCGATTTTGATCGAGTCGAATGCCAAATCGACTAAATTTGAAAAGCGAATAGTGTCTACATGTTTAAAATTGACGGCAACGTAGTTGTAATAGGAGCGTCGAATGCAACTCGAGCAATATTCGACATGAATAATTATTGGTAAATTAAAGCAAATGAATTATCATTAACAAAGTGAATGAATGGTATATTTTAATGACCTCGAGCAAACTCCAAATGAAAAAGTACTGTTTAATTTCTGATTTTAACGTTTTGGTCGGAATATTGTCTCTCCCTGGGGTTCGTGACTTAAACGGTGGCCAATCCCTCCCGGCGTCGAACTCGGTCGTGATCGATAGCGAACTTGTAGCTGAGAGAATATGATAAGGGTATTGGTCGATCTTCCGAGTGGATTAGTCGACTCCTGTCCGACGCTCAGAGCAGTGTGTGAAATCGCAGTTTTGGAGTAAGTGCGATGTGACTGTTGATTCCTGATTGATCTTCAGCGATTCTCAGTTTACATTACATTGTGAATTGTGAAGTTGAAATCTTAAGATTGCGCAGTACATTTGAGCGCGGAAGATCTTGGAAACAGGCTGATTAAGTTCTGTGGCATTTCCGTTGTCATGCCAAAGGACTCAAGTGCGATCCATCCTTTCACAGATCCATGTTTTTCTTGCCGCGAGGTGGGGTTTAGTACACCGCTGTAGCGTCAGAAGCATTTTCGTTTCCATAGAGCGTGCGGAAGTGAGGCCCATGGTGATCCTCTCACTCTTCTAATTGGTTGCAGTCAGTGGGAGAGTATTGGCTGCTGATTATCGGAATGAAACATATGGATTATTGGGTCAATCCTGGACAATTCATTCGAATTTGTGTGAATGTTGTGATATCATTGGAATTAAAATCTTCAAAAAATATTTTCTAAAAGTGATATAATTTCAATATGTTTGCTTGTTGGACAGTATTGTGAAGCAGCGAATAGTAGTCAATGCTTCAGCATACCATTATACTGTGGGACTATTACAGTTGGTACTTGACATGAAAAGTCCTCCCTAGAGGATCATTTCACAATTCGGCCTATCGAAATTTTTTAAAAGAGAATAGGAAAGTTAATTTATTTATTTTAAACATTATTTATCCATAATATATCACCAAGTTCTGCGTTCTGCACGTTCTGCGATTCGTCGAAAACAAACTTCCAAAAGTGTTTCGTGATAAGAACCAATAAACTTCGCTAATTCAGTCGACCATGTCATCCATCACACAGCTCGAATAAGATCATATTACTCATTTGTGTAAAATAATGCACCATATTAATATTTCCGTGAGGCACCTCTAGCATGGACTAAGGGTAAATGCTATTGATGGACTGTGGGATTCCGTTGGGTATCGCTCGCGTGGACTAAGCCACGCGATTGTGTGAATGTATCGAAAATACTGTGTGGTCAGAGCGGTGTTTGCTGAGTTATTTGTTAGTTTTGTGATACGTTATCTACATAGACGTATTTGATTTTTACCTGTTAAGTTCCTATGATCGAATCTTACGTAAACCTAGAGTGAAGTTTCAAATTAATGTTTACAGATTGGAAGATTGGTTATTAAATGGCCCTTTTTTATTTTACCAAGCTTCGGCTTTGACTGCTGGGGTTATTTTGGTGTTAGACTTTGACATTCAGAAATAAAGTTTTTCCCGTCAAAACATGTTAGAATATAAAGAATATTTCTGCTCACTGGTTACTCTATTTCAGGTTAATCTATTTGAATAGTTGTCCCAAATAATAGGCTGGTTTAACTTTAATTGATTTTTGGACATTTACACTCGTAGCATAACTTAAGAGTTTAGTAGGTCTCATGGTAAATTTTATGTGCGGTGCCCTCTAGTTACGGATTAATGAAAATCTATTAGAAACATTTTGGCGAAGTAAAAATGTCGACGTAAGGATTTTTCGTCGGGGAAACTGACACATGTGGATTTACAATTGATCCATCACGTATCAAATTCAATACTTTCAGTTAGGGATACATATTTGTTTCTGCACTCCACCCTCGGCTACAGAATTCAATTTATAGAAAGTTGATTGTGTTTGATTGCGTAGTATAGGCATGGCTAACAGTAGGACGTCAAAATATTGATTTAGCTCATGCACGTAATATAAAGTAATGGAAAATGTCATCAAGGGCATTCAAATTCACAATCGAAGATGAATCGTTTATAATCCTCCGACTTCCTTTCCATTTTGCATGGCAATGCGCTGTTTTAAATAGTTGGCAACTAGATGCATTTACGCTTCAGAACTTTTCATATAGAATAAACGAAAGGTAATGAATTGATATTGTTATTGATTACTGTAAAATGTTGATACATATTGTGTATATATTTATTGTGGTCGAAGTGGAGATAATTATAGATAGGTAAAACAATCATCGTAATCTTCAAAATTGCGTGACTAATGCTAGGAAGGAGGCTTAAACCCGTGAACAAAAGCGTCGAACGGAGGGAGGTTCACTGACACCTTTCGTTGGCTCAACCCGTATGAGGTTTCGATCATGAAATCGGAATTCGCTTCGAGAATCTTCGAGGGTGTTGGAGGGGCTTGTTTAGGATTCCTCGCTATTCGTTTCACAATGGGAGACTTTTGTCACGTGTGTGTATGGAGTACGGTTCCGCTGGAGTGGCTTCCAGTTTTTGGCCTTTGAAATGGTTGAGAGCAGAATTGTAATTCATCTTGTCTTTCTTAACTTGGGTTTGGGAACAGGTCTTTCCGTGAGGGAAAATATATGGCACGCATCTTACCTTGTATAAATCCTCCTTGCAACATTTTCTATCTCCTTGTCGGTATTTTGGTTGACGCCACCGTTTGATTTATTCATTTCTCCTTTTTTCTCTTTAAAATAGTCTTTACCACTACAGCCCTAAATTATTTTAAGATCTCATAGACTTTTTCCTTTCATTATTCTACGTCCTCTTAATACCTTGAATATGGGCCTTTGTACGCATTGTTTCGTATGATTCAATCCATATGCTTACGATTCCCTTAAAATCTAGCGATTAAGTTCCATTTACAGTGGAGGCAATCACTTGTGAAATTTCCTCTCTGATAAGATATTGAAGAGTAGGAATCAGGGTGCCTTGAATTTGTCATGGTCTTTTGAAATATTAATGCTTGTTTTTAAGCTACCTGCAATTTCATTATTAGTTGTATGTAAAACTCTTTGATTTTAGGACAGATCTCATCTAGACGAATGATCTGATGAGATGATTTTAGTTCAAGGAGAGGACATTATCGAAACCGATCGAATTTTTGTGCACGTTTCTGCTATGGTTTTATAGACCCATCAGCAACTAAATGAAAAGGAAAATTTTCGTCAACTAGATAAAATGGAAAATTTACCAAAGATGAAAGCCACCGAATTAGAATCTCCTCAATGAATTCACGCCGAATTTTTCCACGCTCCCCACATAAAAGAGGGCTTTAAGATTGATCACCAAGTGTGTAGCTGATGTTTGTCCAGCCATAAAAACGTAGAGGTTTATTCGAGGTCCCGTGTGCGCTCTGGATGTAATGGACACTAAGTATGTATTCCTCGTCTCTTATCTTTTCGTCTTGATTTACACCCATCCCTCTAGCGGGACAATTATGTACTTATGTATTGCGCACATCGCATGACTGAATGCGATACATGAATTTTATCTTCACGCTTGAGTAAACCAGCCTGAGAGTTTGTGGGAAGGGGAGTGTGACGACGGGTGGGAAAATGGGAATGTCGGATGTCGGCAAAAGCTTGAGATGAATGTGGGCATAGTTTTTATTGGGTTTTTGAGAGTTTTTCGCCAAACATCGGATAATATTCGTTAGAGATGCGCTAATGTAAGAAAGTCTATTTGCGTTGTGATGATTGTTTATTAACTAATTGTGTCTTGGTATTGCCATTGAGGAAGAATTAGATCTTTAATTTCGCCGTGTGTAATATGTGGGGAAGTTTCGGTTTCATAAAGAAAATATGCGTCGTGACGATCAAATAAAATTAATTTTTTTACGTTTACGGAATGCATTTTCTCATAATACACTTTTACGTGTGTTAGCATATTTTCCGTGACCCAAAAATGGAATCTGAGGGTGAGAACCAATTAAATTTTCCTATCCTATTCTCGAGATCTTCTCTGAACTAAACATTCTCATTTCCACTCGAATCGCCATGAAGAACTTGATTTTAAGATTTTTCGAAAATCGCAAAATTTCGCATCGATTTCAATTTTCGTCCTTTGGCAGTACCAGCGGGTTATACACATTGACGTGTATAGGTGGTCCATTAAGATTGTGCTTGTTGAAGGATTAAAGCTTTCATCCAGGCGTCTATGGCCTTCTCAAGCCCTCCATCCTCTTCCTCCCTCTTCCCTCTATAAACGCCGGAACCGCACACCTCACCTTTCAACCCTCACTCTCAAGTCACGTCCTCTCACTTCTCATTTTCTCTCATTCCCTAAACATTTTCGCTCTCGTACCATTCCCTCCCAACTCCGCCTCCCCACTCTCCAGCAGTGAGTGAGTCGTCCCTTTCGGGTCCCGCTCGCACACGTACGTACGCTGCCCTCACGGCGGTAATTTTTTTCATCCGCCGGTTCCAGCGAATTCCCCTTCACCTGCTTCCTCCCCTTCCCGACCCACTCACGTGACTCTTCCTCCTCAGTTTGCCCCCGCGAGATTTTCACGCCTTCCACGTGCGTGGGGGGGGGGGGAAGGAGGGAGGGGGGTTTGCCGGAGAGAAAGAGTAAAACGAGGAATGGGGATGCGGACGAAGGAAAAAAAATGAATACAGCGGGCCGCGCCCTTCTCAGTATAATGCTCCCTTGTGTGTCGCTCCGTTGGCGGCTGATGTTCGTCTTTTGTCGTTTCACGTCGTCGAGTCTCTTTTTTTTCATCTCCTCCCCCCCCCCTTTCCCTCCCCCACTCGTGGAGAGGTTGATTTTCTGAAGGGAAATGTTAGGTGGTGAATATATCCTTTTCTTACGCTGCGGTACGGACGCCGTTGCGCACAAAAAAAAGTGTTTCCATGCAAGAGATCGTGGTGTTCGCAGTTACCCGATTTTAATTCCACTTGCAAGGATTTTTATCTATTTTTGTTACGCTTTTGTGCGAATGTTTCGGGCCGTCATGTAGGTCTCCCTCGGTAACAATGGGCCGCGCTCGCTCTTCCGGAGGTTTTTTTATGTGTGTGTGTGTGTGTGTGACGAACAGGATTTGTCGCGATTGAAGTGTTTTGTAAACATGGCTCCCACCACAAAAAAACCGGTTAAGGTGTGTTTTGCCCTTGTTAATCGACTGGCAGTTTCTAAATAATTCCGTGCTATTATTTACCGTAGTCGTGTTTAAGTTTGCTCTCAATTTTTTCTACCCTTGTCACCATGCTATTTAGAGTGATAAATTTGAAGATCATCTATTATCTTCAATTATATACTTTCGAAAGGGTGAAATTTGGCAAATATTTCTTAAAAATCGATCTCAATTTTGCCGCTGATGGGTTGTTGTGTCATTCGTTATGCCTCCCGTATTCGATCTTCCCCGATGGCGGAGAACCTTTTAGTGGCATCCCGTTCGGTCCGCAATCGAGTGCCGTGTGGAGAGAGATTCGAATGCAGTATTTCGTCCGCCATTCACTGGCCATCAATTCTTTTTTAACCTGCCGTCAAAAAAGCTGCCTCGAAAAAGTTCTGTGGAAATCAAAGAATCATAATTATTTTCCTCAGCGAAGGGATGGAATTGAAGTGTTACCAGTGCGGCCATTTTTTGGAGGTCTTTTTCCTGTTTCATACGTTTAGTTTTGTTGTGAAAGGCTTGAAAGCCATGAATTGTTAAGTACTGGAGAATTTAGTTTTTAATGAAATAGTTAATTCATTGCAAAACAGTCTCAAAGCCTTCTTTTCTTCCGAAACTTTCAATGTTTGAATGTGAAAGACAAATGCTTCAATTTTAACTTCATATCCGCAAACTACGTTCGTAAACTACACCAGCGATTTTGCTAATCTAACCTGGAAGCATTAATTGTCGCTGACTTCAAAGTTGGAGAAATATTCTATATGTTAAAAAACTCATTTCCACTCCGTGAGGCTGAAAATCTTCTTTCTTTGTGAATGCTCAAAGAAGACACCATTTCTCCGAGCACACTTATGGAGAAAATCTCATTTTGTTTCTATGTAAACGTTCGCGGAACTAGTGGAAGATGTTACCAGTCAGAGAATGTTTAGTGACTGTAAATGCAAGATGGTGGACTTAACAATGAAACCGTGGGAGTCTGACTCAGCTTGAATGCTATTAATTATCGCAATTTACTTTAAAATGGTTTTGTATCCTGTTTGGGTGGCATTTTTTTCATAATTGTGGTTGCGGGAAATTACTACCACGGTTAAGTGGTCGTTGACTCGTTTTTTTTTTAACCTTACGCCTACGTACTCTTGGCCTGAGGGACATTCTAATCCACACCATGTTGTTATTTTGGTTTCCTGGAACTGTAATACTTTCGGAACTTTCTTCTACTCTGAGAAAAATTAATCGCCACTTATTTTCCAATTTTAATTAAAAGCCCTTGTTGCAACTGATGCGAGTTCTTCTCATCTTCAGCCCGTGGGCCGACGATGACCTACCAGGTGACCTCAGGGATGTGAATCAGTAAATATGCGTCACTGCATTTTGACTTGCCTGTACATTTGAGGTCTTCGATGTTATTATATCACAGCCAATACCTGATAAGAAATATGAATTATAATTAACCATGGTATGGTTGTGTTGGCAAATAAACGCCATGTGTTTGTTGAATTTTTGCTCGTAATTATAATATTTGACGATTGACTATTGAACATATGATAACATGTATCTGTAATTTTAACAAATTTGTTTACTTTTTTCATGTTGCTATATTTATAGGTGGACAATATTTCATTGCGGTATTCTTTGCATTTCATACACTGCGCATTTATTTTGTGATCTGAAAATTTAGTGTATACCGTGCATCAGTGGACTTTTATTTTGATGAGACTTTTTTCCTTATTGTTTTTACCTTGTGTCCTTGCTTTTGAAAAGTAGCTAAACACTACTCAAATCGCCTTTTCTTTGAAGTTCTTTCGTGTTCTGCACCGGGTCGGGCATTCACGAAAATGTTGCCTGTGTGTTTTGTGCAGATAAAAAATAGTGGTTACTATTGAAGTTTAGGAAAAAAATTGAAGATACAAATTAAAATGTTCTGTGCATGAAATTCTGTTATCATAGATCTAATGGGTTATCCATGCTAGGCAGTGAGTGCTATCTCAATGCCTATTCCCTACTTAGGGGGTCGATTTAGAGATATGTCTTTAGATTTAGAGCAATCCGAAACAGTTTTTGAAGCAAGCAGAAACGAAAAGCAAAATTTATTTGTTTACCTACACTGGTTATTTAATTTAGTTAATCCTAATTTAATATAAGAATTTATAAAAAAATGAAGATAAGTCAAATTTGGTTTGGGTGTTTGTGATTGTCTTTTTATACAATTGCTAAAATTCCGATGTAAAGGCCGTAAATGTAATGTAAATGTGCTTTCATCAGATTAATGTGAAATAAATAAATTGACCAACTGAAAACAGCCCGTGTAACATTATTTTACCGGTATAGTGATTAGATTTGACTGAAATAAATTCTGCTCGAATGTTTAGACCATTCGTTGCTTAAATCCGGTGGAACGACTGCGGCGAACGTTTAGGCGGCAGTTTAATCCCGGTATGAATGACGTGAGAGGTTTTTCAAATGATGGAACGAATAAACCCTTTGAGGCGATGAGTCGATCGAAAGTGCAGCAGCGTACAATTATGGATGTCGGAACTTCACGCCCTGAACCCATCCCGTCCACGGATCGGTTGACCTTGTATCTATTCGAATATTCTGTTCACCTTAAGTTAATTAAAAACCCTTGGTCGGAAGTCCGAACCTCGGGTTCCTCTTTTACGTTTCCCACCTTTCATTCTTTCGAAATGTTTTCGAACCTATCCCTTTCACTTTTTGTATGGGGTTCCTTTTGAAAGGACTCGTAGTTTTAAGTCCACCATCCATGGGAAAATGTTTTCAAGGGATGAGTCTCGGGATGAGGGTTGTACGTGGAGGCGTGGCGCAAGGAGTGGTGGCGAAATGAGAAAGGCGAATGTAAAAAAGTACGTAGTGAGGTAATTAGTCCTCACGTTTGGAGGTTGATCCGCCGGAGTAGTGTGGGCGTCGCGGGGTGAACTGCAAACGTTTGCTTTGCTCTGGAGGATCGGGCAAAGGATGAATGAAGGGAAACTTTTTTTTTTCCGACGATAGGAGTCCGTCTCCTTTCGTGAAGTGCTATCCGGGAACACAATAGACTAGACTTGGAGCCGCACGTATACCTGACTGGCGTTCAACGTGGAGCCATTCGTTCGTGATTGCCACGCGTGAAATCAAGCGGCGTCGGCTGAATTTAGCACAAGGAGTTAGTTTTTCCGTGGATTGAGGCGCGATTGAAAACATGGCGTTATTGCACTTTCTTATTTTAGTAAATGTTAATGCCTTTTACATATTAGTATGGGGGTTAGAATTCTTGCCGTGGCCAAGAGCCTTAATTTGTTCGCTTTTGGATATTAAACGTTGCTTTTCTCGAATCTTAAGCTGAATGACGTTAGCTAGATTCAGGAGGAAACTCGCTTTTCTTTAAAATTTAAAATATCTTCAGTTACATTTGTGGCCCATGGTTAGAATTTTAGCAAGAATAAATAAGATGTAATAATGTGGCTAACATTTACGAATATCGTAGAAATATTTTAGGATTAACAGTTTTATCTGGCTCTGTTATCTTTTTAAAGTATTTTTTACTCTGATCGGCCTGAAAAGTGGTGGCTTGCGTAGACTTGCGAGGAAGTGCATTTTACTTTGATGGTAACTGCAACGGGTTTTTTGCAGCCCCTCTACTTAAAATTCTTTCAAGCTATACGCCCAATACTTATATTCGTGATATGTTTATATCTAAAGTTTATATAGGCTACAATGATTCGTCCTTTGAATTCGGCACGTGGTGCTAAGAAGCTAATTTCATTTGGATGAGCTTTAAGTCGAGAACTTTCTCGACGAAGTAATGGATGAAGAGATGCTTTAAATATTCCTTGTGTTGAGGAGGCCATATGCATACACGTACATGATGGCATCAGTGATCATTATAAATGAATTCCATTGTAGTACTGGAGATTCATGTTAGACGGGATTTTGTTGACTACCAGCAAAGCCTCGAGTTTTTTTATGAGTAGTTATGTCAATATTGAGGGGTATCTAAAAAAGGTGAATCTCAAGAATGGATATGTTTCAGCAAATTGTTTGCTTGAGGGTCTCCCATCTTAACAACTTTGGGACATATTTACTTACAACGGAATATTCATTGAAGGTATGATACGCAAAACATTTTTTCAGTTTTTGTTTCATACGGATCTAGGTATAATGTTTATGACATGAAGATCGTCTCTATGACCGGAAGATCGTTCAAACCATGGATTTTTCTAACTTCTTAAATATTTTTACCCGCAGAAAAGGGGAAATGTAGATTTAAAGTGTGTTTTAGCAAAAAGAGGAGGGTTGACGAGGCTGAACTTTTCAAAATGAAGGTGTATAAATATCGTAATCTTCCTTCTGCAGTTTGCTTACTCCGAGAATCATCCTGTGTGTGCAAGAGTTGCTGTGTCGTGACCAGGGTTCTCAATTCCCCTTTCTAGTATTTATTTTCCGCCAGTCTCTAGTTTTTATTTTTTGCATTCACGCCGACTTGTTAGCTGGGATTAAATTTTCTAATGAATACTTAATTTCCCCGTTGGGCGCATTTGATTTGCAAGCTTACCGATTTATACTATTTTGAGTATGTTTATTTCCCGTTAAAACAAAGAATTTAGCTTTAATTTGATTCGGGTAAAGTTTTCGAAAATGAATGTTTTCTGAGTGCATGTTTCCCGTTTGTTTGCGTGGTGTGATCATCGGGGGCGATATCTACCTTATGAATGTAAATATTCAATCATAAGTTGGAGGGCGAATGAAAAAAAAGTTATCGTTGGGAGTTGTTAAATTATTGAGTTTGTTTGCTGCCGTAAATGCGTCAGTAATAATTAATGCAATGAATGATAATTGGAAAATTGGAGATACGTCAATATTTAGCAAGGTGGAAGGGCAGAGGGAAACCCGCCTTCTCTGCTAGTTTTCTCGAGGAACACCACCAAGCCGTTCCCACTCTTTTACTCCCGCGAGTCTGACGACGGAATGCAGACAGAACGTTTTAGGAGGAGGATTCACGATTCGAAGAGGTTATTTATTGCCGCTCCACAGGGGATTTTGTGGTGATCCCGATGATTTTCAACATATTTTCGGCGCAGTGCTGAATTTATTTATTTGTTAAGTTTTCCTTTACGCGTTTGGCTTGCTGTTCAAATCCTCCCAGAATTTCAACTGTGGCACAAGATTAGCGTGTTGGATAGAAAAGCCATGATGGTGTAAAAGTATAAGTTTGTCGAAAAGTGATAGTTGTAAATCCTCACCTTGAGTCTCGGCTACGAGTGACAAAATATGACCAAGCTTCGGGCTTCTAAATGAATATTCAAATTCAGAACAAAGCAGAGTTGGTGTAGAGAACGGAGTTGTTCCAAGAGAAAAGATTTGTGATGGATGAAACAAAATTGAATGGATAAAAAATAATTCATCTCCATGTCCAACTCCCTTAGCGAGAGTATAGAAATGAATTTATTGAAGTGAAATGAAATTTCTTAGTGCACATTTAAATTTTCTCTGTAAAAATATTTGGATAAGAGGGAATTAAAATGGTGGAAAAATGAAATATCAGTGAAAAACAACGAAATCATACTACCTACATTTGTGATTCCCTGCGTGGGAGACATTTCGTGTACAAATGGTGTGTAGAATAAAATGAAAAATGCGAAAAAATGCCGCCAAAAATTTTGAGGGAACCAAAATAATCCCATCGCCCTGAAACGTGAACGATGAATGCCTTAAAGCAGCACGAGCAACCGCCAATAAAACTACCGTCCGTGGTATCACTGTACGTACAATGGGTATTGGCTTGGTGTCTTGATAAACATAACAGTTTCAGGCTTACCTTTGTGGTATTCCTTAATGGTGAGGGCAGAAAAAGAAACTTGGCCCGTCCACACAAAAGACTTTACGTGGCAGTGCAAAGTTTCTGTCTCTACCCTCCTCGTGAAGTTTCTTGAAAGACCTCCAGTATTATTATAACCAGTCGAAATTAGTGTCAATGAGAGCAAGCGGAAATGAGGAGTCTTAATCCTCAAATTTCCGTATTTCGGAAATGAATGGAGGTCCATGAGGAAGGACTTCATTAGTCGTGGAGGAAATGAAAATTTTCAAGAGTGCTTATTTCCAATCGGTAAATGCGATTAATCAGCCCAATTTAAAAATAAAATTTCCATCCCGTTCCCAAATCAGCCTCTTTAATCAAATTTGCCCTCTGATGGGCGTGACGCTGAGCTAACGGTTCAAATTTTCTTCCTCCCCAAAGGCCCTCAATCTTCCCCGCCGATAGTGCATTCCAGTCATCCTATATCGCTGCTCGCCTCGCGATAATATTGCATTGTCCCCCTTCCTCGTCCCGTCATCGTGAAGTTTCGTGTTTGGAGCTTTCTAGTATAATAGCAGAGAGTGGTGGGAGGGCCTCGTCCCTATACGTGCCCTCGTTGAAGATTCGTGTGTGACTAAGCAGAAAAATAGTCGGAGGTATCTCGCGTTTCTGACCGTGATCGGAGCCATTATAGACCGGATATCTTTTTCATAGTTTCTCCGCTCGTTGAGGAAATTCAGCCGGGAGCATGAGAGACAGTAAAAGGCGTGTCACTGACAGTAAAAGGCATGTCACTATCGGAATGATAACAGAAGTTCCAGAATGAAAACCTGAGTACCTCTGCTAATTAATTGTGTACATGGGTTCCACCAATAATCATATGTCTTTCTACATTAATTTTGCTCTGTGAATGTAGTGAAATCGCTATTCATTCCTACAAGTGGGAGGCACAGTAGAATCTCATTCGTTGCACACGGTTTTAATTTGTTCCGTTGTCTAGTTTCGAGAGGATTGGCAATTATTTTTAAACTTTTCGTTAACTCATTTCTTCTTGCGATACTCGTAGTTTTAAAGCTGATGTTAACTGTGCAGTCTCCCCACGGCGAGCTGAAGATTTTGCCATTTGTTGAGGGCGTAGACCTTGATAGAGATTCTCGTTGTACATCTTGGTAACCTTTGCATTATTTAAAAGTATCGTGAGGATAAAAATATTTGAAGAAAGAAAAGCGTTACGATAAACGTGTGAGTCATAGACTTTTGGCATAGATATTTAGGATTTTTGGTGCGTTTGGCCTCGTCTTTCATGTGCGACGTACTCATTTAAACTTGGTGTTTTGAAAAGGATCGTGTATCAGAATGAACGAGTCTCCAAACAGGCTCTCATGGAACGATCCCGAGGACGCTCCTATCAGTTTGCAGTGTTTTTCGGCTACACCGCTTTGTTAAAAATATGCGTATTTTTAATGAATCTTTCCATTATTATGGACCTTTTCTTACTTATGAATCACCCCGAGTGCTTGCGATTATGCCTAGTAACACCTGAGAGCCCATCTTGTTGATAGGAAACACCCAACATCTACCATATTATTCAGTAGTTAATTCCATGATTTGAATGGTATATGGTCAGCCCTAGAACCAAATTAAATATTATTGGATAAAAAATGGTGATTACATTCTGGTCCTTCTTTGTAATTAAGAGACTGTAAATGTAGCTGTGGCAGCTATTATTTAACTTTTCGATCCAGAGATATTATGTGAAATTCCATTGTATCTTTTGTCCGCAAAAATGATCCGTTCCTTGAGCCAAAGGAGAAAAGGGAGCCAGGAGTGAAATTTTCCGAAGTTGTCGCCGATTCAAGCAAAATGCAGAGTTAACAAAATATTCCATATTAGAGGCCAAGAGTTGGAGTTGTGCTATATTACCTCTCTGATCATGTCATATCAATCGGTGTGTGAAAATTTTACTTAACAGTCAACGGTGAACGAAGGGAAATTGAAATTAATGATGACCAATCAAGGCAAAAGGTATCACTTAACCAAATATTTTAGAACTTTGATCGTCGTAGCTACACTGTGTTTCACCATCAGATTGGAAATCTGGCCTCTTAAAAAAAAAAAAATCATTTCCCACTTTTCCCCGGTAATTAAGCTTTGTGAGGATATGAAGAGAGGCAGGAATCAACATCGCAGCGGAAACCTGTCTTCTGTTGTTTTTACATGGAACGAACGGCGAAATCTCGTCCCTTCTGTAGGGAGGAAGGGGGAGAAAGAGATGCGCTAACGACAATCAGACGTCTCTCGAAATCAGAGAATCGTTATCCTTTTGACTGGAAAAAAATATGGGAAAGTCAGCCACATTCATGTCCTCGGGAAACAACTTGAAGTATCGCGCTGTTTGATGGAGGAAGTAGTTAGCGCTGGTAACGGTCAGAGCGAAAGCGTGCATTCGAGCCATGTGAGGGAGGAAAGATACCCATCGGGAGAGGGCACACCGAGGGCTGTGGGGCGGCGATAGGAAGGAGGGTTGAAAGAGGTAGAAGGTGGGGGGGGAAGGGGTGATGCGTGGTGGGAAATTTTCGAAGGGGTTCGGGTTTTCCACGCCGCCATTCCTCACAATTGACTCGTGAGATTAACCGACAGAAGGCATACGGACACAAAATGTCGTAACCTGGACTTGAATTCTCGGCCCCACCGAAATGTGTGATATTTTTAAGAGGAAGAGTTGAAACGGAGCGTAATGTTGGGAGCGCCCCTCCGATACCACCGGGCAAAGTAATCGCCGTTGGCAACCGAAGTGGGAAGGCAAAAGTGGATATCGAAATGTAATGGCGTCATTCTTTCGGTCAATGTCATTCGGTAATGATATAAAAGCTGCTGTGAGAAAGAATGGCCGTGATGCCAGTGGGATATGACGGCTGTGACCCGGCCGATTACGAGCGGATGCATGACCACAGGCGGAAGAAGTCGCGCTGAGGCCACGGGAAAGGCTTCTCGATCACCGTTCGCGAGACATGTCCGTATTCCTATTTAGATGCTCCGATTCTGTGCTCTTGAAACTCATTTCCCGCCTATAGGTTTCATTCTTATAGTTAATCCCTACCGAGATTACTAGAAGAAATACTTTCCTCAAATTAGTTCAGTACTCGCCGAAAACACTCCTTCCTTTGTCTCACGCGCTCTGTCACTTAGTTTCCTGGTTTTACCAAGTAGGAGATATGATTTCGAGTCAAAAAGAACATTTCTTTGACGAAAATTATCAATTTTGTTCACAATTTTTCTTATATTAGCAGTTCATGCATGCTTTTTTTTTAACGTGATGGCGGAAACATAGGCTATTTAATTTGTAAGTCTAAAATACAAGTATCAGAATTGTCCCGAGCGGCTTTCTCAGAAAATGTCGTAGAAATGTATATGCAAGATGATCTCTGCTACAAATAAAAGATCTGATAAATGCATCGAGGAAAGTCAAGTGAAAATCAGGGGTTGTCCGTTTTATTCTCAGTACTTCAGTTCACACGTACATATTTTAGCGGTATGTGAAAAGTAGGATGGATGTAATAGGTAAAGTGTTGGCGAAGAAAACTTACGGTTTGGTTCTCGGATGAGAAATCTTTCGGGTTCAAGCGATACGTGGGTGTTGGTCAGCGAAGCAGACTTTGGGGCGGAGGAGCCCAGTGGCGTAGTGGGGCTATCATACCTCCTTTCAGTTAATGAATGAGTTTAGCGCTTCCATTTTTCGCGGTCCATGCTATTAGAAATTAGGCGACAGATTTTAAGATCGTATTATAAATACGGTAATTATATATTTTTGACTCTGTAACTGACGAACAATTTATAATCCAAAACGATCTCAAACGGTTCTTTGTGTTTTTCTCATAGAAACCTTCTAGGGCTTGAGTTTTGAAAGGGAAGCTCTGGTTAATTTTTTATTCGCAAATACCCATTGGATGCAACTGGATGTGTTGTTATCTTTTAGGGTGGAAGAATGCTCAAACTTCACTAATTTAGAAATGTAATCGTGATATGTCTTCCAAAGAAACTGCGGGAGATGCCGCAACAGTAACTTTTGACGGAATCATCCGCTAATATGCATTTCAATGCAACAATGTCAGAGTGTACAACACATTCCGGTCAAGGCGAATGATTCAAACCCAAAATTTCGATAGCTTAACTAGCTAAAATACTCGAGGGATCCGGGTTCGTAACCTGGTCAAGGCGAATGATTTTTACACTCTGAAATTGTTGCATTGAAGTGATGTATCTTGTTAAATTCTTAAATTTAACTTAAAAACTTAATATTAACCAAGCCACCTGGAAATCACAATGAAATTTGTTTAAGAATTTTACGATGGGAACAGCAATTATATGAATCAAAACCGTATCGGTTTTTTAGGGAAAAATGTCTCGAGATTGACCTTGTCTTAAAAACAGACCAATATCCTCAGCCATTTCTGAGTATTTTATTTATTTATCGACTTCATTGGGCGAGGTTGAGACTAATAGTCCCTTCTCCCACCCAACCTTACATTACAGACCTTATATTGAAGACAATTGCATACAACCAAGCCCTAGATAGAGGGAAATCCACCTAGGCGGGAATCGAACCCGCGACCTTTGGGTTGGTAGGCGAGGACATTACCCCGCCGCCACCGAGGCCGGAGTATAGGTATCGTAGGACTAGATTTTTTGTTGTCAACGTCTTGATTGAGGCGGAACAGAAGCCCAGTGTTGGGGCAGTGATCGGAATATAATCCATATTGCAATCCATGTGATGCCTCAGTTCACCCCAATCGTGATTTGATGGGCAGCAAGAATTTTTGAGTGATTGACGGCTTATGGAAAGGTTCTGTCGCCACCCCTTTATGTGCTTATGTTATTTTCTCACTCTGTATAGTTTGTCCTCGGGTGTGAATATTTCCTCCTGTCGGACCTGATTTCAGGCTGAAGAGTACTTTTGAATTGTTGCGCTCAGATGTCTCAATTGGAAGGGCACGTCAGAATTTCGAAGGGGAGTTATGCGGCGTTTGAAGGAAATTGCAGAGGAAATGAAGTAATTTGGAACAAATTGAAATCATTAGTTTCATTGGTTAATTTCAATTTTATTTTGGTCTGATTTGTGATCAAATTCTAAATCTGAATTGCTTTATGTACGGAATAATGTAAAAAAGCTTGAAAATTACATTCAATTTAAAAATTATTTGATTAGCGCATCTTAGCGAATATCTTATCTTACGTTCTGAAAAAAATATGTTCAACCTCACTTAAATGAAGCCGTTATGAAGGAAATCGGGAATGCAAATCTATTCCTAGTCCATTATGATTTGCGAATTTTGTTATATATTCATTCGATTTCAAATGGAAGCAAAAAATGTTATCACATATTGGATAGTCGATGCCTCGGTATAATATTAAAAAGTTCATTTTCCTTAGACATTCAATTTTATTTGTTGATTTTTATGGCAACCCTACCCTAATAAATAAATGGCATTTGATAATGACCGGAGGTAAACAGTTATGATAAATAAAATTGTCGTTAAATTCTTTACAGTAACTACTTTTTTAGTTCAATCGGTTGTCACCTTTCAATAATTTCAACCCGAGTGTCGACTCCATGAGATCTGTAAAATATTGTTGACATTCGCTATCTCACCGAGAGGTATTTTTCAATGGAGGACATTTCACCCCGCGCTTATGTTTCCTAAAAAAACAGTTTGGTATTGAACAAGGGGTGTAGAAACAATGATTCCGACTCATCAAATCCCAACAAAACCTACTACATACGTACATGCCCCGAGGTGCGATGCTAACTCACTTGGCCTCTACATGTTGCTCGGTGTCGGGACGTCCCACCAATTGATGGCCTGCGGAAACGATGCGTCATTCACGTTCGAGCGCATCCGAACGGGGACGGCGGATGGCGCGGGCAGAGGGGGGGGGAGCGGGGGCCAGGAGGCCCCTAGTGTTCCCTCGAAACGTGTAGTTACAGTAGTGCACTAATGTGATGCAGGAAGCGGTAGCCGAGGGCGCTGGAGTCGAAGGGTGGAGAAAGTGTTCGTGGGCGCCTTTGCCCCCAAAAACGCCGATGATCGGCCAGAGGGGACAATAAAAGGAGCTTGGAAAAAGGGTTGTGCGGGGGAGGGCGGGAGAATTTTAGAACCGAAAAATTTTAGATGAACTGTTTAGTTTCTCATGGGGGGCTTATTCTCGTGACTTTGGGCAGTGAAGGGCGCCATGGGGACTGTTGTTTTCGGCGTCGTGCACTGTGAAGGGGGCGAGAGAGGAGGAAGGAAGAGAGAGAGAGGGCAGTGTGGCTCGGTGAGGTCGCCGCCGGGTCTGGGAAGAGGCGGGGAGGGGGGGAGGAACGGGAAGTGGGGAGGAGTGGGAATCCCTCCCACCCCTCCGTCGCCCGAGCCGGCTTTTTATGTAATGCTCGCCATTGCGATCGCGTAGGGCAGGTCGCTATCGACCCGGGAGAACATGTGTGGAAGGGGAGGGGCGATTAGGGTAGGGGTCGAGCGGGGAGGGTTGTGGGGGGCCAGGGGGGGGGGAGGAAGAGAATTCCCCGGTGGCGTTGGCGGCGTCTTGGCGGCGGAATAATAGCAGCGGTCTTTCGGATTCATTTTTCCCCCCCCTCTCCCTCCCCCCCCTTACCCGTCCCATTCCCTCGCGCCCGACCGAAAATTCCCGAGTGGGGAAAGGGTAGTAGTCACTCCCTTCGGTGAAGGGAGTCGACGTGTGAGGCGGTGGAGGTGATCGATTTTTGTTTGTTAGGAAGTTTTGGTCTTGACAACACTTAGCCAATTAGTTCCAAAATGTTCTCTGATGGAACAAGATCGATGGCCACGGGATTGTTTAATGAGATACGCACTGCTGTTTCTCTTTTGGCCTCTTAATGTTTTCTTCTTTTCCGCTCGAATGATCGCGCTTCATCTCTCGCTCCGATTCTTCGATAGGTTGCTACTCACTGATTTGTCATTTTCGGATCTCCGTCATTTTTCATTCGAAATTACCCTCTCCGTAATTTATTTTCGACTTGCATTTGGATTACATAGACTAAGCGCGCGAGTGTTAGTGTTCTCCAATGGCGTGTCGCCGTTTCGCAGTCCTTGTATTTAAATCCGCGAACTAGATTTCTCCCGTAGGTTCGCATTCCTTAGGCATCTCTATTGATTTCTTTCTCTTCGCCTGGGGTTGTCAATGAGTCAATGAAAACTTCTCTGATCTGGCACGGCTAGAGTTTTTGCTCGAGACCCTGGTGCATTTATGAAAAAGTTTAATTATTGTAGAACATGATTAATTGTTATTGAGTAATCTAAGGGGTACTCATCGAATTGGCGTTTGACAATAGACTCACCGGGGAAACTACTACAATAAGTCATATTTAGAGATCTCAAGAAAGGTATATAATTTTTGCGTCTTCTGAACAGTACTTGATAATTGTTTAAACAAATGTTCTGTACCCAGTGTATTTCCATTGCTACGCTGTGTTCCTCTATAGTGGCTTCCCCAAGTCTTATAAATGTATGTTTGCACCGTTTTTCATTTTAACTGCCGTTTTTCTTTTCAATGGAACATTTTTTAGGATTGAATCTACATCCACTATGAGTTTTTGGTGTTTACAACTATCTTTTTTTAAAATTTTTTCCGAAAATAATCATCTCTAAATACTAACTGGTTTATTTATCTATAATCTTGAATGCGAGACGTATGCAGCCAGAACTTGGGCACTCAGGTACGCTTGACCTTTCACGGTGTGGTCCATCGCCTCCCTCGCCAAAATGACCGACTGCTATGCATGCCACTCTCCCCACCCGCCTTCATTCTTCTCCTCTTACTGTTTATCATTTCTCTTGCAGGACGATTAAAATAGATGGTGGGTTTTCGTTCGTACTATTATTTGTCCATACGCAGAATAAAGCCATAAGTAAGTTTTTCATGGCCTTTATAAAAGTTTATACCTTCCAGTTGTTTTTTACCTCGAGTCCCTCACGTGAGGTACTTTGTCTCGGAAATTTACCTCCGACGCGTACCATTACAGTGGATGTATCTGCGCTGCACAACACAAATTAATCATCCCTTGCATTCCATTCTAGCCTCAGAACTGGAAGTAGATTTTTCATCAACGCGGCAACTATCCGATCGATTCATTTCCACTCCCGAGCGTCATGGGCGTAATAGAACCGCAATAGCATGGGGAAACAAGGAAGCTCTCGGCTATGCTCTGGGGTCGAGAGAAATTCAGATCGAGAAGAAATTTGACGCGTGCCTTGTTTGGTTGGGCATATGAGCCTCCCTATTTGCACATCACGAGATAGGTGCGCGGTCGTGTCGAGGTGAAGTCCCTTATCGCTAGATACCCGAGTCAGTTACGGAGTATGCCTTGGCTTGACTGAGCAAGAAACCTGTTTTAAATACGGCATTATCATTTATTCCGCTTATATTTGCCGTTGACACTCTCCTTCGTTATTTGCCGATCCTTTCAAAAGCATGGAAACAGCGCGAAGAAACCTTCGCAGGACGACGAATACGTACAACCAGGCTTTTCTTTAAGAAATGCTCCTCCGCCTCTTCTTAAAGTATACCATGCATCAAGAATAAATCTTTTACCGAGTAAATGTTTTAAAAAACTCCCCCGCGGAGGGAGAATCTAAGGCGGCGTTCGATTGCTATGTCCTCTCCCCTGTTGTATTGGGTGACGGTTGGATCGTGTTGATTGCTCATTCAGTGTGTTGTGAATGTGGTGGGCGAGCGATGCTCGAATCAGTCGAATTATTCACGAGTAAATAGTTGTTGATACCAATGGTAATTTTGTATTAATTAATTAAATACTAATATCTTTGTATTGTATTTTATTCAATCGTAATTATCGCCGGCCTCGGTGACGGTGGGGTAACGTCCTCGTCTGCCAATCCAGGGGTCGCGGGTTCGATTCCCGCCTGGGTGGGTTTCCCTTCTCCTAGGTCTTGGGTGTTTGTAATCGTGTCCATTGTTGTCACTGTTAATAGTCCGATGTAAAGGCCAAAAAGTGCTGTTTTCGGACTATGGCTAAAATAATACAATAATAATAATAATAAAATCATGAATGATTCGAGAGCTCGCGGTTTAAAATCTACCAAATTACGATATGGGATCGTAGATTTTCGCGGCGTTCAGATGAAAGACTCTCCATTTTCGGGATGTCACCGCGTAGGTTGTTTTTCTGACAACAGTTTCGCCCGTGTTTCAACGAGCGTCTTCAGGTCGAAGACGCTCGTTCACTTCGACCTGAAGACGCTCGTTGAAACACGGGCGAAACTGTTGTTAGAAAAACAACCTACGAGGTGAAATCCCGAGAATGGAGCGTCTTTCATCTATCTACCAAATCACGTTAGATTCAGGATCAATAGGTTGATAAATTCTTGGTTAGAGACATGGATTCGTCGTAAACACATTGGTCATTGCGTCCTAGGATTGAGCCGAAAAGACTATTTCTCTCGTGAAATGGCTGTGAATATTCTTTAAACGAACCCATCGGCTGGTTTTGGAAAACCTCATATACTGTGTGCGTCGCACTGTTTAGGCAAAGTATTTTTTGGTTGCAGAGAGTGAATACTGAGCAAGACTGTGAATAGTATACATACTTGCAAGAACGTAAGAATCGTTAGAACCGATTTATGCAGTATATTAAAGATTTTATATTATCGTTTTTGGCGTGGATTAATAATAATTTGCGGTGAACCTTGAGAGTTTCGGTAGGATATTTTTATCTCCTTTCGAGCATCAGTCACTCCCTTATCTCGGTACATTTCCTTCCTTTTTCTTTCGCAGGAGAATCATACTTTGTACTTGCGATTATAAATATAACCAGGAATATTGTTTTACAATTATTGTTTGCATGTAATGGTATGTGTATGTATCGTATTTTCATGCATTGTATGCGTGTATGTTGTATATTTTGTGTTATAGTTATTAATTGACTTGGCAACTAATGTATCGTGTTGCTGATGTTAGTCCCAAGATATTATATGTATTCATTTCATTGCTATTCATTTGCAATTTGTGTAATTCATTTATAACTTTAATATTGTAAATGTGTGACGAGGGGTTAGGTGGTCTCTCATAGTCTCAATATCGCCCCTGAATGAAGGCGAATATCTCTCCTATCTAGATGTTTGTTTTTATTACACTGGTATTCTTACAATTTCGATTTTAGCCAAAGGACTAAGTTGCTTAGTCAGCTAAAAAAAGATCCCAAATTCTTTTGAGAACAGTTTTTTTTAGATTACTGGGATAGCATAACGATGTGTCAATATTTTCATATTTACATTCGAATGCGAGATTTAGTTGTGGCAATCAGGGAATGATTGATTTATGGATTGATCCGGTTCACGCTTCGAAATGAATGCGCGGTCAGCGAGGCAAACGGGAGAGAGGAATGAGCATTTGGACGACACGAGAAGGGGGATTGAAGTATGCGAAAGAGGAGTATGGCATAATGTCAAGAGAAAGGTGTTCATTTAGGGTGATTCTGTGTAAGAATATGAATGGGAGATATTGAGACGGGGGGGCCAAGAAGAGTGTTGGAAATATGATGGATAGAAGAGAAAAAGTTCTTGAAGTTAGAGTGTGACGCCCAAAGCTGTTGTGATAAAAGCGTGAAAATTTGGCGAAGAGGGAGTAAGCATAAGTATTTTAAATTGCACTGGCGAGGATGAAAAATACGAGGAGGCGAAGGAGATTTGAAATTGTCGTTTTTTTTATCTGTATAAGTGCTCAATGAGTAAATAACGATGTTTAAGTTTAATGGACCACTCACAACTTAGTTCTATATGGTAATGCTTTAACGATAACTATATATGGTAAATGAAATGTGAATTAATCAAGCTCACAAGTATTAAGTGCATGGATATGAAAAAATTAATCGAATTAAAAAGATTATATTCACTACCAATGGTAATTGCGAAGGAGTTTGAATTATATAATAAGCGGAAAATATAGGTTTGATTTACATTTATATTTTGTTATATTATGACGCTACCTTTGACCTAATTTCGACGGATCACCTCCTAGAGTGATACGACTTCATTCTTATGCAAACGCGACTCACCATTGAAGTCAGTGTTCGTGAGGTGATCGACGCGCATTACTTTCCTATCCTCAAGGAAGGAATTTTATTCTTGACTGACCGAATAGACCGACGTTGAACAGGTAAGACTCCCGTTTGGCTGTACTCGCACGTGACTGTTGTGGCCGAGTGAAGGACTCAAATTATTGTATTGCTTCTGTGGAGATTCCCATTGGTAATAAGACTTTGATTTAATTTTGTTTCACATGTACTACCCACAGGAAAAACATATCGGAAACCACGGCAACAGTACATAACATATGTACACATACTCATACATACAGGTCTCAAAACAGGGCGAAACCGGTCTCAGTGCTCTCCGAGCTGCGAAAACGGCAGGACGTCTGTTATTGTAAACCTCTGCGCTCGATAACGTGTCCCGATAAAAATGGAATCGACAATCGAGAAACGTTACGCGATCACTAAGTTTTGTGCTAAACTGATGGCTCGTGTTCGACAATTGTTGGACTCCGACCGTCGATTGAGTATCAAGATGTTTGCGAATGAACTGAAATGGTCGTCTACTATATTCTATTGTTTCAGGCTTCACTTCGTGGAAGTATTTAATATCCATACTAAAAAGAAAGACTTGTACTTTTCCACAAATTTTATTATATGGTACAACGCGTTTCACCGACTTGCGGCATCATCAGGTACCTGTATGGTTGTCGTCTACTGTTGTGGTTCGCATGGTTACTGAAGACTTAGGAAAGTGTGCACCAAGCTCGTGCCCTAGGTGTTTGCCAAAACGCGCTACGAGTCCGCGAGTTCCTGGTCGGATGACCAGGTGCCAACTCTACCCTACCCCACCATATTCCTGACGTCGCCCCGGCAGACTTCTTTTTGTTCCCTCGGATTAATGCAGCCCTGACAGGAACCCGTTCTTCGTCCATAGAAGAGATCCAATCATCCGTGACGAAGAACTTGCGAGAGGTCCCCGAAGACACCTTCCAGGTTGCGTAACGGTCATGGCAGTGTTACCGGAAAAAATGATTAGGGGCCCAAGGACAGTACTTTGAAGAATTTTAAGTTTTTGTGTAAATATGTTCAATAAATTACTTTGAAAAAATTAAATGCTTTACCTTCGGAACGCACCCTGTATATAATTTAAAGTACATGCTTGGTTTTGCAGGTCAAGGAAATCACAAATTCGCTCCGTAAGAACTGAGCCTGGATTATCAAGTAAACTTATTGGCCCCTCTTTGGCAAAAGTACGAAGTTTTTGTTTTGAGCATGATGAAAATCGATCGTTGAGGCCGGGGGCACACACGTAAGTGGCTTTCAACCAACCTGCCTCGTATCATCCTTAATCCCTTAAGCATGCACAGATGGAAAACTTTTCACGACCATTGTCTTCCAAGCCCTGTTTTCATTTATTTTATGCGAGTGCACAATCTTCGTCTGGCATGGCAACCAGGCGCGCCCGTCTTTGCTCGCGTGGAAATTCTTCAACTTCATTCTTGGCGGGTGTTTGCATATTCATACCAACCGCGCGGTGGCGGCGGAATTTATGGGGGAGCCTACTACGCCTGGGGAGTTGTCGAAGTGGGAGCGGGGAGGGAGGTGGGTGGGTTAGCAGTAGGAGAGGGGGTGATGGAAGGGGGAGGAGGAGAAGGGGGCACAAAAGATGGGCTGCGAATGGGGCGACGTCTTTCGAAGTGGTTCCTTTTATTTAGAAAAAAGGCATTCCGCACGTATACACTCGGAATCCGTCCTTTTTCTTCGCGCTCCATGTTTTTTCCCGATTTCATCCGCACGTCGCCATCGAATTTTGATGAACCAGAGTGAGAGAGATGGTTGTCGAGTCCCCCCATGTCACAAGTCCACCCCACCGGTCATTTATCCTCCTGCACTCCGTACTCCCGTCGCACCGCCCTCTCTACTCCGCCCGGCCACTTCCTCGCGCTGCTGGCGCCATTAGGGCCGATCATTAGTCGGTTGACAGGTGAGCAGCGATTGTGCGACAGGGTTGCTGAGGAAGGATGAAAAATGATACGGGAAAAAGGGCAATGCGGATGGCCTCTCTCTCTCTCTCTTTCTCTCTTCACTCTCTCCGTTGCCCCTCCACGCGTGCTTATTGGTGCGCGTTTGTTTGCCCCGTCATCCTTGACCAGTCCCCGGGCACAGAGCATTGTCGCAGGTGACGACGCATCGCTGATGACACGATGTCCTCGACGTCACTGCGATAATTGTCGTCTCTTTAATCAGTTGGTCCACAGCGATCGAAGCTGGAAAGCGTCCCGTTCGTTCGGTGCTGCAATTGTATCGAGCTTTCCGTTCCTTCAAGAATTGTATTGAGTAATTGTTCTTCCCTAACTCAATTAGCCCCCTGCTCCACCATCGTCGAGGCTCGTGATGAACAGTAATTCGCGGCTCTTCTGTTTGATAAGTTTGCTTGCCACTCCTATTAATGTTATTTGTGGTCTGCTCTTTCGGTCTCTCAGAAAAATATAAACGTATAATTAATGGCATAACTGTAATTATTTATTGCCTCTAGTTGTAACTCCATGTTTCATTCGTGTGGAAGGGGATGAATAAGGTTGAAAATCTCGTCAATGGGATAATTAGCGTGGAAGACTGAACTTAGTTTCTCGAGATTTGTCAAGATGTACGATGGAATAAGTAAAATTAATGACGGAAACTTGTATTTCCTTCTTGAAATGTCTTTTTAATTGCGGAGGATTAGTTATCTTCATTGCTGGATATTTATTTTTAGTATGCATGAAATTAGATGAAATGACTGATAGGATCTAAATGTATGTTCACTGTTCTGACACATGGCGTGAAGCAGTGTATCGGATTTCAGAATAACGAAGGCCTCGGGTGTTAAGGGGATGGCAAACGTGTTTCGATCGAAAGTTGAAATTTGATGTTCCGACGTGATTTGTGACTGAAAATGAAATTTAAGGCTCACTGCCCCACAATCTAACGGAATCCTCATCTAATTTAGGGAAGGTGGGCCAATACTTTTTTATGTTGCTATCAAAAGGAAAGGTTGAAGCGAATTCGGCCACGGTGATGTTTAACGAACGGTTTTGGTGCTTGATAGGAATTTAAAATGCACTATTTCCCGATCATTTTAAAGGAATAAGTGAACGTTTTCCTGAAAAAATTAATGCCGTGATGGGGCTTTTTCTCATCCATTAACATTTATTAAATGGAGCTGAATATGGCTTCCAATTCTCTTGGAATTGTGTCTCTGTATAGTTATTAATAGAGAGGGGATGATTTTTATGGACGCCATTTTTCGGCTATCCCAAGTTTAAATATTTATTTTTACATTTTAAATTGGTTACATTCTCCAATAAAGTAATGCATTTCATTGAAATTCGGTAGGCATTTTTTGAATTTCATTTTTGAAAAGGTACTATTCGTTAATTCCTTCGACAAACATTCCCTCCGTATTTAAGCAAACGAATTATTCCGAAAGTTTTTTCAGATCCTCATCGATGTAAGAAATAATTTTTCAGTCAGTTTAAGCCCGATTTGAAGATCTTTTCTGTTTTTGCAATAGCCCCAAATTTGTTTGAATATTTTTTCCTGTATTTCGTTGCTTACGTGCGAAGGATTTGATCGGATGTCACATTTTTCGAACACATGTAAGGGTAATCTATTTACCGAGAATAGCTTTTGGATTTCGTGGGCCGTGCCCCCAGTTATCGGACGTTTGAAGAGTAAAAGTACCATAGAACTGTGATGAGCTCCGAACAAGATCAACTGAATTGGTTCTCTGGAATTCTTTTGGCGAAAGGATACGAAATAGAATCAGAGGAGGAATTTATTTTAAGGTACATTTAACCGTAATATATCAAATAAAATTTGAGTGGGAAAGGAGTGGGTTTTTTTGCATTTTTCGTTTTTTTTATTTTCCATTACTCCATGTTCTTTCGAGGAAGAAAATTACAGGCATTGGTGAGCGTGGGGTTAATAGGGGAGATCGAACTCCAGACCTCACGGGTAGAAAGTGTGTTTCCTATCTTTTTATGTTCGTTATGTACTTGGTTGAAACATTTAATGTTCGATGTATGCGTCGTAATATTCCGCCATTCTTTCAGAGAGCGTGGTTGATGCTTGTTTTTCGTGCACTTTGAAGAAAAATGATGCCAGTCGAGTTAATGTAAATTGCTACGAATTTGCTGGTACACATTAGCCTTCATATTGAGCGCGAAACATTTCGACTACGTGTTTTCACTCTGGGATGACGAATCAAACATTAATTTTGTCCTTCGGTTATGAAGTATCTTCCAAGCCTATATCGTATTGTCATTCTTTCAAGCTTTCATCCTTTTCGAATTGGCGTGCGTCAACAGTTTCGGTACAGTAAAAGTTATTTAAATATGTGTTTTAAGATAGTCAATGCTAACTGAAACGATAGATTTTCATTCGCCATATTTGGCCTGCTACTATTCCTACGTGTTTGTACCATCTAGTGGCGCATGTAACCTTTGGAATGTTCGACTTCGTAATCAGAACAGATGTAACATTCAAGAATTTAATAATTTCTATTTTAATTTTGACAGTTATTGGAGACAATAGATTTGATTTGAGCGGGATATGCAATGGTATAATGAGAATACGCAGCCATATAATGAGAAAATATTTTTAAATTTTATGTTCTCTAATATTTTTATGTCCTCTATGGTGAACATAGATTTGATTTGATTGGAATTTGTAATGATATAATTAGAAAATATGTATAATTTTGAATTTTATGTTCTCTAATTTAATGTAACTGAGACGAAAAAGTTTGCAAGGATAGAGCAGGCCATAAGCACTTTGTTATTTTTTACCTTAATCAAGAAATAGCACGAGGCCTATTACATTTGATGCATAAAAACAAAAGTGTGGCGATAAATAAATGTTGGCAGTAATTAGTTATTTGTTTTTTTTGTAAAATACATAACTGGGTCACCACTATGCTATTTACTAAATAGCCGTTTACTGTATTCCTAAATTGAAATGGTATTTACGAGAAACATTTTTAATAGTATTGAATAAAATGAGAATATCATTATATATTCGATGGTTTCTGGCTTAACTTTGTGGAAATTCATGCTCCTTAAATGAAGAACACAATGTATTTTCCACTGTTAAGAACAGCGGAAAAAGGGTTCTTCATCAAATGACAATATTATTGATTATTGTCATTAATCCGATATCATCAACAATCTCGTGAATGTGACGTCAGCTAAGGATGATCGCATGGAGTGGGGCCATAGTTTTTCGCCCTCTCCTGGATTTGTTCCTTGAATCTCTCATGCATTTTACCTTAATTCCGAGGACATTTACCGCGTAATTGGTGAGCCTCACTTCGTCCTCTACAGCAGTCTCTTCTTTTTCATTTCGTGCCACGAGAGGCACGGAATAAAAAAGAAGTCTTCCCCCCACCTTCCTTCCCCGCCACAGTTCGTCCATCATCTTAATTCACCGCCCGCTCCCTCCCTTCCTCTTCCCGACCCCCCCTCCTCTCCTCGCACTCGCCCTATCGCACAGCTTCCCTCCCGCGATCCTCCGACTCTTCTTCCTTTCATTAGGGGGCAGCCGCTCCTCCCGCCCCTTCCCGTCGACTCACCCCTTCGCCCCCGCACACTAATCTGCCCTCTCCGCATTCGAGCGATCGTCTTCGGAGAGCGGGAAAGGGGTGCGGGGAGAGTTGGTGTCGGAAGGGCAGAAGATGAGGATCCGAAGGGGTGCTCACGTCGGGTGGGGTCGAGGTGGAAAGGGAGGGGTTGTGGGGGGGTGAATTGAAAACTGGAACAGGAAGAATAAGTGGCGAGAGAGACAATTGCTGCGTGCGAAGTTTTCGCATCCCGACGGAGAGGAGTACCACGACGACATTATCATCTTTATTTTTTTAGGTGCCGTGACACTTAAGCCCTTCATCCGTCTCGGCGTCAGTTCTTTTACTCTCCAAAATTTAATATCGTTGGATCCTTATTTAGTTATCGTAAGCGGAAATGTAAGGGCTCGTCATTATGACGGGAATGGAAAAAAACCAAAATATCTGAAAACGAGAACTTATCATTAGATTCGAATTTCTTTTTCGGTCATAAATCAACTTTTGAGGAGCCACTTCTGTCTTCTAGTTTGTATCAATTTGAGCGCAAACGAACCTCGAAATAAATACAGCTCTGAAAACCAACCGTTATATCGGATTATCGTTCGTTCGATATTTGAGTTGAATATTCAGATTGCCAAACCCATGAAATTCTTCAGACATGCTTTTGTTTCCTTACTAACTCAAGAAATGTTAGCTGTGTGTAGAAAATGTTGCATTTTTTTATTTTAAATACCGACAACAGATCATTTTCCGTGATAGCTGATAAAATTTGAAAATTGTTTACCTCGTTACTTCTTTATATAGACTAAACATAGAAAAATTTATTGTATTTTTTGGTTTCGTTACTTTTTTCTATTATACTTTAAAATGTGGCGTTATTTTGAAAGTGAAAGAATGTTGAGTTTGTTCTTTTCTTCCGTTAAATATCAAGTTATGACTTTTAATTTCCTAATCTAAATGAATAACGACATAAACAGAGTTTATTAGAAAAAAGGAAATCGTTACAAACATCGTCAAATTTCTGTTCCTGGTATTTTGAGGTATGACTGAACTCATACCTCCTTCAGTTATGTCTTTGTTATCGTTCATTTATTTTAGTTGCTGTTTCGGGTCCATTGGAACACTCTTCGAATCGCGAATGTGAACTTCCAAAAGTTATATGCTTCGACGTATTATTACTGCGATTTTGGCCATGGGCCAATTTAAATTATGCGTATTTTAGCACTTAATTCAGGATACTTAAGAAATTTCATCTTTCAAAATGGGAACTCAACTTTGATAAAAAAATTGAATTCGATTCTTTAGGCCGACTGCCAATCGCAGATGATGGGGGTGTTTCAAGTGACTACCGATTGAGACGTTTGACTACACAATGTTTTGTTGGGAGTCAGTTTTCGTGATCTTTCGCTAAAAATGCGCGCTCTTGGGCGACAACACCGTGCCAGGATTGAAATATCTCACAGTTTACAATTGGGGGTATTCGTAAGTAATTTCTATAACTGCCAGTACCTTAATTCAGCAGTTCATAGCATTTTCCTGCGGATCCAAATCCTTGCCCAGGGTTCCCTATTTTGGTATTTTTAACGTTCGACAATTAGCATTGAACTAATTTAACACCGCAGATGTTTCCTCGTCAGAGCGATGAATGGAATACGACATCCCGACACGACTAAATATTCTTTTGGAATTAGAAGCGTAAACACTGAAGTTGACCGAAAACACAAAAGCGCATGCGCAAAAATCGAAAGCCATGAGGAGAGTTGGATCGAACTTGGTGCTTGTCTCGGATGACTGGGTTCATCCGAGGCAAGCACCAAGTTCGCATTCGATTAATTGAACATTCTGATTTCAGTACTGATATAAGTAACTGAAGTAATCCTCGTGTAAAAAGGCCTTGAGTCTGCGGCAGCGGCTCGTTCACACCTTTGCATTCGCCTAATGTCACAGTGTGTGGTGTGCAATTTCCTCAGTCGGTATTGTTGGTCCCTGTTTTTTTTGAAGAAAATGAGGTCACAGTGACAGTGAATTCAGACCGGTATGTAAACATGTTGGAGGAATTTCTTTCCACAGCTTGATGAATTGGATTTAGGGGACATTTGGTTTCAACAGGACGGAGCGACGGCTTACACTTGAAGGGCATCGATGACCGTATTGAGAGAACGCTTCCAACATCTCAATAAGGGGCGATTTGGAGTGGCCAGCCCGCTCCCCCGATTTGGCCCCTTGCGATTTTTTTGTCGATTTTTTTGTAATCCCGTGTTTATGCAAGGACCCTGCAAGAGCTGAAGGACAAAATCCGGGCAGAAATTGCCAACATACCTGCTGCTATGCTGGTAAGGGTCATGACAAATCCATGCCATAAATCAGCTTATCGACAATGGGGGGCGTCACCTATCTGATTTAATTTTCAAAACTGTATAAAACGAGGCTTTAAATATGTACTTACATTTAAAAAAAATTATAAAAAGATTGTTTCATAAAATGGGTTTTCAATGCAACAATTCCAGAGTGTAAAAATCATTCGCCTTGACTGGGATTCGAACCCAGATCCCTCAATATCCGGTCGAGTGCTTTAGCCACTTAAGCTACCGAGGCGTCCTCTTAAAAACTGAAATTTTAAGTGGCTAAAGCACTCGACCGGATATTGAGGGATCTGGGTTCGAATCCCAGTCAAGGCGAATGATTTTTACACTCTGAAATTGTTGCATTGAAATGCACATTAGCGGATGACTCCGTTAAAAGTTACTGTTGCGGCATCTCCCGCAGTTTCTTTGGAATTTGTCAAAATGGGTTTTATTGCGTTTTGAAAAAAAGGAAGTTATGTTGCCGCATCCTGTGCACGCATTCTTGTACATAAAGCAAGTCACATACTCTGACGAAAACTCGAAGTACCCCACCTGTTAATGCTATGGTTTTAGTTCTCATATTTTTTCCTTAGTTTTATCATTGAATCATGATAGATCTCATAATGGTGTGTGGTGTATTTCCAGATAGTTTGCCGCTAAATTCAGCCATTATTTTCTAAACGTATCATAAGAGGGACAATTGTATTCTTAGCTAGTAAAAGCACATCCAAATTATAACTTGGTTGTATTTTATAGCAGGTGCGTATTTATTTTCAATGGAATGGAATGCCATCTACGTCCTCATCTTGCGAATCTTTCGGCAAGGTTCTCTCCAAGTCGTTTGGATGTCCCCCTCTTATGAAGGTGTAAATGTTTGCCGATGCCGGAAAAGGTGGAAATCGCAGCTACATTTCATCCAAGGTTCCTGATTCATTGTTATGTCAAAAGTATTTTGATCGAAGAAACTTAATTAAAGAAAGGATAGTATGGAGGGTAATTTACCTTCCATGATTAGCTTCAAAGGAAGTTTCGCTGGATTTATTAAATGCATCTTACTGAAATTTGATGTGTAAATTAAAAAAAATATAATTTAAAAAAATTCTCTTCCGACCTCATGGGTCCATTCCCCCTCCTTTAATCTCCGCCAGTCTTCTCATCCGTTCGACTCCTCCTCACGTGTTGCTCTTTTTTAACGAGGATGCACTCGTGACGCGGAGCATTCCGAGGTACATATTATTGCTGAAATCCGCACATGCTCTCCCGACTCCTCGAGTTTTTCCCTTAATCCGAGGTGCTCGTCACCCGGGGCGTGCCGTCGAATGCATTTATCCACGAGTTGTGCCGCAGTGATAGATGCGGCTTGTTCCCCGGGCAAGTGCCGCGGTCCCACTCGCACCCCGACGACCGCCCTGTGCGGCGCTAGACTTCCGAGGGAGGACGGACACCTGCAGTTGGCAGCCCAGCGAAATTAGTTTGGACCCAGTGCTTGGAGCTTTCCACCACCCACCAAATGGGTTACGTTTAAATGTTTTTTTTTGCCGCAATATAAATGAGTAATACGTTATCACACGCCAACAGAGTGGCACGCCTCCCCGATATATTTGAGTACTTTAGATTTTATTACGAGGGTCATCCGGAAAGTAGTACCCGTTCGTGCCGCATGAAGTGCTGACGATGCGAGTAGCCGCTGGACGAGGTCAGATAGCTTCAGTGGCTTGTCTGCCTTCTCTGAGCCAAGTTGCGTGACGCTAGCATTGCCTGTGTTGTTTCTGTGATTGTTTACAATGTTTAAAAAAATTGAGAACGCCGCCAGTTGTGAAGTGAGGGCAGTGATTAAATTCCTCAATGCAAGAAACGTTCGCCCAGGTGATATTCATCGCCAATTAAAGGAGGTGTATGGAGACAATGTAATGGACGAGTCGTCTGTTCGGCGGTGGTGTCGCAACTTCAACATGGGGAGGGGGAACACACACGACGATGAGCGTTCGGAGAGACCGTCTGTCATTACAGACCAACTGGTGAGCTCAGTTGACGAATTCGTGAGGAACGATCGGCGCGTCACAATTGATGACATCTGTGAGCATTTTCCCAATGTTTCTCGAACAATTGTTCATGAAATTGTTAAACACCATCTGCATTATGCAAAAATTTGTGCAAGATGGGTCCCTCGCGTATCTCAATGAGCTGGCGGCGAAGGACTATGCAGCAGGAATACAGAAACTTGTCACACGTTATGACAAATGCCTTAATTTGCTTGGAGATTATGTTGAGAAGTAGTTTAAAGTATCCTCTTTCAAATAAAATTTTTTATGTTTGTTAATATTTACTTTTGTGTCTTTATTTCACGAACGGGTACTACTTTCCGGATGACCCTCGTATATACAGGTAATAAATCGGTTGAAATTTATTTTACACAACTCTTTAGCTGGCAGAGTGGCATCTTTAATGTTTATCGATGAACGTGGCCCAAGTGAAGTATATTGGTTTGCTCTTGGAGCTGGGTAAACAACGTTGATTATTCCTCCTGCTTTTAAGGAGCCATGATATTTTCCTGCGATAGACATAAGCCGTTAAGCTCCCAATTCAGTTGACATTAAGTCGTTGGCCTGTCGATCTTTCTGTGTCTGCCCCTCCCAATCGGTGTCGTTTTCGCTTTAATCGCACTCCGCCGCGCGATGTTTTGGCCCGTCCAATTCATCTTCCGCCATTCCACACTTCCCCAGCGACCTCCCTCGACTCCGCGCCTTCATTAAGGAGACCGAGTGAGCGAGAGAGAGAGAGAGAGACACGGAGTAATATGCATACATTTTTTTGAGAGGGACGTGCCCGAAAAGGTTTGCAGTCGCAATTTTGCTTCTATGTGTTTGTTTTGAATCTCCTGCCTCCCATTTCGCTTTTGTCTTTTCTCTTATTTTCTTCGGCAGTATTAGCGAGGCACTAGATGGTGAAACGTAACTGACGACAAATGTTGAGGTCTCCACGATTTATGTTTTTACGGATTCGTGCGAAATTCATCCAGGAAAATACTGTAGGGAAAGAGATAGCGATCATAAAAAATCAAGTATTCGAATGCGATGTGGCATGACCGATTTAGGCTTATTTTTAAACACGGAACCATCTTGAAAATTTACATCTGGGGCGTTTTGTAGAATAATGGTATTCTTATACTAGAGAGAGGTTATCTGATAGAAAATTGGGCGCATCTTCGCGATGAAAGCCTTTCGTACGCGCCAAAGGTGTCCATTACATGTAATTCATCTTATTTATTAGAATTAATGCGGTATCTTTTGATATATATATATATATATATTTTTTTTTTTAATTTTTCGTATTTTGTCCTTGATTTTTTCGTCAATGAATTAATACGTCACTATAGATAATTAACGTTCTTTTTTATCGTTAGTGTTTTGGTCATTTGTCGCGAAAAGTCGTATGGCATCGTGTAATTAATTGGACCTGGTGACTGGCCGTAATAGACCATCAAGATACTTGCACCATTGAAGCTTACACCACTTCGTACTCATCTGCTACTTATTTTTCTTATGAGTGTCAGTACAACCCGAAAGCTTCGGACCGACTGGAACACCGAAGTGTTTTAGGGCATAGGCGCATACATAGATAATTTAATTTTTTTTACTATATTGGCATTGATAATCAAAAGAGCTAGAAAGTGAAAATGGGAATTCTTGATAAACCAAGCTTTTTAATGCCTCCTTATTTTGGAACTGGACGATAAGTAACCGTATTCCATTATTATACTGAGGCGTATTGGCAACCTGCTAATATTTTCACTAATTTTTTAATATAAAAAACCACCATTGTTAAGATTTTAACGGACAGGTTTTAAGTGTTAAGGTCTCCACAGAAGTAACAGCCTTTTTCTTTTGGCTCTGCCTAATTTAATAGCGTAGGCTTAGTTAAGCGGAATTGTGGAATAAAATGAGGGCTTGCGCATGCATACAGTTACCCCCTAGTTCCTCAGAAATAAACCTGGAACGACTTCGTTAATGAGAGCTGCGTCTATCTCTTGAAATAGATATGTATTCGAATTATCTAATTCCGTAATGAAATCAACGTCTCAGTTTTGGCTCTATGGTTTATAGAATTGATGAATGAAGAGAATAAAAATAAAAGGGAATCCAAAAAGCAAGAGGAATTGAGAATGGATTCTCGCGTCTTACACTAATAATCACCATAAATATAAAAGTCACCATAATAATTAGGATGAAGGTTTACTTAAAATTCTTTGGCATTTTTCATGTTGGGAAAATGTCTTAGATGTATAATTTTCGATGTTTGTTCTGTTAAATCTTGTGAAGGAGAAGACATTTTTCAAATTTTTTGGAAAAAATATTTACTATTTCAATTCTGATAAACATTTCAGCCTAAGAAAACTTGGTTAAAAACATAAACGCCGTAATCAACCCGAAGGTCGCGTAGATGGCGTGAGTTCACCCAGTGCCCAGCCCGACGGCGTGTGAAATTAACAGGTCAGGGTGGGGGGCTAAGGATGAGTGGCGTGCCTGAGAATTGAACGCGGGCCTTCCGGTCAGCCCGGTCAGTAGTCCAACGCCTGGACTACCATGATCTTGGTGTAACTTTGATGTGTCACTAATTTCACAAAGTAAGTAGGATATCAACTTCAGTATCTCTCTCAAGATTAATTGGCGTGGTTTGTCATGCTAATTGTTTGGAGTCGTTGTATATGTTTTGTGGTATCAATATTGAACTTAGGTCAAGGTTCATTCATTTCTTTCGACCTTGTTTATTTTTTATTTCGCCACTCAAAAGATGCTTGTTATGCGTTACACGTCCAGTTTAAACTCCCTCATGCAGAATTTTGCCCTTCTGACCTATTTGCCAAATGGATGATTGCGTAAAATATGCGATTGGTAGTCTTACGTGGGAAAGATGTATTGGGCATACTTTAAAGGTCTCCTACGAATGTGTGAGTTGAAGCTATGATTCGGATGCATTGAAGCAATGACGACGGGTATAAAAATCTTGTCTCATCTATCTTCTGCCATGTAGCGTCCATTTTATTTCGAATGCTTCCAGCGTTAAACTCCAGAAGTTTTTATTTTGCATAATTAATGTAATCGTCAATGAAATCATATTCAATTTCGTATCAGTCGATCGGTTTGGAATTGGGTCGTTAAAAAAATATTACAAAAGCTACGCAGAATCTTGAAGGAAGTTCGTCTGTTGTAACTATTTGCGGTAACTACGTTAGCCTTCGTGATCCGCGTTTCGGAGATCCCCGAAGCAGATCTCGCCTCAGTCACTCTATTTCTTTCTTGGCGGTAGAAATCATAACAGTTATGCAAGATTTACGTTTTCCTAGTAACGTGCTGTTTACTTCCTCTGTGCGTGTCATTATCATACAATACGCGCTACTCATACCTTTTAGTTTTTTAAAATTATTAATTCGTTCATCTACATCTACAACTACATCAATGCCCTGCAAGCCACCAAAAAGGTGTGTGGCAGGGGGTGCAGCACCAGGAGGAAAGGGTAAGGGATGAGGGGATTAGGGTTTTTCAAATGGATGGGGAAAGGTAAGGGGAACCTGCAAAAAAAAAAAAAAAATATATATATATATATATATACATAGAATATAAATATAAGCGTATAACCCTGCGCAGTCGCTACCTTGTAGGTTAATACTTATTATGTCGAGCCGGATCCTGGGCGATTTCGATTAAAAGAATTCTGGTCTCTTATTGTTCTCGGAAAAAATGACCATTTAAATCTGTCTGTCCTGCAGTCAATCTCTCTAATCTTACATTCGTGATCCCTCCGCCCGTAATTCGTTGGGGTTCGTATTATGTTCTCGATGTCATCGGAAAAGGACCCATCTTTAAATGTTTTTAATAAGTTTAATCTATATTGTAAACGCCGCTGTGTAAGGGAATCCCAGCCTAAATTTTCTAGCAAAGTAGTTACGCTACTGCGTTGGTCATAGCAATTTTTGACAAATCTATCTATCTTCGTTAACAGACATTGGATTTTTAAACTTGAAAGCAACAACAAAGAAAATTATAAACATCCAAGCCCTAGGGGGATAAAAGCACACAAAGGCGGGAATCGAATGCGCGACCTCTGGGCTGGCAAGCGGGCACGGTACCGGCCGGCGATAATTCGAGCCCGTTTCTCAAAATCTAAAACCCGAGTTGCAAATTCAATTGAAAATCTTCTTAAGAGCATTATATGTACCTTAGTTCTGGCACTGTGAGTTTTAGGCGAATCCTGCAGCATATATTATCATCAGAAGTCTCCATATGTGCAAATGACAAAGACTTGTGAAGTGACTCCATCGAGAAACTGGGCCCAGGTCTCAATTCAGAAATCCGTGGTCTCGTCTCACTCACATTAAAACAACCGCCTTCCAGCGAGGTATGGCTGCGGAAACCCAATGTTTTAATTGCGAGACGAGCGAGAAGTCTTGGATGATACACACCAAACTCGTTATTTCCTTCCCTCTCCACTTACTCCCTCCTTCTTTAGCGCCTTCTTTTCCGATCTTTGCCTTTTTTCGTTTGTCTCTCTTGAGAGTGAGTGGAAGGCGGGGAAGAGGGGAGAGGGGCGGACGGCCCGTGGTTCGACCTTGGCCCAAATCCTATGCGTCCCCCCCCACCCCACCCTTTCCCCTCCCCTTTCTCTCACCTCCTTCCCCCCTCCCTGACACCCACCTCTTTTTTTTTAGGCTGCTCTTTTTATATTTTTACGACGCCAGGGATGTTTAGTACCGCGAGGGGAGGGAGAAAAAGCGAGGATGGCGCGACCAAGGATCCTCTTCGACCTGCGTCCGAGGGAGGGGTGCGAATCGACGTGGCCGCGGAGGGGTGCTAGGGGGACAGAAACATTCAGGGGCCGCCATCTTGGGGCTGAGGGGTGATCAGTTATGCGGCCTCCCTTCCACCAAGTGCCTAAGCTCAAGTCTTGACCCATTTTTTTTACTTGCTCATTTATTCTGCTTTGTTTTCCTCCTCGGATAGATTCTCACAGACCCGCAAGAGAAGCAGAGAGATATCATGTTTATTCAGTTGGTTGGAACTTCCTAGAAATGTTCGACAGAAATGGTCAGTGAATTTTGGCGTTTCTTACAAAACTTTTCTTGAGCCTCTGGATCCGTCTAAGATTAGGGCCTATGGTTTTATGTAGCTAGTTATGCCGTGGATGGTTTAATGAAGTATTATGTTAAACGGCATAGGAGTATATCTGTGGATAGCGTGCAGGCTTCCCACCGAGAGGGCCCGGGTTCGAATCCCGGAGGCGGCAAATATTTTTCAGTGGCATCCCGATCCCTACTTGAGGTGCTTTGTGGAGAGCACTTTGAGTGAGCGCACCCTCCATCAGATGGGAAGTTAAGCTACGTACCCTTTGGTGCTGTTGGCTAATGCCGACGCCGGGTTCATCTTATCCTTTCCCGTCCATTCCCTAATGGCGGAAATGACCTTAGTTGTCGGTCGCCTCCCCTAAATACTACTACTACTACTACTAGGAGTCAATTAATGAGGCACTGGTTTTGTTACGCCCACATTACTGCTCTTGGATACAGTAACGGGTACCACAAATTAATGGATATTTTTTTGTAGAAAAAATACCTAGAAGTACCTCAGATCATTCCAATTATGTGAGGAATTACGGAAGGAAGCTTTGGTTAACTAGCATATCCGACTTGTCCCAATGTTTTGGCGCCCCTTAATACAGGCTCAAAAATACGGCCATCGCCTCTCCTGACGAGCCTCTTAATTTGGCATTGCGCTAGAAGTCTGCTTTTGAAGGCCTTCATTTTTTCGCTCATACAATTCGAGGAGCAGAGAAGGGGAGGAGACTCACTTCAAACTCTCTGGATCCTCAGAAGCTCATTAATCAGCAATTTAAAAGTTTAACCATTTGTACTCGTAACCGGAGTGAGACAAAAGCTGCTTTGGTAATTTGCTCCCCCGTCTGCAGTTAGCGACAGTGAATATCCTTTAAGAATTGTATTTATTTTTAATTAAGAGTTATATCAATTTTTAATGAGTAACTAGATAGACACTCGGGTTTCCAGAATAAAATTTCCAGGGACGCTCAAGTGTCTAAGACGTCCTTAGTAGGAGCAGGGAAAGAGGTGTGCGGCAGAGGAACGGTGGGAGATAGATTTAAACGGAAGGTGCACTATGAGGCAATTTCATAGTTCAATAGAAAACCTTCATAATTTCCTTTATATTTCTCTTTGTAAGAGAATGGTACAGACTCGAATTCCTGTGAAGCATCTGACCTTGTCAGTATTTGTAACGGTACTAATCCGAATGCCAACGGATTCCCCATTTATTCTCCTGTAGTGTATTACTCTATGCCGATATACTCTCAAACAGGATTGTAAATAATCTTAAGGGCACAGTAAAATATGACTCTGCTCAAGTGATTAGATTATTTACCAACGTATGCTTCTGTTGTTGTCATTTCTATGAAGATTTGCAAACTTGACCTTGGATTTCATAATTGATGCAACATGTTGACTTTAAAATTTTTCAAATTAAAAAAGCATGAAAGGAAACGCGAACACATAGTTTTCTGTATGGCGTTTAAGAAAGGTTTAATGCAATTGATAATATTTAACCGTTTGGTTGAGTTGATGATGCGTTAATTTAAACGCTTCATTATTTTTTGACGCATTATATGGATGGAAGTAATAATAGATTTTAAGAACGATTTTGATAGCCTAGTTATTAGGCCTAATTCAATTAAATAGTTCCTTTTCTATGTTGGTATATTATTATTTTTGCGAAAGTTAAATGTTGCGGTATACTTTGCGGTAAAGCAGACTTAGTGGAATGTTCCGCATTCTGAAGGGGGAGAAAGCTTGGGCAGATCTTAGGAAAGAGGCGGGGAACCCAAATTTTATGGGGAGAAATGATCACAAATTTAAGGTAAAATGCCGGGCACAGAGAACAAATAAAAAAAATTTCTTTTCTAAATAGAACAATTGTTGATTGAAACACCTTAACTGCAAAAATATTCGAGCCCTTTCCTAACAGAGTGTATACTTAAAAGAATAGATGTAAGGCACATATGTAATAATTTGATTGATGTGTGGTGTATTGTATTATATGTAATAGCTTAATTTTTTTTAATTTATCTTTTTTTCTTGCTGATTAATGGCTGTAAATGGGATGGGGATTCGCTTGTTTTGTTAAAGAGATTTGTGTTTTGAAGTCTGATTTTATCTATTATCTTTTGCGATTATTTGGGACTTGTGTGCCACCTGACAATGTCTATCAGCACATGTGTATTTTTAATAATAATAATAATACAGTATATATATATACACACACACACATATATATATATATATATATATATATATATATATATATAATATACACATACACACATATAGATATGTGTGTATCTGCCTTAACCGGTAGATTACTTAATAATAAATTTTATATATATATATATATATATATATATATATAATACATACATATATATACATATATATGTAATACATATATATTTATATATATATATATGTATTTCTGTATATATTTATATATAGTTATATATATTTATATTTTCACACCCCGTTACGTTTTCCGAAACCTTCGTTTAGCGCTAAGTCCAATGAAAATTGGTATAAGTAGACTGAGTCATCAATTATTGCGTCTGGGTTGTAAACGTATAAATTGTTTCAATTTTTAAATGTTTCGATTTCGCCATTACATAATTTTAACGGTACAAGTGGTCAATGTGCGGAGTCCCACAAGATCAATGCGGTACATATGGTAATTGCCGAAAATGGATACAGTTTGTCTGAACAAGGCGTGGAGTTTTTATGATTGAAGTAAACACACTCTCGCGGAGCAATCTAAAACAATATCGCGTCGACGACTAGCCTTCACTTTGCCTCGGATCAACCATAAAAAAAGAACTCGAGTTTTTATTATTTTCTGATTGGATAAAAATGCGTTGAGAAATAAATGAATTTTTCCTTCCTGGAAAGTAATTTAAAAAGTAGAGAACTTGCAACTAGTCAGGATGGTGGCCAAATAATTACTTTCAACCTAAGTTTCATATCAATAATCAGTTAATGATTTCCGATCAAAGATTACCAAACGAGAGCATATTGATTTGATTTGCTTAACTTTATAAAGGTATAATGGTACCCGTTGAAAACCAGTTATTGCAAATAAACGCGAAGTAGTTCCCGATTCACACATTTTTTTTCTAATGTTGGCTTAAACTAAACGTACTCTGTCTTGCTTCGTATACACATACACGTTGTTTTACCGCATCTTCGAATTGTACATTTTGCACTCATCAGATTTGCACTGGTGGATTGATTCATCTAGAAATAAAACGTAAAATCTGTACATTTGTTCTTTGAATTTTATTTTGAACCGCGACCGAATCTTGAAAACGTGAATTTATTTCCGCGCGTTCTTGTTATTTTCTTTGTGAATCACAGTACTTTTGATGCAAAGATGCCGTGAAAAATATTTCTTTCTTTCAATTAATGCACAAATGGGGTCGTAACCATTTTGTTATAAAAGTCGAGTGAATCAAGTGTCTTGGCGAATGCCTCCGTTGGACCGAAGGGTGAATCTCTGTCATTTACTTAGAAATACCAAACGCATTAATGCTAATGCATACAAATCCAGTTCCTTAGTCCATGGAATTTTATATGACGATGGAAAAATCGTTTCCCGTTCCCTTAGCGCCGCCATTCGGAATGCTTCTTGTTTCGGTTGTGAATGCTCCTCCGTATGCGTTTCCAATTTGATACGCCCTTAATCCCTTAATCACAAATTCCAAGGACTCTGATGAATCCATTTCCCTGCCTTATGATTATGCTTCCCATTTCAGTATCGCGTGTCCTCCCTCAATCCGTTTCCTTTCTTCTTTTCTCCCTTTCACCCCTCCCATTTCAACACCTTTGATCAACCCAGTCCACCAGTTCCGTGCTTCATTATCAAAGCATGATCATTTGCGGTAGTATCGGGTGCGGTTTCTTGCTGAAAGGGCACATGCACAAGTCGCTTGTAAATGCCGAATAGTCGCTCGCCAGTTATAGACTTCAAGTTCTGTCAGTGATGAGTGGGTAAAATGAACGCTTTTGCGAAAATAATTTATTCTATCTATCGTGTTCATTAATATTAATGGACCGAAAAAACATCACTCCACACCGAAGCGGCTCATGAGCAGACAGTCAAGCGTGATAGCATTTTCTTGTAGCCATCGGGAGTCGCTTATTTACGTGGGTTACTTATTTCTCGCAGATAATGAAGTTTAGGTGAAGAAAAGAAAACTAAACTGCTGTTGTGTGTTTAATAGTCCACAAAAGTGTAAAGTAAAAGAACCGACATTGGTCCTCTTGGAATCGACTGGCTTTTTTCTCGCATGCATGGTGCAAAAATGAATAGAATCACATCCCGGAGTGACCAGAACAGTAGTTAAATTTGGATAAACTCGTTGACGCGTCGCCTTGATGACCTAATGAGTAACTTCTTAAGTTTTGTTGGGATGCCTCGAGGGATGCGGTAGGTGCCGTGGCTAATGGAATGACTTTCTACCCGGAGAATCCGGTTTCAAATCCCGGCAGTGATAGAATTATTCTGTGATATCTGGATCCCTATTTGAGGTCCTGCGTGGAGAGCACTTCGAATGGGGTACTCCACCCGTTAAATCGTGGACTCCTTGGCCACTATCGTTAGAGGTCACTGGAGTAGACCAATGTCGGCGCCGGGTTTTCCACTACCCGTCCTTCATTTCCTGAAAATCACCCAAATTACTAACCTATCCCTCCTGGGGCATATGGCCTTAGCTTTCGGTCGCTTCCCCAAATAACAACAGAAGCAACGAGGATGCATCATCATTTTGATTGCACTACTCTTGCTACCAGGGAAAGAATAGTTCGTTTCTCTCAAAATGTCCTCAATATTTAGGCTAAATAATATCACAGTGTTAACCGCTGAATTTTTACTATGCAAAAACGTCTAAATTGAAATCGTGGTCTAGTCTTATATTTTGGAGCTACTTCGGGTATCTCTTTCGACTTTCGAAAGGCATGTATTTCATGCTCTACTGGAAATCCTTAGTTGCGAAATTGTATGCAAGGGTCTGAGGGAAGTTTATTCAGAATTCACCTATTTGGCTTCAAATAGTGAGGCCGGATTACAATTGAGATTGGATAGACCAACAGTTGAGGGTAATGATGTATTTTTATCCCTCACCGTAGCAGGATGTTGTCGAGCTGCTATGGATAGATCTTCCTGCTAACGTCCCTTATGGATTATGGTCTCGTAGCCTAATGGGGGAGCAAGAAAAAGTAATGCATGAAAAACCGAATATTTTTACCGGAAGGGCTGAAAGACCGTTTGAGCATTGGTAATAACTTCCATTAAAATAACGTGAGCGCTCTAAAAAATCTCGTTTGCAATCCTGTCGCGAGTTCGTTCTCTTTGACGATGGATGTTGGCGACCTGACGCGGTCTGTGTCATGTCTCTGTTAACTCCATTTCAAAGAGAGTGAACGTTGTAAAATAGCGTTAACAAAAAATGTTGATTTTGATTCCCCATGTCCTTGGAGTGAGTGGTACTTTGTTCATTAAAATTTCACTTCCTTCCTTTCTATTCAAGCCCTTCGAGCTAAAGTTAATCGGCAACTCATCCATAAATCGGTTTACATTTGTAAAAATAATTCTGTATGGAAAGATGTTCGAGCTGAAAAATTATTTCGAATACTGTATTTGAGTACGTGAGTTTCCACAATCCGTATTTGATGCCCGTTAGTGAACAATACTCGTTTCAATTCCGTAGTCATGTATAAAATGCTTAGAAATAATTTGCGCATCGACTTTTTGATCACCTGCGAGTTGCGAAAAGTAAGTTTCGTTAACGGAAGTTTTTTTTACATGTTTTACGAATATATGGTTCTTACTTTGATCGTACTTGGGAGAGTTATTTGTAAATAGCTAAGAACGTCGCTCAGGTTAAATTACGAGGGTCATCCGGAAAGTAGTACCCGTTCGTGAAATAAAGACACAAAAGTAAATATTAACAAACATAAAGAATTTTATTTGAAAGAGGATACTTTAAACTACTTCTCAACATAATCTCCAAGCAAATTAAGGCATTTGTCATAACGTGTGACAAGTTTCTGTATTCCTGCTGCATAGTCCTTCGCCGCCAGCTCATTGAGATACGCGAGGGACCCATCTTGCACAAATTTTTGCATAATGCAGATGGTGTTTAACAATTTCATGAACAATTGTTCGAGAAACATTGGGAAAATGCTCACAGATGTCATCAATTGTGACGCGCCGATCGTTCCTCACGAATTCGTCAACTGAGCTCACCAGTTGGTCTGTAATGACAGACGGTCTCTCCGAACGCTCATCGTCGTGTGTGTTCCCCCTCCCCATGTTGAAGTTGCGACACCACCGCCGAACAGACGACTCGTCCATTACATTGTCTCCATACACCTCCTTTAATTGGCGATGAATATCACATGGGCGAACGTTTCTTGCATTGAGGAATTTAATCACTGCCCTCACTTCACAACTGGCGGCGTTCTCAATTTTTTTAAACATTGTAAACAATCACAGAAACAACACAGGCAATGCTAGCGTCACGCAACTTGGCTCAGAGAAGGCAGACAAGCCACTGAAGCTATCTGACCTCGTCCAGCGGCTACTCGCATCGTCAGCACTTCATGCGGCACGAACGGGTACTACTTTCCGGATGACCCTCGTATATGAAGAGGTTATAGATCGGCTCACCGATACTAGTGAACACGACCTCAGAAAATTATTGCATACGATATACTAAATTAGACAAATATTTTGCGAAAATCATTTATTTTGGAAAATAGATTCTTAATGCTTTTCGTTTTATTCTTGCTGAAAAGTGTCATTCTAAAGTTTATTGAAATATTCATTCCGCACAAATTGCTCTTCTCCCTGTACAAACCGTTGCAGGGGATGAATTATCGTCCACAGTTTTTCGGCAAGTGCCACGATTCCAGTAATTTAGCGAAGCAGAAGTGTATTAGTATGCATAATTACGATACCATCCACAAAAAAAACTTGTGGAAAGGAAAGTCTGAGGGGAATGGGAAGTGTGTATGTAAGTAAGCATGTTCCCCTCGGTTCGAATCAGCGACGCCACCTCTAAACGTAATTCTCTCCTCTCTTTCCCTCGCCTTTCTCCTGCCCTCCCTCTCATTACGCCATTTCCTCCCTTCCCGTGTCTCTGTGCAAGGCGCTCGAAATTCCGCCCCCTTCCCCCCTCCCCCGCCCCACCCCAAGTATAACCCCACCCCCCGACCCCATTTCCCCCCCTCCACCGCCCCACCCCCACGGCCAAACCCCTTTTACCCTCCTAACGCTTGGCCTTTCCCCTCCGCGCCCCCCTCGCTACATCGATCTGCTCCTCAGAGACCGGCCTCGTCGGAGGGTTCATTTTTTTTCTCTCTCTCTTTCTCTCGAATCGTGTGTGTTTTTGGAGGAGGTTTGGTACATAAAGGGAAAAGTGGGGAGACAAGAGAGAATCTTCATGAACCGTGCAGGGAAAGAATGATAGGGGCAGATAAAATGGGAAGGGAATATGTTGGAGAAATGGGCTGTAAAATGCTGTTACGTGGCGTTGGTGTGTTTTATTCGCGGAATTGGAAAGAAAGATTGAAGGGCGAGCGGGGGCGTAGAAATGCAAGGAGCGAGATGGTGGGAAATATTGAGTGTGTCGGACGTATCGACGGGGAGAATACACTTAATCCAGGTGGAATCGAGTGGGATTCCGCGCGGATATCCTCTAATCCGACTGCGTAATCGAACACGAAATGATTCGATTTGATTAGTATTATACAAAATCATAAGGACAGTCGAAGGTAATTGACGTTTTGACCTTAATCACGTGTTGATTAATTAGATTTTCTGCTTCTGGGAGAATGAAGTGATGGATTTTTAGAATATGCGAGTGCTCAGATATTTTGTTCATCAGTGAGAGCAACGTCTATAGTTTCTACTTCACACGTTCAGGAATTCGAATTTCAGCGATCTCTGAATTTTGTTGAGACCAGTTTTAATGTGTCTTCAATAGGAGTAGATAAATACACCTCTTCGGCAAAAGGTGACTATAGTTCGTCTGAAATCAACGTATCAATGTAATAATTAATATAACTTGGTAAGGAAGACAAGCCGATGAGAAAGATGCAAGAAATAGCAAAATGCGCTGTTTTCTGCCAATGTTTTCATTCGCCATGGTCTTCTTTGATTGTTTTTTTTCCTTAACCTAGTTTTTTATAAGTCATAAACGGCACTTCTCTAGTTCACTTCTCATGATTCCCTCCATTTGGTTCTCCCGTTGATATTCTGTGAATGGTTGTCCCGTTCTTCCCGGCAATAACTT